>NC_134362.1:165253699-165853699 GCF_048569485.1 Anomaloglossus baeobatrachus
AAATATTTGATGTCAAATTCCATGACTTGCTCCTGAGACTGCAGTTCTGCCTTCTCCTGAGAATAAAAAAGTCATTACAATTAATATACTAGACTTCTAGTTTGCATTTTCTGTTTTAAATCCTATCTACAGCGTGCATGTGTACTGTTCAGGACTGGGAAGGTTGCTGATAATTGCAGAGCCATCGAATAGTAGTGTAGGATTTATACATAGCATTTGTACTTCATTGTTCTGCCCCCTCTTTGCTTGATTTTGGCCTTCCATTTTGATTCCCAGTGGTCACCCTGCTTTTTATTCCTTTATGCGCTGCTAAGATCTATGATGCATCAGATAAGCATCACATGGACAGCTAAATCTAGTAATTATCTAACTGTGGAGAGAGGAAAGTGTGATGTTCCTCCCCTCTAAGGGGTACTTTGCACACTACGAGATCGCAGGTGCGATGTCGGTGGGGTCAAATTGAAAGTGACGCACATCCGGCATCGCAGGCGACATCGTAGTGTGTAAAGCCTAGATGATACGATTAACGAGCGCAAAACGTCGTAATCGTATCATCGGTGTAGCGTCGGCGTAATCCATAATTATGCTGACGCGATGGACCGATGTTGTTCCTCGCTCCTGCGGCAGCACACATCGCTGTGTGTGAAGCCGCAGGAGCGAGGAACATCTCCTACCGGCGTCACCGCGGCTTCCGTAGGATATGCGGAAGGGAGAAGGTGGGCGGGATGTTTACATCCCGCTCATCTCCGCTCCTCCGCTCCTATAGGCCGCCTGCCGTGTGACGTCGCAGTGACGCCGTACGACCTGCCCCCTTAATAAGGAGGCGGGTCGCCGGCCAGAGCAACGTCCCAGGACAGGTGAGTCCATGTGAAGCTGCCGTAGCGATAATGTTCGCTATGGCAGCTATCACAAGGATATCGCAGCTGCGACGGGGGCGGGGACTATCGCGTGCGACATCGCAGCATCGGCTTGCGATGTCACAACGTGCAAAGCCCGCCTTAGTCTCTGTGATGGTGGAATATGGAGGTTGTGTATAATTTTGTGTAGTTTTGTATTTTAGGCATGGTGCTCTGTCCATTCTGTGTATTCCTTCTGTGTACATTGTCCTGTTTGCAGGTTAATCACCCCCTGTCAGGATTTTGTCCCTAAGTCTGGGGGAGGGGGGCCTGTGATCCACCTAAACTCTCTGCTTACCTGGGGGATTATTAATTCTGACTGAGAAAGACAAGAGAGAAGCAGGAAGATTCATCCTCTAGGGGAGAAGCTGTAACGCCTGCGTGGAGCCACAGACTCAGACGGGCTGTAATGGACAGGCTAGAGGGAAGCCACTCACCATGCAGGACCCCCAGAACCCTGAAACCCTTTAATCCCTATACAGGGATTTGGTATTACACAGGGCCCTGAAGATCACTTCCTGTGGAAGGCTGCAGTCCAACGAGAGTAGTAGTCAGGGAGGGTCAAACCAGGAATTGCAGAACAGAGGCAGAATCGGCAGGCAGGGCGTAATCAGAAAACGAAGCAGAGCTCAAATCCGGATCAGGCAGCAAGGTACATAAACAGCAGGCAGGAGGGTAGTCAGGAACAAGAAGAAGTCAGAACACCAAAATCACAAAACAGAACAGGGCGGAACAGGAACCAGAATATGAGAATATCTCTGACAGTGGTAAGCAGACAGGAGGGGAATTAAGAAGGGTGAGGTGTCTTCCCATTGGTTATAGCTGAATGATGGTAACTTCAGCTGGAAGACACACGCCACCTATAGTCAGCCAGTGGTACTGCAGCACCCAAGGAAACCCAGCCCAGTGGATGAGCGGAGCCTGCGCCCACCGGCGCCGCTGGCATCGACTCCTCTCCCATCACCAGCACCACTCATGGCAGGAACATGGCGTTGCCTGGCGATTGGAGCAGAAGTCGCTGGACCAAACTCCGGTGGTGACGTAAAAGATGCTGTGGCTACAGGCAGCCCCCCCGGAGAGCCGTTGAGAAACCCCGATTTCCCTGGAAAAGGACTGCTGGAGGAATGGGACTCATCCGTGGAATAATTTTTAACCATTTCTTGAAGATTTAACCCTCCATGTGGTGGATTTTTTATGGATCATCTAATTTGCATGGAATAAATGTTCTTTGGATTGTACCTCATCTCTTGCTATGTTGATTGTGTGATACCGGAGAAGGACCCCATAACAGTCTGCTAAATTATAGAAGTCTTACATTCAAGATGCTTAACTATTATTGCTCACATTTTAACTTTGTGACAGGAGCTGTGCAGTCATCATCATCATCATTATTTGTGATAACTGTCTTTCCCCTGTGGTACAGTTCATGCAAAGTATATCCTTTCAGAGAACATAAAGCCATATAATTCTCGGGTGGCCACCATGTAATCATATGATCTAGTTAGCGTGAGTTTGAGTGAAAGAATCCATTACATTTCAGAAAAAAAGGAACAACTAAAAAAGTGAATACTTACTGAATTAATTATATTGGGAGACTAGTGACAGAATCAATTTAAAACAAAATAAATCACTTGATTGCTACGTGCATTAAACCATTTCTAAGTAATCAGTGTAGACATCCCATGTTAAAGGATCCTAACGTTTATGGGAGCTGCGCAGTCATCATCATTATCAGCAGCTCAATTTTTAAATTACATGGGGAATTCCGGGATTACAACCTTTCAGTCATCAATAACCAGCAATATAAATTATTTTCCTAACAAAGGTCATGGCCATTAAATCTAAGCACCGTCTTATCAACGTGTGCGGCGCAGTTGGATGCAGTTTATTACAGTTACCAGACATCTCTGCTTTACTCTCAAACTTTAATGTGACTACTGAAAGGATGCACATAAAATCAGTCATAATCAATGAATTAGAAAAATTTTAAAAATGGTGCAACATAAAATAACTTATTTCCAGGCTTTAGGAGCAAATTCAGAATAAGATCTGCACCAGATGCACCAATTTGGTGTGTATGGGGAATGTATCATAGGAGGGTTACACACTGTTTAAATCAGAATTTTGCGTTATATGTATTTTTAGAATTTTTTTATCATCATCTGTGTTAAAAAAAAAAAAGCAAAAAAAAAGCACCTCCTGCTACTAAATGCCTGTGTGGAATTCCTGCAGCAGTTTAGAATTGCCCTAGTGGACAAAATGAAAATTGCAAGATTTCTCATTTGTACGTTGTGATATAGAAAATAAAAATTACCAACTATATATCATATATATATATATATATATATATATATATATATATATATATATATATATATATATATATATATATATAACACAAGCACACACACACACATAATACATATTATATATATATAGATATATATATCTATATATATATCTATATATATATATATATATATATATATATATATATATATATATATATATATATATATATATATATATAACACAAACATCTTGATTTAAACAATAAGTCATTATGATATGACACTTTCCCTTAAAAGTATTCCATAAGCGATGTCTGCAGAACAGATGGCTCTCCCTGTCTCTGTATTGCACGGAAGTGATCTTCATTGTCATATAGCTATAGCTGAAAGGTTAGACAGTCCAGCATGGTACTAGAATGAGGATTTACCATCCAATACAACTTATTAGAGAGATCCCTTAAAAAAAAACCAAACAAAACAAAATGTAGTCCAAACTATATTCTACTTTTGTTTAAAGATATTGTCACAGGGAGTTTGCCCAAAACTCGCCAACCATCATGGCAGTGTCAGTGACTCTCCGTCCGATTGTTTCTCTGGTGTTTCTGATCAACTCGGGCAGACCTGGGCGTCAACCTGCTGTGTGCTCGTTCATATACAGGCTAGCAAGATATCATCTCTGCTAACCTGCTTGTTAGGCTTCTTTGATCACATTTTGTAAGGAAGCCAATCACTTCTCTTCTCATTTTTAGGCTGGAGGAAATCTTCTACCTACGCAAACTATAGTTTATGTTGTGTTTGTCTGTGCATTGTAGTGTCCCAGAGTTGCTGGAGAAATAGTTGCTTTGTGTTTGGTGTTATTGTGGAGTTACCCATTGTTTTGCTGCTTCCACCCTGCTCTTGTTTTCCTCCTAATCTCTTATTGTCTTATGCCTCGGTGTGACAGAGTTTTGGTTTCCCCTGTTTGTCTATTTCTGTGAGTTAAATCACACACATGTCCTCGTTCTTTGGAGAAGAATGTATAAGATCAGGGCTGGTCAGGAGTAGGGCCAGGAAGGAGACTCAGTCATCCCCACCTTTAGGAGTATCTCTGAGAATAGAGATGGCACAGGGTCCCCTAGTCTGAGGGTTAGCTTAGTGTCCAGATTTCCCGCTATCCCCATAGTCCCTAGTATCAGATATTGATCTCGGGGAGACCAGCCAGAGAAAACACTGCCGGCAGCCAACAAAGGCGCTCAACACAGTAAAATCCTAGGTGCATCTCCTAAAAAGAGCCACTCCTTGGCTAGGTCCTTCCCGGGGGGATATCTGGCTATTTTCTGTGTCGAGACTCCTAACAGAGGCTCCACTGACCTTTTTTGATTTGCATACTTCCCAGGGGGCAATGCACTTAGGATTTCACTGTGTTGAGCGCCTTTGCTGGCTGCCGGCAGTGTTTTCTCTGGCTGGTCTCCCCGAGATCAGTGATTGTTTTGTCTTGTTAGTCTACTAGGCATTGCTGCCACCTGGTCAGAATCCTACTCCACACTGATGAGGAGCAATACCCTGAAACAGCTGTCTGTGGATGGATACCTGGCCTTGGTATTTCCCTTGTCATATCTTTAAACTCGTCAAAGGGTTGGATATTGACTTAAAGAGCCACTTAAAATGGTGGTTATGGTGGTCTCCTAAAAACAGCCACTCCTTAGCTAGGTCCTTCCCGGATGGATATCTGGCTATTTTCCATGTCGAGACGCCTAACAGAGGCTCAATGGACCTTTTTTTGGTTCGTATCAGATATTGTGAGTTTTTTGTTCCTTGAGTAACAAAAGAATACATTAAAAAAAATGTAAAATTTAGTAAAATTTTGTATCTAAAAATATAAAAGTAATCACTCACCTTACTTTTGTTCAAGGTGTCAACTCCACGTTGAAACTCTTCTTTTAAAAAGTTCTGGAGGACATTATTTAAGCGAGATAAACACACTGTGGATTAAATATGCACAAATTAGTGAAGTGTTCTCATCTCAAGTTCCCGGGTTCCAACCTCTCCACAATCTGGAGAGCAAAAGAGTGAACAGGCAAGGTCCATAAGTGTCTGCATCACCTTTAGAAGGTGTCCATGACCCCAAGCCAATAGCCCAAATCTAAATGGCATTTGAAATTGGGCAACACTTTGTGTGACAATTCAGAGGTCGGAGCGCCTAATCTGATACTATTATAGTGTTAGATCTGGCGCCGTCAACCTCATGGCAAACGTCCAACTTACCGTCTGCCGGTGGCCTCATCATTGGATTCTGGTGCCAGCACAGGTGCATGAGTTGATTCAGATTTCCATGTTGACTGTGATGGAGACTGGTCTCTGTTAAGACATCTTCTATGTTTGGTTGTGGTCTGATCCCTCTAGTGATTTCGGTTACCAGCTTCAAAGGGTTTCTTTCTGTAACCAAAGTTTTAATTACAAAGTTCAGCAGATTTGTTTGTAAGAAGATACGACTTTTGTTAATTTAAAAGGACCTTTACGCCTAACTAAATATTTTTTTTTATGTGATAGCCTGTGTTGAGTAGTCGACAGTTGGGAGTTTGGTCCTGAGACCCTTAAAGGGAATCTGTCAGCAGGTTTTTGCTAATTAAAATGAAGACTGCATGCTGCAAGGGTTAATACAGAGAATTCAGGGATGCCTGTCTTGTCACAGTCCGATTTGTTGTTTATTTTCTATGTTTGTTTTATCATTACTAGTACAATGCAGACTGGCACACCGCCTCCTCTCATTGACACCTTCCTGTCTATGTACAATCTCTATACTGAGCCTGGGGTGGACGGGGACAGCTCGCTCAGCTCTGTTACATGGCTAAATCTAACAGTTCTGATTGTGTCAGAATGGCTGCACCCAGTAACCTTAGTGATCTATCGTTGGATTCCGGAAATCTTTGCCTACATCATGCTGCTCTCAGATGAGGTAGCAAAAATCTGTTGACTGTCACGGCTCTGCTGTGCAAAGCATTTTGCATTTGAAAATGTCTTGGGCCTTGCTTACATGTTGTCTTTCAGCACTAGAGTTCACGCTGGTTTTGTGAGGTGCCTTCACAGATGCGCCTCATTTCTGGTGATTGCTCTGTTTCTTTACTGGGCTTGCTCCGTCTGAACTTCGCCAGTCGTTCCTCCTGTTTGCTCAGTGTGCTCTTGTAGTGGGTGGGCAGACCCCCAACAAAGGGAGCATAGTTAGCCCGGAAATGTTGTTAATAAAAATGTTTTATTTCTATGTGCATTGTGTTTGGGCACTCCCCCTAGTGGCCGGGTGGGACGGCTGTCACCACAGTGGAAGGAGGAGCCGGCAGAAACCCAGGGGGAGGGAAGAGAAGTGTGTGTGTGAGGCAGTTGGATCCGGGACGTGAGAGAGTAAACACCAAGGGGCAGAGTGTGGGAGCTGAATCCATAGGGGGCGCCGGAGAGAACTGGAGTGAACGGAACCTCAGAGAGCGAAGCAACCGGTGTGGGTCCGGTGTGTGTGTAGCCGAAGTGGGAGCCCGGCGAAGCAGATTAACCAGGGCACATCCCCACGGGAGGGTACGTTAGGACAGGTTGTCCCCCAGCTCCAAGAAGTGTCATCTACAACTGCCGGATTGTGAAGGAGAGTGCAATAAAAAATGTCTTTTGTTTTCACCACATCCTGCCTGAAGACTGTTAGTACGACGACCGACGATTGCACCACCACACTGTGCCCCACCAAGTCATCTCCCGATCTTGAGGTAACGATGGAGCCTGGGGTAAGCCTGCTAGCAAGGGCCACGACTACAAGCCCGGAGGCACCCCTGGCACCCCGTTACATGTGGCGTAGTCGGCAGGATGCGAATTCCATGCCTGGGACACAAGAAGCCGGAGATCAAGTGGTGCCTAGGGCACAGGATCCGGACTATTGGAGAAGATTCCCAGTCCCATGGTGGGAAGAAGAAGCACTGCCTGCAGCGTTGGACCGGGCACAAGATGGCGGCAAGATGGCCGTCGTCTGTGAAGATGCAGAAAGCGCGCGAAAAGTTGGCGCCAAAAGAAGAGCCTGGGGCTGGCCAGTGCCGAAAAAGAAGTTCGGAGTACTCCGCCCAAAGAGGGGAGGTGCCGGTCCCAGGGCACGAAGACAGACATGTGAAGTGGGCGGTGTTTTGAAGAAAAAGAAGAACCGCCGCGGAGGGGTCGATATGATGTGTGAGACTGGGGGTGGAGTATACTCAAGAGCGGGAAAAGTAGGCCCGCCTCCACTTCCTCCAGCTTCTCCACCGACCTCGCCGCCATTGCCAGAGCTACAGAGTGTTAACGAGATGGAGACCTCCAGGCAGCAACAAGAGATGGAGACCGCGATGGCACTCACCCACCTGGGCCGAGGACGTCCCAAGCAGTCTGCGGCTGCAGCTGCGGAAGTGTTACCTTTCGAGATACCGGCTGTACCAGGAGGACGAGGGCGCCCGACTAAAGTGACCTGGGTCACCACGTGGGACGCTACGACCGGAGGGACCACGACAGAGGTCCGGGCGACATATACCACTCCGCTGCCGTCGGGGAATCGGCCCCTGGGAGTCCCATACCCAGACCTAGAGACACCCCCGCCCGACGCGGTGGGACCGTCGACACCTGTGCCCGCACAAGCCCCGGAAGATTCACCTACCCGGAAGCTGGAACGGGATAACTGGGGCTTCTTCTGGGACCCGGTGCAGCCGTCTCCTCTACCTCAGAGAAAGTCACCGTCCCCAGAACCGGACCCCGTGCAGGAGAGACTGCTCGCTGAGACTGTGGCCCGGGAGATGATGGTCGGTCCCCGGGGTGAAGAATTTGAGCTGCAGTTCACCACGGGAATTGTGGTGAAGTTCAACCAGCAAGAGGGCTACGGCTTCATCCGAGAGGAGACAACCGGCGATGATTATTTCTATAATCGAGTGCATCTAGATGTCGAAGGCTTACCTCAACGCCTACACACGCTGTCTCCGGGGGAAAAGGTCCGGTTCGTACCAGAGGTGGGATGCCGCGGCCTCTTCGCAGTTAGTGTAACCCGAATGCCCACCTCACAAGAAGCTGTTCAATGGCAGCAAGAATTGGAGTGGGAGGAACACCAATGCCGGCGGCGGGCGCAGTCAAGACCGGTGCTGGCTGAATCCTCCCATCCAAAACGCACCTTAGCCGTAGCTCCGGAAGTGATGCCCGGATCGACCACCGACTCGGAGAAGGGAATCCTGGCGGTGCTGGCTATTAGCCAGAACATCAACACCCACCCGGTAATCGTCCTGGATGTACCTCAGCCGCCTCGGGTAGCGACCCCATCACCCCCGTCGGAGACTGAGGAGACCACGGCATCGAAACCCGCCGTCGCCTACGAGCCCTTCCAGAGGCTGCGCCGACAGCCCGGACAGTCTTTGTCGGACTACGTCAGGGCTCAGAGAGCCGAATGGAAAAGAGTTTTGCACCCGGAGTGAAGCATCCTGACCGGCTTATTTGAAGACCGGTGTTGTTTGAAGTTACAGTTTAGCAACGTTCAAGTGACTGAGCCCGGAGAGAGTCTGCTGCCGGACTGAGCCAGGGGCTCCTCCGCGTCATTGAGAGGAAGAAGTTTTTGTGTTCCTGCCGTTTACCACCTAAAGACCGGGAGCGCTGCCAAGCCTCCGGGCACTACCAAGACCGGGAGCTTCCAGTTGGGACTCCGGGCGCTGGACTGGTGCACCTTCTTCCGGGCACCCTCTTGTGGACAGGTTCGCAGTTTACTGACCATGTTTTGCTTAGTTTTAAAAGATGTGATTTTTAGATGGAGCCTTGCCGGGAGGCTCGGGTTTTAAGAGGGGAGGTATGTAGTGGGTGGGCAGACCCCCTACAAAGGGAGCATAGTTAGCCCGGAAATGTTGTTAATAAAAATGTTTTATTTCTATGTGCATTGTGTTTGGGCACTCCCCCTAGTGGCCGGGTGGGACGGCTGTCACCACAGTGGAAGGAGGAGCCGGCAGAAACCCAGGGGGAGGGTAGAGAAGTGTGTGTGTGAGGCAGTTGGATCCGGGACGTGAGAGAGTGAATACCAAGGGGCAGAGTGTGGGAGCTGAATCCATAGGGGGCGCCGGAGAGAACTGGAGTGAACGGAACCTCAGAGAGCGAAGCCACCGGTGTGGGTCCGGTGTGTGTGTAGCCGAAGTGGGAGCCCGGCGAAGCAGATTAACCAGGGCACATCCCCACGGGAGGGTACGTTAGGACAGGTTGTCCCCCAGCTCCAAGAAGTGTCATCTACAACTGCCGGATTGTGAAGGAGAGTGCAATAAAAAATGTATTTTGTTTTCACCACATCCTGCCTGAAGACTGTTAGTACGACGACCGACGATTGCACCACCACACTCTGCCCCACCAAGTCATCTCCCGATCTTGAGGTAACGGTGGAGCCTGGGGTAAGCCTGCTAGCAAGGGCCACGACTACAAGCCCGGAGGCATCCCTGGCACCCCGTTACACTCTTACCTCGTGTCTGGTGTAAGTGTTCTGATCTTGGCTTATGACCTTGGACTTCTTCCTGACTACATATCTGTCTGCTCCCTGAACCTTATATGTTACCTCCCCGCTTCTGACCTTGGACCTCTTCCTGACCACGTCTGTCTGCTCCCTGAACCTTATATGTTACCTCCTGGCTTATGATCCCGGCTTGTCTGACTACCCTACTATTCATACTACTCGTAGTGTCTAGCATCACACTGACAGATTCCCTTTAATGTTCAACTATGGCAGTTCAGTGCATTGGATCAACATAAAGCCTAGGGTAAGGGCTGTCCCTGACAAGCTTAGCACTTATCCCCTCTTAGTTTGCACAATCACTTGGGATCTCAGGACAGGGACCTATACTGAACAGGGACTACAACTTATCAATTTTTATTTATTTTTTTTACATTTTGTTATTAATAATTAAATTGACGATACACTGTTAAGGGCCCTTTGCACACTACGACATCGCAAGCCGATGCTGCGATGTTGAGTGCGATAGTCCCCGCCCCCGTCGCAGCTGCGATATCATGGTGATAGCTGGCGTAGCGAACATTATCGCTACGCCAGCTTCACATGTACTCATGCACTCGGGTCGTGCGGCGTCATAGCGACGTCACACGGCAGGCGGCCAATAGAAGCGGAGGGGCGGAGATGAGCGGGACGTAAACATCCCACCCACCTCCTTCCTTCCGCATTGGCGGCCGGGACGCAGGTAAGGAGATGTTCCTCGCTCCTGCGGCTTCACACACAGCGATGTGTGCTGCCGCAGGAACGAGGAACAACATCGGAACATCGGTCATTTCCAAATCATGGAAATGACCGACGTTACACCGATGATACGATTACGACGCTTTTGCGCTCGTTAATCGTATAAAAAATGCTTTACACACTACGATGTTGACAGCGACGCCGGATGTGCGTCACTTTCAATTTGACCCCACCGACATCGCACCTGCGATATCGTAGTGTGCAAAGTGCCCCTTAGACTATGCCTGCAATGTCTAGTTGGTAAGTGTCCGACCAGTGTGCACTTTGTCTCCAAGTATTCTTTTTTTTTTTTTACTTGGTGAATTTTAAATAATGCTCTTATGGTAATTTGGGGACTTTATTCTAGTAATGTGTGAAGGTCATAGAAGTAAAAACCCCAAGAGATAAGTCACCATGTCTTTAGGAAGAAGCCACTTATATCAGATCTCGGAAGATGTTTGGATCAAGAACTTACGGTGGAATGGTCGCTTCCGGCAAAGAGCTTCATGCGAAATAATTCCAAAGCTGTAAAGAAAAATGATTATTACTATAAGTATTAGTAGCAGCATTATCACTGTCCATTGCACCATAAATGTTGTGCGCCACTTAGACCCCTGGGATATATGACCCTACAGTTATTAGCTGCAACAGCAATTAGCGAGGATTTGGAAAAGTGCTCCGGATCGTAGGTTACAGCCTATATTAAGTACGAGAAGTACCAAGAGAGTGGCGAAAGGGAAGGAAAACCCTGTGTCTAGGGAAAGGGCAGATGGTGACCCCTAATGAAACCTACTGCTGGTCCCTGGGGTCCCTCACCACCCTAGATAGGTTCTGCACCTATACACCGAGCCGGATACCTGACCCTAGGTATCCCTAGTGCTGGACCCCAAATAGGGAATGGGTGGGATGAGCTCTTTGTCAGTCCAACTAAACGCTTAAGGAAGACACAAGGAGAACACACTTATTCAAAGTGCATATACTATTTATCATTAGATGACTCAGATAGACGTTCAGAAGAGTTTTCAGGAACGATACCACAGGGAGTACAAGCCACCTGCTTGAAACCAGAGCTTAAAGGAACTGAAAGTATCAACAGCACAGTCCAAAGGAAGAAAGGAGTATTTAAACACCAAGGAATGCTGATGATCAGCATCTGGGTTGAAGTTGAGCTCCTGCTGGGTCCAAAAGGTGGAGAGAGGAATCCAGCAGGAAAGCTACCTATACCAATGAATACTGACAGCAAGAATGATCACGTTTCATGATCACGTTGTGACCTTCTATGGCCAGAAACCACATGACTGTCACCCGTGACAATTGTATTCCAAAGCAGCATTAACACTTCCGCTTCAGAGCTGAACTCACTCTGCATTATTTTCTCAGTCAATGACTAGACAGATACTGTGCTCACAAATTTATTCAACTTTTTATGCAATTATAATCATATTTAAAGAGATGGTGTTTAAAGGGAACCTGCCACCTGATTTTTTTCTTTTTCATCTGAGAGCAGCAACATGTATCAATTTCTTATAGAGTGTAATGGTTGTGATAAAATCCCAGGTTTCTTTGATTGAGATCTAGTAATACTCTGAATGCTGAGCCCTATAACCCTGCCCACACCACTGATTGGTAACTTTTTGTGTGTGGGGGCAGGATTACACAATACTGAGCCCTGTATAACCCCGCCCACACCACTGATTGGTAACTTTTTGTGTGTGGGGGCAGGATTACACAATACTGAGCCCTGTATAACCCCGCCCACACCACTGATTGGTAACTTGTTGTGTGTGGGGGCAGGGTTATGCAACTCATTTGACAAGGAGGCAGGAGACAGTTAGTCCTGCAGTGATAATCTACTACTGATAAAATACAAAATAAGTAGAGGGTCAGCGCTAAAACCCATTGTTTCAAATGGTTCTGCAGCTAATTTTTTAGGCAAAAACCCTTTTATTGCCTGAAAATAACTAAATCATACATGTAATATATAGAAAGAAACCTATATATAAATTTGCGCTGAACCACAACAAAATGATTTTGGAAAAAACTATGTAATATATTTTATTTTATTTTGTTCTCCACTCATGTAATAAAACCAGGGGGTTACACGCAAACTCTAACATAAAATACCATAAATCAATGAAGCAGATGGAGCCTCGGCCGACCGCTCACCTGCTAAACGTTGCAAAAATACAAGTACTTGTATACAATTTGGAGATGCGACAATAACAAAAAGCAAAAAAAGAGAAAAATAAAAATAAAAAATGAAAAATAAAAAATAAGAATTTGAATAAAAACCTCAGGGAAGGTTTTCTAGTAGTTGACACAGTACACAAAGCAGCCCTCCGTTTCCAGGATAGATGACTTCTGTACTGCAGTACCAAAAAGTCCCCAAAAAGTGCTTTAAAACATGCACTCCACAAAAGCTGCAGTTGCCTTTACAGGACTACTAAAAACAGCCCATCTAGCATAATTGCCGCTCAATATTTGTAGGAATGTAGCAGTTTTAACAGATAGTTGCAATCTCTGTGCTACAAGTTTCTCGATTCCTGGATACAAAGTCTCTAGCGGAATATAACAGGCTGTCTGCGCTGTGGATTTTTTTCCATGTACCGGAGTAGGAGATTTGAACAGGAACACAGCAGGTTTGCCCTAGGTACAGGATCCTTCCAGATTCCAGAGGATTAGCTGGGGCGTTAACCCTTTTCAGCACATTAAAGATCCAGACGCTTGAATAAACACATGACCCGGCTGTTTGCGCCGTGGAAAAGAATGTAGGTGCACTGAGCTTGATCCGACACGTGTTTCGGGGGCGTTACCGGTCCCCTTCCTCAAGGATAGCTCAACCACCAGCTGAGACCCTATTTTATACTACAGCTCATTGCAATAACATAACAAACCACAGAAATTTAGGATAAAATGGTATGAAGGCATACAGTGCCTACAACTAGTATTCAACCCCCTGCAGACTTAGCAGGTTTACACATTCGGAATTAACTTGGCATTGTGACATTTGGACTGTAGATCAGCCTGGAAGTGTGAAATGCACTGCAGCAAAAAAGAATGTTATTTCTTTTTTTATTTTTTTTTTAAATTGTGAAAAGTTTATTCAGAGGGTCATTTATTATTCAACCCCTCAAACCACAAGAATTCTATTCGGTTCCCCTAAAGTATTAAGAAGTATTTCAGGCACAAAGAACAATGAGCTTCACATGTTTGGATTAATTATCTCTTTTTCCAGCCTTTTCTGACTAATTAAGACCCTCCCCAAACTTGTGAACAGCACTCATACTTGGTCAACATGGGAAAGACAAAGGAGCATTCCAAGGCCATCAGAGACAAGATCGTGGAGGGTCACAAGGCTGGCAAGGGGTACAAAACCCTTTCCAAGGAGTTGGCCCTACCTGTCTCCACTGTTGGGAGCATCATCCAGAAGTGGAAGGCTTATGGAACTACTGTTAGCCTTCCACGGCCTGGACAGCCTTTGAAAGTTTCCACCCGTGCCGAGGCCAGGCTTGTCCGAAGAGTCAAGGCTAACCCAAGGACAACAAGGAAGGAGCTCCGGGAAGATCTCATGGCAGTGGGGACATTGGTTTCAGTCAATACCATAAGTAACGTACTCCACCGCAATGGTCTCCGTTCCAGACGAGCCCGTAAGGTACCTTTACTTTCAAAGCGTCATGTCAAAGCTCGTCTACAGTTTGCTCATGATCACTTGGAGGACTCTGAGACAGACTTCAAGGTTCTCTCGTCTGATGAGACCAAGATCGAGATCTTTCGTGCCAACCACACACGTGACGTTTGGAGACTGGACGGCACTGCATACGACCCCAAGAATGCCATCCCTACAGTCAAGCATGGTGGTGGCAGCATCATGCTGTGGGGCTGTTTCTCAGCAAAGGGGCCTGGCCATCTGGTCCGCATCCATGGGAAGATGGATAGCACGGCCTACCTGGAGATTTTGGCCAAGAACCTCCGCTGCTCCATCAAGGATCTTAAGATGGGTCATCATTTCATCTTCCAACAAGACAACGACCCAAAGCACAGAGCCAAGAAAACCAAGGCCTGGTTCAAGAGGGAAAAAATCAAGGTGTTGCAGTGGCCTAGTCAGTCTCCTGACCTTAACCCAATTGAAAACTTGTGGAAGGAGCTCAAGATTAAAGTCCACATGAGACACCCAAAGAACCTAGATAACTTGGAGAAGATCTGCATGGAGGAGTGGGCCAAGATAACTCCAGAGACCTGTGCCGGCCTGATCAGGTCTTATAAAAGACGATTATTAGCTGTAATTGCAAACAAGGGTTATTCCACAAAATATTAAACCTAGGGGTTGAATAATAATTGACCCACACTTTTATGTTGAAAATTTATTAAAATTTAACTGAGCAAAATAACTTGTTGGTTTGTAAGATTTATGCATCTGTTAATAAATCCTGCTCTTGTTTGAAGTTTGCAGGCTCTAACTTATTTGCATCTTATCAAACCTGATAAAACCGGCAGGGGGTTGAATACTACTTGTAGGCACTGTACATTTTACTAGTTGGCCACTTGCAAGCCAAAAACTAACACCTTCAATTTAATAGAATAAATGCGACACAGTAAATAGTAAATAGTTTGCGTGTAACCCCCTGGTTTTATTACATGAGTGGAGAACAAAATAAAATAAAATATATTACATAGTTTTTTCCAAAATCATTTTGTTGTGGTTCAGCGCAAATTTATATATAGGTTTCTTTCTATATATTACATGTATGATTTACTGCTGATAAAACACTGATTTTATTGAAACAGTAAAACACAGCCTATTAAGTGACACATGGCTGGACTCAAGGTGTCAGCACCTATATCATGCTGCTCTCAGATTACACAGCAAATACCAGCTTGCAGATTTCTTTAATTGTGGAAGTATTCTTTATGGCAAGTTCACACGTTGCGTATTTGGTGTGAATTTTATCTGCAGCATTTCTCCAGCAAAATCCTTGCGTGTTACATTTGGATTTTGCAGCAGATTTCACCCTCTCTATTGGTGCTGATTTTTTAATTCTGAAGCAGGTCAATTCTTTGTGCAGAATCTTCAACATTCAGAGGAAAGAAGGTTTAATTCATCAACCAGGCAGCAATTCTTTACTTTACGAGCAGTGACACTATGGATTGTTTATGGTACGAGCACTGAGACTATAGATTCTTTACGGTACGAACAGTGAGACTATGGATTTTTTACTGTACAAGCAATAAGACTATGTATTATTTACGATACAGCCAGTGATACTATAGATTCTTTATGGTATGAGCAATGAGACAATGGATTCAGTACTGTACGGGTAATAAGACTATATTATTTATGATATGACCAGTGAGACTATGGATTCTTTATCGTACGAGCAGTGAGACCATGGAGTCTTTACGGTATGAGCAGTGCAACTATAAATTCTTTACGGTACGAGCAGTGTGACTATAGATTCTTTACGGTATGAGCAGTGCAACTATAAATTCTTTACGGTACGAGCAGTGTGACTATAGATTCTTTACGGTATGAGCAGTGCAACTATAAATTCTTTACGGTACGAGCAGTGAGACTATAGATTCTTTACGGTATTAGCAGTGCAACTATAAATTCTTTACGGTACGAGCAGTGTGACTATAGATTCTTTACGGTATTAGCAGTGAGACTATGGATTCTTTATGGTACGAGCAGTGCGACTATAGATTCTTTACCATACGAGCAGTGTGACTATAGATTCTTTACGGTACGAGCAGTGTGACTATAGATTCTTTACGGTATGAGCAGTGTGACTATAGATTCTTTACGGTACGAGCAGTGCGACTATAGATTCCTTACCATACGAGCAGTGCGACTATAGATTCCTTACCATACGAGCAGTGAGACTATAGATTCTTTACTGTACGAGCATTGAGATTATACATTCTTTACTTACTTGCAAAGTAAAGAGTGAAATCTGAGCCAAGTCTGTATGTAATAAGTGTGGATTTCGCTGCAGAAAAATCGACACAATACGCAATGTGTGAACTTACTCTTTTAAAATTGTATCTTTGCTAGATTTTGAATTTTTGAAAATCACTAAAATTTAGTTTGGAATGTCGACAAACAATTGAATGCTTTGTTTACAAACCTGTACACATCGTCTGCCGTGGTTGGGTCATATTTTTGCAGTCTTCGCGGTGACAGATATTCTACAGAGGTCTCATCCTGCTGGTCTTTGGAAAAACTGACTTTCTGGAGGTCTGATTGCCAGAAATCTGTGAGCTGAAATAATGAGCGATAAATCAGTGTTGGCACCAAATTTACAATTATCTATAAATCTTTCTAATTTGCCGTTTGTTTTTCCTACCTTTGCCCGATATTGGGCATCTAATAATATGTTGGAAGGTTTCAGTCGCTGGAGCAATATGGGGGGCTGTTGGCCGTGCAACAAAGTCATCCCTGCAGCAACGTCGGTGAGGATTCTGAGGATAGTGCTCAGCGGAAGCGTGGGGTACAAATCCCGCTGCAATCAGGAAAAAAAAAGAGGACATGGAGAAAAAAAACAAAACTCATCTTTACAAATATACCGTATAGAAATATTGTGTTCTCAACGGTCACATCATCTCCTACAATGTCAATGCAATTTGGGGAACAAGGTGTGAGTGATGGGGGCTCCAAAGAAGAATATTAACTTTTGGACAGAAGCAAGCAACGCTAAACTATTATACTGTATATATAGAAAAAGGCTTATAGTCGATCTTATCACAATGTACAAATATATGAAGGAACAGTAGAGAGATCTGTATAATGATATTTTATACCTAGGCTTGCGACGGGGACAAGGGGTCATCTTCTACGTACAAAGGAGAGAAGGATTCATTTATCATCTAGGCAGCTATGTATTCTTTATGGTACAAGCAGTGAGACTATGGATTCTTTACGGTACGAGCAGTGACACTATGGATTCTTTACTATACCAGCAGTGAGATTATGGATTCTTTATGGTATGGACAGTTACACTATGATTTTTTTACGGTATGAGCAGTGACACTATGGATTTTTTACAGTATGAACAGTGACACTATGGATTCTTTACTGTACGAGCAATGAGTCTATGGTTTCTTTACAGTACGAGCAGTGACACTATGGATTCTTTACTGTACGTGCAGCAAGACTATATATTCTTTACCATATGAGCAGTGAGATTATGGATTCTTTATGATATGGACAGTTACACTATGAATCTTTTATGGTACAAGCAGTAAGACTGTGGATTCTTTACGGTAAGAGCACTGACACTATGGATTCTTTACTGAATGAGCAATGAGATTATGGATTTTTTACTGTATGAGCAGTGAGAATATGTATTCTTTATGGTACGAGCAGTGACACTATGGATTCTTTACTGTACCAGCAGTGAGATTATAGATTCTTTATGGTATGGTATGAGCAGTGACACTATGGATTTTTTACGGTATGAACAGTTACACTATGGATTCTTTACTGTACGAGCAATGAGTCTATGGTTTCTTTACTGTACAAGCAGTGAGAATATGTATTCTTTACAGTACGAGCAGTGCCACTATGGATTTTTTACTGTAAGAGCAGGAAGACTATATATTTACCATATGAGCAGTGAGATTATGGATTCTTTATGGTATGGACAGTTACACTATGAATCTTTTATGGTACAAGCAGTAAGACTGTGGATTTTTTATGGCATGAGCAGTGAGACTATGTATTATTTTCTGTACAAGCAAACAATGGAACAAAGGTTTTATCAACAGGACAATCATATATCATTGATGAAGAAGCCATTGAGGGCTTCGAAACGCACTGACTAATAAACCATATTTGATCTACATCGTCTAGACTGTGCGGCGGTGCAGGTGATTAACCCTTTCTTCATTTCCATTGTTTGATCTCCATGTGTGTTCTTAAGCGGCCTACAGCTGTTTATGGTGGTTGTGACCTGCACAACCACATGAGGTGAGCCTCTCTGAGTTTTTCTCTTTTAATTGGATGAGACCCTATTTGCGTGATTTCTCTTTCCAGCTCCTTTTACTGCTATATTTCTGTACAAGCAGTGAGATTATGGATTTTTTATGGTATGAGCAGTCACACTATGGATCCTTTACGGTATGAGCAGTGACACTATGGATTCTTTACTGTAAGAGCAGTGAGACTATGAATTCTTTATTGTACAAGCAGTGAGACTGTGGATTCTTTATAGTACGAGCAGTGAGACTATGTATTCTTTATAGTACGAGCAGTGAGACTATGTATTCTTTATAGTATGAGCAGTGAGACTCTGGGTTCTTTACTGTATAAGCAGTGAGATTATTGATTATCTACAAAACAAACATTTATGAGCTTAATTGATTAGGAACTAATTGACTAAAATGTCATAATATTTTTACACTACTCAGACCCATCCTCAAAAAAAGACCAAGCTGTAACAGAGAACATACATACAGAGCCTTATGTGTGTGTATTGTGTAGATAAATTCAGTAGGAATCATTCATCAAGTCCCCTGTCTTCAATTGAAAATGAATGAGATGACTCTGCATATCTGCCCAAGTCTATACAACACAGCAGACTTGAGAAAACAGAAAACTCGGAACATCGTCCTAAAATGAATAGTAGGAACACTAATATTTTAGTATTCTTCCAGGAAAACTGCATCTAATCACCACCATTTATTAAAATATACTCATATGTTAATAATACAGTATCTTTAAAGAAAATTTGTCCGGTCCCATGACTGTCCTCAATCACTATTGTAGTGGCATAGGTGGATTTCATCTTTCTAACAAGTCATTTGATGTAAATTACCAGCGCTATAATGTTTGACAAATCTAGCTTTAGTCTGCAGCATCATGTGTCCAAAAGAAACAGGATTAGTCCAGTGGGCGTGGCTTTTCAAGTCTTGTCTCAGATCTACTCATATTATGGTAGGTGCTGTGAATACATTTGTGGTATTTCCCTCTTGTTGTCAGTGCTGGTAGTGCAGTTGACTTGCTGAATGGGAACCAGCCAGCTAAGGAGGATTTGCAATCAGGCCATTCGGATTGGGCCTATATAACCAAGTAGTTTCCTCCTGTTCCTTGCCGGTGCTCAATGTATCTCCTGTGTGCTAAGGACATTCTGAAACCAGCCCTTTACTCTGTGTCTACCAGAACTTCTCTCAGAAAAGTTGGTATTTGTACCTCTGCTTATGGTTTCCACTTTCTTGTTATTTTGCCTGTGTGGAGTTCTTGGTGGGGTTGGATCATTCCCTGCTAGGAATATCTGTGTACCTTGCTCCATGTTCTGCTATGTATTGTGTTCTGTCATGCTTGGTACTAAATTCAGTCCCTCCTCTATATCAGTGTGTTTCTTGGATCCCAGTAACACCAGAGTACTGATATAGTGGGGGAGAGCCTGTGTAGGCTCAGTATTTTTCCATATCAGGTATGCTGGTATTTACTAGGGTTTTTACGGCTGAAGTCAGTGCTCTTTCCTATCCTTTCTTATGCAGATAGTTTGGGCCTCATCTTTGCTGAATCTGTTCTCTAGCGATGTATTGTGTTTTCTTATATCACCGTAGTCTTTACATCTGGGGGGCTATCTATAGCTTTGGGGACTACTCCGAGGCAGATTAGCTTTTCTAATATTTCTCTCTGTAAGAATATTTAGTTCTCCGGCTGTGTCGAGGCGACCAGGTCCTCATCGGCACGTCCCACGGCTACTTGTAGTTGTTTGTCAGTATTAGGTCTGCAGTCCATTAAGGTTCCAGCCACTCTGGTTATTTTTTGGGTTTCCGAGTTTTTGTCCTTTTTCTGATCCTCCTCTGTCACTGAATCATAACAGGTAGGACTTTTATGCAGGCTGTCAATAAGTGAGATTAGAAGGTCCAAGACAGGACAAGTCCGGGGCCAGAGAAGCCCCGCCGGAATATTCTTGTTCCAATGGTAGGTTAAAACTGAATTCTTCAAACATTTCAGAGAAAGTTACATCAAACACATCATTAAAACTAAAAAAAAATGCAATTAAAATATTAGTGGTTGGGGATATTGAGGAGCTGACAAGTACATTTTTAAGCTTATTATTGAAATACTTCTCCAACCTGGTACAGAAGAGAGTGTAATGACCCATTCGGCATCCATTCTGTCACAATTCCAAAGGTACTTGGAGTCCGAAATATGCCAGCAATGTCTAGAAGAAGTCTAGATCTTCTCCTGCTGACGTACTCCACATCACTGAGGATTTCTTGATGGTGCCTTCAAATACAAAAACACAGCCAATCTTATAACTGAAGATAACGGTGGTGTTGTAGCCCTGGGTTGAGCATCACTCATACCCCAGCCCAGCGCTGCCTGCTTGAGAGGTTCGTACTCGTCACTCACTCAAACCCGAAACTTGTTTTTTTTGGAAGTCTGTTTCCCAACCCGAACCTCAGGTTCGCTCATCTCTACTCATCACTAGTAACGAGTATGGAGCACTCGAGCATGGTAGTGCTCACTTATCATTAGTGTCTATATGTGGCCACCCTCAAGCGTTTTGCAAGTGTAGCGCCCCTGAAGCCTTCAGGGAGCTACAAGGTTCTGCATCCTCACCAGGATGCAGGGCCTACCCCCTAGGGACCCATAAGACCAGTGCCGGTCACACACAAACACTCCAGGTAATCCCAGTTTTCCCCAACAATCCCCCATACAATGGTACAGGGCTAGGGTCAGACCAATGGATGGCCGCCTAGAGGTGGAGCCAGTACAGTCCACTAGTTGACCAGGTGGGAGGGGCGGACTGAGGACAGACAGTCAGATAGTCTGAGAGAGTGGAGGAGTGAATGTGTACAGGAGGAGACGCACTGACACGGGGTTGACAGTAACCTGGTGCCCAGGAGGGTAGTTGCCGGTGGAGTACTTACGGAACTACGCACCGACGGGGTACAGGACCCTAGGAAAGGCAGAAGCTCCAGGCAGGCCTGCTAACACCTGCACAGCGAGGGGACCATCAAGGACCTCACTGACCCTAAAGGGTACTTTACACGCTGCGATATCGGTACCGATATCGCTAGCGAGTGCACCCGCCCCCGTCGGTTGTGCGTCACGGGCAAATCGCTGCCTGTGGCGCACAACATCGCTAACACCCGTCACACAGACTTACTTTCCCTGCAACGTCGCTGTTGCCGGCGAACTGCCTCCTTTCTAAGGGGGCAGTTCGTGCGGCGTCACAGCGACGTCACACGGCAGCCGTCCAATAGCAGAGAAGGGGCGGAGATGAGCGGCTGGAACATGCAGCCCACCTCCTTCCTTCCTCATTGCTGGTGGAGGGAGGTAAGGAGATGTTCGTCGCTCCTGCGGTCTCACACATAGCGATGTGTGCTGCTGCAGGAACGAGGAACAACATCGCTACCGCACAAACACCGATTTTTGGTAAATGAATGACCTCTCCAAAACCAACGATTTTTACCTCTTTTGCGATCGTTGAAGGTTGCTCCAGCTTGTCACACGTTGCGATGTCGCTAACGACGCCGGATGTGCGTCACAAACGCCGTGACCCCGAGGATATATCGTTAGCAATGTCACAGCGTGTAAATGGCCCTTAAGAATCCGAGACTCATTAGCAAAGAGAGATCCGGGGACAGGACCAGAGACACCAACCCCACAGGGTTCACGCTACCGTCAGGCGGACAGCAGTGGAAAGAAACACAAGGACGGAACCCCCCAGTTGCTCTACACCACGGGGACCCACCAATCAGAGACAGGTGCAGGGGAAGAAGGCACCAGATTACTAAACTGGCACTCGGACAAAGGGGACCTGAAGGTGAAACCAGCCGGCCTCGGGTAACCAGTTACCACCAGCAAAAGTGAGTAAAAACCCAGTTGCACTGAACTCTTGTGTAGACTACATTCTTCTGACATCCGAAACATCACCTACCCTCTGGGGCCGGCCCTGCTTGTGGAGGGCCTACCATCCAGGCTGCTATTAACACCAGCCCCAGTAGTGGACATTGTGCAGCGGTGGCTCCATCCACATAGCCGTAACCCGCAAGTGGCGTCACGTGTGAATATTATCCTAATCCCCTGTAAATATTCCTCCTTTACAAAAAGGGCCCAGGGCATGGGACCGGGCAACGGCCACCAAAGTGACATTTCTCAGTTATACACCGCCCGGGACAGAGTACCCCATAGCACTGAGCGCGACACAAGCATGTCCCGCCGATATTTTATTAAAAGGGTAGATACATGTCTACTTTTTTATGGTAAGTCAGAAATGACATTATGAATAGTCTACGGTGAGCCTGGCTTACCTATCATTTCGTTCATTCACAGCCAAGAGTTTTATGAAGACAGAGGAGCCAGTGGGTGGGTATGTAGACTTATAGACATATTCTGTGCTGGTCTTCACTATCTGGTAGGTCTTCAGGTCCCTCTGACTAATTACCGGTAGTGACATTTCTGTCATACACAATAGTGTCAGTCCAGGTGATATCAGAGTAGAATGGGTTCTTTAGATTCTGCAACTACATTGTCCTGGTGGGAAGCCGCAAGGTCAATACTGAAATCAAGAACAAAGGGTAGACAAAGAAAAACAATAGTTACAACAAAATATGCGTCTTAAAGCCATGATCACACTTATGTCTTTTTACAGATCAGTTCTAGGAAAATATTGAACATTAAAGGGAACCTGTCACCGGATATGTGGATGACGTGTTCTACGTCATCTATACTAGCCGACATTGAGGTTCTGCACAGGCGCACTTTGATCTGCTGAGCAGGGCAGATCAAAGTATTGTAGTGCGGGACCTCAATGTCGGCTCGTGTGGATGACATAAAACGCATCATCCACACTAGCTTCAGAAGCAGGACAAAGATGGCCGAAAGAGGAGGTGCGGGACCCGGAGAACGGAGACGCCCATCCGACCAGTATGCTGTGCACCGAATGTTAGGTAAGTATTATACACATCCGGTGACAGGTTCTTTTTAACATGGGCTGTGTCTGATATTGGACTGCAACGTATTTACATTAATTGGTCACAAATTAATATCAGGCACATCCAACAGGAAGAATGTCATGCTAGGTATGGTGAAGTACCACATGTACGACGACAGGGAAGGGAAACCTTGTGTCTAGGGAAGCGGGTGACTCTCCCAATATGGAGCATCTGCGGCCTGCTCCCGAGTGACCTGCGTGGGGGCCGAGCCCAGCCGGAGCACCTCCGTGCCGGCTACGACCGGCACCTTTGGCAGTGGAGGGCCCCGCTGTGACGTGGCTCGTACGGCTGCCCCGCAGGCACATTTCCGCTGCACCTCAGCCGAGGCCAGGAGTTTGGGAGTGGCCAGCATTTCTTGTCGCGCCGGCTTCCCATCGGGGACCGCCTCTGCCTTGGCCGGGCAGACTGCCGGGGCCATTGACATCTCTGGCGCGGCCTCCTCCGGGATCGGTGGCGAGTCCAGAGCAAGATGGGGCACCTTCCGAATGCTGGTGGTACGTGGAACCGGGGCCGGTGTAGGGGCGGTGACGGGCTGACTGCTGGCGGCTTCTTCGGGCTGGTCCTCGCGGGCCGGTGGGATGGACTCAACCGCCGGTGTCGGTGGCAGCGGACCGAGCGGGGTGGCAGCAGCATCCGGTACGGGCGGCGAGGGAGGCAGTATGGAGGGCAGGGGCAGACCGGGTCCCTCAGCCTGATCAGCTGGTCGCTCGGGGACATAGGGGCGTGGGTCGCTTACCCGCTCCTCCAAGGTTGCCTCCACTTCGCGTGCCCGCAGCCAGCTCCTCCATCTCGGCCATCCACCGTTCCAGCCTAAAGCGCGCCTGCGCCTGGATCCGGCGACACATCCGTGCGGTCTGGGCTTCTACCCATGCCGCTGTCCCGGGCAAGAGCTCCGGCACTCCGGGCTTGTTGGACGGGTTGGCCATGTTGCTCTCACGGGGTCCAGGAACCAGAAGGATGGCAGAGTCCTGGAGTCCCTGCCCTTTATCTGCTCGGTCACATGTCGCAGAATTTTCACCCGCCCTGCTTGGTCTTTTCCTGGCACTACTCTCTTTGGCCGGTAAGTTTCATTTTTTGACTTCCGGCTTTACTTTATGGCCATGTTACCAGGGGGCGGGGCTTCAGCTTTGCGCCCTTTCTCGGGGAAGGAGACCTTGGGCGGGAATTTTCGCGACAACAAGATGGCGACAAGATGGCGGATTCTGAAAATTTTGCAATGGATCACTGCTGGCTTCAATACAAGGCGCACTTCCACAAGGTAAGTGGATGGGTAAGTATCCTGTTCGTGATGCCAGAAATTGAGGTGTACCGCCCCGGTCCTTCTGTAGGTGGCTCGAGGGTCTCAGGACCTGGGGGTCTCGCGGACACTTCAAATGAAAAGGGGAGTGATGGGATGGTGGATGTAGGACGTATATGTACGGGCTGAGCAATATGGAGTTCGTGATGCCACCCACAGTATGTGGTGATATTGGACACTACCGCTGCAGTTACGGGGCACCCGGGGGAGATGTTGCGCAGCAAGTTGTTAACCCCTCCATGGGCAAGGATGGTGGCCCCGGGGACCTGTTGGGATTTGGTGGTGCAGGGAGATGGGCGACCGCAGGGTGCTGAAGTACTCACTATTAGAAACACACACGAGTCTCTGGTAAACCACGGTGATGGTGGTCGATGCCCGCAGCCAGCTGCGTCCGGGTTCCCCCACCCGGCTGGTGGTCTCGGTCTTTCTCCTGCACCTGTTTTGGAATAGTGGACTGCCTGCGCTTGCAACTTCAGGAGTCCGCTCCCGGCTGGTTGTGGCCTAAGGAACCCTTGCCCGCAGACGCTGGCCCGTGGGATCTCTGAGCCTTGGTGGTGGCCTGATATCCCCCTTGGTGGGCTGTTGCCTTCAGTCGGGACAGGACTTCTAGTCCTGGCCGCAATCAGTTAATTAACTAATTCCAGTCGCTTCTGGACCTAGCTTCAGGGTCTGAGTACCCCCCTGTGTGCTCCGGTTTCCGAGTCGGTTCCCCGGGTCGGTACCGGTGGGCCACTTCCCTGTCCCGGTCCACCTCGGTTCCACCGAGCCGTCTTCCCGGCTCTTGCAGATGGAGACCGCCATCTGCCTCCTAGCCAAAGGCACCAAGGTTCCTACCCTGGTACTTGTCAGTTTTCCTTCAGACCTGACACACAGGCCTGACCTCCACTCTCCCTGAACTCTGAAACTCAACTGTCCGAACTGAACTGACTTTTCCCCGCCCCGGGCTGTCTAAGACTCCTAGGTGGGCGTCTTCCAACCGCCTGGTTCTGTCCCCTGGTGTGTCTATCAAGCCCTTTTGGGGTGACTAGGCTTTTAAGGTTGGCTGTAATGCGGGGCCCTATTTGTGACTACCTGGCCCGGCCAGGGCGTCACACACATACACACACACACATATATATATATATATATATATATATATACACACATACATACATATACATACATATGTGTATGGAATGTGTGCCAATATATAGGGAGGCTGTGTGGGTGCTCATGCTAAATATAAGAGCCATGTGGGGGCTCATACTGTATGAAGGGGGATTTGTATGGGCTTATAGTGTATATAGCGGACTATGTGGGGGCTCATGCCTGTATATAGGGGCTATGTAAGGGATGATACTGTATCTAGGGGGCTGTGTGAGGGCTCATACTGTATATAAGGGCTGTGTGAAAGCAAACAATAATAATTAATGTATTGGCATTAATATTGAGCAGAATTAATTTGAGCCTTTTGGTTCAGCCCTCTCCAACAGTCACAGTCTCTCATGTGGCTGCTAGGGAAAATGAATTGCCCACCCCTTCTCTATTATGTATAGCGCTATGTTATATATATATAGTATATATCGAAGACTCCACTACCGGGCCGCGAGTAAAGGTCTTAAAGGTGAAACAAAAATGACACGGCCCTACCCCCTATTGTAAACTTATGGGACTTTCTTTGAAGGGAGATTTATGGTGAAAAAAAAGTTGCCCGTTTGAACAGAGTCTGGAGCACAAAAAGTTGATCGACAACAGATTAAGAAAATGTCATACTCTATGGATGGAAGGATTATAACTGTTATGGAAAAGAAGGGCGGCTATATCAGTCACTAATGTTTTTGGTGACATATAAAAAAATGTATTTTTGTACATCCCGAGTTGTTCTGGTTACATTGAGTTGAGTTGGCCGGTATCAAACCTCCACCAATCTGATATTCATGACCTTTCCTTGGATAAGTAAACCTGGAAAACCCCATTAAGAATAGACACCATTCAGAAACCACAACATATTTCCAAGATTTGCTCATAATCCACATTCGTCGTCCAACGGGTTAATTTATTCACTACTTATTAATTACAAAACATCATGGGACAGAATTGCAAAACACAAAAGCGCCGACTAGTTCCTTTATAGATGTGTCATCAGATTCGTAACTATTAACTGGGATTTCCGTCATTAGATAGGACTCATCTTCTGTCCTGACAAGCCTGGACCCGTTCTAACAGATGATTACTGGACATGTGAACAGAGCCTTAATGAGATAACAAGTCTATAACATTTGCCATTCCTATGTTATTCTTCCTAGAAATAGCATTAATATTCCCAGCTCACAATGTAGGGGAGCTGGACAGCAGAAGACTCACTGAAGTGACCTCACACTGTATCTGCGGGGGAAGAGCACCATCTTCTGGCTAGAGAAGACAGCAGGAACTAAAAAGGTCGAATGTGTGTTCCCCAAGAGAAGAGTTTACAGGAGACAGTTGTGTCGCAGTTACAAAATATTAAAGGCCTTGCCGGGCTGAGAAGAGAAGGAGTTGGCGCCAAATCCTGCACCAGGAAAGTTGTGTGGCACTTGAGTGGGCTGATAGCCCCATGACCATAGAAGGGTCCAAGAGTGGTCATATCTCAAAGCCAAATGGATGTACATGGCCATCACTACAGGAGGAACCTGAATATTATCGCCAACGTTTACCCAAAGACATCCCTAGAGAAACCAAAGACCGAAGACTGAATATCAAACATCGAAGGTCAACCACTGAAGATAGAATGTATGCCCTTGCACAGAATCCAAGTGAGGCGGGCTTTTGCTTCCTACGGACGTAAGCCATATTTCAGAGAGCAGAGGTGGCCATCTAGTATTGTGAGTGTAACTACTCCCCAACTTGGACCCAGTTGCATCTCCCACCCGTTTTACAACTACACAGTCTTAAACTTTGTAGGAGTATACTCTAGGGGCAATTGAAAATAGCTGTTGGCCAAATTTTCGTTCGGTCAACAGATATTTTTCTGACTCCTAACGCTCATCTGATCTCATCTTAGAGCTGCATGGACTTGTTCTCAATGTGGGGGATAACAGAGACAATTGTAGAAAAGGGTTTCTATACCGCGCCAATGATCACAAGTCTGGATGTCGTATTGATGTGGCTTTATTGTAGCATAGGTCTACGCGTTTCAGGAGCTCTGCTCCCTTCCTCAGGACCATAGGAACAACATCAAATCAACAACATCAAGGGATTTGATGTTGTTCCTATGGTCCTGAGGAAGGGAGCAGAGCTCCTGAAACGTGTAGTCCTATGCTACAATAAAGCCACATCAATCCGACATCCAGACTTGTGATCATTGGCGCGGTATAGAAACCCTTTTCTACAATTGTCTCTGTTATCAGCTACCCTGGGTTGCCGCTGCCTGGATCCATCTCTAAATGCGAATACAGTAGTTGTGACTTTCACAACTACAGTTGGTGAGTATTATCGCTCCCCTTTCTGTTGCCCTGTGCCTATAAGGGTAAGACCCTATTGCGCTTTATTTTCCACAGCTCCTCTTCTTATCTCAATGTGGGGGAGAAGAGTAAGCTGCTGCCAGGCACTTCTGGTGGCGACTTATCTCCTGTGAAAACAAAAGGATCAGGCATATTGAAATACAACATGCCCACCCTTTCTTCACCCTGGCTTCTGCAGACTGGTTTCTCCTCTGCTTCTCTCAAAGGAGCTTTGAGAGAAACAAAAGGGAAATGTTTTTGGGTTGTGACTGCAAGTATGTAAATCACATATACAACTACCGCAAGAGTGAAACAGAGCGGAATCCTGACAGTGTGTATCTCTGACAAATTTTAACCTTTACCCTGGAAAACCCCTTTTAGCAGGTGGTTGGCAGAGATATAGATGACTGAGGTCAGTACCTCATGACTTCTTCCAGCTTTGTGACCACAGAGCGTCACCTGTGAGTCAACATTTGAACTAAAACTGAACCAACACAGAATTCTGAAGCAAGAGGTCACGGCCTCACTTGCGGATTTCATTACTGGTTACCCTGATTGACATAGCTTTTCTGTCTGTGCTTCATAAATATTCACCCAGCTTCCATCCCAAAAAAAAAAATTGGAAAATCGGAAAATGAGTAGTAGTCTGAAAGTTTGAAGATCCAAACCTTCAGGCTACTTTTTTTTTTCTTGCGGATGTTAACCATCAAAGCATTTGTACTAATCACCCGATGTCAATTCTTTCAGAGTTTTTGAAGCCAACACTGGTTTTTGGTGCAGAATATCCTGTTGTAAATACTCAACGTGTGCACAGACTCCTCTCTCCCCAATAGAATTAACAAAATCAAGGGCTGATCCTCATCTGGGAAAGGGGGGGGAAGGAAGTGTCAGTCCAAGAGGTAGAACGTTATCAGTGAGATGCAAAGAAAAGGCAGGATGGATCATTGGCCCCAATAGAGTTATGAGGAAAAGGCCAAGAACCTAGGAGAGTTGAGATGATGTGTTTGGAAAGTGGACTGCTGTCTTCGTCAGGCCGTCATTTCTCAAATTTATATGCCCAAGGCAGATGCCCTAGAAAGTTATTGATCTGTTTTAGGTCTATGGATGTGTTCCCATACAAAATGAAAGTAAGAAAATGGCTTCTGCACCTATATCTACAGTACAGTCTATTTCAGGTCCTTAAAAATTATGCCATGCTCAGAGCCAGATAGACGAGCAATGGTTTGGTCGACTGCTCAGCCAGTTCGGCCAATCACTCAGCCAGACGATGGATCAGCCAACTGCTCAGTTGGATTATGGATCTGCCAACTGCTCAGCTGGATGATGGTTCGGCCAACCAGTCAGCTGGACGATGGATAGGCCGACCGCTCAGCTGGACGATGGATAGGCTGACCGCTCAGCCGGACGATGGATAGGCCGACCGCTCAGCCGGACGAAGGATAGCTGCTCAGCCGGATGAAGGATAGGCCAACCGCTCAGCCGGACGACTGATAGGCCGACCACTCAACCGGATGACAGACAGGCTGACTGCTCAGCCGGACGATGGATAGGCCGACCGCTCAGCTCGACGATGGATAAGCCTGCTGACCATTGCAAGCACGACTACCACTGCCTACCCTGTGCCTCCCACATCTTAGTGCAGTCGGCAGGATGGATTCTCGTGCCTTGCCCCTGCTGCATGGTAGTGAGAAGATGAAGTATCCCTGTCCGTGTGAGGCAAAGACGAGTCGAGATGGCAGTGCTCGTCAGTAAAAGGTGATGAGCCCAGCATGGGTGAAGCAATGGCGCAACGGCGCAAATCTGTGGCCCATCCCCTGGAGGTACATTGACTGTTGGTCAGCCCAGGATGGTGAAGCCTGGAAGGAAACTCCACCCGCAGCTACTGTGCTGCCCCCGTGCCAGCAGCCAGCGCTGCTCGGATCCGGGCCTTCAGGGGTGGTGGCTCAAGGGTCTCCGGACCCGGGGTCTCACGGACATGCCAAATAAAATGGGGAATGTAGATGTATGGGCTAGGTCGTACTAAGTTTGTGACGCCACCCACGGTATGTGGTGAGGTGGGACACCACCGCTGCAGTTGTGGAGCACCCGGGGGAGATGTTGCGGCAGCTAGTTGTTAACCCCTCCGTGGGTAGGGACCGTGGCCCTGGGGCCCGGTGACTGAGTGCAGGGTAGAGCGACCGCAGGGAGTGTTGGCGTACTCACTGTTATTAAACCACACGAGTCTCTGGTAAACCAAGGTGATGGTGGTCGGTGCCGTGGCCGGTCGCATTCGGATCCCCCAACCGGCTGGTGGTCTCTATCCTTCTTCCTGCACTGTTTGTGTAAGGTGGACTTCCTAGCATGAAACTCAGGAGTCCGCTCCCGGCTGGATGTGGCCTAAGGAGCCGTGCCTGCAGACGCTGGCCCATGGGATCTATGGGCCCTGGTGGTGACCTCTTATCCCTATCGGTGGGCTGTTGTCTTCTATGAGGGACTTTGGGTGGGACAGGAACTCTAGTCCTGGCCTTAATCGGTAAATTAACCAGTCCGCTTGTGTCCGGTTTCTGGCTTCAGGGTTCGAGTACCCCCCTTTGTGCTACTGTTTTCGGGTCAGTTCCCCGTGTCAGTACCGGCGGGCTACAACCCTGTCCCGGTCCACCTCGGTTCCGCCGAGCCATCTTCCCATCTCCTGCTGACAGAAACCACCGTCTGCCTCCTAGCCAAAGGCACCAGGGCTCCTACCCTGGTACTATTCATTGAACTTTCCTGCTGGAGCTACACCTAGCTCCAGCCCACACTCCTCTCCAAACTGAACTACAGCTTAATCTGAACTGCTTGTTTTCCCACCCCGGGCTGTCTAGACCCCTGGGTGGGCGTGTCCCAACCGCCTGGTCATGCCCACTGGTGTGTCTGTCTTTCCCTAGGGGGGGGTGACTAGGGTTTCTGGTTGGCTGTGTGTTTCCTAGTGAGGAAAGATGTAATGCGGGGGCCTAACTGTGACTACCTGGTTTTGCCAGGGCGTCACACTACAGTGCAGAATACGGTAAGTGGGACAAAAAAGAAAAAAAGCAGGTGTGGCCTAAAGAAAAGACCGCACCTCCAGAGGAATGGCCGGGTACAGAGGATTTCCAGCCTGTAACCTGCAAATCAGAACCAGAGGAAGAAGGACAGAAGGAGAGAAGCCTGGAAGAGAAGATGGAGAAGAGGCCTGGGTCTGGTCAAGCAAGAGAGGCTCGCTGGATATCCCACCACACCCGTGGCAGTGGGTGGAGTGCCTGGGAGGCAGAGCGGAACTGTTCGGAGGGGTAGAGGCCTGGAGGATTGCTGGATGATGATGGCGGAGAGGGGGTGAGAAGAGACAATGTCCCCCTGTCCATAGTGGTGAAACTCGATGCTTCCCTGGCTCTGCTGGGTTACTGCTGGGAGGCACAGCTGCACCAGTTGGCGGTGTGACGACAAGGACTCTCATGGGTTAAAGTGTCTTAACATTCATCCAGACGTATTGTTCTTTTGTGTATTACCTCATGTTTGCTAAACTATTGTTTGGGTCCAGACCCTTCGGAGCAATCATTGTAATGTAGTTGTGTATTGCTAATCTAATGTAAATTACCTTAGTAGGCATTGTCGAGTCTGTGACTTGCAGACTTCATGTAGATATCCTCAGTCTTTCTATGCACATCATTTAAATGAACATTATCCATGCAGCTTGAAATTCATCCAATAAGAGAAGCAATCTTGTCCAACCAATCCGATGAGGACGCAGTGTATCCAAGTGGAAGGCTGTGGCTATAAAAGGGATTTCTTTAAGTCACCAGGTTGTTGATGGATGTGCATGATCCAGTCTAAGCTCTTAGGAGCTGGCTAGAGGATCAGGATACCTTGTGGCTTCAATCTAGGGACTCCGTTTCCTATTGGAGACCATATCCACAGTCTAGGGATTTCGACTCCGGCTGCCAGGATTATATCATCATACCAGATACAACTTAAGGAGGAAACCCAGGTTGGGACAATCCAGTCACCTGGTACAGACTTTGCAGACCTCAGCCAGCTTCCTAAATCTGGCATTATTCCTTTCTCGGTGGGTGCCCACCAAAAGCGGGGTGCTGCTGGATTGAAGTAAATAGCCCTGGAACCTCTGAGGCATGGACATTCTAAATCCCTGGTGAGCCAGCGGAAGGGTGAGACTCTGTTGCCGGTTACATTTGTGTGTTTTACTGGTTATGTGTTATGTGCCGTTAATATTTTGGGGATCCAATAAAGTCTAATTATTGTGGTTCCCTCACCCTGTGTTGTCTGAGTAGTGTTCCGCCCACGGTTAAGGAGGTTGTGCGTTCAGTTGGGATGAGCCCTGAGCCACGCTGTCTTTCCAAAGGCGACTGGGCCAGAGGACGAGAGCACCCACTGAGCCCCGTGTCTCCACAGGCGGCGTCAGTACAGGCCCAGCAGGATGCTGCGCGAGCCAAAGCAGAGTTGCAAGAGGCCTGGGTACAGGCTACTCAGGCCCAGGAGGAAGCGAAGCGGGCACAAGAATATGCCCGGCGGCACAGGAGGAGGCCGCGCAGGCGTGGGAGAAGGCCTCACAGGAGAAGGAGCTGGTGTAGGAGCTAGCTCATCAGCTTGCGATGGCCTGGTTTACCCCTGTTAAAAAGGAATGCCTGGAGAGGGATCTGAAGTGGGAATACCGGGTCATACAGCACAAAAAGGCCCAGGAAATGGAGGTCCGGGATCAGCTGTCCATGGCAGGCAGCAGCAGTGCGGCGGTCCGCTATACATACGAGCAGATGGTATACATGAAGTGCGACCACGGGTATGCCTTCCTCAGAGAGGAGGGTACCTGTGATAAGGTGTACCTTAATGCTGGGTCCCTGGATGACGGCCCGCAGGTGCGGGCGGGTAGCCGGATCCGCTTAATTAAAGAAAAAGGGCCGCAGGGGTGGTTTGCGGTGGCCACTCAGGTGGAGGAGGATGCCTCGGTGCAGGCAACGGCAGCTGAGGCGCATTGGCGTGGTCCCGCACACCGTGTGGGGACACCACCAGTGAAGACTCCAGTCCCTTAACGGAGGTGGGCGATTTGTCGGCCTTTACCGCGGTCCTTGGCATCTCGCAAGGGGACAACGCTGCAGTGACTTTCCATCTGGGAAGCCAGGACTGAGCGGGCGGCTGGGACACTTTTGTTCTTGTTTTTAAAGTTTGGTATGCCCAGTGACTGCAAAGACTGCCAGGCTCAAAGGATGGGGAGGACTGTAAGCTGGACAGTTACATGTTCTGCAAAGTTTAAGAAGATGCCCAGGGATGGGACTTGCTCCCTGTGAACTTGAGAAAAATATCTGCGTAACGGTTCGGTTGCGGTTGATTTTTACGTTTGTTTTCTTGATGCGGTTTTTTGCGGGGCAACTTGCCTAAAGGAAAGAAGTTCGGCCTTATAGGCCATGCTGATATTATTAAAATGTTTTGCATTACCTTGTCTTTAATATGTGTATGTAAATGAGATGGTACAAATGTAAGGGGGTTTGATTGTTTAAATTAAAGGAGCCAAGAGTAGAGACGATGATCTGGACCCCTGGAGAGGCTTGGAAAAATGCTCGGTAAGCGGTGGGGTATTTGCTGGGTGGTGGGTTTAAGAATGTGTGCAATCGGCCAAGACGGCCTAGCTTAAGGAAGGGGGAAATGTAGGGGGGGTTAGGACTAGGTGCACCTCTGCAGAAGTAGATGGCACACTGGTAGTCTCTGTGAAAGTTTTTACCCATATATGTGTATTGTGCAAATAGCCACCAGGTGGCAGTGTTATAGCACAGCTGTCCTGGCATGTGGGTGAGCTGGGGAAAGAGTTAATAAAGAGGAGAGTGGGACATATTAAAGAAAGAGATATGAAGTAGAGAGTAGGAGAGTCCCCCAGTAACAGTGGAATACATAACTCCTTTGTAAATTCTGATCCTAAGGGTCACCCTTACGATCATGACATGCGGGATCCGCTGTAGGATTGGTGAATTGCATCCCCAGAAGTGGGGCAGAATCCTGACGGTCAGGGGTCTGGCGTCTGTTGCTCTCTGGCTCGGAATACTCCAACATTCTCTTCAGGATCAGAGAAGGTAATTTGCGCCCTCAAGGAAAAGGGTATGTCTGGATCCTGGCGGAGTACGGACGGAAGAGTGCCGTCATGTGTGGTCCTTCATGTGCACTAGCATTCCCTGTGGGTGGGTTGAAGTGGCCCAAAAGACTTTATTAACCGGCCGGTGCCCGAGTGAAGTTAAGTGGAGGGAAGAGAGGCCTAGAGGTGTCATACAGAACCCAGGTGCCAGAAGGACGAACAGCAGATAAATTTTATGTCAGGAGGAAGTGTAGAAGGAACCCTGATGAGATATGTAACAGTGTCGGTGTGACGCGTACTGAAGTAATGCAGGAGTGGAAGAATAATAAAGTTTCCATGTGGGAAAGAAGAAACCTTGCCTTGGCTTTATTGTCGGTGAGCCAGAATATAGTGTCGCCTGGACTGTTGCGGAGTCCTCCGTGCCTCCCACTATGCCCCAATTTCTCAGATATCATCACGCCCATACATTATATCCAGAGAATTTTTGTCACAGATGAAAGTTTACAAATTTTTTAAAATGCATACCCCCAGGGAGCAGCATGGGTATATGCATTACCAGCACATTTCTTTCCACAAGATCATGATCGACGTCTTACAAGTTTTAAAAGCATTCCGATTACAGTTAAAATATTTTAAAAAAAATAGTAGCTACAAAGTTACAAAAATATTTACACAGGACTCAAGTTTCTCCACATTTTGGCACCGCTCATCCCCATCGCTTATTGAACGGATGGTTTATAGTTAACTCTACAGCCATCAAAGTGGCAGTGACCGTCTATACCTGGGATCATTGAGACCTCCGATGTTTCTCCACCTTCTCCATTCCGACAGTCCGTGAAAATCAGAGGTCATCCGAGTTCAGTCTAATTTTTTTTTTTTATCAATATTGGACCTGTCTCTGCAATTTTGCGAATACCCCATAGAGTATCAGGAGGTACAAGTGCTATCCGTTAAAACCTCGTATGTTACTCGTACGTAAAAATCAGATGTCTGGATGAGCTCTTAAAGAGTTAAACTTATTAATATTTATCCAGTTGGAGCATCATAAGAATAATTTATAAGGTGCCATATACATGGTTGAATAATGGATCTATTGTAATATGGCGCCCACTTTGTACATGGAGGCAATTCGATCCCATGGGATAGTGACCGTACGGATGCAAAACCATAAAGTGACCATAATATACAGTCAGTATAATATATATAATGATTAGTCACTATTAGTGATGAGCGAGCACTACCATGCTCGGGTGCTCGGTACTCGTAACTAGTGATGAGTGAGCACTACCATGCTCGGGTGCTCGGTACTCGTAACTAGTGATGAGTGAGCACTACCATGCTCGGGTGCTCGGTACTTGTAACTAGTGATGAGCGAGCACTACCATGCTCAGGTGCTCGGTACTCGTAACTAGTGATGAGTGAGCAGTACAATGCTCGGGTACTCAGTACTCGTAACGAGCAGTCAGATGCTCACATGAGTGCGAATCGAGTAGCTGATTATAATGGAAGTCAATGGGAAACTCAGATTTTCCAGAAAAACGCTTGTGTTCCCCATTGACTTCTATTATACTTGGTACACAATCAAGCCCATCCAAGAGTTCAACTGCTCATTACGAGCACCTGAGCATGGTAGTGCTCACTCATCACTAGTTACAAGTACAGAGCACCCAAACATGGTAGTGCCCATTAATCACTAGTTACGAGTACTGAGCACCTGAGCATGGTAGTGCCCGCTCATCACTAGTTACGAGTACTGAGCACCTGAGCATGGTAGTGCCCGCTCATCACTAGTTACGAGTACTGAACACCTGAGCATGGTAGTGCCCACTCATCACTAGTTACAAGTACTGAGCAACCGAGCATGGTAGTGCCCGCTCATAACTTGTCATTAATAATTGTGTTGGTCACATTCTCATTGCTGTGAGTTATCTTTAAAGGGTGATCTACTTCTATATATTATATAGAGTCATTACACACAGAGGGATCTATTCCTATATATTATATAGAGTCACTACACACAGAGGGATCTATTCCTATATATTATATAGAGTCATTACACACAGAGGGATCTATTCCTATATATTATATAGAGTCACTACACACAGAGGGATCTATTCCTATATATTATATAGAGTCATTACACACAGAGGGATCTAGTTCACGTGTTTATTTCTGTTAATGTTGAGGATTATGGCTCTATATAATATATAGGAATAGATCCCTCTGTGTGTAATGACTCTATTTAATATATAGGAATAGATCACTGTGTGTAATGACTATATAATATATGTGTTTCCCTTTTTGTATTGAATTACTGAAATAAATTAACTTTTTCATGATATTCTAATTTATTGAGAAGCACCTGTTGCTGGGAACCGCAATGGGGAACGTTTACCATCATTAGAAAGGAGAGACAATGCGCATACCCAACTGCCTTTCCATTCATTCCCTATCGGAATGCTGCGCACAACCCTTAGCTTTTTCCGGTAGCCCCATAGGGAATAAACACCCACTATAGACACTTTTCCAACAGTCCCTTTAAATCTAGTATTAGCTAAGAGGGGATCAGTAATCCGGGTTCTGTTGGCAAGAAACAAACAATGCTCTGTTGGCAAGAAACATACAGCGCTCCTTGAAAACAAGTTCTAGAGAATGTAAGGACTCACCATGATTCTGTGCAAAACACTGCAAGGACCAAGTGAGAGAGAAGCGAGATCTGCTCCCAGGCAGGCAGATAGTGCGCTAACACAGACTAAACCATCTCAGGCAGGACACACCCGCATGCATACAAGTCTCAAAATTCCCCTAGTCTTTTTTTTTTTCATTAAAGGGGCAGTGCTACAAAAATAGAAATAGAATGTCAGGAAGCAAAGCGACCGCTCCTTACTCTCAGCACTTCTCTATAATATTAACTCATGAAAGAGGAGAATCTGTAGTTCACTTAAATCTGTTCAATAATAAAACACCGATGAGGGTTTGTTTTTTGCGGGACGAGTTGCACTTTTGAACAACACCATTAATTTTGCCCCATATTGTACTGAAAAATGTGAAAAGAAAAATTCCAAATGCAGTAAAATTGCAAAAAAAGTGCAATTCTATAATTTTTGGGATTTTTTATTTACCGTGTTCACTATATGGTAAAACTGACCTGGCAATTTGATTCCCCATGTCAGTTCGAACTCGTAGACACCAAACATGTATATATTTCAAAAGACTGACCCGCACATCCTACAAGTGTGTATAGGTGCCAGCTGAAAAAAACATAGCAAATACAAAATGGATACAGCCGCACACTAAATGCCATCAATGTATAAGGGAACTCTGGTACTGCATTACTGCTATATGAAAAAATGAGATTTTTAGTTTATGAATTGGCCAATGCATGTAAGCCCGGAAACCAAACGGCAAGGTAAATCTCAATATTCCGGGTCCCTAACTAAAATGCCACTATCTAGGTTAAAACCATCCATGTCTGGGCAGCTAGACTAAAAATCTAACTTTAAATTTTAGTTAGGGACCCGGAATATTGAGATTTACCTTGCCGTTTGGATTGCATCAGCGTTTTGGATCGGAGTGTAATCAGTGTTTTGTATCAGCGTTTCATCAGTGTTTTGTATCAACATTTCATCAGTGTTTTGGATCAGAGTGTCATCAGTGTTTTGGATAAGAGTTTCATCAGTGTTTTGGATCGGAGTGTCATCAGTATTTTGGATTGGAGTGTCACCAGTGTTTTGGATCGAAGTTTCATCAGTGCTATTAATCAGAGTTTCATCAGTGTTTATGATTGAAGTGTCAGTGTTCGGGATCAGAGTTTCATCAGTGCTTTGGATTGGAGTTTCATCAGTGTTTTGGATCGGAGTTTCATCAGTGTTTGGATTGGAGTTTCATCAGTGTTTTAGATTGAAGTGTCAGTGTTTTGGATTGGAGTGTCATCAGTGTTTTGGATTGGAGTGTCATCAGTGTTTTGGATCGGAGTTTCATCAGTGTTTTGGATTGCAGTGTCAACATTGTTTTGGATTGGAGTGTCATTGTTTTGGATCGGAGTGTCATCATTGTTTTGGATCGGAGTTTCATCAGTGTTTTGGATCGGAGTGTCATCAGTGTTTTGGATTAGAGTGTCATCATTGTTTTCTATCGAAGTCTAATCAGTGTTTTGGATTAGAGTTACATCAGTGTTTGGGATAGGACTGTCATCAGTGTTTTGGATCGGAGTGTCATCAGTGTTTTAGATCAGAGTCTGATCAGTGTTTTGGATCAGAGTTTCATCAGTCTTTTGGATTAGAGTGTCATCAGTGTTTTGGATCGGAGTGTCATCAGTGTTTTAGATCAGAGTCTGATCAGTGTTTTGGATCAGAGTTTCATCAGTCTTTTGGATTAGAGTGTCATCAGTGTTTTGGATCGGAGTGTCATCAGTGTTTTGGATCAGAGTTTCATTAGTCTTTTGGATCGGAGTGTCATCAGTGTTTTGGATTGGAGTGTCACCAGTGTTTTGGATCAAAGTTTCATCAGTGCTATTAATCAGAGTTTCATCAGTGTTTATGATTGAAGTGTCAGTGTTCTGGATCAGAGTTTCATCAGTGCTTTGGATTGGAGTTTCATCAGTGTTTTGGATCGGAGTTTCATCAGTGTTTGGATTGGAGTTTCATCAGTGTTTTAGATTGAAGTGTCAGTGTTTTAGATCGGAGTTTCATCAGTGTTTTGGATTGCAGTGTCAACATTGTTTTGGATCGGAGTGTCATCAGTGTTTTGGATTAGAGTGTCATCATTGTTTTCTATCGAAGTCTAATCAGTGTTTTGGATTAGAGTTACATCAGTGTTTGGGATAGGACTGTCATCAGTATTTTGGATCGGAGTGTCATCAGTGTTTTAGATCAGAATCTGATCAGTGTTTTGGATCAGAATTTCATCAGTCTTTTGGATTAGAGTGTCATCAGTGTTTTGGATCAGAGTGTCATCAGTTTTAGATCAGAGTTTCATCAGTCTTTTGGATTGGAGTGTCAGCAGTGTTTTGGATCGGAGTGTCATCAGTGTTTTGGATTGGAGTTTCATCAGTGCTCTTAATCAGAGTTTCATCAGCATTTTAGATTGGAGTGTCAGTGTTTTGGATTCTAATTTCAGCAGTGTTTTGAATTATAGTTTCATCAGTGATTTGGACCGGAGTTTTATCAGTACTATGGATCGGAGTTTTATCCGTGTTTTAGATCAGAGTGTCAGTGTTTTGGATCAGAGTTTCTTCAGTGTTTGGGATTGGAGTGTCAGTGTTTTGGATCGAAGTTTCATCAATGTTTTGGATCGGCGTTTCATCAGTGTTTTGGATCGGAGTGTCATCAGTGTTTTGTATCAGCGTTTCATCAGTGTTTTGTATCAGAGTGTCATCAGTGTTTTGGATCGGAGTTTCATCAGTGTTTTGGATTGGAGTGTCATCAATATTTTGGATTGGAGTGTCATCAGTGTTTTGGATCGGAGTTTCATCAGTGCTATTAATCAGAGTTCCATCAGTGCTTTAGATTGGAGTGTCAGTGTTTTGGATCAGAGTTTCATGAGTGTTTTGGATTGGAGTTTCATCCGTGTTTTAGATCGGAGTGTCATCAGTGTTTTGTATCAGCGTTTCATCAGTGTTTTGGATCGGAGTTTCATCAGTGTTTTGGATTGGAGTGTCATCAGTATTTTGGATCAGAGTGTCATCAGTGATTTGGATCGGAGTTTCATCAGTGTTTGGGATTAGTGTGTTATCAGTGTTTTGGATCGGAGTGTCATCAGTGTATTGGATCAGAGTGTCATCAGTGATTTGGATCGGAGTTTCATCAGTGTTTTGGATCAGAGTATCATCAGTGTTTTGGATCAGAGTTTCATTAGTGTTTTAAATCAGAGTGTCATCAGTGTTTTGAATCAGAGTGTCATCAGTGTTTTAGATCAGAGTTTCATCAGTATTTTGGATCAGAGTCTCATCAGTGTTTTGGATCGGAGTGTCATCAGTGTTTTAGATCAGTTTCATCAGTATTTTGGATCAGAGTGTCATCAGTGTTTTAGATCAGAGTTTCATCAGTGTTTTAGATCAGAGTCTCATCAGTGTTTTGGATCAGAGTGTCATCAGTGTTTTGGATCAGAGAGTCATCAGTATTTTGGATCAGAGTGTCATCACTGTGTTTTGGATCGGAGTGTCATCAGTGTTTTAGATCAGTTTCATCAGTATTTTGGATCAGAGTGTCATCAGTGTTTTAGATCAGAGTTTTATCAGTGTTTTAGATCAGAGTCTCATCAGTGTTTTGGATCAGAGTGTCATCAGTGTTTTGGATCGGAGTGTCATCAGTGTTTTGGATCAGAGTGTCATCACTGTGTTTTGGATCGAAGTGTCATCAGTTTTTTGGATCAGAGTATCATCAGTGTTTTGGATCGGAGTTTCATTAATGTGTTGGATCAGAGTATCATCAGTGTTTTGGATCGGAGTTTCATTAATGTGTTGGATCAGCTTTTCATCAGTGTGTTTGATCAGATTTTCATCATTGATTTGGATTGGAGTGTCATCAGTGTTTTGGATCAGAGTGTCATCATTGATTTGGATCGAAGTCTAATCAGTGTTTTGGATCAGAGTTACATCAGTGTTTGGGATAGGAGTGTCATCAGTGTTTTGGATCAGAGTTTCATCAGTGTTAAATTCCATATATAACATATTACCTGTCAAGCAGAAGTCAACAGAAAAATGGACCTGTCACTTCTTTTAGCCGCTTCACTGCTTTCAAAACTTTAAGAGGTTAAAAGAAGTGATAAATGATTGAACGTGCATTTTGGCATTGCAATGCATTGTGTTCATTCTTTTTGGCTTTTTTTAGTTGCAGGCAGAATTTGCCTAAAAAAATGTTGTGCCTAAGGGAGTGCACCGCATATTTTTCCAAGAAAGATTCACTCTAAAACTTTCCTAAAAACGTGCTAACTGCTTAAAAGTATGAGCACGTGAATTTATATCTAAAAACGACGAGTTCATATGTTCAGTCCTTTAAGGGGTACTTTGCACGCTGCGACATCGCTACTGCGATATCATCGGGGTCAAATCGAAAGTGACGCTCATCCGGCGCCGGTAACGACGTCGCAACGTGTAAAGCCTAGATGCGCCGATAAATGATTGCAAAAGCGTCGAAAATGGGTGATGTGTGTAGCGTTGGTCATTTTCATAATGTCGCACCAATAGGAGATACGATGTTCATCGTTCCTGCGGCAGCATACATCGCTGTGTGTGAAGCCGCAGTAGCGAGGAACATCTCTTACCTGCCTCCACCGGCTATGCGGAAGGAAGGAGGTGGGCGGGATGTTTACGTCCAGCTCATGTCCACCCCTCCGCTTCTATTGGCCGCTTGCCGTGTGATGACGCTGTGACGCCGCACGACCCGCCCCCTTAGGAAGGAGGCGGGTCGCCGGCCAGAGCGACGTCGCAGGGCAGGTGAGTGCGTGTGAAGCTGCCGTAGCGATAATGTTCGCTACGGCAGCTATCACAAGATATCACATGTGCGATGGGGGGCGGGTACTATCACTCTCGGCATCGCTAGCCGATGCTAGCGATGTCGCAACGTGCAAAGTACCCCTAACTGTTTCAGGTTTCTAAAGATACCAAGCGGTTAAAATTCGTAACCTGTCCATTCTTCAGGCTTTTCTTTTTTTGCTCTAAAGGCGCTTTGTACTTTACTGAAAAGACACCTGGGCAATACTCTGGTGCCTTTGTGCCACGAGTGTATCCTGGCCTTATGTGATCTCTGGGGGATCCAGGATCAGGAGGTCACAGCGTATCGTAGATCACAGATTGTCTTTAGTGGCTGCTCGAGTTGGAGCATACTTAATTCCACTGACGGGGTTAAGGTTCATTTCTATTCTGCAGTAGATCTAACAGGTAGTTGCAACCTCTGCTGCAGTCACTCATTTCTACTATAAATATCTGCTCATCACTCCTCTCTATGCCGGCTATATCTCAAGCCTTTGCTGACCATGTTAAAGGAACACATCGCTGCATAGCTGTGGGGTTGTTTCTACTGCAGCTGTGAAGTTCCTGAACAAACCTAGGAGAGATTGTTGTTGTGTTTTTCCCAACCCGTTTGCCTTATCAACTTTGTGTTGTCTTATTGTAGTAGCAAGACTAGCGTCTCTCTGGCCGTCAGTAGCCAGGATGAGTTTTGGGTCAGCGAGGGCCTAGGCACGTGATCGGCTTACAAGGGGAAGGACCCGTCTAGGAAAATTAGGGAGTGCTAAGCTGGCCATGATGTAGGAGGTCAATGCTGTGGTGTAGTTTCTAATGCAGCTGTGAAGGTTCTGTAGCGCCCCTGAAACCACCAGGGTGCTACAAGGTTCTGCATCCCCTACCCCCCGTAGGGACCCAGAACCCCAGTGCCGGTAACAACAAAAACCCAGGTAGTCCCAGTTTTCCCCAACAATCCCCATACAATGGTACCCAGGTAGGGTGGGAACATGGATGGCCGCCTAGAGATGGAGCCACTCCAGTCCACTAGTTGAACAGGTGGGAGGGGCAGACTGTGGACAGAGGAAGTCAGTAGTCAGTATAAGACTCAGGTTAATGGTGACCTGGTACCCAGGAGAAGTAGTTGCCGGTGGAGTACTCCCGGAACTACGCACCGACGGGGTACATGGACCCTAGGACATGAAAGAGCTTCAAGCCAACCTGTTAACACCTGCACAGCAAGGGGACCATAAAAGACCTTGCTGACCCTAAAGAATCCGAAGACTCAGTAGCAAAGGAAGAACCGGGGACAGAACCAGAGACTCCAACCCCACAGGGTTCACGCTACCGTCAGGCGGACAGAAGTCGACAAACCACTGAATGGGGACTCCCAGTTGTTCTATAACATGGGGACCCACTTACCAAAGACAGTTGCAGGGGAAGAAGGTACCAAAGAAACCAGACTGGCACTGGGACGAAGGGGACCTGGAGGCGAAACCAGTCGGCTTCGGGCTCCCAGTTGCGTTCTCAATAAAAGTGAGTAAACCAGTTGCACTGAATACCTGTCTGGACTCCCTTCTTCCAACGCCCACTGCACCATACACCTGCTGGGGCAAAACCCTACTAGTGGAGGGACTACCATACTAGCTGCCAATACCACCAGCCCCAGTAGAGATATTCTGCAGTGGCGGCTCCCTACACTTAGCCGTAACACCGCAAGTGGCGTCACATATAAACTTTATTCAACAATCCCCTGTAAATATCCCCATTACAAAAAAGGCTCAGGGCACGGAACCGGGTAACGGCCACCATCGTGACATTCCCAAGACGTACACTGCCCGTAACCGAGTACCCCATATCCCTAGGTGCTACAGTTCCTACCGAAGAAACTTTGGAGTGCTTTTCATTGCGTCTTTCCCCACCTTTCTCCCTTACCTACCTAGTGTTGTCTTATTGTAGTGGGGAGACTAGCGTCTTGCTGGCCTTCACTAGTCAGGGTGTGTTCAAGGCCAGCAATAACCTAGGAACGTGATCGGCACACAAGAGGAAGGACCCACCTAGGGATGTTAGGGAGTGCAGGGACCAGCCTCAGGTGAGTGTAAGGAGATGACCCCGCTCCCCTCTCGCGAGCGCAAGAACCTACCATTGTATTGTGTGCCCTTTGTGTAGAGTCGCTTCCTGGGGGTTTTTCCTTTCCTTGGCATATCACCACCCAAGTGTTTCCACTGAGTTGCACAGTTTTCCGGAAGAGCACCCATACTGGACATGACACCCGTAGTCACATCGTGACATTATATTAGCATTTTTCTATTGTGTTTCCTTGAAAAACTGCTAGTGGTTTTGTCATTGTTGAACTGTGTGAAAACAAATCTGAAAAATGCCAGTAAAAAAAGCCCCCACCCCCAAAACACAGGAAACACGCTAAGGCAGACAAAAACTTTAAAAAAGTGCTCAGGAAATAAAAAAAATGAAATAAAAATGGCGCTGCACAATTTTTTAAAGGTCAAAAAACATTTTGTTCAAAGACTTTGGAGAAGAAGTTGTTTCCACTAGAAAACATCTAAAAAAACCTCCAGGTGCACATAGTCTAAATGTTGTGACCCTGTTTTTTTTAAAGGGGTGGGGAGTGAATGAACACGGATCAGTAATACTGGAGTGTGAACAAGCCCTTAAAAAAAACTAAGATATGCTAATAGATTTTGATTGGTGAGCGTCCTGCTTCTAGGACACCCATGCATTCTATATATTGCCTTGCATGTCATCATTTGTGGTGGTAGGATTTACCATCTAATTACTCTTTCCAGGAAATGTGTTTACTACAGTTTTTACTACAAAACGAACCACCTGGATAGACGACTGACACTGGAAACAACCCGCGTTCCACGTGATTGCCTCATACAAAGGTGACATGTTTTTGCTAGACCTGTTATGTAAGAAACTGGTTCTGCGACCTTCTTCCCGGCATCCTAGCTTGTGCATACCTGTTAGATAATGTATTAGCTTTGCTATTCATACCTTTCCTAAAAAACTAGCTATAATTTACTGTATGTTGCTGGATTTCGGTATTTTGGATCCAACATATGAAATATTTGAGGTTCAAATCAACTTTATGAGGAACAATACAGGCAAAATTAATTATACTGTGCCCACCCCTGTGGGTCACTGCACTAGATATATAGCTGATGTGGTTTTTTTTTCCAGCCATGCTTCACTTTCTCTGTAGGAAATTATGACCGCCATGCACTACTTACTGTAAGTGTCAAAAGATTCAAATGATAAAAGGACAGCTAAAAGGAAAATTGGTTTAGTGGCATCATTTATTTCACACTTTCTCCCAAAGTTTTGACTTGTGCTCCTCAGTGGAAACTGATGGAATAAGTTCAGTTTGATGCCACCTGTCATCCAAGATACCTTTTGGGATGTGATCACACTAAGCTTTATTTTTTTGGTGAGCTTCAGGAGCAAAAACACTCAACGTAGGGGGTCTAATTGTCCCACTTGGAGGGTGTGCTACAGCACCCGTGGGGAAATGGGGCCTAGTACTATCTTCATCCTCGAATTCACCTCAAGTTGAAAACTTTGGCACTTGCCCTGCCCTTATTTTTCAGCAGCAATACTATCAGGGATTGCATAATGTTATTACTAGTGATGAGCAAGCACTACCATGCTTGGGTGCTCAGTACTCATAACCAGCAGTTGGATGCTCGGATGGGTGCAACTTGAGTTCTGCGTATAATGGAAGTCATTGAGGAACTTGAGCATTTTTCTAGGAAATCTTCCCCATTGACCTCTATTAAACTCGAGGACATACATACCAGGATGGGGACATGTATACCAAGAGTGGCCCAGGATGGGGACATATATACCAGGAAGAGGACATATTAACCAGGATGGAGCCTGTTATACCAGGATGGGCCCAGTATGGGGACATATAAACCGGGCTGAGGACATATAAAGCAGGAGGGACCCAGGATGGGGACATATATACCAGGATGGGGACATATATACCAAGAAGAGGACATATTAACCACAATGAGACCTTTTATACCAGGAAGGGCCCTGGATGGGAACATATAACGTTAACGGATTGCTATTTAGATATCTGTTGTACTTGCATTTGTAACGGATGCATTGTTTTCTTAACAAATCTATTATAAATGGACAATAAATAGCAATCTGTTAACAGATACATTGTCCATAGACTGTACATGTTAAAAACGGATTGGACTGACATCCGTTATTTAGCAACGGATAAAAAAGTTGTGTTTGCACAATATTTTGCAAACAGATCTCTAACGGATCCATGATAACAGATGATTACTGGACATGTGAACGCAGCCTTAAATGGTTCATCAAGTTCTGGTAATGGTTTAAGGAAGGCCATGATCATCATAACGGTGTGAAGAATGATTGTAAACAAAACTGGTTAGCTAAGCGAACTCTGATGTTGCATGTCTCAAAATTCATCCACATCGACAAATGGCAGCAGGGGTAATGGACACCGACCTGAAGCAGCAAGTAAGGGCCATGCACTCTGCCCTGAATCCATTTCTGTGGAGTCTCCTTGGCGAAAAAGCGTGGTGCCCGTGTGGTCCAGGGCTAGCTCACTCAACCAACTGTTGTACGTATTCCCCTTTTTTTTGGATGAGTACACACTCTATACAAGATGTTGTTATCAAATATGAAAAACGGTGTAGCAGGTTGTCTACTGCTTTTCCCCAGCATTTCACAATTCCTTAAACCTTGCTCATATAATGCATACACATCAATGTCCTGTTTTTGGCCAACTGCAATATCAGTGTCCCACAGCTCAGCACTCATACTTGCCATCCTTGGAAAGTCTTTTTCTGAAGAAATCCTTCTGTACTGGAACTCTATGATTCTTAAGTGGTGGTAGTTGCATAATGTCCGAAAGAAATGGAAACATTTCTTCCAAGGTTTCAGACTTCTCTTGTGTCTTGATTTCTAGTAGTAACTGCAAACAAATGAGATTCTCACGTTATCAAGTCCTTGAAATCTGGAGTAGTTCTACAAAGGATGACTTGTAGTTAAAGAATAGTGATGAGCGAATTTGCAGATATCTGGGATTAGCGGGACTAACCGGACTTAAAAAGATTGTCTATGGCCCAGAATTGATCCTGGATATCTAGCCAGACTCCGGTCCTTATATAAGTCTATGGGGACTAGTATCTGGCACTTAAAAATGGTGGTAGAAGGGATAGGGAGACCTGAGTGCTTTTGGAGATACTAAATTGGTGAAGAGGGTGGTTTTTGTATTTTATTTCAAATAAAGGATTGTTTAATTGTTTGTGTTTATTTACTTTTATTTACAGATTAGTAAGGGGGGGTCTCATATACGCCTCCTATTACTAATCTAGGGCTCAGTGGCAGCTGTGAGCTGCCATTAACCCTTATTACCCTGATTGTCATCGCACCAGCGCAATTGAGAAGAGCCGGGTAAAGTGCCGAGACTGTAGCATCTGATGGGTTTGGCAATCCTGGGCGACTGCAGGCTGCTATTTTTAGGCTGGGTGGGGCAATAGGCATGGGCCTCCCCAGCTTGAGGAGACCAACCTGTTGGGCTTTACCATGGCTGGGTATCAAAATTGTCGGGACCGCTTTACTTTTATTTTTCCTTTATTTTTTTTTAATTCTCGAGTTGCCTGACCCCGATCATTAGCTAGAGTTCCCTGAGAACTCCGGGCCCAGGACCTGGATACCTTTGAAACCGCGCAGATCCGAACTTTCACAGTCTGGGTCCACCCATCACTTTTCAGAAACAAATGCTGGCATGGTAAATTAATTTTTGTCCACCTGAAGTTCAATATTTGAAGAGGAATAATTTATTGTATCTCCATGAACACAAGTAATAGGTATTTTGGATAACTTTATCTTATGAGTTATCAAGTTCTCCTTGACCAGGCTTAATTTACTTTCTGAATCCAGAAAAGCATCCACAAGATGTCCATCAATTAGAACTGGCCAGATAAAGACACAGGAAGAATGGAACAATGCAGATGTTGAACCCTCAGTGTTCTTCTTTGGACAAAATTTAGCAACATGGCCTCTCTTATGACAGGTATAACATATTTTGTCACTTCTGGCTGTTTCCAATTGTGTTTTAGTGTCGGGACGTCTCCTACCAAATAATATTTTGGATGGTCTGGATGTTCTGTTTTACACTTTTTTGTAAAGAGAAAGTCTTCTGCTAAAGACATGGCTTATCAGCACTTTTGGGTCTATGGTTTTAACCCAAACATTAACATTGGCTGGAAGAATGTGTAGAAACTATTCAAGTATGATCATTTCACCGACCTCTGGATTTAGTGTCTGGTTTTATCCATTTCACATAGAATTCTTGCAGGCAGCTAAAAACCCCAGTGCTGTATACCACTCCAGAGCTGTATGTGTGACGCCCTGGCAAAACCAGGTAGTCACACATAGGCCCCCGCACAACACCTTCCCTCGCAGGGTTACACACAGCCGACCTGAAACCCTAGTCACCTCCCCCAGGGAAGGAAAGGCACACCAGTGGGTGGGACCAGGCAGATGGAGAACGCCCACCTAGGTATCTGGAGAGCCCGGGGCAGGAAAATAGTCAGTCAAGTTTGGAGTTGAGTCGAGCTGAGTAGCTCAAGTGGAGTAGTAGGAGGTTGAAGTTGACAGGTGCTGGGGTTGGAGCCCTGGTGCATTGGCTAGGTGGCAGACGGTGGTCCGTGTCTAGCAGGAGACGGGAAGACATCAGCCGGAGATCCGAGGTGGACCGTGGCAGGGTTGGAGCCTGTTGGTACCGACACCAGAGAACCGACCCGGAAACCGTGCACAGAGGGGGTACTTGGGCCCTGAAGCCAGGACCGGAACCAACGGCCTAGCTAATTAACCAATTGAGGGCAGGATTATAGGTCCTGTCCCAACCAAAGTCCCAAAAGCAGACAGCCACACACAGAGAGGAATAGGACATCCGCCAGGGCCAGGTAAATCCCACGGGTCAGCGTCAGCGGGCACGGCTCCCAACAATAGTACCGGGAGCGGACTCCCGCGTTCCACACCGGGAATTCCACCACATCACAACACAGTGCAGAGGAAAGTGACACAAACCACCAGCACGGGTGGGGGACCAGAGTACACCTGGTCGCGGTGGCCGGCCACCAGCACCTTGGTTAATCACTGGACTTGTCTGATTTTTTTAACCGTGAGTAAGCTGAGACTCCCTGGTCTGACCAGGCGCACTGGCCCCTGCCATCACCGTCCCCTGCACCAAGTTACCGGGTCCCGGGGCAACCATCCCTGTCCACGGAGGGGTTAACAACCAGCTGCCATCCCATCACCCCGGGTGTCCCACAGCAGCAGCGGTGGTGCCATACTTCACCACACACCGTGGGTGGCGTCAGAGACTGACTACGGTAAATTCCGTACAAATACGTCCCCCTTTGATTTGGAGTGTCCGCGTGACCCCCGGGTCCGGAGGATCCCTCGAGCCACACTGCGGGTCCGGATCCGAGCAGCCCGGCTGCTACTGACGTGGGGGCGGCACATATGTCCCCCAACTCCAGTGCTGTATACCCCCCTGAGCTGAATGTCCCCCCACAACAGTGCTGTATACCCCCCTGAGCTGAAGCAAACCCCTTAAAAATGTGTCGAATACAGATGAGCGAACCCAAACTGTAAAGTGCTGTGTTTGTGACGCGCCCACAGGGTCCATAGGGTCTTGGGATGTCATAGCATCCAGGCCCGGTTCTGTGACCCCGGCGGTGTCAATAAAGATGGGAAGATGGGGTGTATTTACAGGGAGAGAGTTTGTATTTGTGATGCCACCTGTGGTGTGCGACCAGTTGTTAGCCGCCGCTGTGGGAAGGATGTATCTAGGGCAGATGGTAACGCAGCTTGGTTGTTACAGCTCTCCCAGGGAGGATGATGGGCATATTAGTAGCTGATGGCGCCGAGGCGCGAGGGCGCTGGTAGAGATGGGACGACACAGAGGTTGCAGTCAAAGGTCTTTACTCAGTGTGATGTCACCACCGCCTTTGGAGTGCAAGGTTTCACTGTTATGGGCTCCAGCTGATCCCGGACAGTTCAGAGGTCAAGGCCGGTGTTCCTTCTGTGTGTCCTTTCTATTGGTATTCCCTCCACACCAGCTCCTGGGCCGTGGAACGGGTCACAGGTACTGGCTGCACTCTCCGCAAACCCTCGGATCCCCCTGCTTCCTAAGAACCCGGGACGAGCCTCCAGCTCCAAGCTACGGGTCACTTGCTCTTCCATGTCCTCTCTGCTTGTCTGCTGCTGCCTGTTCGATGGTCCTGGCTACACTGACTATGTGTAATGTGACTCCTTACTTCCCCTAACGGTGCCCCACCTCCCAAGTTGCTAAACTAGTGGGCAGGAGGTCCCATTCCTCGTGATGGCCACCCCAGTGGGAGGGCAAACTGACTGCATTGTGGTGGTTTACCGGTGATATGATAACCTCTTCTGTATCCATGATGAATACTGCACCTCGGCCGAGGTGCAGTACCCTGTGATGCCTGAAGCAGCAAGGGCACCACATTTGTACCAAACATGGACTTTAAAAAAAAAAAATCATTGTCCGAGTTCAGAGTTTGGGTGCTGCACATATACTAACCACTTGATCAAGCATCAGAGTCCTCGGCTATGGTTGGAACTCAGCTTGTTGTCTAAGAATGGCTTTTACTGGGGGTAAAAACGTTTTCGAATGTAGTGTGTCCAAAACAAAAAAAAAACACACTCTCTCCCCTGGAAATGTTCTGTTTATGTCTGGCTGTATGTAGACGGAGAGCCAACCTACTTAATCAGTGACGTCCAATGAGGTTTGCGCTCCGGGATCAAGTCCAGGTCTGAAACTGAGCTGTGTCTAAAGTCCCGCTGAATCTGGCGACCACGGGTCCATTCACCTCTAGTGTCGAGTGAAACACAGAAATTGTGAAAAGATAAGAGAAGGAGAGGGATGCAGCTGTTCTCAAGGTTTTAATTAAGCGTCATGAAAAGAAGAGGAGCAGCGAGACATCTGATTGGCTGGAGCCCACAATATACAATAGATGGCTCTCGACTGAACAATTGGTTTAGCTGGCATGCATTTTGGCCATATTTCCTATACACAGCCAATGGTTCCTGTGTTCTCAATGAGAGAGTCGCTGCCAGACATGACTGGTGGCAGCTTATATCTACTTGGCTGTCCAAAATTACATACAGCAGATCCTTTTCTTCCCCAGCAATCATCTGTTTGGAGCTCAAATTTGAATTGGACTGTTGAACGAGCCCACCGATATCGGTGACTTCCGCCAGCATCAGCCTAATGTGTGTCGGAGGCATTAGCGCACAATCAACCTTACGTTACGTTTGCTGTTTTTCGTTCTTGCTCTTCTAAGCATTGTTCAGTTTGGTCATCTGTAAGTGCTTTATATTCTTTTCTATGCTTTAAACATCAGCGTTAAGTTTATATTAGTCATTGAGTTTTTTAAGCTCCAAGGACAAACCATAGGATGACTAATTTATTTTTTACTTTTGCATACAATTCGATGTCAATTCTATAATCCTGTGTACACTTTCTGATTACGTCTTAGGACTTTCTACAATGTAGGCACATACGTCAAATATAACTTCTTTGGAATGAAGATGCAAAGTGTTGCATATTTTGTCATGTAGTTTCCTGAAGATTGACGATGTCTTGATACTATAGCCATTACTAGAAAATGCAATATTACATTCTATTGTACAACACGGATGTCCTGGTAAAGATCGACCAAGGCCATCAAGGCAAGGGTTGCTCTTTTGTATATTTTAATAATTTTATTGGGTTAAAAAAAACACATAATATAATATGAATATCAAACCACAGACATAAGCAAACTGGTCCTTAGAATATATTAAAATTGGATGAACATCAACACTTAATAAATATGTAATTTCACTGTGCAATTTAAAAAAATTGAGGCCAATATGCAGAAGCAGAGTGTAAAAAATTAAGTTTAACTCTTCTGGCTTATGTGTCGCCCCAAGGGATGCTGCTCCAGCTTCAGGGATGCCACAGGACCTTCTTCTGTATATTTGGCAACAGGTAAGTTAGTTTTTATTATCATGACGCCACTCACGGTTTGCGGTCAGGGATATGGGTGACCAGCACTGCAGATTGTAGGTGCGTCTGGGGCTGATGGAGTCTGCAGTCAGATGGTGTGGCCTTCCGTGAGTGAGGCAGGTCCCAGGGGCTCAGGTGTATAGAACAACAGGTCCCAGAATAACTCAGGCAGAGTCCAACAGTCTTTAACTGATTTTTACTCACTGTGCTGTTGTTGTGAGCTGACCCGGGCGATGCTGCAATAAACCAGGTAGAACCAGGTATCCTTTGGGCCAGTCTGAGGGTAACAGGTAGCTTGCTGTCCTAGCACTTCTGTTTTTGGATAACCCCTGACTTGAAGTACCGTGGGGTCTATCCAGGGAGTCGCAACTGCCTTTTCTCCCCTGTGTTTGGCCTGTTTGCCGGCAGCGTGGACCAGGTGAGATGGCTTCAGGCTCTATCTCCTTATGGGTCCCTGCGTTGCTGCTGAGGCTTGGACTCTGTAGGTTGGTGAAGTACTTGTAGTTCCCCTCACCGGCAGGTTTAGCAGATAGTTAAACTGGAGTCTGCTATTGGGACCTGTATCCCGTACGTGCCTAGTCACCAGGAGAACCTTTTCAGCGTCCTCACTCGATGACCATTCTCCCCCACTAACTGTCACTACACCGCACAGGGTCTGACTAGTGTGAGCCCGCGTCTGTGTCTCCTAGCAACCACCGCTCACCACTACCAGACTGGCTCACTTCACTCCTTTCCTGACAGCCTCTGCACTTTAGCTCCCAGACCCTCTAAAAACAATTGAAGGCTAGCCCTCCTCTGGACACTACCCAAGGGTCCCCTCTAAAGATGTGGGAGACCTGGTTGCTATGTGTCTGTGCGTATGTGCCGCCCTAGCAAAACCAGGGAGTCACAGAGGTCTGCATACATCTTTATGGTGCAGAGCTCACTCTCCCTTGAGGAGTTTCCCACACCAATACACACCAGCCAATCAGGCCCCACTCGCCCCCTCCTCAGGAAAATGGGAGGGGGAGAGAGGAGCTTGGGGAGAGCAGAGTGTAGTTTCAGGCAGTCTGCTGGAGGGGACCACGGGTGGCATCACGGAACATACAATACCAAATCTCCCCTGTATATAATGCCCCTGTTTGCTGTGGAGCCTGGGATCACAGACCGGGTCACGCCACCGTGATACCTTCAGAAGTGACCCCTTGGCCCAGATCTGAGTATCCCCTATCCCTGGGCGACACAAATTGGCGTCACGAACAAGATAGAACCCATCCACTTGCCGGTGGAAGTGCGCCTTGTCCCGTCCGTCAGCGGCGTCCCGCTGAGGAAAAGTCCTGAAGTCTGCCATTTTAGACGCTATTTTAGGCGCCAAAAACAACAGCTTGGCGCCTTCTTCCCCGAGCGGTGGGCGCGAAACAGAGGCTCCGCCCCCTGAGAACGCGGGCGGAAGTGAAGCTCCGGAGGACCGGAAGCGAAAGAGAGACTTTAAAAGTTGCTAGAAGGACTGCTTCCGAGTACCAAGGGGGAGCAGCAGGAAGGGACTGCAGTTCATGTAACCAGGACTGTAAAGCCAGGGACACCAGGACTTTGCCTAATTCCGTTCCTGGACAAGTGAGCCGCAACCCCGATGACATCTCACCCGGCTCAGGCAGTCCGCCCGGCCGCAACGGTGATGACATCGGCTCCGGCAGTCCGTCCGGCCGCAACAGAGGTGACACCCGACCAGAGGTCTGCCCCGTACTGGGAGCGGCGGCAGCGGTAGCGGAACATGGACGGCTACCCGCAAGTTGACAGTTAAAGGTTAAATGTTTTTAAAAGTTTTAAAGGACCCGCTCCTGCATTAACCTCCTGCCTTTGTTGAACGTCCCCATGTTCCCGGGAGATGCCATCCAGTACACGGGTGGAAGGAGGAGGACCCTGACCGACTTGTTGAACGCCGCTGCGGTTGAAGTCCCCGTGGGCGCCATCAGGGGTCGGAGCCCCTGGTGGAGGACGGCAGGGAGTTAAAGGAGTGAGGACAGTTCCCGTTATAGAGCCCGGTTTACCGTACCCGCACTGCAGGCAGTGGAAGACGGGGTCTTTCTGAACAGTGCCCCCCCGATGCCGACTGTCGGGACCCAGTCCGGACCTGTGTACGGAGCAGACACAGACACAGACACCAGGCAGGAGAAAAACACACGAATAACACACACGGGTGTGGGACCCATCCTCACAGCAGCCGTGGGCACCAGTTACCAGCAACTTGGTTAATTTTTGGACTCGTGTCAGTTATTGCCTTATACTGTGAGTACTCCTGCACCACCCGGTCCAAGCCGTGGACTGCACCCGTTACTCCCCAATCCATCACACCGGGGTCCCGGGACATCAACACCCTACCCGTGGAGGGAAAATCACCACCTTGCTGCCCATTACCATCCCCGGGATCCTGTGCCTGGCAGCGGCGGTGCTCCATTACCTCACCGCACACCACGGGTGGCGTCACAGAACATAGACTACCAAATCTTCCCTGTATATAATGCCCCTTTTTGCTGTGGAGCCTGGGATCACAGACCGGGTCACGCCACTGTGATACCTTCAGAAGCGACCCCTTGGCCCGGATCTGAGTACCCCCTATCCCTGGGTGACACACGTACACACCTCATTCTGGCCTTTAGGATTACCTGGAAGTACTGTCCCAGCATGGGTGCAGTACTCAGTGGTACCTGACCAGGTCAGGGGCGCCACATTTACATAGGATTAAAGGGTAAGTAGCAGTCAGGTGCTGCTAATCAAATTACAATAATTAAATGTTCATCGGCAAATTTGACCACCACTATAAAAGCAAACGTTTTGGTAGTTTGCTGGTATGGAGATTTCATGTGTGTGTTAACATAATGCCAAGGAGAAAAGACATCAGCTGTAATGTTGGAGAAGCCGTTATTGCTGCCTATCAATTTGGGAAGGGTAGGAAAGCCATTGCAAAACGATCTTGAGTCAATTATTCTACTGTGAGATGAATTATTTACAAAAGGAAAACATTCAAGACAGTTGACAATTTTGTCAGGAGTGGATGTCCCACCATATTCATCCCAAAGCTAGACCATGCAATGCTGAGAGAAAATGTTGATGTAAGAAAACCGAAGAGCTACAGCTCAAACTCTAAAGGACTAATTATGTTGAATATTCAAGTTCATCATAGACAGTATATTTAGAAAAAGACCGAATAACAGCACAGCTAAGTTTTGCAAAGTTGCATCTAAACAAACCACAAGACTTCTGGACAAAGTCTATTGGATAGACAAGAGTAAAGTGAAGAGGTTTGGTCACCTCATACCAGCTGTCAGGTATGGTAGGTAATGGGTGATGATTTGGGCTTCTTTTGCAGCTAGAGGACCTGGGGACCTTACAGTCATAGAGTTGATCATACACTCCATTGTGTATCAAAGTATTCTAGAGTCAAATGTGAGGCCATGTATAAAAAAGCTAAAGCTTGGCTGAAAATCAATGATCTCAAGCACAGCAGCAAATGTACATCAGAATCGTGTTGCAATGGCCCAGTCACTGTTGAGTCCTCAACCCAAATGAAATCCTGTGGTGGTACCTTCAGAGCTCGTCACAAACAAATGCCCACAATGCTCTCAATGAAATTGAGCAATGTTATAAAAAACAGTGGGTCAGAAATCCAATAGAACAATGAGAGAAACTGATAGTGATATAGAGAGCCATTGCATAAAGCAGGGCCATATCCGACCCTCTGGATGTTCCAGTCTGGCCTGCAGACCAAGACAGTCAAAGGGATGAAAACAGTGGACCGAGGGCTGCACAATACCCTCTCCCGCTGCCGCTACACAAGTCCCGAGATAACTGGTATCAGCATCTTCAGGATGCAGACAACGATGAATACATTGGTGGAGAACTGTGCCACTGGCTCCATCTGCCACCAAATACACTGTGTGCAGAATTATTAGGCAAATGAGTATTTTGATCACAGGATACTTGTTATACATGTTGTCCTACTCCAAGCTGTATAGGCTTGAGATCCAACTACCAATTAAGTAAATGAGGTGATGTGCATCTCTGTAATGAGGAGGGGTGCGGTGTAATGACATCAACACCCTATATAAGGTGTGCTTAATTATTAGGCAACTTCCTTTCTTTTGGCAAAATGGGTCAGAAGAGAGATTTTACGGGCTCTGAAAAGTCCAAAATTGTGAGATGTCTTGCAGAGGGATGCAGCAGTCTTGAAATTGCCAATGTTAGGTTGGTCTAAATCAGATCATTTAGATATATTGGAAGGTAGCCAAATTGGATGGTAAGACTGCAGTCCGTATGCAAATGACGCAGAGTCAATAATGAGCCTGGGTAAAAATGCAAGTACCATAAATTTATTGAACAACACTCATATTTATACACAAGTAGGTGTGTGGACGTGTATGTGTGGACGTGTTAGCCAAAGTCCATTATGATCTAATAAGTATGATCTAATATTACGCGTGACATCTGCAGTTTCTGATCAATATGCTGACTGTAGCAATAATTATGCTTAGCAGCTTGTTTATTAGTAATAAAATCATAGTTGTGCCCGGTACAGGCTGGTACTTGTGTAATAGTCAGGAGAGTCTGCAGGTCATCGTGACAAATTAAACTGTACTAAGCATTATTCTATATTGGTTTCTGGAAAGGGGGTCTTACTGCCCTATCACCAAACATTTGAAGCGTGATCACCGAACAATCAAGCGTTTCATGGCAAATAGCCAACAGGGTCGCAAGAAGCGTGTTGGGCAAAAAAGGCGCAAAATAACTGCTCATGAATTGAGGAAAATCAAGCGGGAAGCTGCCAAGATGCCATTTGCCACCAGTTTGACCATATTTCAGAGCTGCAACGTTACTGGAATATCAAAAAGCACAAGTTGTGCCATACTCAGGGACATGGCCAAGGTAAGGAAGGCTGAAAAACGATCACCTTTGAACAATAAACATAAGATAAAACGTCAAGACTGGGCCAAGAAATATCTTAAGACTGATTTTTCAAAGGTTTTATGGACTAATGAAATGAAGGTGACTCTTGATGGGCCAGATGGATGGGCCAGAGTCTGGATCAGTAAAGAGCAGAGAGCTCCACTCCAACTCAGACGCCAGCAAGGTGAAGGTGGGGTACTGGTATGGGCTGGGATCATCAAAGATGAACTTGTGGGACCTTTTCGGGTTGAGGATGGAGTGAAGCTCAACTCCCAGACCTACTGACAGTTTCTGGAAGACAACTTCTTCAAGCAGTGGTACAGGAAGAGTCGGTATCAGTCAAGAAAAACATGATATTCATGCAGGACAATGCTCCATCACATGCATCCAACTACTCCACAGCGTAGCTGGCCAGTAAAGGTCTAAAAGATCAAAAAATAATGACATGGCCCCCTTGTTCACCTGATCTGAACCCCATAGAGAACCTGTGGTCCCTCATAAAATGTAAGATCTACAGGGAGGGAAAACAGTACACCTCTTGGAACAGTGTCTGGAGGCTGTGGTGGCTGCTGCACGCAATGTTGACCGCAAACAGATCAAGCAATGACAGAATCTATGGATGGTAGGCTGCTGAGTGTGATTATAAAGAAAGGTGGCTATATTGGTCACTAATTTTTTGGGGTTTTGTTTTTGCATGTCAGAAATGTTTATTTCTAAATTTTGTGCAGTTATATTGGTTTACCTGGTGAAAATAAACCAGATGGGAACATATTTGGTTTTTATTAAGTTGCCTAATAATTCTGCACAGTAATAGTTACCTGCACAAACAGATATCCTCCTAAGATAGCCAAATCTAAAAAAAAACACTCCAACTTCCAAAAATATTAAGCTTTGATATTCATGAGTCTTTTGGGTTGATTGAGAACATAGTTGTTGTTCAATAATAAAAAAAATCCTCTAAAATACAACTTGCCTAATAATTCTGCACACGGTGTAGTTTGTGGAACAGCAGACACGATGACATCACATCAAAGCGTATGCTGTGCAGCATGTCAGTGCATCGGAAGCCGGAGCACAGCGAGGTGAGTTTGTCTTGTTTTTGTTTTCATGTGTATAGGATGTCTGTATATGGGGTGGCTATGTGGGGGGGCTCATAATGTATATATGAGGCTATTTGAGGGATCAGATATAGGAGGTAATGTGGGGGTTCAGACTGTATATATGAGGCTATGTGAGAGCTTTTGCTGTCTACATGAGGCTATATGGAGCTCATAATAAATATAGGAGGCCATGTGGGGGCTCTAATGCATATAGAAGCTATTTGGGGGCTCTGTTGTATACAGTTAGGTCCAGAAATATTTGGACAGTGACACAAGTTTTGTTATTTTAGCTGTTTACAAAAACATGTTCAGAAATACAATTATATTTATAATATGGGCTGAAAGTGCACACTCCCAGCTGCAATATGAGAGTTTTCACATCCAAATCGGAGAAAGGGCTTAGGAATCATAGCTCTGTAATGCATAGCCTCCTCTTTTTCAAGGGACCAAAAGTAATTGGACAAGGGACTCTAAGGGCTGCAATTAACTCTGAAGTCGTCTCCCTCGTTAACCTGTAATCAATGAAGTAGTTAAAAGGTCTGGGGTTGATTACAGGTGTGTGGTTTTGCATTTGGAAGCTGTTGCTGTGACCAGACAACATGCGGTCTAAGGAACTCTCAATTGAGGTGAAGCAGAACATCCTGAGGCTGAAAAAAAAGAAAAAATCCATCAGAGAGATAGCAGACATGCTTGGAGTAGCAAAATCAACAGTCGGGTACATTCTGAGAAAAAAGGAATTGACTTGTGAGCTTGGGAACTCAAAAAGGCCTGGGCGACCACGGATGACAACAGTGGTGGATGATCGCCGCATACTTTCTTTGGTGAAGAAGAACCCGTTCACAACATCAACTGAAGTCCAGAACACTCTCAGTGAAGTGGGTGTATCTGTCTCTAAGTCAACAGTAAAGAGAAGACTCCATGAAAGTAAATACAAAGGGTTCACATCTAGATTCAAACCATTCATCAATTCCAAAAATAGACAGGCCAGAGTTAAATTTGCTGAAAAACACCTCATGAAGCCAGCTCAGTTCTGGAAAAGTATTCTATGGACAGATGGGACCAAGATCAACCTGTACCAGAATGATGGGAAGAAAAAAGTTTGGAGAAGAAAAGGAAAGGCACATGATCCAAGGCACACCACATCCTCTGTAAAACATGGTGGAGGCAACGTGATGGCATGGGCATGCATGGCTTTCAATGGCACTGGGTCACTTGTGTTTATTGATGACATAACAGCAGACAAGAGTAGCCGGATGAATTCTGAAGTGTACCGGGATATACTTTCAGCCCAGATTCAGCCAAATGCCGCAAAGTTGATCGGACGGCGCTTCATAGTACAGATGGACAATGACCCCAAGCATACAGCCAAAGCTACCCAGGAGTTCATGAGTGCAAAAAAGTGGAACATTCTGCAATGGCCAAGTCAATCACCAGATCTTAACCCAATTGAGCATGCATTTCACTTGCTCAAATCCAGACTTAAGACGGAAAGACCCACAAACAAGCAAGACCTGAAGGCTGTGGCTGTAAAGGCCTGGAAAAGCATTAAGAAGGAGGAAACCCAGCGTTTGGCGATGTCCATGGGTTCCAGACTTAAGGCAGTGATTGCCTCCAAAGGATTCGCAACAAAATATTGAAAATAAAAATATTTTGTTTGGGTTTGGTTTATTTGTCCAATTACTTTTGACCTCCTAAAATGTGGAGTGTTTGTAAAGAAATGTGTACAATTCCTACAATTTCTATCAGATATTTTTGTTCAAACCTTCAAATTAAACGTTACAATCTGCACTTGAATTCTGTTGTAGAGGTTTCATTTCAAATCCAATGTGGTGGCATGCAGAGCCCAACTCGCGAAAATTGTCACTGTCCAAATATTTCTGGACCTAACTGTATAGGGGGTTGTGTGGGGGCTCATACTGTATATCCAGATCCAGCAGCCGGTTCGGTAATCTCCGGCCACTGCACTGGAACACTGATAATTTGCTCCAAGCTCCCGGCATCCACAGCTTTTGTTTTGATTAGTCGACGTCACATATACTGTACATCACCCTGCAATGATAATGTCACGCAAGGCCAGCTAATCAAAAGAAGAGCTGCAGATATTAGCTATCCACTCTGGTTAATGGAGAAGTTTGAAGACAAAGGGGCCATTTCTCTATGACCTCCATGGAGGATGTCTTCAAAAGACAACATAATTAAGGTGGTTGTATGAAGTACAAAAAGCACGTTATGGCAGCCCCTGTCCTATCTTACAATTTCAGTCAGAAGCATATTAGTAAAGACAAAAGAACAGGGAAGAGGCGTAGGAGACGTGAAACACGTGTCGGGACGCTGGTCCCCATGTGCAACCCTGGTCTGTCACTTTACTAATATGGGTGAGTGTCTATATTTATTGTGAGGTCAGTTTATTGTGAACAGACCTCATTAGGGCAATTCTGCACCTGCTTCCACATTCCTATTATGAATAGATTCACCCTATTTAATTTTGAACATCCATCCAGGGGCATGTGGGGTCTTATTTATTCCCCCTCTGCCCTTTACCCACCTGTTTGATTTTCTGTTGTCTAAAAATTGTACTGTCTTGAAGAATTACTATAATTAATATTTACGTAGCATGATTTTGGCTTCATGTGATGTTTTTCTTACTAATGTGCAAAAATTAAAGACTTTTTTCTTTCTGTGCCTCCAGAAGCATATTAGTATCTGAACTAAGGAAAAGGTGCTGATAGAGAAAGTTAGATGATAGGAACGGCAAGACTCGAAAGAGGAAGCCCAAATAATGTGATATTTTTAAATAGCTAAAAAAAGGAGAACTGATGATTCATAGCAAGTAAGATACCATTCCAAACTTCTACTTAAAGCAGGTGTGCACAATGATTGTGTAAGGGGGTGACAGGGGGCAAACACCCAATACCTAGTGTAGCAGCCAGGGATATGGGGTACTCGGCTCCAGGTCCCCTTCGTCCCAGTACCAGTCTGGTTCTCTGGTACCTTCTTCCCCTGCACCTGTCTCTGGTAAGTGGGTCCCCGTGGTATAGAACAATTGGGGGTCCCCGTTCAGTGGTTTGTCCACTTCTGTCGGCCTGACAGTAGCGTGAACCCTGTGGGGTTGGAGTCTCTGGTCTTGTCCCCGGTTCTCCCGTTGCTACTGAGTCTTCGGATTCTTTAGGGTCAGCAAGGTCCTTGATGGTCCCCTTGCTGTGCAGGTGTTAACAGGTCGGCTTGAAGCTCTTTCCTGTCCTAGGGTCCTGTACCCCATCGGTGCATAGTTCCGGGAGTACTCCACCGTACTCCACCGGCAACCACTTCTCCTGGGTACTAGGTCACCGTCAACCCGAGTCAAGATGTCACTTTGCTTCCACCTTCACACTCCTACAGTCACTTAAGTTCTCTTCCTCTCCACAGTCACTACTATTCTGACTACTGACTTCCTGTGTTCTCTAAGTCCACAGTCTGCCCCTCCCACATGGTCAACTGGTGGACTGGATTGGCTCCACCTCTAGGCGGCCATTTATTGGCCCCACCCTAGCTGTGTACCATTGTATGGAGGATTGTCGGTGAAAACTGACATTATCTGGGTTTTTGTTGGTACCGGCACTGGGGTTCTGGGTCCCTAAGGAGGTAGACCCTGCATCCTTGTGGGGATGCAGAATCTTGTAGCACCCTGATGGTCTCAGGGGCACTACACTAGCCCCTCGGTATGGTAGAGAGGTGGGTTAGGGTGGAAGTACTCAGCTCACCACTAGAGGGCACAGGGTTCCCATAGTTGAATGCCGGGGGGAAGGGAGAGTTTAGAGCAGATAAGGGAAGACACGAGGGAGAGAAGAAAGGAACGTGGCAAGTTTAGGAAAGTGAAGGAGACTAGAGAGTGAAGAAGAGGAGTAGAAAGAGGCTGCAGAGTTAAACGTAGCGGAGGCTAGTTGGATCCTGAAGTAGAGAAGGCCACCCTGTGGTTTGAGGACTGGCAGAAAAGGATGCTGCTGAGGTTCCCCGGGAAGAAAGAGGTCAGCATGGCCAGAGCACCCGTATCCGCAGGGAAAAGGATGGGTAAATCAGGAGGCCGATGGAAGACTTTGACAGCCGGGGTGGTTAGAGCAGTGAAGGAGTGGTTGTGTCCGGTAATGAAAGTGTGCCTTGTCCTGGAAGATTGAGAAGTTTGCAAAGTGAATAAAGTGGAGGCATTGAACAAGAAACCTGAGTCTGCCTCTCTTTTATTGAGACCGACATTGAACCTAGAGGTAAACACTACAGTACTCCTGGGAGCCGGCACCCTCCTACTACCCCTCCTACCACAGACATTTCCCCTTTATCATGGAGTAAGTCGGTCGGGGATATCAAAGTGACGCCCTGGACTAGCCAGGTCGTCCCAGGTAGTCCCATGCACACACACACCCTCCCCCTTAGTAAGGTGACAGTGTGGCGCCCTGGACAAGCCGGGGGCCACAGAGCACAACATCAACACACCCCACACTCCCAGCAGGCACACCAAAGCCAGAACACAAAACCCTTGTTGCCTTCCTCCAGGGGCTGATGATCACACCAGGGGGTGGGCCAAGCAGTTGGTCCCGCCCACCGAGGAGTTCACAGTCCTGGAGGTGGGAAAACCAGGCAGATAGAGTTGAGAAGTGAAAGTGAGCAGAAGGTAGTAGTCGAGCAGCCTGAAGTTGGTCCGGGTGTGTGGCCCGGACAGATCAGCAAGGTTGGCAGACGGTGGTGACCGTCTGCAGGAGTGGCCTATTGGAGTCTACCGTAAGGACCGTGGACGGGCGGTGGCCCGGCGGTACCGGACCGGTACACAAAGAGAAGCCAGCACCATCTGGCAGGGGCTTTTCGGACCCCGGCAAGGCTAGGAGTCGCCGTGAATTTGCCAAATCCGTTAGTGAAGGGGACCTCCTGGGTTTCCAAACACTCAAGTCCCGACAGAAGGCAACCGTCCAACCGAGTGAGAGAGACACCGCCACCGCCAAGGCAACCGTTTCTCAGGGCCAGCGGCTGCGGGCAAAAGGGGCTCCTCCGGCCCATATCCAAGCCGGGGAGCGGGTTATCGGTGGGAACCCATTGGAACCGTACAGACATCTTAGGTGCAGGGAAAGGCAGTTGCCACCAACCCGCTGGGAGCAACAACACCGCAGCCGTCTGTATGACCCGTCCATCCAGCCGTGTGTTTTACCAAGAACTGTGTCTTCATCATTGGGCTGAGTGAGTACCACAGCGCTGCCCCCGCGACCCTGCACCTTCCCAGGCCCCGTAACCTGCCTGCCATCCATCCCTACCCCATCATCGGGCCCCGGGACAACCAACCCCCCTACCCACGGAGGGGAGAAATAACAACAAAGCTGCTCCCAGTCACCGCTCCCAGGATCCCCGTCTAGAGCAGCGGTGGTGTCACCAAAATCACCACAACCGTGGGTGGCGTCACGGACAATATCCATAATCAAAACCCCCACAACCAATCACCCCCCTTTTCACTCACGGGCGAGGAGCGCCGCTCGAGTCCCCGGGATCCGGCCCACTGCTCGAGCCACCACCGAGCAGCAGCAGCACCCGCAGCAGCAGCGGCAGCCGGACCCGAGCAGTTGGAGAGCGCAGCATCCCCTCCTCCGCCCGTGACAACTTGGCGTCATGAACAGGATCCTACCGTTCTACCGATTGGTGGAAGTGCGCCTTGTGTGACCGCCGGAGGTGTCCGGACGGAAAATTTGAAAAGCCGCCATCTTGGGCGCGAAGAGTTCCCGCTCGAGCGTCTCATCGAGTAGTAGAGGCGCAAAGGCCAAAACCCCGCCCCAATAGAGGAGGAGCCGGAAAGAGACTAAGGGGACGGAAACAAGATGTCTGCGCCCGACGAAGCCGCCGGAAGAGCGGCAGACGCAACCGCGGGAGCACCCGTAGGTGGGAATGGGCTTGCCCATGTCCCGGCCGCGTTGGTGGGGGGTGCCGCCGCCCCAGCCCTCGCTCAGGTGATGCCGTTCTCTTTGCCCTATGTGCCCGGAGCTGCCTGGCTACCACAGTACGATGGGAAACCTGATGCCTTGCAGGTTTTCCGGAAAAAACTTAGTCCGCTGCTAGAACTGTACCCCCTGACTGATAAGCAACGTGCAGCGCTAGTGCTGGGGCAGCTAACCGGCGCGGCTGAGCAAGAGGCGGAGACCTGGGCCGAGGGGGACCGGTCCTCTGTAGCCACCATATTTGAAAAGCTGCAGACTGCATTTGTGCATTTGAGACCCGTATCGAGGCAGAGTTGCGGATGCAGTTCTATCAATGCCGACAACGGCCCGCAGATAGCATTCGGGACTATGCTCTGCGCCTGCAGACCGCACTCCGCACACTGAAGCGGGTGGACACTATCAGCAGCGTGGACAGTAACAAGATGTTAAGTGAGCAGTTTGTGCAGGGGATGAGGTCCTCAGAGGACCGCAAGCAGCTTCGGCTGTGGGCCCTAGAACACCCTGACGTGGACTTTGCCGTATTAAAGGAACGGGCCATCAAAGCTCTGCAACTCCCAGCATTGGAAGCTCCTGAGCCAACCCCGTGGCCAGTTGAGACTGCTCCCGTTGTGGTGGCTCCTACCCCACCGGCCCCGCCAGTGCCTGCAGCCCCAAGCGGGACAATGGAAGAGCTCGCTGCTCGAGTTCGCCGCATGGATGGGGACCTTGCTAAGATTCTTGCCGCACTCCAGCCTCCAACCAGATCCCAGGCACCGGTGAAGATGCAGCTCGCCGACAGCCCGGAGGACGTCCCCTGGATGCAGCGGAGAAGGGCCAATGACTCCCGGAATGGGCCCCCAATCTGTTACAGGTGCAGCAAACCCGGCCACTATTCCCGACGGTGTCCGTTAAATGAGCAACCCCTGGGGCCACGGGCCAATCCTCAGGAGTAGAACCCCATGGCCCCCCGGACTGGCGGGACCGGTACATCGGGGCCCGGCCCATAATCCCCGTGGCTGTGGACAGCATGCCGGTGATGGCTCTCCTGGACACTGGATCACAGGTAACCACCATACCATACACATTGTATCAACGGTATTGGGGGACCGACGAGCTGGCTCCCCCAGATGCTAGTATAACACTGATTGCTGCTGATGGACTCCCATTGACCCAAGTGGGTCACAAACCAGTGGCCATGACTGTGGGGCGAGCTGAACTGCAACACCAGGGTATGATTGTGATAATGAATGAACCCAGTGATCAGAACCCAAAGATAGTGCTAGGAACCAATGTGATGGAGCACTGTATGAGTGATGTGTTGACCCTACTGCAGCAGCTGGCCGCCACGGCGGCGGGGAGCCGACAGAGAGCTGTGCAGCGTGAGATCCGAGCCTTGATGTACCGCCAGCATGTGAACTCGACAGGAGGAGAGATTGGTGGGGTGAGAGTGATGGATGTTGCCCCGTTGACTGTGCCCCCCAGGAGCGAGATGATGATTTGGTGTAGGGCAGCAGTAGGGCCCCAGGGGCGTGACTACCCCGCCATGATAGAGCCCATGCCCTCCGAGCACTGGCCCACAGTAATGGCCGCCCAAGGGGTGGTAGATGTAAAAAAATGGAGAGTGCCTGTGAGGGTGCTGAACTGTGGGGAGGAAGAAGTCAGGATTCCCCGGTATGCTACACTTGCCAAGTTGCTCACTCTGGATCCCCACACCATCCTCGAGGCAGTCCCCCCAACCTCACCACCGACTGCCAGCACTCACCCGCCCCAAGGGGAGTTAGATGAGTGGCACCGACAGTTACATGTAGGCACTGACGATACTCCTACACATCACAAAGAAGGGGTATACCGGGTGGTACGGGAGTATGAGCAAGTTTTTAGCAAACACCCCCTAGACTTTGGGCAGATTAAAGGGGTCCAACACCATATCCCCACCGGTGAACACCCCCCTATCAAAGAGAGGTAAAGGCCTATTCCCCCTGCACACTACCAATGTGCCAAGGACATGTTGAGGAACATGAGGGAGGCAGGGGTTATCAGGGACAGCTGTAGTCCCTGGGCCGCCCCGTTGGTACTGGTTAAGAAGAAGGACGGCACCATGCGGATGTGTGTGGATTACCGGAAGATTAACCAAATAACGCATAAAGATGCTTACCCACTGCCCCGTATTGAAGAGTCCTTGGCCGCACTGAGAACCGCGAACTACTTCTCTACCCTTGACCTCACCAGCGGGTACTGGCAAGTGGCTGTGGCACCCGAGGACCGGGAGAAAACTGCCTTCACCACCCCAATGGGGCTCTGTGAATTCAATAGTATGCCGTTCGGGCTGTGCAACGCCCCTGGAACCTTCCAATGGCTGATGGAATGCTGTCTGGGGCATCTAAATTTTGAGACCGTCCGGTTATACCTGGATGATGTGATTGTGTACTCCCAGACATATGAAGCCCACCTGGAGCACCTGGCCGAGGTGTTCGTGTCCCTTGCCAAATACGGGATGAAGTTGAAGTCCTCCAAGTGTCATCTGCTGAAACCCAGAGTGCAGTACCTGGGGCATGTGGTGCGTGCAGAAGGTGTCGCCCCCGACCCCGAGAAGATCACTGCCATCCAAGACTGTCCGAGACCAACCACAGTGAGGGAAGTAAGGCAGTTTCTGGGTCTGGTGGGGTACTACCGTCGCTTCATCAAGGGGTACACGAAGATGGCTGCCCCCATGCAAGACCTCCTCGTGGGACAGACCAAAGGTGGTAGACCCCTCGGAGCCCCACTGGTGTGGGAAGAGAGGCATGAGGAATCCTTCCGCCAGCTGAAAGCGGCCTTGACCGGAGAGGAGATCCTAGCGTATCCTGATTACTGCTACCCGTTCATCCTCTACACCGATGCCAGCAATATGGGCTTGGGGGCAGTCTTTCCCAGGTCCAAGATGGGAAGGAAAAAGTGATTGCTTATGCTAGCCGAAAGCTCCGACCGACTGAAAGGAATCCTGAGAACTACAGCTCTTTCAAGCTGGAGCTCCTGGCACTGGTGTGGGCTATCAGCGAGCGGTTCCGCCATTACCTGGCTGCAGCAAAATTCACCGCTTTCACGGATAACAATCCGCTGACCCACCTGGACACGGCCAAGTTGGGCGCGTTAGAACAGCGGTGGGTGGCCAGGCTAGCCAACTACGATTTCACCATCAAATACAGGGCCGGTCGTGCCAACGTTAATGCTGATGCACTCTCTCGGATGCCCCACTTGTCGGAAGAAGGGTGCGAGGATGACGACCTCGAAGAGATCGAGTTGCCTGCATTTCACCAGCCACCAACTGAGAAGGTGCATGTCCACCAACAACGGGTGAACCTGGACCCGCTGCCCAGTCAGGAGTGGCAGGAAGCTCAAAACCAGGCGCCCGCTGTCCACCTAGTCAAGATCCTGGTGGAGCAAGGCGCTGCTGGAATAGACCCTGCCGCCCCAGCTGAAGCCCAACACCTGTGGCGAGAACGGACCCGGCTGTATCTACACCAGGGGAAGTTGTACCGTGAGCTGATTAACCCAAAGACTCATGAGAAAATCCGCCAGTTGGTGATTCCCCAAGCTAATGTGCCCACCGTTCTACAAGCGTACCATGATGGTGCCGGACACTTCGGATGGAAGAAGCTGGAAATGCTGTTGAGAGAGCGGTTCTATTGGAGCGGGATGCAGGAGTCTGTAGAGGCCTGGTGCAGAGAGTGCAGCCCTTGCACACTGAGAAGGAAGGACGAGGCCAGCCAGAAGGCGCCCCTACACCCGATCATTACACATCAACCGCTGGAGCTGGTCGCCCTGGACCATGTAAAGCTCTCCCCCAGCCGAAGTGGGACACCTACGCTCTAACCTAGTGGACCACTATTCAAGGTTCATGGTGGTTGTCCCAGTTAAAGACCTAACTGGCCGTACCGCCGCTAGAGCGTTCCAGGCTTATTTCTGTCGACCACATGGATACCCTGAGAAGGTGCTTACTGACCAAGGCCCGGCCTTTGAAGCGGAGGTGTTCCATGAGTTTTGTCAGTTGTACGGCTGCAAGAAGATCCGGACCACGCCTTACCATGCCCAAACCAACGGCATGTGTGAGAAGATGAACCACTTGGTCCTGGGCCTCCTCAAGACATTGCCGCTAGAAGAGCGGAACCTGTGGCCGGAGAAGCTACCTGACTTGGTCGATATGTACAACAATATCCCTTCCAGCTCAACGAAGTGCACCCCAGCATACCTGATGAGGGCTCACCCCGGCCGGCTACCGGTGGATCTGGACATGGGATTGGAAGCCCCAGAAGCACTCCCTTCGACAGCTGAATGGGAAACTCGGCGGAGGGTACAGTACCGACAGATTCAGGAATATGTTGAGAAGAACTTGAGTCGGAGTCGGGAACAACAGGCGCAGCGCTTCAACCAGAAGGCGTCTGCTGGCCCTTTCCAGCCTGGACATGTGGTGCTGAAGCGAAAGAGGAGGACCCACAAGCTGGATGATCAATGGGAGCAAACCCCATATGTCATACAGCCTACAGGATGGGAAGATGGGAAGGCCTACCAGATCAGTCGTGACCAAGGGGGCACCTTGGCCACGGTTTCCCGGGACCATCTAAAGAAGTGCCCACCAGCATTGAGAGCAGCGGCTGAAGTTCCGGTTCCTCCACCAGCGGAGAAGGCAAAAGAGGTAATCCACACAGTGATGGGTGACTTCCCAGCGGACTGGCCTACACAGAATGGCGCGGTGATTCTTCCAGTGATACTGTTCCCACAACCCGTGGATGAAGAAGTGATGGAGGCGGTCAACCGTGAGCCAGTGCCAGTGCCCAGGGATGAACCTGTGCCCAACTCCCCTATGCCTCTACCTGCCCCACACAATAGCAGGGAAGAGGAGCTGATTGTTCCCTCTGCCCCACTGCCTATCCCCACTGACACTGGACCCTGGAGGTCCACTCGTCCCAACCTAGGTAGACCCCCATTTAGGTACAGGGAAACTACTCTTTAAAGGGGAGAGATTATATGTGTGTGTTTTAACGTTTGAAAGTTTGAAAATGATAAGTAAATGATACCGTGAAAAAGTTACCTGATTGTCAACTGTGATTTGGAACCGGTCGTAGCCGGCAGCAGGTCTCCGTTGGGATCCCCTTCACCACTTTACATAAGAAACTACTTATGAACAGGCCCGAGAACTTGCAGGGCAACCACAAACTTGTGGCATGTAAATAAAAATGTTTGTTACAGCTTCCACCGTTACCGCCTCCGAAGAGGCAGATTGGAGGAAGGGCCCGCAGTGGAGTAGGCTGGGGCCCAGCCACCACCGGAACCGGTGGCAATCCTCTGGGGGTTTCAGGGGTTCCCCTTGGACGTGGGTCCCCTGAAAAGGACAGAACCCGCTCGGGCAATTTGTGCTGGACTGGGGTCAAGGGGTGCTGCCTGTTTGCTTAGGGGCAGCATCAGGGCCAGGTTACTTGGGTGGGAGAGAGCGGAAGCCGTAACCGTTTGCAACCGTTAGTAACGTTTAAGTAAGAGTACCTCCCGATGTGGGAAGATGTTATTATAATTGTATGTCTGTTAGCGTTTTTTATATTTTTCAGTTGGTGAAAATAAAACCGGTGATGGACGGGCAGCCCGCGGACGGTCTGTATTTAACTAAGGGGGAATGTGGCGCCCTGGACAAGCCAGGGGCCACAGAGCACAACATCAACACACCCCACACTCCCAGCAGGCACACCAAAGCCAGAACACAAAACCCTTGTTGCCTTCCTCCAGGGGCTGATGATCACACCAGGGGGTGGGCCAGGCGGTTGGTCCCGCCCACTGAGGAGTTCACAGTCCTGGAGGCGGGAAAACCAGGCAGATAGAGTTGAGAAGTGAAAGTGAGCAGAAGGTAGTAGTCGAGCAGCCTGAAGTTGGTCCGGGTGTGTGGCCCGGACAGATCAGCAAGGTTGGCAGACGGTGGTGACCGTCTGCAGGAGTGGCCTATTGGAGTCTACCGTAAGGACCGTGGATGGGCGGTGGCCCGGCGGTACCGGACCGGTACACAAAGAGAAGCCAGCACCATCTGGCAGGGGCTTTTCGGACCCCGGCAAGGCTAGGAGTCGCCGTAAATTTGCCAAATCCGTTAGTGAAGGGGACCTCCTGGGTTTCCAAACAGTCAAGTCCCGACAGAAGGCAACCGTCCAACCGAGTGAGAGAGATACCGCCACCGCCAAGGCAACCGTTTCTCAGGGCCAGCGCCTGCGGGCAAAAGGGGCTCCTCCGGCCCATATCCAAGCCGTGGAGCGGGTTACCGGTGGGAACCCATTGGAACCGTACAGACATCTTATGTGCAGGGAAAGGCAGTTGCCACCAACCCGTTGGGAGCAACAACACCGCAGCCATCTGTGGGACCCGTCCATCCAGCCGTGTGTTTTACCAAGAACTGTGTCTTCATCATTGGGCTGAGTGAGTACCACCGTGCCGTGCGGCACAGCACTGCCCCCGCGACCCTGCACCTTCCCAGGCCCCATAACCTGCCTGCCATCCATCCCTACCCCATCATTGGGCCCCGGGACAACCAACCCCCCTACCCACGGAGGAGAGAAATAACAACAAAGCTGCTCCCAGTCACCGCTCCCGGGATCCCCGTCTAGAGCAGCGGTGGTGTCACCAAAATCACCACAACCATGGGTGGCGTCACGGACAATATCCATAATCAAAACCCCCCACAACCAATCCCCTCCCTTTTCACTCACGGGCAAGGAGCGCCGCTCGAGTCCCCGGGATCCGGCCCACCGCTCGAGCCACCACCGAGCAGCAACAGCAGCCGCAGCAGCAGCGGCAGCCGGACCCGAGCAGTGGGAGAGCGCAGCGTCTCCTCCTCCACCCGCGACAACAGCAGCCAAACTTCAAAACCTTTGTCACCTCCCTCCGGGTTTGATGTTCACACCAGGGGGGCTGAGCCAGGTGGTTGGCTCCACCCACCGATGAGTTCACAGGCCCAGAGGCAGGAAAACAGTTAGTTAGAGTTGAGCTTTGACAGTGGAGTGAAGTAGAGTCAAGTTCAAGGGCAGACCTGTGCTCAGGCCTGCCAAAGTCTACACCAGGTGTCTGGGTTGGAGCTCAGTCACCTCTGGCAAAGAGGCAGACGGTGGTGGCCGCCTGCAGGAGCTGGGATTACAGCCGGTGGAACCGTAGGGACCGGGGACGGGCGGTGGCCCGCCGGTACCAAACCGGGGAACCGATTGGAAACCTGAGCACCAGGAGGGGTACTCAGACCCAGTACGAGGCCCAGAAACAACCGGGCTGAGTCAAATCAACTGATTGAGGACTGGACATTAGGACCTTTCCCACATAAGACCCGACTGAAGACAACAGCCCAACCATAGGGGTAAAGCCACCGCCCAGGCATAGAGACCCGAGGGGCCAGCGTCTGCGGGCAAAGAGGGCTCTCCCGACACATAGCAAGCCTAGGAGCGGACTACCGTTGCTTAGGCATAAGAGTCGTAACTTTTACACAAGAGAGGTACAGGAGAAAGGCGGAAACCACCAACCTGTTAAGGGGAAACTGCAGCCGGCTATGGGCACCGTTCACCATCTTGTTTGGTTTACCAGAGACTCCAGCGTGTTTATCATAGTGAGTACACCAGTGCCTTCGGGCCGCGCACCACACCACTCCGCACCGCACCAGCACCCCAGCAGCATGCATCCCCGCGCCTCAGCACCTCCCTCGGAAACCAGGACCATCATCCTCCTACCCACGGAGGGGGTTAACACTAAACTGCGCAACACCGTCCCCGGGAGCCTAGTCAACGGCAGCGGTGGTGTCCATTCATTCACCACAACCCGTGGGTGGCGTCACAAACTAAAATCCCCTGCAAACCACCGCGGCTCTGGCCGTGGACCTCCCCACCGAAGTCCCTACGTGTAGCGCCAACTCCCCCTTTCAGAGCAACGTGACCCTCAGGTCCGTGGAGAGCTCGAGCCACCCACCGACGAGCACGGATCCGAGTGGCTCGGCAGCCGGCCGAGCCCCGGGGCGGTACACAACGACTCTTCTGGCGTCACGAACAGGATTGAACCCATCCACTTACCTGTGGAAGTGCGCCTTGAAGTTATCGTCAGTGGAGTCCCCGTTAAAAAATTGCAGAATCCGCCATCTTGTCACCTTTCTGTGGCGCGAAGTTTCCCGCCCAAGCCGTCTTCTCCAAGCAAAAAGGGCGGGAAAGTGAAGCCCCGCCCCCTGAGAGCGGAGAGGAGCAAAAGCAAGCGAAGTGCCCCGAAAAGACCAAGGGGGGGGGGACGGAGCGAAGATGTCCGTACCTACCGGAGATGGTGAAGGGGCGTCGGCTGCAGGAGTGGCGGCGCCCGAAGACGGGAACGTGGCGGCCCTCGCTCCGGTCACAAGAGCGGGGGAGGCCTCGGGTCCAGCGGCCGCTCAGGTAATGCCGATCTTCTTGCCTTACGTGCCCGGTGCTACCTGGCTACCCCAGTACGATGGGAAGCCTGATGCCTTGCAGGTGTTCCGGAAAAAGATAAACACTATCCTTGACTTGTATGTCATGACTGGCAGACAGAGTGCAACAGTAGTGCTAGGGCAGCTGACCGGCATGGCCGAGCAGGAGACGGAGACCTGGGCAGGCGCAGAGCGGGCCTCGGTGACCACTATCTTCGAGAAACTTCAGACCGCCTTTGAAACCCGCACCGAGGCTGAGTTGCGGATGCAGTTCTACCAATGTCGGCAACGACCCGTGGACAGTATAAGAGACTATGCCTTGCGCCTGCAGACAGCCCTGCGGACGCTGAGGCGGGTGGACACAATCAGTGAGGCCGACAGCAACAAGATGCTAGTGGAGCAGTTCCTGCAGGGACTGGGGTCTGCCGAAGATCGCAAACAGCTGCGGTTATGGACTTTGGAGCACGCCGACCTAGACTTTACAGTACTAAAGGAGCGGGCCATCAAGGCCCTGCAAGCACCAACCGTTGGCGCTCCTAATGCAACCCCCTTGGCCTGTCGAAACCGCTCCCGTCTCGGTAGCGCCCCCTCCCTTGGCTCTACCGGCCCCTGACGCACCCGTCGGGACAATGGAAGCACTGGCCTTGCAGGTCCGACGCATGAACGAAGACCTCACCCGGATCCTTGCCGCACTCCAGCTACCGACGAGAGCCAAGCCCCAGGAGAAGATCCAGCTCGCCGACAGTCCAGAGGATGTACCTTGGATGCAGCGGAAGAAAAACAATGACCTGCGGTATGGGCCACCTGTTTGCTACAAGTGCAACAAGCCTGGCCATTACTCTAGGAATAACGTTTGGAACACCATTCTAAGTCCGAACTGGGTGCAAAAACCTAAAAAAAAACCCATCACTATGGGGAGATAAGGTATGCACACCAGTGACTATGTAAGAGGAATACATGAAATAGTAGAAACTGCTGTGTGAATACTGACTTGAAAAATCCAATAGCTATATGTAAGAGTGAATATGTGAAAAATGGAATCTGCATTACTGCCATGAACATATGAATCAAGAGAAATTTAGCTACTGAATTGATCAATGCAATAGAGCCCCAACACTACGCCAAAGTATTTCTCTATGTTGGGGTCCCTAGCTTGTGTGTGTCCTCTCATGCAGTTAAAAAACCTACCGTGTATGGGAAGCTGAGACCCAGGCTATTTATGCGTATGATATGGATTGGCAATAGGTGTGGTTGGGGAGGGTTCACAAACGAAAAAATACTAACAAATAGGAATAACGTTTGGAACACCATTCTAAGTCCAAACTGGGTGCAAAAACCTAAAAAACCTCCCCAACCACACCTATTGCCAATCCATATCATACGCATAAATAGCCTGGGTCTCAGCTTCCCATACACGGTAGGCTTTTTAACTGCATGAGAGGACACACACAATCTAGGGACCCCAACGTAGAGAAATACTTTGGCGTAGTGTTGGGGCTCTATTGCATTGATCAATTCAGTAGCTAAATTTCTCTTGATTCATATGTTCATGGCAGTAATGCAGATTCCATTTTTCCCATTTTCACTCTTGCATATAGCTATTGAATTTTTCAAGTCAGTATTCACACAGCAGTTTCTGCTATTTCATGTATTCCCCTTACATAGTCACTGGTGTGCATACCTTATCTCCCCATAGTGATGGCCATTACTCTAGGCGATGCCCGTTAAACAAGCAACCCCTGAAGCCAAGGGCCAATCCTCAGGAGTAGACCCTCACGGCCTGCCTGATTGGCGAGACTGGTGCGTTGGAGGTCGCCCATCATCTCCCTGGCAGTGGATGGCGTCCCGACCATGACCCTGTTGGACACCGGATCACAGGTAACGACTATGCCTTATTCATTGTACCAGCGATATTGGGCCGATAGTGAACTTGCACCTCCCGATGATAGCATGACCATTATTGCGGCCAATGGGCTCCCTATGACCCAGGTGAGATTCAAAGAGGTGACCCTGACTGTGGGACGGACCCAGCTGAAACGCCAAGGGATGATTGTGGTGCTAAATGAGCCCAGTGACCGTAACCCGAAAGTGGTCCTAGGGACCAACGTGATTGAGCACTGTATGGGAGAAGTGTTGAGCCTGTTGCAGCAGCTGTCTGCCACTGCAGGAGGGGGTCGGCAGAGGGCACTACAGCATGAGATCCGAGCCCTCCTGCATCGGCAGCAAGTGAACCTGACGGGTGGAGAGATTGGTGGAGTGCGGGTGATGGACGCAGCCCCTTTAGTGGTCCTGCCAAGGAGTGAGATGATGATTTGGTTCAGGGCAGAAGTAGGCCCCCAGGGACGAGATTACCTGGCGTTGGTGGAACCCTCGCCTTCAGAGCAGTGGCCCACAGTAATGGCAGCCAGGGGGGTGATTGACGTCAAGAAGGGGAGAGTGCCTGTGAGAGTGCTGAACTGCGGGGAGGAAGAGGTTAGGCTCCCCCGCTACGCCACCATAGCTAAGCTGTTCACCATAGATGCCCACGCCATCCATGAAACTACCCCCACTACCCTTGCACCCAACATGAGCAGTGACACCCCATCCATGCAGATAGAGGAGTGGTGCCGGGAGTTACATGTCTGCACTGAGTCTACCCTGCTACACCACAAAGATGGGGTATACAAGGTGATACAGGAATATGGGCAGGTTTTCAGCAAGCACCCGCTATATTTCGGGAGGATTAAGGGGGTTCAACATCATATTCCCACAGGCACACATCCACCCATTAAAGAAATGTATAGGCCGATCCCACCAGCACACTATCAATGCGCCAAAGACATGTTGAGGAACATGAAGGAGGCAGGGGTTATCCGGGATAGTTGTAGTCCCTGGGCGGCTCCATTGGTGCTGGTAAAGAAGAAGGATGGTACCATGAGAATGTGTGTGGATTACCGGAAGATCAATCAGATCACACATAAAGATGCCTACCCTGTCCCCTGCATTGAAGAGTTGCTGGCCGCGTTAAAAACTGCTAATTATTTCTCTACCCTTGACCTTACCAGTGGATACTGGCAGGTGGCGGTTGCACAGGAAGATCGTGAGAAGACCGCATTTGCTACCCCCATGGGACTCTGCGAGTTCAACAGCATGCCGTTCGGGCTGTGCAATGCCCCCGGGACCGGGACCTTCCAACGGCTCATGGAGTGCTGCTTGGGGCATCTCAACTTCGAGACTGTTCTGCTGTATTTGGATGACGTGATCGTATATTCCAAGATGTACGAAGCCCACCTGGAGCACTTGGCAGAAGTGTTCGCGGCCCTCTCCAAGTATGGGATGAAGCTGAAGCCCTCCAAGTGCCATCTGCTGAAACCCAAGGTGCAGTACCTCGGACACGTAGTGAGCGCAGAAGGTGAAGCTCCGGATCCTGAAAAGGTTGCTGCTATCAAGAGCTGGCCACGACCGACCACGGTGAGAGAAGTGAGGCAGTTCCTGGGCCTGGTGGGCTACTACCGCCGTTTTATCAAGGGGACACGAAGATGGCACCCGCCCATGCAAGACCTCCTCGTGGGACAGACCAAGAACAGGAGAGCCCCTGGGCCCCCGTTTGTCTGGGGCGAGAAGCACGAGGAGTCTTTTCACCAGATGAAGTCGGCCCTGACAGGGGAAGAGATCTTGGCCTACCCCGATTACGGCCTCCCGTTCGTCCTCTACACCAACGCCAGCAATGTGGGCCTGGATGCAGTTCTGTCCCAGGTACAGGACGGGAAAGAGAAAGTGATCGCCTACGCTAGCAGAAAACTCCGGCCAACGGAAAGGAACCCCGAAAATTACAGCTCTTTCAAGCTTGAGTTCTTAGCCCTCGTGTGGGCAATAACCGAAAGGTTCAAGCACTACTTCGCGGCGGCGAAGTTTACTGCCTACATGGACAACAATCCGTTGACACATCTGGATACAGCTAAGCTGGGCGCCCTAGAGCAGTGGTGGATGACTTGACTGTCCAACTACGATTTCACCATCAAATACAGGGCTGGTCACAAAAACACCAACGCAGATGAACTGTCTCGGATGCCGCACCTACCCGATGAAGGGATGGAGGACAGGGATGGAGGACGATGACCTTGAAGAAATTGAGCTACCCACGTTCCATCGGCCAAGGGATGAGAAGCCCTGCGTTAACCAACAGCAGGTGAACCTTGATCCACTGCCCAGCCAAGGGTGGCAAGAAGCTCAGGACCAAGAACCTGCAGTCCAACTTGTCAAAACCATGATTGCGCAGGGCTCTTCCAGGATGGACCCCGCAGCCCCCTCAGAAGCTCAGCGGTTGTGGAAGGAGAGAGACTGGCTGTACTTACATCAAGGGAAGCTGTATAGGGAGCTGATCAACCCGAAAACCCATGAGAAGGTTCGCCAGCTGGTGGTCCCCTAGGCCAGCGTGCCCAAGGTCCTGCAGGCCTGCCATGATGGTGCAGGGCACTTAAGTTGGAAAAAGCTGGAAATGTTGCTGAGGGAGCGGTTTTACTGGAGTGGGATGTGGGAGTCTGGGGAGGCCTGGTGTCGAGAATGTGGCCCCTGTACACTGAGAAGGCGGGACGAGGCCAGCCAGAAGGCCCCTCTGCAGCCGATCACTCACCAGCCGCTGGAGTTGGTCGCCTTGGACCACGTCAAGCTCACGCCCAGCCGAAGCGGGGATACCTATGCCCTGACCATTGTGGACCACTACTCAAGGTTCATGGTGGTTGTCCCTGTTAAAGACTTGACGGGCCGTACTGCGGCCAGAGCTTTCCAAGCCTATTTTTGCCGACCGCATGGCTATCCGAAGAGGGTGCCCACGGACCAAGACCCGGCCTTTGAAGCAGAGGTGTATCAGGAGTTTTGCCACTTGTACGGGTGCAAGAACATCTGGACCACGCTATACCATGCCCAAACTAATGGGATGTGTGAGAAGATGAACCACCTGGTCCTGAACCTCCTCAAGACACTACCGTTGGAGGAAAGGAACCTATGGTCGGAAAAGCTACCTGACCTGGTGGACATGTATAATAACATACCCTGCAGTTCCACCAAGTGCATGCCTGCGTACCTGATGAGAGCCCGACCGAGACAGCTGCCAGTGGACCTAGAAATGGACATAGAAGCACCTGAAGCCCTTCCCTCCACTAACAACAGGGATGCCAAGCGACAGACGCAGTACCAACGGATCCAGGAGTATGTGGAGAGGAATCTGCGCCAGAGCCAAGAAAAGCAAGAGCAGCGCTTCAACAAGCGGGCTCCGGCTACCCCCTTTGAACTCGGGGATGTGGTGCTGAAATGTAAGAGAAGGACGCATAAGCTCGACGACCAGTGGGAAAGGACCCCATACGTCATACAGCCTACTGAATGGGAAAATAAAAAGACCTACTTGATCAGTGACGACCAGGGGAAGACCACGGCTACTGTTTCCAGGGACCACCTGAAGAGATGCCCGGATCCCTTGAGACTGGTAGATGAGGCTCCGGTTCCCGTGCCGAGCGGGGAATAGAAGAAAGAGGTGATTCATACCGTGATGGGTGACTTCCCAGCAGACTGGCCTATGCAGAATGGCGTGATCATGTTCCCACAACCCGTGGAAGAAATAGAGACAGAGACACCCGCCAGCGAGCCACCTGAACAAGCGTCCAGGGATGCACCTATACCACGCCCCCATAGGTCTCTACCAGCTATACCTGACATACGGGAAGAGGGACTGGTTGTCCCCTCTATCCCATTGCCTCCCCCTGCCAGCACTGGGCCCAGGAGGTCCACACGTCCCAACCTAGGTAGGCCCCCACTTAGGTAAAGGGAGACTGCCATCTAGGGGTGCAATTTGTTGATTGTGAAAATATCTGAATGAATGAGCACCAATTATTCGAGACTTTCACCTGATTAACATGAAGTTTAAAGGCAGCGGATCCCGGCTGCCAAGTTGAACACAGTCCCCATACTGCCCGTGCCCGTTGGGACTTTGTTTTGCCCCGTTCAAAAAAGACAAGGCCGAGAACTTGCAGGCCACCCCAAAAACTTTTGGGTGTGTAAATAGTACCTTGACCGGCCTGTCCCGTTTCACAACCTCCGGAGAGGCAGACTGGAGGATGGGCCTGCGGGAAAAAGATGGCCGAGGCACGCCACTATTGCACCCGGTGGCGATCCTCCGGGTCAGGGGCCCCCTGGACGTGGGGCCTCTGAGAGACAAACAGGTGTGAAACCCTGCACCCGTCCCATACGACAACACCTGGGCCCGTTCCTCGACTGGGGAAAAGGGGTGCTGCCCGTTTCTTAGGGGCAGCATCAAGGCTAGGTTTGTTTGGGTGGGTGACTGAAGGACCCGTTCCCGTTCCCGCGTTAATAAAAATGTTATGTTTGCAAAGTTTAAGCATGTGCCTACCGCAAGGGAAGAATTGAAACAAATCCTTGAAGTTGATACAAAAGTTAGTATACTTGTAACCTGTTTTAAATCTTTTTATAGTTATAAAGAAAATAAACCAATGGTGGACGGGCAGCCCACGGATGGTCTGCATTAAACCAAGGGGGAATGTGACACCCTGGACTAACTAGGTCGTCCCAGGTAGTCCCATGCACACACACCCCCTCCCCCTTAGTAAGGTGACAGCACCCAAACTTCAAAACCTTTGTCACCTCCCTCCGGGTTTGATGTTCACACCAGGGGGGTGGAGCCAGGTGGTTGGCTCCGCCCACTGAGGAGTTCACAAGCCCGGAGGCGGGAAAACAGTTAGTTAGAGTTGAGCTTTGACAGTGGAGTGAAGTAGAGTCAAGTTCAAGGGCAGACCTGTGCTCAGGCCTGCCAAAGTCTACACCAGGTGTCTGGGTTGGAGCCCAGTCACCTCTGGCAAAGAGGCAGATGGGGGTGGCTGCCTGCAGGAGCTGGGATTACAGCCGGTGGAACCGTAGGGACCAGGGACGGGCGGTGACCCGCCGGTACCGAACCGGGGAACTGATTGGAAACCAGAGCACCAGGAGGGGTACTCAGACCCAGTACAAGACTCAGAAACAACTGGGCTGAGTCAAATCAACTGATTGAGGACTGGACTTTAGGACCTTTCCCACGTAAGACCCGACTTAAGACAACAGCCCAACCATAGGAGTAAAGCCACCGCCCAGGCATAGAGACCCGAGGGGCCAGCGTCTGCGGGCAAAGAGGGGTCTCCCAATACATAGCAAGCCAGGGAGCGGACTACCGTTGCTTAGGCATAAGAGTCGTAACTTTTATACAAGAGAGGTGCAGGAGAAAGGCGGAAACCACCAACCTGTTAAGGGGAAACTGCAGCCGGCTGCAGGCACCGTTCACCATCTTGTTTGGTTTACCAGAGACTCCAGCGTGTTTATTATAGTGAGTACACCAGTGCCTTCGGGCCGTGCCCCGCGCCGCACCGCACCGGCACCCCAGCACGCATCCATCCCCACGCCTCAGCACCTCCCTCGGGCCCCCGAAACCATCATCCTCCTACCCACAGAGGGGGTCAACACCAAGCTGCGCAACACCGTCCCCGGGAGCCTAGTCAACGGCAGCGGTGGTGTCCATCCATTCACCACAACCCGTGAGTGGCGTCACAAACTAAAATCCCCTGCAAACCACCGCGGCTCCGGCCGTGGACCTCCCCACCGAAGTCCCTACGTGTACCCCCAACTCCCCCTTTCAGAGCGACTTGACCCCCGGGTCCGTGCAGAGCTCGAGCCACCCACCGACGAGCACGGATCCGAGCGGTTCGGCAGCCGGCCGAGCCCCGGGGCGGTACATCATGACTACAACCCCAAGCCTCGGCAGGGTCCCCGCCGGTTACTTCAATTGTTTGGTCCAAGAGCCACATTCTCATACAGAACCAAACCCAAGGGCTGCGCATTTTTTTAAAGCGATACTTACATGAATACATCACCAGAACCCGCATCATTACATTAATACATCACAAGAACAAGGTTCTGAGTATTTTCAGAAGATTTGAAAAGTTTGAACATACATAAAAACATGCGCCAGCTTAAACTGAGTTTTTGGGGCAGATACTTGCCATATCCTCCTCATAATATAAAATCTTTACCTTTAGAGGATTTTTAAGTTTTAACATATCCATGATATCCCCCACACACTGCCCCTCTCCTTAATATCCCCCAAACACACTGTAAGACATGGCCACTGCACAGAACATAGCAGAGGTGCACATACAAGATTATCTCAGCACAGGAACATTTTCTTTAAACACATCCAATTGTGAAACTTATTCTAAGATTTATTAATTAAAATGTACAAATGTTCTTTGCATTGCAATTATTGATGTGTATGTGTGGCGCCCTGGCCTATCAGGTGGTCACAGGGTATTGTGCAATCTGCCCTTCTGTGCAATATCCACCTCCTCCTTGGTTACGGGTCCCTAACAAAAGGTGTTGCCAAAACCAGCTAATCAAAATCCTAGCAACACTCTGCACCACACCTACCAGACACACCAGTGGACGGCCTGAGTGGAATAGTGTCGCCCACTTGGGGGGTTGGTAAGGGGAGGTCAGGAGTGTCAGGAGTCAGAGAAAGGGAGAATGTAGTGTTGGAGGTGGAAGAGAGAGGAGGTCAGGAGCTGAGCTCCTTGGAAGTACTACTGTTTAGCAGATGTTGGTCTGCCTGGTAGGAGCTGGACCCCCGGTCGCAGGGGATCGTGACAAGGGGCATGGCATTGTCGTGGAGGACAGCCGGCGGCCTTGTACCATCACCGGGCTGGGACCAGGGCACGACGGGGTACATGGAGACAAGGTCAGGGAGTATCTCCAGGTAACCTGACAATTCACCCAACAAGAACGGAGCCTTCAAGATCCGCTCTCCACCCGCTCCAAAATCGGGGTACTAGCGCAACGAGAGGGATAGGACTTTCCACACATACGGTCCAGGAAATCCCAAGCATGAACCCAGAGAGCAAGTGTGAAGCCCAGGTGTAGCGATGCATTACCTTCAGGGACTCCCCATGTAGGGACAGTCTGGTCACAGGTAGGTTATCTTCTTTAGAAGTTTCGTGACGCCACTCTCAGTATTGCGGTCAGGGGACCGCCACTGCAGGTTAGGGGACGCCTGGGGCTGTTGGTAGAGGCAGTTAGATGGTGTGGCCCCCCGAGAGTGGGGCTGGCCCCAGGGCCCGGTTTGAGTGTGCGGAACCACAGGTCGCAGAATGACTCACACGCACAATCAGAATGTCTTTCAGGGGTTTTACTCACATCAGGTGGCAGGGTGAGTAATCCGGGCATAGCTGTTACGCACCAGGAGGGAACCAAGCTCCTTCAGGCTGACTTGTGAGGGTGGCTACCGACTCGCCTTCCTAGCCCTTGTGTTTTTGTGGTGACCCTGACTTGAAATCCTGCTGCTGGGGTCACCCAGGGAAGTTGCTGCTGCCTGTTCTCCCCCTTTTCGGCCCATCTGCTTGTAGCCTGGACCAGGTCACTCCTGCTGTCAGTAGCCACTGCACGTGCGTTGTCAGGATCGTGACAGCCTGCAGGGTCTGCTTCTTGCGACTGCTCTCCCTGAGCTGCACTAACTGACTGGTTCACTACTTCCTCCCCTCTGTGCCTGACTACGCAACCTAGCAACCAGGCTCTCTACCACACCCGTTGAGTGGAGATGGAGGCCGCGCCCCCTCCTGGATTCCCCAGGGGTTCCTTCAAAGGTCCATGTGGGAGACCTGGCTACTACGTGCCTGTGTAACCACACCTCGGTCAGCCTTCTGGTTTACCTGTATTGTACTGCCACCAGCATGGGTGCAGTACTCAGTGGTGCCTGACCAGGTCAGGGGCGCCACACAAGCTCCCTAAGTTAGCTACACTGGGGAGTGGGACCTGACTAGTTTCAAGCTACAGGGACCAACTAGAAGAGAAAAAAGTGCCAAGGGAAAGGTCACAGATCAACAGGCAACACCACCAGAAACGGGACGCAAACGTGCTCCCCCTCAGCGGCAGCTGTGTCCAGAACTTTGGTTTACTAAAGTTGTCGGTGTCCCGTTATTGGACTGAGTGAGTACGCAAGTGACCCTTACTTCCCCAACGGCACATCCCTGTCCCCATCACTGAGTCCCGGGGCATCCCCCCTACCCGTGGAGGGGTTAAATACCTTGGCTGCCCACTCCATCGCCACCGGGTACTCCCAGCTGCAGCGGTGGTACTCCACCTTACTACACACCATGGGTGGCGTCACAAACTCTCAATTCACCATTCCTTGTAAATACCCCCCTTTCTTCGACTGGCCGCGCGACCCCCGGGTCCGGACACCCCTCGAGCCACTGCGGATCCGGATCCGAGCAGCCCGGCCAGGGCCGGCGTCAGCACGCGGCATACCCGGGCAAATGCCGGGGCCCTGGAGAGCTGGGGGGGCCCACTCGGCCTCGTCAGTTCTGCTGCCCCCGGGCCGAGTTCCGGGGACAGCAGTCCTTGGCAATGGAAACTGTGGCTACCGGCCCTTTAAGGCCCGCAGACCACAGCGTTCACTGTGTTCTCCTGCATTGAGCATCATCTGTGGGCGGAGCTACCGCCCGGCGTCCTGCTCGGTCGCACAGATGAAGGAGTCACAGTGCCAGCCAGCAACTCCCAGCACATCGCTTCCCTCCAGCGCTGTGTGGGCCACATCTGCACCGTGACCTGATCAGTATGTGTGGGACATCACTCCCTCCCCGCCCCTCCCTGTCCCCCCGTGCGTGTGTGGGCCCCACAGAGCAAGGTGTGTGTTTGTATGTATGTATGCATGCAGTAGAGCAGTATGCGTGTCTGTATGTATGTATGTATATATACAGCAGAGCAGTATGCGTGTCTGTATGTATGTATGTATATATGCAGCAGAGCAGTATGCGTGTCTGCATGTATGTATGTATATATGCAGCAGAGCAGTATGCGTGTCTGTATGTATGTATGTATATATGCAGCAGAGTAGTATGCGTGTCTGTATGTATGTATATATATGCAGCAGAGCAATATGCGTGTCTGTCTGTTTTTATGCATGTATGTATGCAGCAGAGCAGTATGCGTGTCTGTATGCATGCAGAGCAGTATGCGTGTCTGTATGTATGCATGTATGTAGCAGAGCAGTATGCGTGTCTGTATGTATGCAGAAGAGCAGTATGCGTGTCTGTATGTATGCAGCAGAGCAGTATGCGTGTCTGTATGTATGTATGTAGCAGAGCAGTATGCGTGTCTGTATGTATGCAGCAGAGCAGTATGCGTGTCTGTATGTATGCATGTATGTAGCAGAGCAGTATGCGTGTCTGTATGTATGCAGCAGAGCAGTATACGTGTATGTATGCATGCTAAGCAGTATGCATGTATGTATGCATCAGAGCAGTATGCGTGTCTGTATGTATGCATGCAGAGCAGTATGCGTGTCTGTATGTATGCAGGAATGTATGCAGCAGAGCAGTATGCTTGTCTGTATGTATGCATGCAGAGCAGTATGCGTGTCTGTATGTATGCATGTATGTATGCAGCAGAGCAGTATGCGTGTCTGTCTGTATGTATGTATGTATGCATGCAGAGCAGTATGTGTGTGTCTGTCTATATGTATGTATGCAGCAGAGCAGTATGTGTGTGTCTGTATGTATGTATGCATGCAGAGCAGTATGTGTGTGTCTGTCTATATGTATGTATGCAGCAGAGCAGTATGCGTGTGTCTGTCTATATGTATGCATGCAGCAGAGCAGTATATGTGTGTCTGTCTGTATGTATGTATGCAGCAGAGCAGTGTGTGTGTGTCTGTCTATATGTATGTCTGCAGCAGAGCAGTGTGTGTGTGTGTCTGTCTGTCTGCATGCAGCAGAGCAGTGTGTGTGTGTCTGTCTGTATGTATGCAGCAGAGCAGTGTGTGTCTGTATGTATGTATGCATGCAGCAGAGCAGTATGTGTGTGTCTGTCTATATGTATGTCTGCAGCAGAGCAGTGTGTGTGTCTGTATGTATGTATGCATGCAGCAGAGCAGTATGTGTGTGTCTGTCTATATGTATGTCTGCAGTTGAGCAGTGTGTGTGTGTCTGTATGTATGTATGTATGCAGCAGAACAGTGTGTGTGTCTGTCTATATGTATGTCTGCAGCAGAGCAGTGTGTGTGTGTCTGTATGTATGCATGCAGCAGAGCAGCATCTGTGTGTCTGTCTATATGTATGTATGTATGTATGTAGCAAAGCAGTATGTGTGTGTCTGTCTATATGTATGTATGTAGCAGAGCAGTGTGTGTGTGTCTGTCTATATGTATGTATGCATGCAGAGCAGTGTGTGTGTCTGTATGTATGTATGTATGTAGCAGTATGTCTGTGTCTGTCTATATATATGTATGCAGCATAGCAGTGTGTCTCTGTATGTATGTATGTATGCATGTATGATGTGTATCTATGTATGTCAGTGTATATGACTGTATAGATTTGTCTGTTTATATGTATTTTTGTGAGTTTGTCTTTAAATATGTATATGTGCGTGTATGTATCTGTGTATGTGTGTGTGTCTGCGTGTTTATGGGGCCCACTGGGACTCTTCCGCCCGGGGCCCACAAAAACCTGGAGCCGGCCCTGAGCTCGGCTGCTGACACGAGGGCGGCACATATCTATTTGGGAAATATAAAATATCTACTATATTATATTGTACTGTGCACCCTGAGGTCCCAGGTTTCATGTTATAGTGGGTAACGGTATGCTATGGTACCCCTATGACCTATTATTGCTGCTGTTGCATACTGAGTTACTCAGTGTGAAAGATGTAAAATTTAGAGAATCTCCCAAAAATTCAATTCGGACACATTTACTCAATCCGGGAGGGAGTTGGGGAAATTTGGCTCTCAACAAACAAATTTGGTGTGAACTGAATCTATCGGCAAGGGGTTAAAAATAATAAACTCTTATCCTCCACAAACTTGTCCAGATCTGTCCCTCTCTACTTGGTCCTCTGATCAGCACCTCTTTGGTCTTTTCTTCACTTAGGGTCTTCTGGATTCCATCACCACTGACTTTGCCCATACGGTCACGTGGGGCGCTGTACCAAACGTACATCTAAACCATGTGACATCTACTGCAAGTCTCTCAAGAAGACATAAGTTCAAAATGACCAATCCTTATCTGCCCTGACGTCATGATGACTGGAACTCCACATAGCACACATACACAAAGGTAAAGAAAATAAGAGATTCAGGAGGAAAATCAAAAGCAGGAAGGAAGCTACTAAACAACTGGGGTAAACTACATAACTGCACCAAGCATAGAGCACAACTTTCACCAGAAAGTCTGGAACATCACACCTCACAGACCAACCAAGACAAACTATAAGCAAAGTTCCAGAGAGACACTCACTGCTAGATTGTTTGGGATCCTGCTCTTAAAATTCTTGATTGTGGAGACCGGAACGTCAATCAGCCACCAATGTGCAATAATAAGTCCAAAAGAAAAAATAATTTGGTCGGTAATTCCATAAAATTTTCGACTTGTGTTGTGATATTATGACTAAGAACACAACAGGTCGAAACTTGTAAACTGGGACTGCCTCCCTTGATTATAAACATGGATTTTATGAATTTACAATAAATTGAAGATTTTATGGAATTACTGGCCAATTTTCTTTTTCTTAAAGACAAACTATTGCTGACATGAGTGGAAGGAGTCAACCAGCATAAAGAGGAGAGGAGCAGATGTGATAGGCCTCCCCACAACATGTGATCAAAGGAGCAAGCAGACCAGTAGGGATTGTCTCTTGCTAGCTTGCCCCTAAACCAGCAAACAGCAGGTTGATGCCCGAGTCTGCCTGTGTTTATCCCAGACACCAAAGAAACCATTGGACAGAGTGTCAGAATCTGCAATCTGAACAGAGCCAAACGCCACCAGAACAGTCGGAGAAGTTTGTGCAAAACTCTGTGTGACACCCGACATCATCTGTCAGGAATAGTTGGGAGGCCCCCATACACATTGGATGAATGTCTGCTGCTTATGAAATTTAGTCTATTTTGTGAGGGGAGGGCCTTTACAGTGTTTTATTGGATGATCCGTATTTAAAAAAAGTTTATGCTGATTGAAAACTCTCTTAGGCCTCTGTCACACTCACGTGAAAATGACGCACGTGCCGCGAGACACGTATTTTCCTTGCGTGTTGCATCTGGTAAGTACGTGTCTCTGGTACATGCGGCCCACGTGTGTTCTATGTGTGCTATCCGTGATAACACACGGAGAACGGGAACTTTCAACTCACCTGTACCTGGCGTTGCTGTCCGTCGTGCTGATATTCGGTCTCCAGTCCTGCCGACTCGCCGCTGCTGAAGCTTCCGGCCGCAGTGAAGTGAATATTAAATGAGCATAATGAGCGGTGGTCGGCAGTAAGTGACAGCAGCGGCAGAGACAGGAGTGCTGGAGAAGGTGAGTAAAGATTTGTTATTTTTTTCTCTGACACGTGAGTTTTCTCCGGCGCGTGTCACACGGGACCGCATCCACACTACATCCGTGTGGTACGGGTGCGGGCTGTGTGACACCTGTGATGCCGGAGAAAAACGGACATGTCAGCATGAGAAACACACGGACACACGTAAGTACAGAACGGACACACGTTCCGTTTCAAAATACTTACCTGTGTCCAAACCATTAGGAATACATAGGTCCACGTGTGTACGTGTCTCCGGTACGTGAGAAAACTGTCAAACACGTACCGGAGGCACGAACGTGTGACAGAGGCCTTAAGAGACTTTTGTACTTCAAGTAATAAAACTTAGAATCTTGGATTTTGCCAGAATATCAACATTCCGAGTGTTCACCAGACGCGTCACAAGGTGGTATGGACCCTTGTGATACCCACTTCACTCACAAGTAATGAAAACAATAACTTCTGCTTTATGCTCCCTTTTCAAACCAAAGTTTAAAATTTTATGATTTGTCCTGGCTCATAAAAAATGGAAGTCAAAGTAATTAAAACCTCTGGACCTCTCACATTAGGCTTTAATTTACTTCCCTTGTAAATCACCCTTTTCTTCTCAAAAAGGTAACCCCATTTTAATTGGAATTTATGGGTTACAAAAGACAAACCTGGGACAATCAGATAATCGGCACAGGTCCTACTTCTTTAACTCTCCTAGACAATTATTTCTCATGGTTAGAAGAAGCTTCATCCAAATAGACATTTAATTACATGGTGTGATTCTAATAAATGGCCATCTATGTTGTGTGTGGATGGACTCTGTTTGTTCAAACAATGATTCTGTTGTGATGAAGGAGGCATAGGCGGACATTTTCTAGAGGGGCATTGTGAAGATCTGAGGTTGTGGCTTGTATTAATCACCTATGGATGTTAACAATGCAACAATTTTTATTTCTTCAGGACACAGTCTTTCAGGAACCATAGTCCTCCAGACGATGGATGTCACAATTGTAGAACATGTATCCAGCTCCAGCCGACAACAATGGTAGTTAGGATAGTTGGTCAATCCAGATGACAGATATCACGACCGTAACATGGGTATCCAGCTCCAATCTCTATAGTCCATTTGTCACGCTGTACTCTAAGATGTACAATAGCAGTACAGCGCAGTAATGTGGGATTGAGAGGATTCCTGAAACTATCTGAGAAGGTAGTTAGCTGGTAAACCACTAGGGGCGTAAAAGTGGAGGAAACGTATGAGCAGGGAATTCCCTAGCAGAGGTAATACTAGTCAAGCCCACCAGATGGGAGTAGAATCGTCAGAAAGCCGTGTCACAACATGAGGTCTTCTAAGTACACAAGGGCAAAGTCTAAATGTAGTCAGAGGGAAGCAAATAGTCAGTAGCCGGGAAATCAGAGCCTAGAAGCGAGGGGGAGTGGGAAGACAAGACAGAATTAAGGTAAACAGATAAGGAACGAACAGGGAGATAGCGGGAGAGACACTGATGGAAACAGACAACGGAGGAGGTTAACAGGTCAGGTGAACACGGAGGTCAGGAGGGGGCAGGGCAGACAACAGGTCACTCAAGAGCAGAACACAGCAGAGCCAGAAATATCACTGGCGAAGTCCAAGAGAAACAGTGCCCTAATAAAGCAGCCTGACCTCCAGAACGAGGCAGAAAGGATTAACCCCTAACGTGACTTGCATCAGAAGTGAAACTAAAAAAAGGCTCAGCTCCAGCTGAGCCAGGAGTCAATCATGACACCATTCATGAGCATCAGGACCTGACCACATTAACAGATCATTGTTCCTCCACGTCACACCACCCAATCACTCACCAAACATGTGGCATATTGTTGAACCACTTCTGGAATCACCCCACTGGATGACAGAAGTACTCATCACACCCACCCCCTTAGACATTTTCTACCTGAAGCTCAAAGTATGAAGGTTCAGGAAGCCCAGTTTCCAGCCCCAACTACAGGATTGTGTATTAGATAAGCCCCCTGCAGAGAAGAACAAAAGACTCACAACTACCCACCAGATGCAGGACAATGAATCCTACTGGAGATCTGATTACATTAGAGTCTATGGAGGCTAACTAATATGACAAACTATTACAACCCCTTCCCCCTACCAATTGTGTACAGGCAAGTGACCTTAGGCTATGTGCACACACTGCGTTTTTTTGACGCTGCGTTTTTGTGCGTTTTTTTAAACTGACAAGCAAGCAAATCTAGTAAAAAAAACTGTGCTCTGTGTTGGAAAAAATCCAATAGTTGTTAGTTCGTGACCAGCTCCTCACAGACACCAAGATCAACAGCAGCCTAACATTAGAGCAAACACAAGATTTCTAATGTCACCTTTGAAATTATTCAGATGTCATGATTTGTTTGAAGCTGAAAGTAATTGTCACATCAGAATATTATGGACTCATGATGGAAAGTCCCCAGTTTTTACGGAAAGCTTCTCGTCATGCACCATTTAACATAGTGGCTTATTGATTTCTTGTAAATCCAGGTATGCAGAGGAAGCAGACACATCTGAGACCAAGGGAATCAGTTAAAAATGAGAAACAATTCAAGTAGTTGATAGAAAAATGAGAAGGTTTAATCCAAAATTCGCAGGTAGGAATGTAATAAAACTTACTAATAATGAAAATGGCTTAAAAAGACTGAGAGGGATAAAAAGCCAATTATGGCATAGTTGGAGACTTCGGATTAACTAAGAGAATTTGTCAAACGATTCCCAATGTTTCATGCTTGGAAATACATTCCTTTTCTGCACTTTCACCAATTCTTACCATGTTTTTGCAGTTCTTTGCATCATACTTTTCTAAAGTTTACTTGAAGTTCAATAGACATGTGACCACTTTCCGAAAAAGAGAAGGATGCCATTGTGCAAACCCGTGAGGCTGACTCATCTTACAGGAGGGAGTCGTTTCAATAAGTCACTGTTTAAACAAACACCACTGAAAGAAATCGAACAAGTACAAAATATAATTCTTTGGCATCATGTTTAACTGTAAAACATTGTCTGCCACTTAAATCTAATATAAGGAATATCGGTCTCAACGTGACGGCCACAATTGGAGAGGATGACGGATATAGCAGAGCACTGGGTGTTGTTGTGTTTGACTAGTGCAATGCAGTCACAGCTTGGGCTGCCAACTGTCCAGAAATTCCAGGACAGTGTGTACAAATAAGGCACTTTTTTTTCCCTGTCCATACAAATAATTTAAGGTGTCCGTGACTTATACAGTGAATGCAGCTGATGTCTTCGTATCAGAATTACGAGCTGGAGCCCTGGATCACTTATAATCATTGTGATATATTATGATTTTCCAATGTGTCTGTAAAAATATTGTCTGTGCGTGTTGTTTTGATAAGGCGTCCAGAAAAAGTAAAAAAATCAAGTTGGCAACACTTTCATTTGTCCTAACTATTCCTAACTAACACTTTCCTAATATACTTCTGCTACCTATCCTGCTCCTGTAAGCTGATCTCTCTGTGGAGTGTATATGTGCCGCCCCAGCGTCAGCAGCCGGGCTGCTCGGATCCAGATCCGCAGTGGCTCAAGGAATCTCCGGACCCAGGGGTCGGGGTCGCGCGGCCACTCGGATAAAAAAAGGGGGAGTATTTACAGGGGAAGATCTGCAAAGTTCGTGACGCCACCCGTGGTCTGTGGTAAGGTGGAGTACCACCGCTGCAGTTGGGAGTACCCGGTGGCGATGGTGTGAGCAACCAGGTGTTTAACCCCTCCATGGGTAGAGCGAATGCCCCTGGACTCTATGAGGGCAACATGGAGGTGCCGTTGAGACAGTAAGGGTCACCTGTGTACTCACTCAGTCCAATAACGCTGACACCGACAAATGTGGTAAACCAAAGTTCTTGACACCGCTGCCGCTGGGAGGGAGCACGCCTGGATCCCATGCCCGTTGGTGTTGCCCGTTAGTCTGTGACCTTTTCCGTGGCACCTTGTCTTCTAGTTGGTCCCTTTAGTGTGAAACTAATCGGGTCCCGCTCACTAGTATGTCTAACTGGGTGAACTTGCTCTCAGGGTTCACGCTTGGGATATTCTGGACCATATGTGTGGAAAGTCCTATCCTGCTCGTTGTGCTAGTACCCCGATTTTGGAGCGGGTGGAGAACGGATCTTGAAGGCTCCGTCCTCGTCGGGTAAATTGCCAGGATGCCTGAAGCTACTTCCTGACCTAGGGTCCACGTACCCTGTCGTGCCCTAGCCCCTGCCCAGTGATGGCACAAGGCCGCCGACTGTCCTCCTCGACAGTCTGTGCCCCTTGTCACGATCCCCTGCGACCGAGATCCAGCTCCCAGACCAATGTCTGCCACCTAGTAGCTCAAGGAGCCCAGCTCCTGACCTCTCCTCTCGAGAGTCACTTCTCAACTCACTGTCTCCTAACACTCCTGACCTCCCCTTAACCAACCCCCCAAGTGGGCGACCCTATTCCGCTGAGGCCGTCCACTGGTGTGTCTGGTGGGTGTGGTGCAGAGTGTTCCTAGGATTTTGATTAGCTTGTTCTTGGCAACACCAAAGGTCATTGAACCGTAACCAAGGAGGAGGTGGATACTGTGCAGAAGGCAGATTGCACAATACCCTTTGAAGACCTGATAGGCCAGTGCATCACATATATTCCTATGTTGATGTATTGATATCACCCATGCTCAGATCATACATAACTCTCCTCTTAACCATGTTTTACAGTGCAGTGCTTTCATGTGATAAGAGCTGAGATCTGCAGATAATGTGATAGTCATGGGAAGGAATGAAGGTAACTGTGGAATAAGGGCTCCTGGACTGCCACCCACCTCCTTCCTTCCGCATTGCCAGTGGACGCAGGTAAGGAGATGTTCGTCGTTCCTGCGGTGTCACACATAGCGATGTGTGATGCCGCAGAAACGAGGAACATGCACCACCAACGATATTATGAAAAGGAGCGACGTGTCAACGATCAACGTTGACGTTTTTGTGATCGTTAATCGTCGCTCCTTGGTGTCAACGAGTTGACGTTGAGTCAGGGAGGGTGTGAAGAGACTCAGGTCCAGTGAGAAACACGAAGAGTGACATCGGTGGGCTAAAGGAGTACGGTCACTGGGGAGAGTACAGTGTCAGTACTCACGGGACCGAGCACAGGCGGGGTGCAGAGCCCTAGTTCAAGAGGACGCTTTAGGCTCACCTGTTAAATCTGCCAGGTGAGGGGATCATCAAGGTTCCTCACCGACTTTAGAGTCTGGGGCACAGCAGCAAAGAGGGAACCTGGGAACTGGGACAGAGGTCAACCCATTGAGAAATTCAAGCTGCCTGCCAAACGGGCCAGGACTGTGAGACCAGGAGGAGACCCCAAAACGCTTCAGGCCATGGGAACCCACCAATTACAGAAGGGTGCATGGAGGAAGAGCTCACCAGGTCACAACACCGGCATCGGGAGCAAAGGAACACAGGATCATCTGAGACCCACATTGGCATATACCAGCACCAGGTGGGTGGCAGTACCACAGAACCAGTGAGTAAAGAACAAGTTGAACCACAGTCCCTGTGTCTTCTGAATTCTTCCCGCACTTCTGCATCACCAACTTTCACTATACTACAACCATCATCATTCTTCCCTAAGGCTTAGCTCTGTCTCTTTTCCTGTCCGTCTGTCTGTCTCTGTCTGTCTCTTTCCCTGTCTGTCTCTGTCTATCTGCCTCTTTCCCTGTCTGCCTCTGTCTTTGTCTGTGTCTTTCCCTGTCTGTCTGTCTCTTTCCCTGTCTGCCTCTGTCTGTCTCTTTCCCTGTATGTGTTTCCATGTCTGTCTTTTTTCCTTGTCTGTCTCTGTCTGTTTGTCTCTGTCTCTTTCCCTGTCTGCCTCTGTCTGTCTCTTTCTCTGTCTGTCTTTGTATGTCTGCCGATTTTCTCTGTTTGTCTCTTTCCCTGTCTACCTCTGTCTGTCTGTCTTTCTGTCTGTCTGGCTTTTTTCCCTATCTGTCTCTGTCTGTTTATTTCTGTCTCTTTCTCTGTCTGCTTCTTTCTCTGTCTGTCTGTCTCTATCTGTCTGTCGCTCTGTCTGTCTCTGTGTGTCTCTGTCTGTCTCTCTTTCTCCACCAACATCATATTACCTTACTCATAAACTTCTTATACTAACAATTTCCTTTGTTCCTATAGCAACCAATCACAGCTGCTATTAGTGACCTGTAGCTCCCAGCTCCATTCACTTTAATGGAGGCAGTTTTTTTGGAGAGTAACTGTAAAGCACGGGGTGAAATGTTCCCATTAAAACATAGTCTATGACGTTCCCCAAGTCACATGGGGTCTCTGACCAAAATTTTGTGATTGTTAATGCGACGGTGCGAAAAAAAAATATTTAATCAGCCACAAATTGTGCAAGTTCTTCCACTTATAAAGATGAGAAGCCTGTAATTGACATCATAGGTAGATCACAACTATTAGAGACAAAATGAGAAAACAAATCCAGGAAATCACCTTCCCTGATTTGGCAAGATTTTTTTTGCTAATTATGGTGGAAAATAAGTATTTGGTCAATAACAAAAGTTCATCTCAATATTTTGTTCTGTTATCCTTTGTTGGCAATGACAGAGGTCAAACATTTTCTGTAATGTCGGCATCACATGATTAGTTGCCCGTTGCCCGTGGCGCACAAAGTCGTTAACCCCCGTCACACGTACTTACCTCCCAGCGACCTCTCTGTGGGTGGCGAACATCCTCTTCCTGAAGGGGGAGGGACGTTCGGCGTCACAGCGACGTCACACAGCGGCCGGCCAATAGACGCGGAGGGTCGAAGATGAGCGGGACGTAACATCCCGCCCACCTCCTTCCTTCCGCATTGCCGGCAGGACGCAGGTAAGCTGTGTTCGTCGTTCCCGGGGTGTCACACGGAGTGACGTGTGCTGCCTCGGGAACGATGAACAACCGGAGCACAGAAGGAGGACCGACTTTTTGAAAATGAACGACGTGTCAACGAGCAACGATAAGGTGAGTATTTTTGCTCGTTCACAGTCGTTCGGAGGTGTCACATGGTACGATATCTCTGGCGATGCCGGATGTGCGTCACAGAATCTGTGACCCCGACGACATATCGCCTGATATATCGTACCGTGTGACGTCGGCCTTAGTCTTCACAAGGTTGGCACACACTGTTGGTGGTATGTTGGCCCATTCTTCCATGCAGATCTCCTCTAGAGCAGTGATGTTTTGGGCCTGTCTCTAGACAACACGGACTTTCAACTCCCTCCAAAGGTTTGCTATGGGGTTGAGATCTGGAGACTGGCTAGGCCACTCCAGGACCTTCATATGCTTCTTATGAAGCCACTACTTTGTTGCCCTGGCAGTGTGCTTGGGATCATTATCATGCTGAAAGACCCAGCCACATTTCATCTTCAATGCCCTTGCTGATGGAAGGAGGTTTGCACTCAAAATCTCACAATACATGGCCCCATTCATTCTTTCATGTAAATGGATCAATCATCCTGGTCTCTGTGCAGAGAAGCAGCCCCAAAGCATGATGTTGCCACCCCCATGCTTCCCAGTAGGTATGGTGTTCTTTGAATGCAACTCTGCATTCTGTCTCCTCCAAACACAACGAGTTATGTTTCAACCAAACAGTTCTACTTTGGTTTCATCAGACCATATGACATTCTCCCAATACTCTTCTGGATAATCCAAATGCTCTCTAGCAAACTTCAGACGGGCCTGGACATGTACTGGCTTAAGCAGGGGAACACATCTGAAACTGCAGGATCTGAGTCTTTGGCAGCGTAGTGTGTTACTAATGGTAGCTTTTGTTACGGTTATTCCAGCTCTGTACAGGTCATTCACTAGGTCCCCCCATGTGGTTCCGGGATTTCTGCTCACCGTTCTTGTGATCATTTTGACCCCACAGGGTGACATCTTGTGTGGAGCCCCAGTTCGAGGGAGATTATCAGTGGTCTTGTACGTCTTCTATTTTCTTATTATTGCTCCCACAGTTGATTTCATCACACCAAGCTGCTTGCCTATGGCAGATTCAGTCTTCCCAGCCTGGTGCAGGGTTACAATTTGGTTTCTGGTGTCCTTCAACAGCTCTTTGTCTTCACCATAGTGGAGTTTGGAGTGTGATTGTTTGATGATGTGGACAGGTGTCTGTTATGCTGATAACAAGTGCAAATGTGGCGCCCCAGGACCTGGTCGCCACAACAGCATTGCCCTCCCAAAAGGGTTAATGCTGAGCCTGGAGGTAATTGGGAGATCTATTGGCCAGTAAGTTAACACTCAACACAGTTCTCCCTCCGGCCAGCAGGGGGAGCTCTGAACCTGGAACTTCAGGGAGCATTCCTTAAGTCTGGCTGGAAGGAGGAAGTGTTAGTTAGTCTGGAGAGAGGAGCGAAAGAGTGCAGACGCAGAGTAGTGCTGCCTTGTAAACTGGGGCCTAGAGCTGGGATAGCTTGGCCCAGTGAAGCAAGGGGAGCAGAGAGGCACAGCAGAGACTCGGACATCGGAGTCTGTAGTTGCCAGGGCATAAAATCCATCCCTGGCAGCTGAATCCAGAGGGCAGGAGAGCTGTAAGCCCCCTGCCCCAGAAGCAATCTGAAGGTACAACTGCATCCCAAGGGCCTGGTGTGGGCTCCAGCAGAGAAGCACCAGAGAGGGCCTGCGCAGTCTACCACACAGAAGAGGGGACGAACAACAAGTCCCAGCAGCAAGAGGGCAATTGCGAACCCAAAGTGCAGTGTCCTAAAACAGCAGAGAAAGATTAAGGAGTAGGCCTCATACTCAACTGGCCAAAGATCACCCCAGGCACTTCCAGGCCGGCCGGATCATCTATACCATCTGTGACGGTCTCCCTGGACTAAGTTTCTGCCGAGTAAAAGAGGAGAAGGTAAAGAGACTACTGTTTGTGCCTGTTTCTTTCATTGCTTGTCGGCCCTGCACCGTGTTAGTCACGCAGCACCATAGACTTCCACAAGCACCAACTGTGCCCCGGGCATTGCTCCACCTGTGGGGAGCAGTACTAACATTGCTGCCATAACATCATCCCGGTGGCCTCACACAGCAGCGGCGGCTTAATAGCCGCATACCACAGGTGGCGTCACGAACACAAACATTAAAGTCATCAGCCACATATTCAACTGACACCCACCAGGGCCACGGAGCCGGGCCCAGCCACCACTGACTACCACCGGACTAGTCCGGCCCGGCACCGGGTGTCCCATAGCCCTGGGGTGGGCGAGTCAACTTTTGGCGTCACGAACAGGATTTCGTGCCCGGTCACACCGGGTACTGTGCGCCTGAAGAACTGTGTAAAAGACTGTGTACTGGTTGTAAATTGCCGCCGCCATTAGCCGCGCCGAGCGCAGGAAGAAGGGGGGCGTGCCTGACAAAGAGCGCGAAGGGAGCGCGCCATCAGAGCAGAGCGCTGTTAACCCCGCGCGACCCGGAAGAAAATTTGAAAAGTGAACGGAGCCTGGTAAGGTTCACTAAGGGGGAGGAAGATGTCCGACTCCGAGGGGGAGCAGGTGGCTGCCATCGCCCAGGGCGCCGCAGCACCGGCCGAAGTAGTCCCAGTCGCCGTCGCCCCAGCCCCCACTATAGTGCCGGTAATGCCGATCACCATGCCGTACATACCAGGAGCAGAATGGCTGCCGCAGTACTCCGGGGAGTCCCATACCTTGAGTGACTTCAGAGAAAGCCTGCACAGCTTGTTCCGGGTGTATCCTCTGACTGAGAGCCAGAAGGTGGGCATATTAATGGGACAGCTAGCCGGCGCAGCCCAGCGTGAAGCGAAGTCCTGGCCTGATACAGATAAAGGGACAGCAGCCCAGATACTGGCCAAACTAAAGAGCACTTTTGACACCCGCACCGCAGCAGAGATAAAGATGAGATTCTTTGGGTGCAAGCAACGGGCCACAGACAGCATAAGGGACTATGCCTTAAACTTGCAGGAGGCCCTGAAAGCAGTTAAACAGGTGGACCCAGAGAGTGTACGTGAAGAAGACAAACTCCTAACTGAGCAGTTCATAGAAGGGCTCCTGTCAGACGCCCACAGGACACAGCTGCGTATCATGGTCCTGCAGAACCCTGCTCTGGACTTTGCAAAGTTTAAGGACCAGGCCATCAGGGTACTGAGAGAATCTACACCGAATGACCCAGTACCCCTCCGGCCTCTTGCTATCACGTACCCCGGGTTGGTGCCTGCAACACGAGCCACTGCAGGGGCTGAGGCGCAGTCCCTGGATAAGGATCCCACGGCAGAGCTCAGACAGCAGTTCCAGGAGCTGACCAAGACTGTGGCTGCCCTTGCCAAGACCGTGCAGTCTCTACAAATGACCCCCTCGCCTGCAAAAATCGAGTTGGCCTCCAGCCCAGATGACGTCCCATGGATGCGACAGAGGAGGATTCCGCCGACCCGAGGCAGAGACACAGACCGGTATGATTCAACAGGACAACCGATCTGCCGCCACTGCAACCAGGCGGGCCACATTGCACGACACTGTCCTTTAAATGGGCTGAGCCTGGGGCCAGGAGCCAACCCCCAGGTGTAAGGAAGCCCGGCTCAAACCCCAGCCGCAGCAAGTATGTGGGAGGACGACCGGTCCTTCCCATTGTGCTGGATGGGATCCCTTTGAATGCCCTCCTGGATACGGGGTCCCAGGTAACAACCATCCCCCACAAACTGTACAAAAGATATTGGGCTGATTCAGACATTGACCATGGCCCAGATGATGATTTAACGATTGTGGCCAGTAATGGTCAGCCCTTACCTCAAATTGGGTACAAAGAAGTAAACATTAAAGTGGGGCGGGTGGAATTGCCATGTCAGGGGATGATAATTGTAGATATTGATCGCAAAGAATCTGAACCACTGCTAACCCTTGGTACAAATGTGATAGAAAATTGTATTGCCGAAGTGATAATTTTGTTGCAACAGGCGTCTGAAACTGCCAGCTCCGGGCAGCAGCGTGTCCTACAGAGGGAGATCAGAGCCCTGATGAGGAGGCAGCAAGTAGAGCTAGCCGGAGGAGAAATTGGCAGTGTGAGGGTAAGTGACCCCCTCCCCATTGTAATACCCCCAAGAAGTGAAATGTTGATATGGTGTCGGGCAGCAATAGGCCTCAAGGGTCAGGATTACCATGCCTTGGTAGAACCAGTGTATTCAGACAGTAGGCCTGGAGTCCTGATAGCCAGAGGGGTAGCGGACGTCCGCAAGGGGAGAGTGCCCGTCCGTGTCCTGAATTGTGGGGAGGAGGAGGCCAAATTGCCCCGGTACGCCACTGTAGCAAAACTGTACACTGTCAGTAACAATACCATTAAAGCAGTGGAACCCTTGATCCCGTCCGACCAGGCGGAAGACAATGGCTCCAAGGGGCAGCCGGAAGACTGGTGCCAAAAATTACATGTAGGCACCGACTCCACCCCCTCGCACCAAAAGCATGGGGTTTACCGGGTGGTACAGGAGTACGAGCGGGTCTTCAGCAAACACCCCCTAGATTTTGGGCAGGTGAAAGGGGTTAAACATCAAATCCCCACGGGTGATCATCATCCCATTAAAGAGAGATACCGCCCTGTACCCCCCGCACAGTATCAGTGTGCCAAGGAAATGTTACGGGAAATGAAGGAGGCTGGGGTTATCAGAGATAGTTGTAGCCCCTGGGCAGCTCCACTAGTGCTCGTAAAGAAAAAAGATGGTACAATGAGAATGTGTGTAGATTACAGGCAAATTAACCGCATTACACATAAAGATGCTTATCCACTGCCCAGAATAGAGGAGTCACTAACAGCCTTAAAGTCAGCTAACTATTTCTCCACCTTGGATCTCACCAGTGGGTATTGGCAGGTTCCCGTGGCAGAGGCGGACAAAGAGAAGACTGCATTCACGACACCAATGGGTCTCTGTGAGTTCAACTGTATGCCATTCGGGCTCTGCAACGCCCCAGGGACATTCCAAAGGTTGATGGAGTGCTGCTTGGGCCATCACAACTTTGAAACCGTGCTGTTGTACCTGGATGACGTAATAGTCTACTCCAAGACTTATGAGGACCACCTGAAGCACTTAGCAGAAGTGTTTGAATCCTTGTCGAAATATGGCCTGAAGATCAAGCCGTCCAAATGTCACCTCTTGAAGCCAAAGGTACAGTACCTGGGTCATGTGGTCAGCGCAGAAGGTGTGGCACCTGATCCGGAGAAAGTCACTGTAATCAAGGACTGGCCAAGACCCACCACAGTGAAGGAGGTGCGGCAGTTCCTTGGACTGGTGGGCTACTACCGAAGGTTCATTGATGGTTTCACCAAGATAGCAGCGCCCCTTCAAGATCTCCTGGTGGGCCAGCCAAAGCAGGCTAAGAAGCAGATCCCTCCATTTGAATGGAGCAGCCAACTGGAAACATCCTTTGTCCGGCTGAAAGGGGCTCTCACGGGAGAAGAAATTCTGGCCTACCCTGACTACAGCCAACCGTTTGTACTGTATACAGACGCCAGCAACGTGGGACTGGGAGCAGTTCTGTCCCAGGTACAGGGAGGCAGAGAGAGGGTGATAGCGTACGCCAGTAGGAAGCTTCGGCCCACAGAAAGGAATCCAGAAAACTACAGTTCCTTCAAGCTGGAGTTCCTCGCTATTGTTTGGGCAGTGACTGAACGCTTCAAGCACTATCTGGCATCGGCCAAGTTCACCATCTTCACGGACAACAATCCGTTGACACACCTGGCAACAGCCAAGTTAGGTGCGATGGAACAGCGATGGATGGCCCGGCTGTCTAACTTTGACTTTACCATCAAGTATCGGGCTGGCAAGAAGAATAACAATGCTGATGCGCTGTCCAGAATGCCTCACTTGCCCGAGTCTGGAGAAGACATGGATGAACTCGAAGAGATAGAGTTACCGGCTTTCCATCACCAAGGTGTGTCCCAGTGTGAGCATGCTGTAGGAGTGAAGCGCTCAAGCCAGCACGGGGTCTCGGTCAACCCCTTACTCCACCATAATTGGGAAGAAACACAGAACGGTGACCCGGCCGTGCGATTGGTCAAAGAGAAGCTAGCGCAAGCTGAGACCCATCTTGGCCCAGACGCTCCAGAGGAAGCCCAGCAGCTGTGGAAGGAGAGGGGACGACTGTTCACCTACCAAGGCAAGCTCTGCAAGAGATATGTCAACTATCGAACAAATGAACTTGTCTGGCAGATAGTGGTTCCGCAGAGAGATGCTCCAATGGTCCTAGCAGCGTATCATGATAACGCAGGACACTTCGGGTGGAAGAAGTTGGAAGCCCTACTCCGTGATCGGTTCTATTGGGTGCACATGAGAAAGATGATCGAGAAGTGGTGCCGAGACTGTGGCCCGTGTAACCTGAGGCGGAAAGACGATGCCAGCCAAAGGTCTCCCCTACAGCCAATTGTCACAAAGCAGCCCCTGGAGTTGGTGGCCCTGGACCACGTGAAGTTAACACCAAGCCGGTCAGGCTATGTGTACGCCCTCACCATTGTGGACCATTACTCTCGTTTCCTGGTAGTAGTGCCTGTGAAGGACCAGACAGCCAGGACAGCAGCTAGAGCGTTCCAGGCATCCTTTTGTCGACCTCACGGCTATCCGGAAAGGGTACTGACTGATCAGGGTCCTGCATTCGAGGCTGAAGTGTTCCAAGAGTTCTGTAACATGTACGGTTGTAAGAAAATCCGAACCACACCGTACCACCCCCAAACCAATGGACTGTGCGAGAAAATGAACCATGTGGTTATTGATATGCTGAAGACCCTACCGCTGGAGGAAAGGAACCAATGGCCAGAAAAGTTGCCAGATCTGGTAGACCTGTACAACCACATCCCAGTGAATTCGACCAACTGCAGCCCCGCTTACCTGATGCGAGCCAGACCAGGCAAGTTGCCTGTAGACTTTGAGATGGGGACTGTGTCGCCTGAGGCGGTTCAAGAAATAGAGGATTGGGATACAGAACGGCAGCAGCGGTACCGTAAGGTCCAGGAGTGCGTAGAGAGGAGCCTGTCTCAAGCAAGAACGAGGCAAGAACAGCATTACAATCAAACAGCCCCAGCAACTCCCTTAGCACCTGGAGAACAAGTCCTCAAGAAGAAGCGGAAGACGCATAAATTGGATGATCAGTGGAAAAACGAGCCCTACACCATTATCCCCTCCAACTTTGACAATAGTAAGGTATGCCTCATAAGCAAAGATGAAGGCAAGACCTATCAAGCAATTTCCCGAGACCGCCTGAAAGCGTGCCCTGAACGGTGCAGAATCCAAAGAGAAATGGAAGGAGTACAAGGAAGTCCCCAAAGTCAAGAGAAAGGAGGGGAGATGATTCAAACCATCCTTGGAAAGTTCCCCAAAACTTGGACCCGAATAAACAATGCCATAGTGGTACCAGTTTTGACGTTTCCGCAGTTGGTCGAGCCAGAAACAGAAAAGGTTCCGGATCCACCTAAAGAATCGTCCGCTCCGGCACGAGATGACACGCCAGCAGTGGAGCAGGAGGATCAACCCCCTGTCAGTGGTGAACCTGTCATACCCTTGGCGACTCCTAGATCACAAAGGCAACCATCACGCTTACCTATGGGGGTTAGGCCCACCTGTAGTGCTGAGATAGAAGACGCACCACGTAGTCAGGGGCAAACACCAGAGCTACGTAGGTCCCAGCGCAGCACTCGGGGACAACCCCCTCTAAGGTATAGGGAGTCAACTGTATAAGGGAAAGAGTACTTATTAGGATGTAAATAGTTATGCAAAATGTCTGCCATGTTGTGTACAAAATGTTTTCTTTTTCTTTGATTGCGAAAATGGACAATTGGGCCACTGGACTATGGGTGGCCAACACCTAAATTGTTCATAGTTAGCACCAGTGTGCTCAACACCCCTGAAGAAAAACCCGTCCGGCGTGCATAGAGTGGGGTCATCCATGCTCTGACGCACGCCCAGAGCCTACGTTGGGGGTTTGAACGCGGCGGGTCCCCCATGGAGCAGTGTAATGGACACCCGGCAGGGAGCCACACTGGACTCTTATAGTAATGTTTAAGGTTGTAACGTTAAAGTAATTGCGCCTCCCATAATGGGATGAAATGTTCTAACATGTCTTGTTTGTCTCTACAGTCCGGGAGTACTGAATTTAACTAAGGGGGAGTGTGGCGCCCCAGGACCTGGTCGCCACAACAGCATTGCCCTCCCAAAAGGGTTAATGCTGAGCCTGGAGGTAATTGGGAGATCTATTGGCCAGTAAGTTAACACTCAACACAGTTCTCCCTCCGGCCAGCAGGGGGAGCTCTGAACCTGGAACTTCAGGGAGCATTCCTTAAGTCTGGCTGGAAGGAGGAAGTGTTAGTTAGTCTGGAGAGAGGAGCGAAAGAGTGCAGACGCAGAGTAGTGCTGCCTTGTAAACTGGGGCCTAGAGCTGGGATAGCTTGGCCCAGTGAAGCAAGGGGAGCAGAGAGGCACAGCAGAGACTCGGACATCGGAGTCTGTAGTTGCCAGGGCATAAAATCCATCCCTGGTAGCTGAATCCGGAGGGCAGGAGAGCTGTAAGCCCCCTGCCCCAGAAGCAATCTGAAGGTACAACTGCATCCCAAGGGCCTGGTGTGGGCTCCAGCAGAGAAGCACCAGAGAGGGCCTGCGCAGTCTACCACACAGAAGAGGGGACGAACAACAAGTCCCAGCAGCAAGAGGGCAATTGCGAACCCAAAGTGCAGTGTCCTAAAACAGCAGAGAAAGATTAAGGAGTAGGCCTCATACTCAACTGGCCAAAGATCACCCCAGGCACTTCCAGGCCGGCCGGATCATCTATACCATCTGTGACGGTCTCCCTGGACTAAGTTTCTGCCGAGTAAAAGAGGAGAAGGTAAAGAGACTACTGTTTGTGCCTGTTTCTTTCATTGCTTGTCGGCCCTGCACCGTGTTAGTCACGCAGCACCATAGACTTCCACAAGCACCAACTGTGCCCCGGGCATTGCTCCACCTGTGGGGAGCAGTACTAACATTGCTGCCATAACATCATCCCGGTGGCCTCACACAGCAGCGGCGGCTTAATAGCCGCATACCACAGGTGGCGTCACGAACACAAACATTAAAGTCATCAGCCACATATTCAACTGACACCCACCAGGGCCACGGAGCCGGGCCCAGCCACCACTGACTACCACCGGACTAGTCCGGCCCGGCACCGGGTGTCCCATAGCCCTGGGGTGGGCGAGTCACAAACAGGTGTCATTACTACAGGTAATGAGTGGAGGACAGAGGAGCCTCTTAAAGAAGTTACAGGTCTGTGAGAGACAGAAATCTTGCATGTTTTTAGATGACTAAATACTTATGTTCCATCATAGTTTGCAAAAAAAACCCTTGCCAAATCAGATAAGGTAATTTTCTGGATTTGTTTTCTCATTTTGTCTCACATAGTTGTGGTCTACGTATGATATCAAGTACAAACCTCTCTCTGCTTTTTAAGTGGGAGGACTTACACAATTGGTGGCTGACTAAATAATTTCCCCCCCACTGTGTATATATATATATATATATATATATATATCTATATATATAATTGCCTTATTCTGTCTGTCTGTCTGTCTGTCTGTCATGCTCCAAAATTGTGTCCTTACGGTGACACAAAGCTGATTGGCCGCTGGGCTCGCCATGGCCCCGCCCCCGCACACGGATTGGCCTCTCGCCCCGGCTCTCTGCAGGCCCCGCCCCCCTCACGCAATGCACGCTCGCTCTGGCCCAACTGACACGGAGCTCCGATTCCCAGGTGAGTACACACACACACATCAGATCACACTCACTCTCACACACACCTCACACATCACATCCACACACTCACAACATCCTGGGATATCGCTTGCTTCTACACCGGCTCCGTCAGGATCCCAGCAGCGCCAGACATAACCTTGCGATGCTGGGATCTTGACGGAGGCCGTGAACGCTGGTAACCATTATACACATCGGGTAACTAAGGTCCCTTGGTTACCCGATGTGTATCATCATAGTTACCAGTGTACAGCGGCTCACACTCACTCTCACACACACCTCACACATACATCACATCGCATCCACACACTCACAGCATCCGGCGATATCGCTTGCTTCTCGGCCTCGATACTGTGCTGTTGTGACCTTCCAGGACCTGCCGGAGGATCACATGGCCAGAAGCATGTGGTATCTCCGGATGTTGTGAGTATGAGCGCGTATGTGCAATATCGTCAATGTGTGTGTGCGTGAGTGTGTGTGTGAGTGTATGCGATCGTGTGTGTGTGAGTGTATGCGATCGTGTGTGTGTGAGTGTATGCGATCGGGTGTGTGTGAGTGTATGCGATCGGGTGTGTGAGTGTCGGCAGAGGAGCATGGCGTGCTGGAGGAGGCTGATCCTGGGGAAGGCTGGGATGAGAGAGGCTGATGCTGGGATGGAGAGGCTGATGCTGGGATGGAGAGGCTGATGCTGGGATGAGAGAGGCTGATGCTGGGATGGAGAGGCTGATGCTGGGGACAGAGAGGCTGATTCTAGGATGAGAGAGGCTGATGCTGGGATGAGAGAGGCTGATGCTGGGGACAGAGAGGCTGATGCTGGGGACAGAGAGGCTGATGCTGGGGACAGAGAGGCTGATGCTGGGGACAGAGAGGCTGATGCTGGGATGAGAGAGGCTGATGCTGGGGACAGAGAGGCTGATGCTGGGGACAGAGAGGCTGATGCTGGGATGAGAGAGGCTGATGCTGGGGACAGAGAGGCTGATGCTGGGGACAGAGAGGCTGATGCTGGGGACAGAGATGCTGATGCTGGGATGAGAGAGGCTGATGCTGGGATGAGAGAGGCTGATGCTGGGGACAGAGAGGCTGATGCTGGGGACAGAGAGGCTGATGCTGGGATGAGAGAGGCTGATGCTGGGATGAGAGAGGCTGATGCTGGGAGGAGAGAGGCTGATGCTGCGGGCAGAGAGGCTGATGCTGCGGGTAGAGAGGCTGATGCTGGCGCAGCATGGCGGATGGAGCACGTTTGGGAGTGCGCAGCATGGCAGATGGAGCACGTTTGGGAGTGCGTAGCATGGCGGATGGAGCACGTTTGGGAGTGCGCAGCATGGCGGATGGAGCACGTTTGGGAGTGCGCAGCATGGCGGATGGAGCACGTTTGGGAGTGCGCAGCATGGCGGATGGAGCACGTTTGGGAGTGCGCAGCATGGCGGATGGAGCACGTTTGGGAGTGCGCAGCATGGCGGATGGAGCACGTTTGGGAGTGCGCAGCATGGCGGATGGAGCACGTTTGGGAGGGCGCAGCATGGGGGATGCAGCACGATGGGGAGTGCGGAGTATGGCGGATGGAGCACGTTTGGGAGTGCGCAGCATGGCGGATGGACCACGTTTGGGAGTGCGCAGCATGGCGGATGGAGCACGTTTGGGAGTGCGCAGCATGGGAGATGGAGCACGATGGGGGGTGCGCAGCATAGGGGATGGAGCACGTTTGGGAGTGCGCAGCATGGGGGATGGAGCACGATGGGGAGTGCGCAGCATGGCGGATGGACCACGTTTGTGAGTGCGCAGCATGGCGGATGGAGCACGTTTGGGAGTGCGCAGCATGGCGGATGGAGCACGTTTGGGAGTGCGCAGGATGGGAGATGGAGCACGATGGGGGGTGCGCAGCATAGGGGATGGAGCACGTTTGGGAGTGCGCAGCATGGCGGATGGAGCACGTTTGGGAGTGCGCATCATGGGGGATGCAGCACGATGGGGAGTGCGGAGTATGGCGGATGGAGCACGTTTGGGAGTGCGCAGCATGGCAGATGGACCACGTTTGGGAGTGCGCAGCATGGCGGAAGGAGCATGTTTGGGAGTGCGCAGCATGGGAGATGGAGCACGATGGGGGGTGCGCAGCATAGGGGATGGAGCACGATGGGGAGTGCGCTGCATGGGGGATGGAGCACGATGGGGAGTATGGCGGATGGAGCACGTTTGGGAGTGCGCAGCATGGCGGATGGAGCACGTTTGGGAGTGCGCAGCATGGCGGATGGAGCACGTTTGGGAGTGCGCAGCATGGGAGATGGAGCACGATGGGGAGTGCGCAGCATGGCGGATGGAGCACGTTTGGGAGTGCGCAGCATGGGGGATGGAGCACGATGGAGTGCGCTGCATGGCGGATGGAGCACGTTTGGGAGTGCGCAGGATGGGAGATGGAGCACGATGGGGGGTGCGCAGCATAGGGGATGGAGCACGATGGGGAGTGCGCTGCATGTGGGATGGAGCACGATGGGGAGTGCGCTGCATGGGGGATGGAGCACGATGGGAAGTGCACACCTCCCCCCAACACACACACACACGCGCGCGCGCACTGCACAACACACCACACACACACTGGGAACCACAAACAACTGCCCTACACAGACACCCACACACAGACAACGCTGCACACACAAATATATGCACATACCGCACAACACACACATTGCACAAAACATACCTCCCCCCAAAACACAGCACACACACACAAACCGCGCAACACACACACAACGCTACAGACACACAGCGCTCCACAAACAACGCAACACACAAACAACACCGCTCTCACCCCCCATCACACCCAGACAACACCCAGAACATGTACAGCGCCCTACACAAACACTTGGTAACTACACACAACAACATCTATATATATATATATAACAAAAATCATACATGAACTACACAATACGTAAATTCTAGAATACCCGATGCGTAGAATCGGGCCACCTTCTAGTCTATATATATAATTGCCTTATTCTGTCTGTCTGTCTGTCTGTCTGTCTGTCATGCTCCGAAATTGTGTCCTTACGGTGACACAAAGCTGATTGGCCGCTGGGCTCGCCATGGCCCCGCCCCCCCACACGGATTGGCCTCTCGCCCCGGCTCTCTGCAGGCCCCGCCCCCCTCACGCAATGCACGCTCGCTCTGGCCCAACTGACACGGAGCCGCGACTCCCAGGTGAGTACACACACACATCAGATCACACTCACTCTCACACTCACTCTCACACACACCTCACACATCACAACATGCTGGGATATCGCTTGCTTCTACACCGGCTGCGTCAGGATCCCAGCAGCGCCAGACATAACCTTGCGATGCTGGGATCTTGACGGAGGCCGTGAAAGCTGGTAACCATTATACACATCGGGTAACTAAGGTCCCTTAGTTACCCGATGTGTATCATAGTTACCAGTGTACACCGGCTCACACTCACTCTCACACACACCTCACACACACATCACATCGCATCCACACATCAAGGTCCTGCAGCGGCGGAAAATACAGACACATAACAGCACACACACACACATACACACACACACACATACACACACACAAATCAGATCACACTCACTCTCACACACACATCACATCGCATCCACATACTCACAACATCCTGGGATATCGCTTGCTTCTCGGCGGCGGTACTGTGCTGTTAGCTTCCAGGACCTGCGGGAGGATCACATGGCCAGAAGCATGTGATACCTCCGGATGTTGTGAGTATAAGCGCGTATGTGCGATATCGTCAGTGTCTGTGTGTGTGAGTGGATGCGATCGGGTGTGTGTGAGTGGATGCGATCGGGTGTGTGTGAGTGGATGCGATCGGGTGTGTGTGAGTGGATGCGATCGGGTGTGTGTGAGTGGATGCGATCGGGTGTGTGAGTGTCGGCAGAGGAGCACGGCGTGCTGGAGGAGGCTGGGAGCAGAGAGGCTGATCATGGGGAAGGCTGGGAGGAGAGAGGCTAATGCTGGGGGAGGCTGGGAGGGGGAGGCTGGGACGAGGGAGGCTGATGCTGGTGGAGGCTGATGCTTGGGGAGGCTGATGCTGGGGGAGGCTGGAAGGAGAGAGGCTAATGCTGGTGGAGGCTAATGCTGGTGGAGGCTGATGCTTGGGGAGGCTGATGCTGGGGGAGACTGGGAGGGGAAGGCTAATGCTGAGGGAGGCTGGGAGGAAGGAGGCTGGGAGGAGAGAGGCTGATCTTGGGGAAGGCTGGGAACGGGAGGCTGATGCTGAGGGAGGCTGGAAGGAGAGAGGCTGATGCTGGGGGAGGCTGGAAGGAGAGAGGCTGATGCTGGTGGAGGCTGATGCTTGGGGAGGCTGATGCTGGGGGAGACTGGGAGCGGAAGGCTGATGCTGAGGGAGGCTGGGAGGGGGAGGCTGGGAGGAAGGAGGCTGGGAGGAGAGAGGCTGATCCTGGGGAAGGCTGGGAAGGGGAGGCTGATGCTGGGGGAGGCTGGAAGGAGAGAGGCTGATGCTGGTGGAGGCTGATGCATGGGGAGGCTGATGCTGGGGGAGACTGGGAGCGGAAGGCTGATGCTGAGGGAGGCTGGGAGGGGGAGGCTGGGAGGAAGGAGGCTGGGAGGAGAGAGGCTGATCCTGGGGAAGGCTGGGAAGGGGAGGCTGATGCTGAGGGAAGCTGGAAGGAGAGAGGCTGATGCTGGGGGAGGCTGGAAGGAGAGAGGCTGAGGCTGGGAGGAGAGAGGCTGATGCTGGGGAAGGCTGATGCTGAGGGAGGCTGGGAGGGGAAAGCTGATGCTGGGGAAGGCTGGGAGGACGGAGGCTGGGAGGAGAGAGGCTGATCCTGGGGAAGGCTGGGAGAGGGAGGCTGATGCTGGAGGAGGCTGGAAGGAGAGAGGCTGATGCTGGCGGAGGCTGATGCTGGGGGAGGCTGGAAGGAGAGAGGCTGATGCTGGTGGAGGCTGATGCTTGGGGAGGCTGGGAGAGGGAGGCTGATGCTGAGGGAGGCAGGCTGAGAGAAGAGAGGCTGATGCACACACACACACACGCGCGCACTGCACAACACACCACACACACACACACACACACACACACTGGGAACCACAAACAACTGCCCTACACAGACACCCACACACACAGACAACGCTGCACACACACAACACCCAACACACAAACACCGCGGCACACACAAATATACGCACATACCGCACAACACACACATTGCACAAAACATACCTCCCCCCAAAACACACCACACACACACAAACCGCGCAACACACACACACAACGCTACAGACACACAGCGCTCCACAAACAACGCAACACACGCAACACACATACAACACCGCTCTCACCCCCCGCCACACCCAGACAACACCCAGAACATGTACAGCGCCTACACAAACACTTGGTAACTACACACAACATCTCTATATATATATATATATATATAACAAAAATCATACATGAACTACACAATACGTAAATTCTAGAATACCCGATGCGTAGAATCGGGCCACCTTCTAGTATATATATATATATATATATATATATATTATAGGCAAACACCACAGTTAGTGATGAGTGATTGAGCATCGGGTGCTTGGGAGCGACTCGGGTACCGAGTACTTGAGCACCTCAAATGAGTATCAACGAACGGTGTTGATCATGGTCACTTATCACTAATCACAATACAATACAATTCACATGACACATTATATACAAGAGATGCAAGACATAATTCACATTACACAATACAATACCGCGATTGATGTCTTCAGGGGTAGGAACGTGATTTCCTTAGTCCACCACCCTTACAGGGACAACTTCTTTGATGTTTTACACCTTTAGGTATCCATGGTTATAACCCCTTGCAACTAAAGGCCCCGTCACACTAAGCAACATCGCTAGCAACATCGCTGGTAACGAACAACTTTTGTGACGTTGCTAGCGATGTTGCTGTGTGTGACATCCAGCAACAACCTGGCCCCTGCTGTGAGGTCGTTGGTTGTTGCTGAATGTCCTGGGCCATTTTTTAGTTGTTGCTGTCCTGCTGTGAAGCACAGATCGCTGTGTGTGACAGCGAGACAGCAACAACTAATGTGCAGTGAGCAGGGAGCCAGCTTCTGCGGAGGCTGGTAACTAATGTAAACATCGGGTAACCAAGAAGCCCTGTCCTTGGTTACCCGATATTTACCTTTGATACCAGCCTCCTCCGCTCTCACTGCCTGTGCTGCCGGCTCCTGCTCTGTGCACATGTAGCTGCAGGACACATCAGGCAATTAACCCGATGTGTGCTGTAACTAGGAGAGCAAGGAGCCAGCACTAAGCAGTGTGCGCTGCTCCCTGCTCTGTGCACATTTAGCTGCAGCACACATCAGGCAATTAACCCGATGTGTGCTGTAACTAGGAGAGCAAGGAGCCAGCGCTCAGTGTGCGCTGCTCCCTGCTCTGTGCACATTTAGCTGCAGCACACATCGGGTTAATTAACCTGATGTGTGCTGTAACTAGGAGACTGGGGGCTGGTCACTGGTTGCTGGTGAGCTCACCAGCAACTCGTGTAGCCACGCTCCAGCGATCCCTGCCAGGTCAGGTTGCTGGTGGGATCGCTGGAGCGTCGCAGTGTGACATCTCACCAGCAACCTCCTAGCAACTTACCAGCGATCCCTATCGTTGTTGGGATCGCTGGTAAGTTGCTTAGTGTGACTGGACCTTAACTGTCACTATATGTGTGGTTATAACCATGGATATCTAAGGTCCTGCAATGCCCTGCACATGAGGTAAGAGACATGGCTATATCAGAAAAACTATGCTGCATTTCTAATTGGAGGTATTTGCTAATATTCATATTATTACACCTACTACATCTACATATTGGGATAGAATCTTGGAGATGGAAATAACCCTTTAAGCTTATGACTAATTTTTTAAAAATAGAGAAGATACAACAGAAGTCTGTCATGACTATAGCTAGATTCTGATGGTGTTACGTTTGGTGAGAGAGGTCTGCTCGGTTGTGACTCGTTCCAGGGCTCTCTTCACTTTATTATGGTGTGGATTCCTCCGGAACACCACCAGTAATAGTTCCTGCTCTGCAGTGTGCACAACTGGTTCTTGTGAGTTAGCCCTGGTCCACCCCGCTACCCAGCTTATCTCTCCCTGACCTCCATTTCCCTTGTACTGTTTGTCCGCCTTGTCTACCTGACCCCAGTCCCTTTCAGTGTCTCAGTCACCTCGCCCTTCTTGTACTTATTTGCTCCCTCGGCCTCTGACCTCAGTAATGTTTTTCTGACTTCGGCTGTGCTTTCCCTGCTTGGCTTTTGACGTTACTTCTCGGCTCCTGACCCTTTTTGCTTCCACCTGTTTAACGCTTGCTCGCTCCCCCCTGTATTGAAGCGACTTCTCGGTTTAGACTTAGACAAAAGCCCACAAGAGGGTGAAAGCCTAACTGCACTTTGGAGTTCCATCTCCATTCGGGTTCTGCGACCCATGGTGGAAGTCTGACAAAGTCTTTACATTTTTGAGGGTCACATCTAAATCTGATGAATTTTGATCGGCATAGCCTGGTGACTTCCTTTCTCACTCAGCTTTAAACAACTTTACAAAAATATGAAAAAGATATTATTGAAGCTAAAAAAAAGAAATTTCAAAGAGGCAGAAATGATTTTTGATAGGAAGAGCGCATTGAAGTGGAGACATAGGGGGAATGGCCGCATAGCCATCAATAGGGATTGTAACCCCATCACATCTTACACTGACTCTAGTGGAAGCGATTTTTTTTATCAGAAAGCAGCGACATAGAAGGTGCAGTACGAGAGGCAAGAAGAAAAAACAGAAAAGAGGACATAACACGCAAGAATGCCAACACGAGAGGAACCAACTCGAGACGTTATCCCCAAAGGAGACAAATGAGAACGATGTGCCTTTTACCTCTGTGGACGACCGCATTGCCTCTCCCAACACCTCAGGTATTCTACAAGTGATTAATCTTTCTGATCATGTGCTAACACTGGACCAAAAATTGGTTTGAGAACGTGGCCTTACTTTTTCTACCAGATTGACAAGTTTACCATTGTTAAAGATATTTACCTGATTTGTATAAAACTTATTCTTCGGGCTATTCATCATCAACCAGATACAGTATGGTTAACCCCATAACGCATGTGGACCAACATGTTTTACAGGGTTTCATTGATGAGGTTGAGACCAACACATGTAGACCACCCTTCCCATTGCGGAATAGATCAACAGTGTCACCGTTCTTCTCCATGACCCCATCAATCCAATTGTTTTTGAATTGATGAAAAAAGATATTTTGAAACTACCAATTGACAAAAATCATGGAGAAAACCTTACCCCAGGGTAAAGAAAGGCCATTGTGAAACTACAGAAGAACAAATTGTTCATTATCAAGGAGGCGAACAAAGGGGGGAATGTTGTCCTGTGGCCAACTCATATGTACTTGGAGGAAGTTAACAGACAGCTATTGAACACGTGATTGTATTTGAAACTCCCCTCTGATCCTTCATCCAACTTTTCAGAAGAAATTTCCTGTCCTCTTTGAATCAGCCATGTGGTTTTGTATTATTACCATAAGGGAAAAGGATTTTTTGTGGGTACCTAACCCTGTTGTACCTACTTTCTACATTTTGCCCAAAATACACAAGGATACCCACAAACTACCGGGTCGCCCCATATTATCTAGCATTCGGAGCCTATGTGAAAAGGCATGTTGATATGTGGACCATTATTTACCACCATTGGTTTATAGACTTCTGTTGTTCACCAAAGATACTACGAACCTTATATAGGATGTTCAGGGCCTCCATCTGCCCACAAACGCACTCATGGTAACTTGTGATATATTCCAATATAGCCCATAAAGATGGTATGGAAGAAGTGACCCACTTTCTAAATATCCAAGAAGTGTCTGATAGCATGCATGACTTATTTCTTATCGATCTTCTTGATTTAATTCTTATGCACAACTTTTTTGGTTTGATTGTGCATTCTATAGGCAGATCTCTGCTGTGGCGATGGGCACACGATGTGCACCATAATTCGCAAACGTGTTTCTTGGATGGAGGGAATCCTCAATTGTGTATCCATCTCATGAATATAAAGACCATATTATTGGATGGCATTGTTTCATCGACAAAGTCATCTTCTTTTAGCAGAGTCCAAAAGAGGATTGTATCAAATTCATTTCTAGTCTTAATGACAATTCGTTTAACACCTACCTGACCTGTTCTGCTTCTCCCACATAGGTTACCTTTCTGGATCTTAAAGTAATGATTTTGACCACCACATGTCTAGTAGCCCATTTTGGATACCTATGGCTACTAATAGTCTATTGCAATTTTCAAGTTTTTACCCCTGGCACCTGAAGAGGGCCATTCCAGTCGGATGGCTTCTGAGGACCAGGAGAAACTGCACGGGTAATGAGGATTTTCCTATTTAAGCTCGGGGCCTAACTGCTCGGTTCTCTGATAGGGGCTATCCTGCAGATGCTATATCTTGTGGATATCAAAGGGCTAAACAACACTCCCAGAATTCCTTATTGCAACCTATGGCTCGGAATGTTAACCATCAATTAAGAATCAAAATGGATTACATTACCCAGTGGAGAGAGGTAAGCAACATAATGATGGAGCACTGGAAGGTCTTCCAAGCAGATCCTGGGATTAGCCTCCTAATTAGGGAGCTGTAAGGGGGTGCACGGCATTGCCACCACTGCAGGAGTGGCCGGAATGCAAAGGCTCTCAATAAGTGTATAATACAGAACTGTGTACCTTGGTAAGTGACCACCTGGTGGCAATGGGGCGCAGCGACCGCTTTCCTGACACTCATTTATTTAGAAAGGAGTTAATGGCAGGGTGGGGAAAGGAATATAAGAAGGGCAGGATACAGAAGGAGGAGAGGAGAGTCCCCAGAGAGGAGAACAAAGTAGTAGCTGTGGCTGCAGTAGGCCCAACAGGCTAGAAGCCTCAAACGTGAATAGAAAAGACCCTAAGGGTCGACCTCTGATACTTGACATGTGGGGTCCCGCTCACGAGAGGACTGGTTATAGGGTTGAGTCCAGACGTTTGGGTGGTGTCCATTTTCCTGGAAGGAATACCCAAGGATTTCCCTTGCGATACAAAAGGTCAGTGGTCTCTCAAAGGAGAAGAGTAAGTCCTGGCCAGAAGCACAGGTGGAGGAGTGTTGTCAGCAGAAGCCCCTTCAATAGCACAAGCTAAATCCCTGTGGGTGGGACGGAGCGGGCTGAAAAGCCTTTTTGAATCCACCAGTGAAGTATTATGTCGGACAAGAGTATGAGGGGCCTAGAAGCATTCAAAGAAACTAAGGTGCCAAAAAAGCGGTCGGCTGGTAAGCTAAATTGTGAAACGGAGTGTGAAGGGATCCCCGTCGGGGTCAGAACTGGCTCCCATATTATGCGACTTGAAGATGTCTATATGATGGTTACAAGTAAAGTTCCACTGGTTGAAAGAAGCATATCGGTGTCGGATTTATTGTTTCAGTGGATGAGTGGACTGTTGCGAAAGCATCCTTGCAATGGAGTGGTGACTGGGACGCAAGGGGTTAATGACCGGCTGCACTGCAGACTGGAAGCCCCTGTGAACACGACTATGACTGCTTCCCATACCCACCTCCACAGAGTGCCCCCTCCTTACGGCCAAAAGACCGCCGAACTTTGGTGACTGCCTTACTAGGAGTCACTTTATGTAACCCACAACAAGATGGGACGTGGACATTCTCTGGCTGGCTCATCTCCCTGTGGCAAATGTAATATTTGCCAGTTCATGCATGTGGTTCGGGGAACATTCATCTATTCCACAGATTCCACACACCATAGGATCAGATCCTATATCAATTGCAAAACCAGTTGTGTAATTTATGCTATTATTGCTATTATTTGTCTTTGTTATGGGATCTACGTGGGTGAAACTAAGCAACTGCTTAGGAAACGAATCCAAAAGCATATTTCCACCATAAACATAGTTAGTTCAGACTAAAATAAAGGTACGTTGTTAACTTTGGTTGCCTCACACTTTCTCACCTGTCATCAGGGTAAACCTATAGGTTTACAGGTTATAGGTTTGGAGAAATTACATGTCAACATCAGGGGTGGTGACATTCAGAAGTCACTATTGTGCTTCGGATTGCGATGGATATTCAAGCTTAATGCCGTTTCCCCTACAGGGATTAACAGCGAACTTCATTTCACTGGATAAATGGGCTGATACTTTCATCATCTTAAACAGTTTAAGTCTTTTCTTACTTTTGTCTCATTTCTAGGTAGCACTGTTGACTTCACCTCCCCTTCTTCCCCTCTTGATCAGTAATCAACATTGTCCCTCCTTGGACCATGGCTGACAAAGTCCTGATTCAGCTTATGTCATGATTCATGCATGGCTCTGACGTCACTGAGGCGCTGCATGTATCCTGCCTCTGGGTTTTACGTCCCTTGAGAAGGGCCTGTTCATTCTGGCCTCGTTCCTGGGGTTGCGCCGCCATGTCTCGGTGCTGCTACCTCCGGGACACCACTAGTAATATTTCCGGCTCTGCTGCGTGCACTGTTCCCGAAAGGTTTTCTGTTTCTGGTCCTGCTACTCGTTACTGTTTGTCCTGACTTCTGTTCATTTTGCCCGACCTAACCTCCGTCCTTCCTGTCCGACCTGACCTGACCTCCGTATCCTGAGCTGACCTCCGTTTCTTCAGCCTGTCTTGACCTCTGTCCATCCTGCTTGTCCTGACCTCTGTCCCTCCTTCATGACCTTACCTCCATTCCTCCCTGTCCTCTGGGCTCCGCTCCTGTTCCATGTCCTCCACTCCCTCCCATGCTTACTTGCTCTCCCAATATCCAACCTTGGCTCTGTTCTTTGACTTTGGCTTGTTTTCTCCACGGTACAGATGTGACATCCCGGCATAGACCCTGACTGATTGATTTTCCCTGCTCTTGTGTGAGCGACCTCTAGTGGGCTACTATCTAACTGCACTCAGGAGTTCTCTTTCTATCTGAGTCCCAGTGTCCCCTAGCGGTAGCTTGATAGCTTATTTATTTATCTAATATGATTTTATAGATTGCTTATCCTTTCTATTTTAATAATATGTCTATTTTTGATCACAGCTGCCTGTCTGTATACACAATTGTATATTATTGTGCCGTGTTCCATCGCCTTATCAATTCTTTGTTTTATGTGTTTTTTTATGTGGTTTTCAAAGCGTCTGGTTTCCTGACTACCTTCTCCCCCTCCCCCCAATGTAGGATCCCTCCTTAAGTCTGGTGACCAATATCTTAATATTGCATATATATATATATACAGTTAGGTCCAGAAATATTTGGACAGTGACACAAGTTTTGTTATTTTAGCTGTTTACAAAAACATGTTCAGAAATACAATTATATATATAATATGGGGTGAAAGTGCACACTCCCAGCTGCAATATGAGAGTTTTCACATCCAAATCGGAGAAAGGGTTTAGGAATCATAGCTCTGTAATGCATAGCCTCCTCTTTTTCAAGGGACCAAAAGTAATTGGACAAGGGACTCTAAGGGCTGCAATTAACTCTGAAGGCGTCTCTCTCGTTAACCTGTAATCAATGAAGTAGTTAAAAGGTCTGTGGTTGATTACAGGTGTGTGGTTTTGCATTTGGAAGCTGTTGCTGTGACCAGACAACATGCGGTCTAAGGAACTCTCAATTGAGGTGAAGCAGAACATCCTGAGGCTGAAAAAAAAGAAAAAATCCATCAGAGAGATAGCAGACATGCTTGGAGTAGCAAAATCAACAGTCGGGTACATTCTGAGAAAAAAGGAATTGACTGGTGAGCTTGGGAACTCAAAAAGGCCTGGGTGTCCACGGATGACAACAGTGGTGGATGATCGCCGCATACTTTCTTTGGTGAAGAAGAACCCGTTCACAACATCAACTGAAGTCCAGAACACTCTCAGTGAAGTAGGTGTATCTGTCTCTAAGTCAACAGTAAAGAGAAGACTCCATGAAAGTAAATACAAAGGGTTCACATCTAGATGCAAACCATTCATCAATTCCAAAAATAGACAGGCCAGAGTTAAATTTGCTGAAAAACACCTCATGAAGCCAGCTCAGTTCTGGAAAAGTATTCTATGGACAGATGAGACAAAGATCAACCTGTACCAGAATGATGGGAAGAAAAAAGTTTGGAGAAGAAAGGGAACGGCACATGATCCAAGGCACACCACATCCTCTGTAAAACATGGTGGAGGCAACGTGATGGCATGGGCATGCATGGCTTTCAATGGCACTGGGTCACTTGTGTTTATTGATGACATAACAGCAGACAAGAGTAGCCGGATGAATTCTGAAGTGTACCGGGATATACTTTCAGCCAAGATTCAGCCAAATGCCGCAAAGTTGATCGGACGGCGCTTCATAGTACAGATGGACAATGACTCCAAGCATACAGCTAAAAATACCTAGGAGTTCATGAGTGCAAAAAAGTGGAACATTCTGCAATGGCCAAGTCAATCACCAGATCTTAACCCAATTGAGCATGCATTTCACTTGCTCAAATCCATACTTAAGACGGAAAGACCCACAAACAAGCAAGACCTGAAGGCTGCGGCTGTAAAGGCCTGGCAAAGCATTAAGAAAGAGGAAACCCAGCGTTTGGTGATGTCCATGGGTTCCAGACTTAAGGCAGTGATTGCCTCCAAAGGATTCGCAACAAAATATTGAAAATAAAAATATTTTGTTTGGGTTTGGTTTATTTGTCCAATTACTTTTGACCTAAAATGTGGAGTGTTTGTAAAGAAATGTGTACAATTCCTACAATTTCTATCAGATATTTTTGTTCAAACCTTCAAATTAAACGTTACAATCTGCACTTGAATTCTGTTGTAGAGATTTCATTTCAAATCCAATGTGGTGGCATGCAGAGACCAACTCGCGAAAATTGTGTCACTGTCCAAATATTTCTGGACCTAACTGTATATATATATATACAGGTTGGTCCAAAAGTAGTGTAAAGTGAAACGGACTCAGTTACCCTTAGCAACCAATCAGATTCCACTTTTCATTTTCCAAAGAGTCTTTGAAGAATGAAAAGTGGAATCTAATTCGTTGCCCTGAGTCAGTTTCACTTTACACCATGTTTGATAACCCTATTAAACATACTGTCCACCTACTTTTGGGTCACCCTGTATATATATGTATATATATTTATATATATATATATATATATATATATATATAATAAAAACTTGTATTACATTTTCGTATTACTATGTTCCATATGTATATAAAGAAATTTCTATGACTGACAATATGGGGTGTATATAGTAGTTGTTAGGTCCGGGTGATGGTGGATCCTCTGGGCCGTGCACCAGACTCCCCCAGTGAGGCAACCTGGAGCTAACCCCTATACAGGGACTGTCCGGTCACCTCACCAGAGGGCCTAGGTACACGGTAGCCGGAGTACTAGCGGGACCGGGATAGCGTCCCTCAGGGAACGGGTAGAACGGAGTCTTTAGAGCCACAGAGTTCTTGGAGACAATTAAGGGAGTCCGGTACGGGTGCTGGTTAGGAAGCTCAGACGGGATCCGGGTTAGCTGGATGTGACGGGGAGGCAGCCGGGTGAAGCCGGGGATCACAGACAGGCACAGGCAGACGTAACGGTGGTGGGATTCCCCGCTAACGGACACCGGAGAACCTCTTGGCAAACCCGGATTCAGGAGCCGGTTACAGAGGCAGAGCAGACTCTACGAAAGAGACAGAGTTAGCACAGGCAAGGCACATGGGGACCTGGACTCCTAGCTTGCAGAACTTGACGAACAGGCGACGCCCTCCAGGCAGGGAGCTCCTAATATACCTGACCCTGACTGATGCAATATCCTGTTAGGGAGTGCAGGGCCTTTAAGAGGAAGTCAGTGACCGCGCGCGCGCCCTAATGCACATGCGTGACGCCCGGGTGCCGGAGGCCAGAGCAGGGAGCGGTGCCGAGGAGGACGTGTGGCTGGAGGCAGGAGACCCGGGGACAGGAGCGGTGAGTGAGAAACGACGTCGGGACCCGGGGAGCGTGACAGTACCCCCCCCCCAGGCCCCCATCCCCGCAACTGGGACAGAAAGGCACGAATCAGAGGAGTACCCACATTCTCCCGGGGTTCCCAGGACCTATCCTCGGGACCATAAACTGCCCAAACGACCAGGAAGTACTGCCGTCCCCTGACGGTCTTCATGGCCATGATATCTCTTACCGCATAGATGTCATCATCGGCTATGGGAGGAGGAGGACAGGCATCAGAGGAGAAGGGACCGAGGACAACAGGTTTCAGCAAGGACACATGGAAGGAGTTGGGTATCCGCATGGAGGGCGGTAGCTGCAACTTGTAGGACACCTCGTTGATCTTCCTGAGGACCTTGAAGGGACCGATGTACCGTGGACCCAGCTTGTACGAAGGAATCTTGAGTCGGACGTACTTGGAGGCAAGCCAGACCAAGTCCCCAGGAGAGAAGCAAGGAGGATCAAGACGTCTCTTGTCCGCACGTTTCTTCATTCGTGCAGCAGCAAGTCCCATGGAGGTCTTGACTGAGGCCCATATAGCGGAGAAGTCTCTGGCCAGGGCATCTGCTGCAGGTACATCGGAAGCTGGAGAGACTGGTAACGGCACAGAAGGCTGGAGACCATAGACAACATGGAAGGGAGAACTGGAGGTGGATTCTCTGACCTGGTGGTTATGAGAGAATTCAGCCCAAGGAAGGAGCGTGGACCAGTTGTCCTGGTGGACATTGACGTAGTGATGAAGGAAGGTGGTCATGATCTGGTTGACTCGTTCCACTTGTCCGTTTGACTGAGGGTGGTAGGCAGAGGAAAAGTCCAGAGACACCCCCAGGTGTTCACAGAGAGCCCTCCAGAAGCGTGAGGTGAATTGGGTTCCTCTGTCGGACACGATATGGGCAGGAAAGCCATGCAGCCGGAAGATGTGCTGTATGAAGGCGTCCGCAAGCTCTTGAGCAGAGGGCAATCCGGCCATAGGAACAAAATGAGCCATTTTCGAGAATCGGTCCACCACGACCCAGATGACCATATGACCGGAGGACAAGGGCAAGTCCGTGACAAAGTCCATGGCTATGTGTTGCCATGGAATGGAAGGAGTCGGCAGAGGGAGAAGAGGACCAAAGGGTAGGTGCTTAGGCGTCTTGTTCCGGGCACAGGAGGAACATGCAGAGACGAAGGCGGTGACATCCGTACGAAGAGACGGCCACCAATAGTGACGGGCGATGACGCCCCAGGTTTTCTTCTGGCCGGCGTGTCTGGCCATTTTCGAGGGGTGTCCCCATTGGAGGACCTTGAGTCGGTCGGTCTCCGTGACGTACGTCTTCCCAGGAGGGATCTGTGCCAGGGAGACGGGAGCCACCGGGATGACCTTGCTAGGACAGATGATGGGCTGGCTTGGCTCCTCCTCTTGGTCTACCGGAACAAAGGGCCAAGACAGGGCATCTGCCCGTACGTTCTTGTCCGCAGGCCGATAGTGTAGCTGAAAGTCAAACCTGGCGAAGAAGAGAGACCAACGTGCTTGGCGCGGATTCAGCCTTTGAGCGGAGCGTATATACTCCATGCTTTTGTGGTCAGTATAGATGATCACCAGGTAAACCGCTCCCTCCAGGAGATATTGCCATTTTTCCAACGCCATCTTAACGGCCAGGAGCTCTCGATCACCAATGGTATAATTGCGTTCTGGGGCTGAGAAGATCTTGGAGAAGAAGCCGCAGATGACCATCTTCCCGGTGGCGGATTTCTGCATAAGTACGGCTCCTGCCCCTGCGGAGGAGGCGTCAACCTCCAGGGTGAATTGGCGGTTCAACTCAGGACGGTGAAGGACGGGAGAAGAAGCAAAGGACCGCTTCAGAGAGCAGAAGGCGGCTTCGGCCTCGGGTGTCCAAGCCTTCGGATTGGCCCCCTTCCTGGTCAGGGCGGAGAGCGGAGCAGTTAGGGTCGAGAAGTGAGGGACAAACTGGCGATAGTAGTTAGCAAAACCGAGGAAACGTTGGATGGCTTTTAGTCCCGAAGGAGGAGGCCAGTCAAGGATAGCAGAGACCTTCCCGGGATCCATCTGCAGTCCGGTGACCGATATTAAGGGGGAGGGATGATTGTTCGAACACCCACTTCTCGTGTTTGGTGTATAAGCGATTCTTCCTCAGCCTCTGTAGCACGATTTGCACGTGCTCTCTGTGGGTACGTAGGTCTGTGGAGTTGATTAAGATGTCGTCCAGGTATACGACTACACAGACATAGAGGAGGTCCCTGAACACGTCGTTCACCAGCTCCTGGAAGACTGCCGGAGCATTGCAAAGGCCGAAGGGCATCACGCAATATTCATAGTGCCCGTCCCGGGTGTTGAAGGCGGTCTTCCACTCGTCCCCGGAGCGTATGCGAACCAGGTTGTAAGCCCCACGGAGATCCAATTTGGTGAATATACGGGCTCCCCGGAGCCGATCGAAGAGTTCAGGGATGAGAGGCAGGGGGTATTTGTTTTTCACTGTGATCTGGTTTAGTCCCCGGTAATCGATACAGGGCCGTAGGTCGCCTTCTTTTTTCTTGACGAAGAAGAAGCCCGCACCAGCCGGGGACGAGGACCTTCGAATGAACCCCCGTGCCAGGTTCTCGGTGATGTATTCAGACATGGCCCGGGTCTCAGCAGGGGACAAAGGGTATATCCGTCGCCGAGGGGGTGTGGTCCCCGGCAGAAGGTCAATGGCACAGTCGTAGGGTCGATGTGGAGGCAATACCTCCGACTCCTTTTTATCGAACACATCCGCGAAGGACCAATAGGCTGGAGGAAGACCAGGTAAGGAGTCCGGGGCCGGAGGACGACGGACGGGCTGGACTGACTGGAGGCAGTTCTCATGACAAGACGGGCCCCAGCGGATGATTTCTCCAGTACGCCAGCTGACCGTAGGTTCATGTACCCGTAACCAGGGTAAACCCAGCAGAAGCGGATGAGACATGCGTGGCAGAACATAGAAGGCGATTTCTTCGGTGTGTAGCGCACCGATACGCAGTTTCACAGGTTTAGTGACGAACAGGACGGGATCAGAGAGGGGTTTCCCATCCACAGAGGCTATCACAAGCAGTGTCTGCAGCGGGGTGACAGGTAACTGGTACTTGTCAACTGTGGCCTGGTGGATGAAGTTACCCACTGCACCGGAGTCGAGATATGCCTCTGCCGTGAAGCGGGTTTCTCCTGTTGTCACCTGTACAGTCCATGTCACTGGGTCAGAGAGCTTCCCAGTACCTAGGGTGGCCTCTCCTACCAACCCTAGGCTTTGGAGTTTCCCGGTTTCGCTGGGCAGGCACGCACCTGGTGTGCGCTGTCTCCACAATAGAAGCAGAGACCCTTGGCGGCTCGTTCCGCTCGACGCTGCTCGGAGGACCGTAGCCGGTCCACTTGCATGGACTCCATGGGCTCATGGATGGAGGAGCCAGAGAGCCCGGATGAGGAGAGGATAGGCTTCTGTGGAGAAGCGGAGTGCCTTACAGGGCGCCTCTCGTGGGACATTTCCTTAGACCTTTCTTGAAAGCGGAGGTCTATCCGGGTTGCGAGGGCGATCAGGGAGTCCAAGGTGGAGGGGACGTCTCGACCGGCCAGCTCGTCCTTGATACGACCGGTAAGCCCCTCCCAGAAGGCGGCAGTCAAGGCTTCATTGTTCCACCCCAACTCAGATGCCAGCGTGCGGAACCGGATGGCATACTGACCAACTGTCAAAGTTCCTTGGCGTAGCCTGAGGAGGGATGAGGCGGATGAAGAAGCACGTCCGGGTTCATCGAACGCGGTGCGGAAGGTGTGCAGGAAGTCCTGGATGTTGGTGGTTACTGGATCTTCCCTCTCCCACAAGGGGTTCATCCATGCCAGTGCTTCACCCTCCAGATGAGACATGACGAAAGCAACCTCAGCTTGGTCGGAAGCGAAGAGATGTGGGAGCAGTTTGAAGTGCAGCGAGCACTGGTTCAAGAACCCACAGCAGTTCTTGGGGTCCCCGGCAAACCGAGGCGGAGAGGCTAGTCTCAGTTGCGAGGTCGCAGAAGTTGTCCCTACGGAAGCCGTGGATGTGGCGGAAGTGGACAGGGACGTGGCTGTGGATTGCAGTGTGTTCAGGCGGGTGTCCACTGACGTCATGAAGGCCAACATACGGGATTGGGTCTCTCGCTGACGTACCAGCTCCTGCTGCAATCCGGCCAGTTGGGATGCTAGTGCTTCGGCGGGATCCATGGCCTGTTCGTTCTGTTAGGTCCGGGTGATGGTGGATCCTCTGGGCCGTGCACCAGACTCCCCCAGTGAGGTAACCTGGAGCTAACCCCTATACAGGGACTGTCCGGTCACCTCACCAGAGGGCCTAGGTACACAGTAGCCGGAGTACTAGCGGGACCGGGATACCGTCCCTCAGGGAACGGGTAGAACGGAGTCTTTAGAGCCACAGAGTTCTTGGAGACAATTAAGGGAGTCCGGTACGGGTGCTGGTTGGGAAGCTCAGACGGGATCCGGGTTAGCTGGATGTGACGGGGAGGCAGCCGGGTGAAGCCGGGGATCACAGACAGGCACAGGCAGACGTAACGGTGGTGGGATTCCCCGCTGACGGACACCGGAGAACCTCTTGGCAAACCCAGATTCAGGAGCCGGTTACAGAGGCAGAGCAGACTCTACGAAAGAGACAGAGTTAGCACAGGCAAGGCACATGGGGACCTGGACTCCTAGCTTGCAGAACTTGACGAACAGGCGACGCCCTCCAGGCAGGGAGCTCCTAATATACCTGACCCTGACTGATGCAATATCCTGTTAGGGAGTGCAGGGCCTTTAAGAGGAAGTCAGTGACCGCGCGCGCGCCCTAATGCACATGCGGGACGCCCGGGTGCCGGAGGCCAGAGCAGGGAGCGGTGCCGAGGAGGACGTGTGGCTGGAGGCAGGAGACTCGGGGACAGGAGCGGTGAGTGAGAAACGACGTCGGGACCCGGGGAGCGTGACAGTAGTCTCCTAATAAGGACAATACAACAATCGGTTAAATGGCTCCAATGGCTCCTCGTATGCCCTTTATGTGCATGTATGCCTTCTACATGCCCGTTCTATTACATTGGGTCTTTCATTTTGTGCATGGCTATCATCTTTGGGGATCCTCAATCCTGGCACTGTGTATGATATGTGCATGCGCGGGATTACATGTTCTTCTACAAGCACTGCTATTGTACTTACAGTATGTCACCGCAGGCACATAACTATACAGCGCGACCGCACTCTATTCTGGGATTATCCAGCCACACGCATGCATAGGTTACTCTCTGGACACCAGGTTTACTAGACCTCTAATGACAAAATCACAGTTATATCATCAGGACTGGAGATTATTAAAACTACAGCAAGCAACCCCTCCTTCTCTAGATTGTCGTTCTTAGATGATATGGCAAAAACCTGTTGACAGATTCTCTTTAAATGACACTTTGAATCAGTAAAATATCCAAGCTATCAAAATAGAACATGTAAAATACACCCTAGAAAGTCCCTTTTCCTGTTAAAAGAAAACTATATATAGATCAATTGTAGTATTGGCCAGCGAGACACTCTAGAATTACTCATGTCACAATGATGGTGTATACATAAGACATTTGTAGTATTGATTTTTTTTTCTTATTATTCTCGGGTGCTGCACAATAACCGGGCCGTTCTGTCCATCCGACCTTCTCCTCACTAGACCTGCAACCCCTTTCAAACACTTCTGTTGAAAATCAGACCTAATAAGATGGACAGTGGCTGAATTTCCCCCTTTAAACTTTTATTCCTTTATATTTCCAAGCATAGTTTCTCCATTTTCGATATACCAGACAGGACTATGATATATCCATAATTCGGGTTCATATCACGTTTATGTGATTTTCCAAGGCCGAAAATCCTGGAGCTTGAACCCACAGAGGTGATTGTGTCCTCTGATAACAGATATGTGTGGATAGTGTCAATATCAGATTATTATCGATATGCATAGAGGTATGGCATTCCCAGATGTCCCTTGGAGGCAATTATCTTCACGTTCGATGTAGCACCAATTTGCTAACGAGGTAACAGTTTGTTCTCCCAGAAAATGACATCTACTTACTAATATAAAGGGGTTGTCCAGTCTTGGGGTACAAATCTGCAATCAGCCTATGTGACTGCAGACTTGTGAACCCTCACAGTGCTTTTAGGATTCTCTGGTGCCGAGCGCTAGTTTCGGGCAGTCATGTGACCGTAAGTATGCAATCTGCATTCTTCTGGCAACATTCTGACTAGACGTGTCTAGCCTCGCTCAATTCACTTGTATTAAGTGAGGCCGTGCACGTCTAGTCGGCACATGACCGCATGTATGCAAATCACATAGTTGTGACTGCCCACTCCTGGAGAATCCTGAGAGTGCGCATGCGCAAAGTGTGCTGTTAGGATTCACAAGATTGTAGTCATATAAAGTGACTGTAGACTTTTACCCCATGGCCGGACAACCCCTTTAATTGTGACTCACAGTGGAGATGCTGCCAAGTGTCTTAATCCACAACTCCTCCATAACACATATCTCTCTGAAGGTTCTACCGCAGCATTTCAACTGGGCTGAGGTCTGAACTTTGACTTTGCCGTCACAACATTATGTGACGCCCCAGGGCTGTGGGGTACTCAGTCCCGGGCTTGTGGTGCTCAGTGGGGTCAGTCGTGGTCGCGGCCCCGTACCGTGATCCTTGGGGTGCCATCCCTCAGAAAAGAAAGGGGGTTTTTGGTAAAATAAAAGAAAAGGGGAAAATGAAAGAAAATAATAAAAGAGTTCTCGACTACGCCACTTGCGGTGTGCGGCCAGGTTATTTAGGGCCGCCGTTGCAGGTGGAGTGATGCAGCTTGGATGTTTGGAGCCCTCCACCAGCAGGGACAGGCCCCAGCAGTTAATGATGGGGATAGTAATTGGGAACAGTCTGTGTGAGTGCACGGGATGATCAAGAACACAGTCCACACCAGTGTTGCAGTTTCCACTTGCCTTCACTTTACTGTGGTACTTGAGCCCACTGCTGTCGGTTTCAGGTGTATCCGCTCCCCTTGTTCTCCGTGCCACCTGTGACCTGGGTTGGCTGTCCTCCATGCACACTCATTGTGGTTGGACTCCCGTGGCTTGGTGCTACTTGGAGGTCCCTTTTCTTTAGCCTTGGCCCTAATGCAGACAGCCTGGACTATTTAAGCGGTTCAGTCCCCGGTCCCCTCTTTGCTGCTTGTGCTTCGGGCTTGTTTGGTCGGCGGTGGACCCTGGAGATCTTCACGCCCGGCAGAGTTAACAGCTGACACTAAAGTGTCCCGCTGTCTTAGGGTCTTAACCCCGCCTTGTGCTGAGTCCTGTGAGCCTTGGTTCTGGACTTCCACAGGCCTCCCGTAGTTCCTGGAGTTTTGCACTTCCATAGGTAACCCACGGTGCCTGGAGTCCTGATTCCGTACTCCACAGTTCCTCACTTCTTTTACAGCACTCTGGTGGTTCTTCAGGTCAATTTCTGTACTTTCCACTTTCTATTACTTCACTCCTGTCCTTCTTGCTTCCTTCTCTGAACTCAACTACTCCTCCTCTGAACTATTCAGTACTTCCTCCCGCAAACTTCCCAACTGACCACTGGCCCCTCCCCCTCGCTGGGTCTCTCCCCAAAGGTTAGGTGGCTACTATCCAATCAGTGCCCTTCCCTTTTACCTGTTACTAGGCAGTCTCCCAGTCTGGTGTTGGGATTGTGTATGTGGCCTGAGGGTGCTGGTGTACTTGCTGGCTTGGGTATTCTGGGGTTTGTGTTTTCCACGGGTTACATTTGTGGCACCTGGTACTGCAGGGGTGTTACAATTACTTCTTTTTTTTAGCCAATCTGATGTGAATTTGCTGGTCTGTTTGGGATCATTGTTTTGTTGTGTGACCCAGTTGTGGACAAGCTTTAGTATTTGGAAAGATGGCCTCACATTGGACTCTAGAATACTTAGCAATATGGCAGAGTTTATCATTAACTCAAAGACTGCAAGGTGCCCAGAGCTTGTGGTTGTAAAAGAAGCCCAAATCATCACCCCTCCAATACTGTACTTGACAGTTCTTATGAGATATTTCTACTGATATCCTATTTTTGGGCAGCAACAATTACTTTTCTGTGATCATTACTGATATCTTTCCTTATTGTGTTAACACACACCTAAATGCTGCAGACCAGCAATCTGCCAAAACTTCTGCTTTTATAGAAGATTGCTGATGAAAAATTAATCAAGGCCATTTGATTAGCAGAATACACTGTGAGGTAGCGCGGTCGGCTGCGCAGCAGAAGACACGGGATCCAGGCATTAAGTTTCACAGCACACGGTGTTTAATGTCCAAACAAAAATCCACAGCAATATACATGTCTCTCCAGCAGAGACTCAGGGAGTTGTGATCACTCCCTCACACCCGGCACACCTGCCCCTCGTTCCTGTTTCCATTTAACCCTTCCTTCAGCCTGTAGGGAAACAGCATTAACCCTAGAGTGGATTTACTTTCTATCATGGAGTGAGCACAACCGGGGCGAGACATACCGGCCGTCATAGATAACCCCGGTCACAGTCTCACATACCCCCCCCCTCAGTTCAAGCGAGCGGGGTTGAACTCCTGCCAGCAAACACGGGCCGCGGGACAAGGCATCGGCGTTGCCCTGCAACCTACCGGCCCGGTGTTCAACCGTAAACCGGAAGTTCTGCAGAGAAAGGAACCACCGGGTAACCCGGGCATTCCGTTCCTTGGCGGACCTCATCCAGACCAGTGGAGAGTGATCCGTCACCAAGCGAAACTGCCGTCCCAGCAGGTAATAGCGTAGGGACTCCAAGGCCCACTTGATCGCCAGGCACTCCTTCTCCACTACGCTATAATTCCGCTCGGGAGGGGTGAGCTTCCTACTTAAGAAGGTGACGGGGTGTTCCTCCCCCTGAACCACCTGAGACAGCACTGCCCCCAGGCCGACCTCTGAGGCGTCAGTCTGTACTATGAACTCCTTCCGGAAATCAGGGTGTACGAGAACGGGCTGTCCGCACAGGACCCCCTTCAGGGCCCGGAAGGAGTCCTCGGCCTGCGGAGTCCAGCGTACCATGACGGACTTCTTGCCTTTGAGAAGGTCCGTCAAGGGGGCTGATAGTCCCGCAAAATCCTTTACAAACCTCCTGTAGTACCCCACGATACCCAGGAAGGCCCTAACCTGCTTCGTGGTCAGGGGTCTAGGCCACTTCTGGATCGCCTCAACCTTGTTAATTTGGGGCTTAATCACTCCTTGGCCTATCACGTAGCCCAAGTAGCGGGCTTCCGTGAGTCCCAACGCACATTTCTTGGGATTGGCTGTCAATCCGGCTGTTCGAAGCGCGTCCACCACCGCTTGTACCTGTTCCAAGTGGGTCTGCCAATCGGAGCTGTAAATAATGATGTCATCAAGGTACGCTGATGCATACGCCTGGTGGGGTTCCAGCACCAAGTCCATCAACCTCTGGAACGTGGCCGGAGCGCCATGTAACCCAAAAGGCAAGACAACATAGTGGAAGAGACCCTCCGGCGTAACAAAAGCGGTTTTCTCCTTGGCGGACTCCGTCAGTGGCACCTGCCAGTACCCCTTGGTCAGGTCGAGCGTGGTGAAATATCGCGCCTGTCCCAGCCTATCAATCAGCTCATCCACCCAGGGCATGGGGTAGAGATCGAACTTGGATATTTCGTTCAATCTCCGGAAGTCATTGCAGAACCTTAAGGAGCCATCGGGTTTTGGTATTAGGACAATGGGACTAGCCCATTCACTCTGGGATTTTTCGATGACCCCCAGGCGTAGCATTGTCTTCACTTCTTCTGATATGGCTTGTCTTCGAGCCTCCGGCACGCGGTATGACTTCAGGCGTACCTTCAGGTGGGGCTCGGTGACAATGTCATGTCGTATCAGACTGGTCCTACCCGGCAACTCGGAGAAGACATCGGGGTTCTGCTGAACCAGCCGTCTGGCCTCTCGCCTCTGTTGCTTGGTGAGGGCTTCTCCGATCCTTACTTCCGGTTCGTCCTCTCCGGAGGTCGCTGAAGCCGGGAGTGAACGACCCGAAGAGGAGGGAGATGGGGGAAACGCAACCATCAGGCTTTCCCGTTCCTGCCACGGTTTTAATAGGTTGACATGGTATATTTGTTCAGGTTTCCGCCTACCGGGCTGCAATACTTTATAGTTGACCATCCCGACTTTTTCCTTTATCTCGTAGGGGCCTTGCCACTGAGCCAGGAATTTACTCTCCGCCGTGGGGATTAATACCAACACCCGATCCCCGGGTTTAAAGGTCCGCACGGTGGCTTGTCTATTATAGCGGCCGCTTTGCGCGGCCTGAGCCTCCTGTAAATGCTCCTTCACAATTGGCATGACCGCGCTTATGCGGTTCTGCATTCCTAAAATGTGTTCAATCACACTTTTATGGGGGGTGGGCTCTTGCTCCCATGTTTCCTTTGCCAGGTCCAACAATCCCCGAGGATGTCGCCCGTATAACAATTCAAAAGGCGAAAACCCCGTGGATGCCTGTGGCACCTCTCGGATGGCAAACATCAAATAGGGAAGCATCATATCCCAGTCCTTCCCGTCTTTGGAGATCACCCTTTTTAGCATGGTTTTCAGGGTTTTATTGAATCGTTCTACTAACCCATCCGTCTGAGGATGATACACAGACGTACGCAACTGCTTGATCTGGAGTAGCCGGCATAGTTCTTTGGTCACTTTAGACATGAATGGGGTCCCCTGATCCGTAAGGATCTCCTTGGGCAACCCCACCCGGCAGAACACAGAAAACAACTCCCGAGCTATAAGCTTTGCCGCAGTATGTCTGAGAGGTATCGCCTCTGGATACCGGGTGGCATAGTCAACGATCACTAGGATGTGTTGGTGCCCTCGAGCAGACTTTACGAGGGGCCCCACCAGATCCATCCCTATCCGTTCAAAAGGGACTTCTATAATGGGTAACGGCACCAACGGACTGCGAAAGTGGACCAGTGGTGCGGTAAGCTGACACTCCGGGCAGGTTTCGCAGAACCGTTTTACCTCCCCAAAGACCCCGGGCCAATAGAACCTTTGCAATATTCGCTCCTGCGTTTTCTTGACCCCTAGGTGGCCACTCATCAGATGTTTATGAGCCAAGTCGAGGACCCGCCGGCGATACGGCTGGGGCACCACCAACTGCTCCACCCCCACGCCCCGTATTTCATCTACCCGGTAGAGTAAATCCTGTTTAAGAGCGAAATGGGGGTACCTTACCTGGGCACCGGGCAGCTGGGCCACCCCGTCAATTACTAACACCCTATTCCGGGCATGTATTAACGTAGGGTCCTGGAGTTGGGCTGTCCCAAACGCATCCGGGGATGCCTCCAAGTCCGGGATGGGCTCGACCGTCTCAGCCTCTCCTGCCAATACCTCTAGGGGCGACCTATCGGGTTCACATTCTGTCCCTATCATGGGGACCCCTACGGCAGGTGTCCCGGATTCAGGATTGTAGGGCTCAGGCCCCGGACTGACCAATATCGGAGGGGATCTAGGGGTTCCCTTCCATAAAGTCCAAAAATAGGGCAGATCCCGTCCTAGGATCACGTCATAAGGAAGAGTGTTAAGCAGTCCCACCTCATGTTGCACCTGATCGCAAGGTGCTGTGATGGTGACAATCCCCGTGGGATAGTCTCGGCGGTCCCCATGTATGCAAACCACCCCCACGGTACGTCCTGTGGCCTTTACTTTAGCCCTCAAGGTGGATCGCACAAGGGTCACTAAGCTTCCGGAATCCAACAATCCTGTAACCGGACATCCATTCACCTGTATTTGGCACAAGTGGGGCTCAGTCTCTGGGGGAACCAGGTCAGCGGTACACACCACCTGAGCATACATTGAACCCCGCCGGGTAACCCCACAATCCATGGGCTCCGTGGTCAGGGGACACTGGGCTTCCATATGTCCCACCCGCTGGCACCGCCAACATCTAATAGGGAAGGAAACCCCCTTGACAAGTTGTCGTTTAGGGTACATGGCCTTCCGGACCTCAGGAACGGCGGGCGCGGCCTCAGCCAGGATGGTAGCGGACTCCTGTACCGGTGTCGGCGGTGGGTCCTTGGCCCTAGGCTTGGAGGGGCCGGACCGACGAGCGGTACGCAAAGTCTCAGTGTCCCGTATCAAGTCCTGCGTAGCCACATGCCGCTCTACCAGGGACACTAATTGGTCCAGGGTACTCGGGTCACCCTGTCCTACCCACCGTTGAACGGTGACGGGTAAAGTGCGCACAAAACGATCCACTACTACCCTTTCCACCATTTGCGCCGGGCTCAGAGTGTCAGGCTGCAACCACTTTTTTACAAGATGTAATAAGTCATAGGCCTGGGAGCGTACGGGTTTGGCTTCCTCATAGAACCACCGATTTACCCGCTGAGCCCGTACATAGGTATTCACCCCCAACCGAGCCAGTATTTCGGCTTTCAGGGTCACATAGTCAATGGCGTCCTCGGTACCGAGGTCCAGGTACGCTTTTTGGGGTTCCCCCGTCAGATAGGGCGACAATACCTCAGCCCACTGGGGGGTCGGCAGCTTTTCCCGCTCGGCCACCCGCTCAAACACTGCCAGGAACGCTTCCACATCATCCCCCGGGGTCATCTTTTGCAACGCTTGTCTCACCGCTTTCCGGACGCTGCCGTCGTCACCCAGTCCCGGGGTTGTTGCTGCCGGTCCGGCACGGATTGACTTGGCCAGGAGAACCATCTGTTCTTGGTGCCTTTTTTCCTGCAATTTCAAGGATTGCTGGTGCTGTTGCTGCTGTTGCTCCAACGTCCGGAGCAGGTGGGTATTCACCTGTTGTTGCTGTGCATTAGCCTCTTGTTGTTGTGCATTAGCCTGCTGCTGCTGTGCATTAGCCTGCGCCAAATGCCTTAGTATGTCCTCCATGGCGTCGCTGGGTTTGGGCCGTAGTATAGCTGCTTGAATCCAGGACATGTGCTACCGGATCACCAGAAAAGGAAGTACACCTCACCGGGCTGGCATGCCCGCCGATTCTCCACCATATGTGAGGTAGCGCGGTCGGCTGCGCAGCAGAAGACACGGGATCCAGGCATTAAGTTTCACAGCACACGGTGTTTAATGTCCAAACAAAAATCCACAGCAATATACATGTCTCTCCAGCAGAGACTCAGGGAGTTGTGATCACTCCCTCACACCCGGCACACCTGCCCCTCGTTCCTGTTTCCATTTAACCCTTCCTTCAGCCTGTAGGGAAACAGCATTAACCCTAGAGTGGATTTACTTTCTATCATGGAGTGAGCACAACCGGGGCGAGACATACCGGCCGTCATAGATAACCCCGGTCACAGTCTCACAACACACTCTCAATTTCAATGGAAGCAGTAGGGAGTACTAATTTTTTCACATACTGCTTCTACATTTTGGCCTAGTTTTGTACTAGATAAATAATGACAATGTGTGGTTTGTCATGCGTTTAAAGATGATATGCTTAGTTTATCTCATATCTGTATGTTATTTCTTGTGTCGGTGTTACTATTTTTGTAGGTTTAAAAATGAAACAGGTAAAATAAACTTTGGAACATTGGAGAACTATATATAAATGAGTTATAATAGGCACATGCCACAAATGCTGATCCATAGCACAATTTACATTGATTAAATCCCTAATCTGGTTGATCTGGACAACCAAGCACATGAGAAAGACCTCACTAGACCTGACGTTTTGGAGATGCTCCGACCCCATTATTTAGCTGTGAAAAAGAGTGAGGATGCAACAGTGCAGACAATGAGGAAATAGAGGTAATATAGTAGACAAAAATGTACACAATATGTACACAATATTGTATATATAAATTTTCTGAACTTTATTGGAGATTAATTTTTGCGTCTTTTCCTTTTGTCTTCAAAGCTTTTCTTGATCCCATTTCTCTTATAGAAGGCTGTGGATCTTCTCTGTGAAGCCTCCTGCAGTCGTCCCCCATCATGTTCACGTTCCATCTACATAGGTATCATGATTTCATCTTCTTAATATCCTGATGAAATCTTTCCCTTTGCTCTTTGCTAATGTGACGCCCTGGACCCCAGGGGTCACAGAATAACATCACATGCACACACACCCCCTCCCCAGGTCAGGAACACCCGTCAAACAAAAACCCTTGTTGCCTCCCTCCAGGGTCTGATGTCCACACCAGGTGGGGCGGAGCCAGGTGGTTGGCCCCACCCACCGAGGAGTTCACAGGCCTGGAGGCGGGAAAAGTAGTCAGTTTAGTTGGAGTTGAGTTGGAGTTGAGGTAGAAGTTGGAGCTGTGGAGTGGAAGTGGAGACTGTGTGTGTCTGGGTCGGAGCCCAGCACCATCAGCAAGGTCGGCAGACGGTGGTGGCCATCTGCAGGCGTTAGTGGAAGTCTGTGGAATAGTAGGACCGGGGTCAGGCGGTGGCCCGCTAAGCACCAAGGCAGGGTACTCAGACCCCGACTAGGCTCGGAAACCGCCGTAACGGTCAAATTCTCTGATTGCGGTCTGGACCTCAGGGGTTCATTCCCACCCAAGTCCCATCAGAAGGCAACAGCCCAACCCGTCCAGATAAGAGCCACCACCAATGGCCAGAGATCCACGGGCCAGCGCCTGTGGGCAAAACGGGCTCTCCCGACACGTGCAAGCCGTGGGAATCCATAGGGGTCAAACACTTACACACAGGTGCAGGGAAAGACAGCCACCATCAACCCGTCCGGGGAGAGTGAAGATACCGCAGCCGACTGTGGGCCCCCGTCCATCCAGCCGTTTGGTTTACCAGAGACTCTGTCATTGACTACCTGAGTGAGTACACCAGTGCCATCCGGCACAGCGCTGCACCGCTGCGCAGCATCCGCGCTGCCTCCCCGCATCGGCACCTGCACCTATCCCCTACTCACCAATCAGCAACCCCCCAATCGGGGCCCCGGGACCAACAGCCCCTACCCACGGAGGGGCCAACATCTCAGCTGCTCCCCGCCATCACTCCCGGGACCCCCGTCACCAGCAGCGGTGGTGACCACCATCACCACAACCCCGTGGGTGGCATCACAACCGACATCCCACCACCAAATCTCCCCTTTTCACTCGTGGGCGAGGAGGCGCTGCTCGAGCCCCCGGGTCCGTCCCCGTGCTCGAGCCACCGTGGAGCAGAAGCACCGGACCCGAGTGCCAGCGATCCCCCGAGGCGAGCGGCGTTCCCAAAACCCTTCTCCGCCCGCGACACTAACAGCACCAAGATTTTCAGGAAAATAGTCCAAATAGGAATATAAAAAATGTAACTTCAAATCCATGGGACAACCCAAGGCTTGGAAATGTTTCGGCATGTTCTCTTCGACGGACTTAATTTTTGGATCTTTGTTGTTACCGTTACCTATGTATTGGACACCACCACATTCTCTGAGTTAAGATTATCTTCTCTGCCCACAGCAGCCAATCGCAACACAGCGTCCATTAATTTCTAACTAATCTAATGATACCAAAATCAACCACTAAAGGTAACGCAAAGGTGTCAAAGTATGGTGCAAGAGATAGCCTACAGAGACTTATTTGTGAAAAATCCTAAGTCATATGATAAGGCTCGTTAAAAGGTCACTTTTGACTTTTAGGATTGCTACCGCCAATAGGTGGCACTAGAGTTTGTCTACTTCCTCACTGAAGAGACACTTTGTATATTTCCCAGAGGAGCATTGTGGCTTAAAGTCTCACCACTAGTGTCGCGGGCGGAGGAGGGGACGCTGCGCTCTCCCACTGCTCGGGTCCGGCTGCCGCTGCTGCTGCGGCCTCTGCTGCTCGGTGGCTCGAGCGATGGGCCGGATCCCGGGGACTCAAGCGGCGCTCCTCGTCCGTGAGTGAAAAGGGGATTGGTTTTGGGGATTTATTGTCCGTGACGCCACCCACGGTTGTGGTGATTGTGTGGACACCACCGCTGCTCTGTATGGGGATCCCGGGAGCGGTGACAGGGAGCAGCTTTGTTGTTATTTCTCCCCTCCGTGGGTAGGGGGGTTGGTTGTCCCGGGGCCCGGTGATGGGGTAGGGATGGATGGCAGGCCGGGTGCGGGGCCTGGTGAGGTGCAGGGTCGCGGGGGCAGCGCTGTGCCGTACGGCACGGTGGTACTCACTCAGCCTGAGACGTTGACACAGTTCTCGGTAAAACAAACGGCTGGAAAGACGGTTCCCACGGACGGCTGCTGTTGCTTTTCCCCGGTAGTTAACGGTGACTGTCTCTTTCCCTGCACCTTGTGTAATGTTGGTAGCGATGGGTTCCCACCGGTAACCCGCTCCCCGACTTGGATATGGGCCGGAGGAGCCCCTCTTTGCCCGCAGGCGCTGGCCCTGAGAAACTGGTGCCTTGGCGGTGGCGGTGTCTCTCTCCTACGGTTGGATGGTTGCCTTCAATCGGGACTTAGTTGTTTGGAGACCCGGAGGTACCCTTCACTGACGGATTTGGCAAATTCATGGCGACTCTTAGCCTTGCCGGGATCCGAAAGGCCCCTGCCAATGGTGCTGGCTTCTCCTTGTGTACCGGTCCGGTACCGCCGGGCCACCACCCGTCCACGGTCCTTACGGCACCTCCGATAGGCCACTCCTGCAGACGGTCACCGCCGTCTGCTAACCTTGCTGTCTCAGTCCGGGGCACACACCCGGACCGACTTCAGGCTGCTCTGTTACTTTTTCTCTTTCCACTTCAACTCCTTTCACTTGCTCCTCTACCACTCGACTCAAACTTCAAAACTCATCTCCTGGTTTTCCCGCCTCCAGGACTGTGAACTCCTCGGTGGGCGGAGCCAACCGCATGGCCCACCCCCTGGTGTGGACATCAGCCCCTGGAGGAAGGCAACAAGGATTTCTGGTCTAGCTTGGGTGTACCTAACCGGGGTGTAGGGTGTGGTGATGTCATTACCTGTGACCCCTGGCTTGCCCAGGGCGTCACACTAGCATACTGAAATGGTGTGTCAGTCTCCGCACGGAGAACAGCTTCACCTTTAAACGTTGTGAAAAAACACTAATAATGGAATATTTTTTATTCAGCTCAGAGCTCAAAAGTATATAAAAATTACCTCTTACTTTTCAAACCATTTTACCCTTGCAGACCTGTGTAATTAAATAACGGTCCTCATCAACAATATCTTATTCCTAATCATCCCACCCAAGGAAGCCTCGGTATCACTACTGTACTCGTCACTGTTGTCAACTATCTAACTAACATAAAACAGCATACAGGTACTAGAGGGGGATTATGAGACAACCCGTTAGGTCTCAAGTCCAATTTAGTGGGTAGCTTTTTTCATACAGAAAGCAACCGCCTACACTCTCTGAAGTGTGGCCTCAGTCTCCAGTTGGTACTGTACATCTGCAGAAGAAGCAAGAGCTCGCAAATACGATCCTCCACTACAGCAGGGACATCTTGTGGATCAGGTCATGGATCTTCCTCCATACATGGTCTCGGCCCATCGGCTGCTGTGATTGGGTGCAGTGAGACACCTGTCACTCAGCGTGGGGGCGTGTCTCACTGCAACCAATCATAGGCGCCTGTGGGCGTGGAAAGCAGGGAATATAAGATGGCTGTGTACAGAGCACAGCGCGCCCGCCGGTATAAAGGCTCGGTCACGCTGTGCAGGCCGGCCAATCACTGCAATTCCCCAACTAACAGGGCTGTGGCATTGCAGTGGTCTGCCAGCCAATCCCTGCATGAGGGCTGGCTCTCAAAAGAGCGCCAACATGCAGGGATGAAGACCACGAGTACAGCACAAGTATCGCGAGATTACTCGGTCCCCGCCGAGTAGCCCGAGTACAGTGATACTCGTGCGAGTACCGAGTAGTAACAAGCATACTCGCTCATCACTACATGCAACCAATAACATAGTTTTCAAATGTAATCTTTTCTAATTTTCATCATCATTAACAGAAATAAACACTTGAAATAGATCACTCTATTTATCATGAGTATATATAATATATAGGAATAGATCCCTCTGTGTGTAATGACTCTATAAAATGTATAGGAATAGATCCCTCTGTGTGTAATGACTCTATATAATGTATAGGAATAGATCCCTCTGTATGTAATGACTCTATATAATGTATGGGAATAGATCTCTCTGTGTGTAATGACTCTATATAATGTATAGGAATAGATCCCTCTGTGTGTAATGACTCTATATGTTGCGGGCGGAGGAGGGGACGCCGCGCTCTCCCACTGCTCGGGTCCGGCTGCCGCGGCTGCTGCGGCCTGCCGCTGCTCAGTGGCTCGAGCGATGGGCCGGATCCCGGGGACTCTAGCGACACTCCTCGCCCGTGAGTGAAAAGGGGGTTTTGGGTGTGGGGATTGGTTATTGTCCGTGACGCCACCCACGGTTGTGGTGATTTGTTGACACCACCGCTGCTCTGTATGGGGATCCCGGGAAGGATGGTATGGAGCAGCCAGTTGTTGTGTTGCCCCTTCGTGGGTAAGGGGTTGGTGATCCCGGGGCCCAGTGATGAGGTGGGTGGTGCAGGGCTTGGTGGGGTGCAGGGACGCGGGGGCAGCGCTGTGCCTTGCGGCACTGTGGTACTCACTCAGCCTGAGACGTTGACACAGTTTTCGGTAAAACACACGGCTGGAAAGACGGTTCCCACGGACGGCTGCACTTGCTTTCCCAAGTAGGTGACGGTGACGGTCCCTCTGTCCTGCACCTAAGTTGATGATGGTTGCGATGGGTTCCCACCGGTAACCCGCTCCCCGGCTTGGATATGGGCCGGAGGAGCCCTACTTTGCCCGCAGGCGCTGGCCCTGAGAAACTGGTGCCCTGGCGGTGGCGGTGTCTCTCTGTAACGGTCGGACTGTTGCCTTCAATCGGGACTTGGTTGTTTGGAGACAGACGTCCCCTTCACTGACGGATTTGGCAAATTATGGCGACTCCTAGCCTTGCCGGGATCCGAAAGGCCCCTGCCCTGGTGCTGACTGTTCTTCGTATACTGCTCCAGACTGCCGGGCCACTACCCGTCCGTGGTCCTTCCAGCAACCTCCGAGCAGTCACCCCTGCGGACTATCACTGCCGTCTGCTGACCTTGCTGTCACTGTCCGGGCACACAGCTGGACCAACTTCAGGCTTTACTACTGTCACTTCAGCTTCTCTCGTTAGCTCCACTACTACTTCACTTCCTTCTACTTTCACTTCCTAAACTCATCTTGCTTCCTCTCACTTTCACTTCCCTCACTTGACTGCCTGGTTCCTCCCGCCTCCAGGGCTGTGAACTCCTCGGTGGGCGCAGCCAACCGCCTGGCCCACCCCCTGGTGTGAACATCAGCCCCTGGAGGAAGGCAACAAGGATTTTGGTAGCTTGGGTGTTCCTAACTGGGGTGTAGGGTGTGGTGGTGTGATGACCTGTGACCCCTGGCTTGCCCAGGGAGTCACATATATAATGTATAGGAATAGATCCCTGTGTGTGTAATGACTCTATATAATGTATAGGAATAGATCTCTCTGTGTGTAATGACTCTATATAATGTATAGGAATAAATCCCTCTGTGTGTAATGACTCTATATAATGTATGGGAATAGATCACTCTGTGTGTAATGACTCTATATAATATATAGGAATAGATCACTCTGGGTGTAATGACTCTATATAATATATAGGAATAGATCACTCTGTGTGTAATGATTCTATATAATATACAGAAATAGATCCCTCTGTGTGTAATGACTCTATATAATATATAGAAATAGATCCCTCTGTGTGTAATGACTCTATAATATATAGAAATAGATCCCTCTGTGTGTAATGATTCTTTATAATATATAGGAATAGATTCTTCTGTGTGTAATGACTCTATATAATATATGGGAATACAGTTAGGTCCAGAAATATTTGGACAGTGACACAATTTTCGCGAGTTGGGCTCTGCATGCCACCACATTGGATTTGAAATGAAATCTCTACAACAGAATTCAAGTGCAGATTGTAACGTTTAATTTGAAGGTTTGAACAAAAATATCTGATAGAAATTGTAGGAATTGTACACATTTCTTTACAAACACTCCACATTTTAGGAGGTCAAAAGTAATTGGACAAATAAACCAAACCCAAACAAAATATTTTTATTTTCAATATTTTGTTGCGAATCCTTTGGAGGCAATCACTGCCTTAAGTCTGGAACCCATGGACATCACCAAACGCTGGGTTTCCTCCTTCTTAATGCTTTGCCAGGCCTTTACAGCCGCAGCCTTCAGGTCTTGCTTGTTTGTGGGTCTTTCCGTCTTAAGTCTGGATTTGAGCAAGTGAAATGCATGCTCAATTGGGTTAAGATCTGGTGATTGACTTGGCCATTGCAGAATGTTCCACTTTTTTGCACTCATGAACTCCTGGGTAGCTTTGGCTGTATGCTTGGGGTCATTGTCCATCTGTACTATGAAGCGCCATCCGATCAACTTTGCGGCATTTGGCTGAATCTGGGCTGAAGGTATATCCCGGTACACTTCAGAATTCATCCGGCTACTCTTGTCTGCTGTTATGTCATCAATAAACACAAGTGACTCAGTGCCATTGAAAGCCATGCATGCCCATGCCATCACGTTGCCTCCACCATGTTTTACAGAGGATGTGGTGTGCCTTGGATCATGTGCCGTTCCCTTTCTTCTCCAAACTTTTTTCTTCCCATCATTCTGGTACAGGTTGATCTTTGTCTCATCTGTCCATAGAATACTTTTCCAGAACTGAGCTGGCTTCATGAGGTGTTTTTCAGCAAATTTAACTCTGGCCTGTCTATTTTTGGAATTGATGAATGGTTTGCATCTAGATGTGAACCCTTTGTATTTACTTTCATGGAGTCTTCTCTTTACTGTTGACTTAGAGACAGATACACCTACTTCACTGAGAGTGTTCTGGACTTCAGTTGATGTTGTGAACGGGTTCGTCTTCACCAAAGAAAGTATGCGGCGATCATCCACCACTGTTGTCATCCGTGGACGCCCAGGCCTTTTTGAGTTCCCAAGCTCACCAGTCAATTCCTTTTTTCTCAGAATGTACCCGACTGTTGATTTTGTTACTCCAAGCATGTCTGCTATCTCTCTGATGGATTTTTTCTTTTTTTTCAGCCTCAGGATGTTCTGCTTCACCTCAATTGAGAGTTCCTTAGACCGCATGTTGTGTGGTCACAGCAACAGCTTCCAAATGCAAAACCACACACCTGTAATCAACCCCAGACCTTTTAACTACTTCATTGATTACAGGTTAACGAGGGAGACGCCTTCAGAGTTAATTGCAGCCCTTAGAGTCCCTTGTCCAATTACTTTTGGTCCCTTGAACAAGAGGAGGCTATGCATTACAGAGCTATGATTCCTAAACCCTTTCTCCGATTTGGATGTGAAAACTCTCATATTGCAGCTGGGAGTGTGCACTTTCAGCCCATATTATATATAGAATTGTATTTCTGAACATGTTTTTGTAAACAGCTAAAATAACAAAACTTGTGTCACTGTCCAAATATTTCTGGACCTAACTGTAGATTCCTCTGTGTGTAATGACTCTATATAATATGCCACATATAAAATATGGACCATGTGTACATAAAAAAGAATGAATAAACATTGGGCCTGATTCAATATTTCATTTGAAGCCTTTTTGTCTAGATTTTGGTGTTTTTCATTTTTTTTATTTGCACCATTTTTAATGTGTATTTTAAGTATTTGCCTATTTTTTGTTTTTGTTTTCTTGGCTGTTTTGTTTCCAACTATTTTCACTTTATAAAAAGCCGGAAATTTCTGTGCAAATTCTGTGACATTTTAGATGCGACTTTTTGCAAAAAAAAGTTCAAATTACAAAGTTATAGTATTTTTATAGTTTGCAAAATTATTGAATCACTTGCGCCATTTTCAAGAATTTGACGAGCCCCCCCCCCAAAAAAAAATAAATAAATAAATCAACATAGGCCACAGGGTAAAAAAAGAAAAAAAGAGAGGAAAAGAAAGAAATGGAAATATAGAAAGTCAGAGTAAATGAAGACTAAGAAGATCGAGAGGACAAGAGAACAAGCTTCTCTCAACACAGTGTCCAAAATAAATTGTTATGAGATGTCCGAGCCCCCTCTAGTGGATGCAACAACATATAGGCAAAAAGTATTTAAAGGAATTGTTTAGAATTTAAAAAAAATAGAAAAATAGCAGGAAAGGAGACAAAAACAACAACAACCCACATAGGCCCCCTAGAGGTTGTGGGGGGGGGCAGGAAAAACACTGAAATGGATGGATACAGCTCTCAAACGGAATGGGAACAGCATAGAGAAGACACCTGGATTAATCGCTGACTCTCAGGTCACTGGTAGGGAAAATGTTGTCAGAGTATTATGCCACTTTTACTGACTACAAAACCGAAGCTTAAATGGATTTTGCAGGAAAAAAATGTTAGTAAACATTATCATAGAACCATAGAATAGTAGAGTTGGAAGGGACCTCAAGGGCCATCGGGTACAACCCCCTGCAAATGCAGGCTTTCCTAAATCATCCCAGCTATATGTTTATCCAGCTTCCATTGATGGAGAGCTCACTACCTCCCGTGGTCGCCAGTTCCACTGGCTGATTGCACTCACTACCTCCTATGGTCGCCTGTTCCACTCTCAGACTGCACTCACTACCTCCTGTGGTAGCCTGTTCCACTCTCTGACTGCACTCACTACCTCCTGTGGTCGCCTGTTCCACTCTCTGACTGCACTCACTACCTCTTGTAGTCGCCTGTTCCACTCTCTGACTGCCCTCACTGCCTCCCGGGGTCGCCTGTTCCACTCTCTGACTGCACTCACTACCTCCTGTGGTAGCCTGTTCCACTCTCTGACTGCACTCACTACCTCCTGTGGTCGCCTGTTCCACTCTCTGATTGCACTCACTACCTCCTGTGGTCGCCTGACCCACTCTCTGACTGCCCTCACTGCCTCTTGGGGTCGCCTGTTCCACTCTCTGACTGCCCTCACTGTCAGAAAGTTTTTCCTAATGTCTAATCTGAATCACCTTCCCTTTAGTTTCATCCCATTGCTTCTTGTACTTCCTTGTGCTAATGAGAATAGGGTAGTTCCTTCTGTACTGTGACTACCTTTCAGATATTTGTAGACCACTATAAAGTCTCCTCTCAGCTTTCTCTGTTTCAAACTAAACATCCCTAGTTCTTTTAACCGTTCTTCATAGGACATGGTTTGCAGACCTTCTACCATTTTGGTGACTCTTCCCTTAACTTGCTTCAATATATTGATGTCTTTCTTGAATGGGGCGCCCAGAATTGTACACAGTATTCCAGGTGCGGTCTGACCAGGGCAGAGTATAGGGAATAATTACCTCTCAATCTAGATTCAATGCTTGTCTTGATGTATCCCAGAATTTTGTTGGCCTTTTTAGCTGCAGCTAATTTTGTATATAAGGCAAAATTGAAAATAGAAGAAACAAAACGTCTCCCCCACCCCTTATTAGCCAGGCCATCTCTCACCATATTTCCCTGTTGCCTATAACTACAGTAGATGACATAGTAAAGGGGAAAATAAAACTACAACCCCAGGTAGTCACCGGTAAATGTAATTTTAACTTTTTACAACCTTATCTGTGCATATGTGTGACTTGGTCAGATACATCCTGTTTAATTTATGAAGGAGGGACTCTGAACCTTACAAAGCCTATGCAGATAATGCAAGAACAGGTAAAAATTGTAAGGAAGAGGGACTCTGATACACCTTCGATTAGACATAAAGGAGGGCCTCATACACATTATATTAAAATGGCTAGATAGTGGGACTCCTAGACTCATAAAGCCTATGCACTAAGTACAAGGGATGCCAAAAATTAGAAAAAAAGGGACTGCAATACTCCCTTGAAGACACATAGAGAAAGTCCTCAAAATACATTTTTTCCCATTTTGAAGGAGTGGGTCACCTAGACTGGTAAAGCTTATGCACTAAGTGCAACAGCTGAAAAACATTTACCCCTGCAGGGTATACATCTATATGTGTAAGAGAACTGTAGAGGTACGACAAATACACATCCTGAAAACATTATTAAGGCGGCCATCATATACACACTGCAAAAATTAAGAGCTGTCCACCCTGTCTTTCTGATCTAACACTCGAGATACCAGGAGAGGTGAGGTAAAAAGAGGTTGTTCACATTGCTATCCACCCTGTCCATCTGATCTAATACTAAAGATACCAGGAAGAGGCTGCTCACACTGATGTCTATCCTGTATTTCTAATGATTTACTAGTGTTAGGGCCAGGTGGACGGGCAGACCCAGGAGGTGGATCCACTGGGCTGAACACCTCACCGAAGGCAAGGTGCCCAGTAGCCGGAGCACTACGGGTAGCAGGACAGTCCGTTCAGAGGAGTGGAGTGTAGAAGTCCCTGGGACCACGGAGTCACTGAAGGTAGTCCGGGTGACGGAGCTCAGGTTCGGAGGCCGAGATGACGTCAGGCAGAGTCCGGAACCGACGGAGCGAGAAGACGGGTCACCACAGGGATCGGAGATGGTATGAACTGACGGGATGGCAGACCGTCACCGTTCGTGGTTCGGGTATCGTCAGGACCGGTTGGCGAGGCAGGAGCGGCTCTAGGAGAGAGATAGGTAAGTATACCACAAGACACAAGGAGACCTGACTCCTAGCTTAGTAAAACACGAAGAACAGGCCCCGCCCACTTGGAAAGGATCTCCCTATATACCCTGTACCTGATTCTTTAATATCCTGTTGGAGGACACTGGCCCTTTAAGAGAGGGTCAATGACCGCGCGCGCGCCCTAATGCGCATGCGCGAGGCCCGGGTGCCAGAAGCCAGAGCAGGGAGCGGTGAACAGGAGGCAGGAGAGCCGGGCTGGAGCAGAGTTGCCGACAGGCGCCGGGAGCGGGGACCAGGCTGCCTGGGGACCGCAGGTGATGAGGCATGGAGGCTGTGGAGCAGGGGACGCCTGGCAGAGGAGCCGGGGAGCGAGGCAGGGGAGCCGGGGAGCGTGGCAGGGGAGCCGGGGAGCGTGGTAGGGGAGCCGGAGAGCATGACAGGGGAGCCGGGGAACGTGACAGTACCCCCTCCCCCACGCCTCCCTCCCCGCAACCGGGACAGGAAGGCACGTATCAGGGGAGTACCCACATTCTCCCGGGGTTCCCAGGACCTATCCTCAGGACCATACCCTGCCCAGTCCACCAGGAAGAACTGTCGGCCCCGTACGGTTTTCATGGCCATGATATCCCTTACCGCATAGATGTCATCATCAGCAAAAGGAGGAGGAGCAGAACTGGCAGCAGCGGAGAAGGGACCAAGGACAACCGGCTTGAGCAGCGAGACGTGGAAGGAGTTGGGTATTCTCATCGTGGCCGGGAGTTGCAGCTTGTAGGAGACCTCATTTATTTTGCTGAGGACTTTAAACGGCCCGATGTAGCGAGGACCCAGCTTGTATGATGGTAGCTTCAATCGGACGTACTTGGAAGCAAGCCAGACCAGATCTCCTGGAGAGAAACACGGAGAATCCAGACGCCTCTTGTCTGCGTGTCTCTTCATCCGCAGGCAAGCACGTCCAAGGGACGTCTTGACAGAGTCCCAAATTGTTGTAAAGTCACGGACTACAGCATCAGCAGCAGGGACATCCGAGGAAGAGGATACAGGTAAAGGGACGGAAGGCTGAAGTCCATAAATGACATGGAAGGGAGAGCTGGAGGAGGACTCACTGACGTGGTAGTTATGGGAGAATTCAGCCCAAGGAAGAAGCGTGGACCAGTCGTCGTGATGGGCGTTAACGTAGTGACGTAAGAAGGAGGTCAAGATCTGATTGACTCGTTCCACTTGGCCATTCGACTGAGGATGGTAGGCTGAAGAAAAGTCCAGAGTCACTCCCAGATGTCTGCAGAGAGCCCTCCAGAAGCGGGAGGTAAACTGAGTTCCTCTGTCGGACACAATGTGTGATGGAAAGCCATGCAACCGGAAGATGTGCTGTATGTAGGCGTCAGCAAGTTCCTGGGCAGAGGGCAGTCCAGCCATAGGGACGAAATGAGCCATTTTGGAGAACCGATCCACCACGACCCATATGACTGTGTGTCCGGAGGACAGGGGCAAGTATGTAATAAAGTCCATTGCAATGTGTTGCCACGGAACGGAGGGTATAGGCAGAGGCAGAAGACGACCATAAGGCAGGTGTTTGGACGTCTTGTTCCTGGCACAAGAGGAGCAGGCTGAGACAAAAGAAGCGACGTCCGTGCGAAGGGATGGCCACCAGTAGTGACATACAATTGTACTCCATGTTTTCTTCTGACCAGCATGGCCGGCTATTTTCGAGGCATGGCCCCAGTGCAACACTTTTTGCCTGTCAGTCTCAGAGACATAGGTCTTCCCGGGCGGTATCTGGGCCAGGGTGACAGGGGCCACCGGAATGATTTTACTTGGGCAGATGATGGGCTGGGATGTCTCCTCCTCCTGTTCCATGGGCATGAATGACCTGGACAAGGCATCTGCTCGCACATTCTTGTCCGCGGGTCGAAAATGGAGCTGAAAATCGAACCTGGCAAAGAACAAGGACCACCTGGCTTGCCGTGGGTTCAGTCGCTGAGCGGACCGCAGGTATTCCAGGTTCTTGTGGTCTGTGTAAATGATCACGGGGTACACTGCTCCCTCCAAAAGGTAGCACCATTCCTCCAGAGCCAGTTTGACTGCTAATAGCTCTCGGTCACCGATGGTGTAGTTGCGTTCAGGCGCTGAGAAGCCCTTGGAGTAGAAACCGCAAGTAACCATCTTCCCGGAGGAGGACTTCTGCATCAGCAATGCTCCGGCTCCCGAGGAGGAGGCATCCACCTCCAAGGTGAACTGTCGGTTTAACTCAGGACGGTGGAGAACAGTGGAGGAAGCAAATGCCTGTTTTAGGGAGCCAAACGCGGCGTCGGCCGCAGGTGACCAGTCCTTTGGATTAGCCCCCTTCTTGGTCAAGGCGGAGAGAGGTGCAGTCAGGGCAGAGAAGTGAGGGATGAACTGACGGTAATAGTTTGCGAATCCAAGAAAGCGTTGGATTGCCTTCAGTCCGGAAGGAGGGGGCCAGTTGAGAATGGAAGAGACCTTCTCCGGGTCCATCTTCAGGCCGGTATCGGAGATTACGTAACCCAGGAAGGGAAGAGAAGACTGCTCGAAGACACACTTCTCGTACTTGGCGTACAGCCGATTCTCTCTCAGTCTTTGTAGTACCAGCTGCACGTTCTCTCTGTGGGTCTGGAGGTCCGTAGAGAAGACCACGATATCATCAAGATACACCACCACACAGACGTAGAGAAGGTCCCGGAACACGTCGTTCACCAATTCCTGAAAGACTGCTGGTGCATTACACAGGCCGAAGGGCATCACACAGTATTCATAGTGCCCATCGCGAGTATTGAATGCGGTCTTCCATTCGTCCCCAGAGCGGATGCGGACCAGGTTGTAGGCACCCCGAAGATCCAACTTGGTAAACACACGAGCTCCTCTAAGCCGATCAAACAATTCGGGGATGAGCGGCAGGGGGTATTTATTTTTCACGGTGATTTGGTTCAATCCCCGGTAGTCAATGCATGGGCGTAGGTCGCCCTCTTTCTTCTTAACGAAGAAGAAGTCTGCTCCAGCAGGAGAGGAGGATCTCCGAATGAATCCCCTTGCCAGGTTCTCCGTGATGTAGGCAGACATGGCCCTTGTTTCAGCAGGAGACAGAGGATATATCCATCCTCGAGGTGGTGTAGTTCCCGGGAGTAGGTCGATGGCACAGTCATAAGGACGATGTGGCGGCAGTACCTCTGACTCCTTTTTATCAAAGACGTCCGCGAAGGACCAATAGGCCGAGGGCAGTCCTGGTAGGGACTCCGGAACCGGAGGTCGTCGGATGGGCTGTATAGTCTTCAGACAGTTCTCGTGGCAAGAGGAGCCCCATCGGGTGATTTCACCAGTACACCAGCTGACTGACGGTTCGTGTGTCCGTAACCAGGGGAGTCCCAGCAGGATTTGATGAGACATGTGTGGGAGGACGTAGAGAGCGATGTTCTCGGTGTGCAGGGCACCGATACGTAGTTCTACCGGCTTGGTGATCCACGAGATGGTGTCAGAGAGGGGTCTCCCATCTACAGAGGCAATCACGAGGGGTTTGTCGAGTGGAGTAACAGGCACCTGGTACTTGTCCACCGTGGCCTGCTGCTCCGGAATCGAGGTACGCCTCGGCCGTGAACCGCGTCTCTCTCGTTGTTACTTGAACAGTCCACGTAACCGGGTCTGAGAGAGTCCCAGCACCTAGGGTGGCCTCTCCTACCAACCCTAGGCTTTGGAGTTTCCCGGCCTCTCTGGACAGGAACGTAGCAGGTGTGTGCCCTCTCCGCAGTAGAAGCAGAGGCCCTTGGCGAGCCGTTCTGCTCGGCGTTGTTCGGACTGCCGCAAACGGTCAATCTGCATGGGCTCGTGGACAGAGACACCAGACGACGCTGACTGAAGTACGGCGGGCTTCTGCGGAGGAGAGGAATGCCGTATCGGATGTCTCTCACGGGACACCTCTTTGGATCGTTCCTGGAATCTGAGGTCCACGCGGGTGGCTAGTGCGATCAGGGCATCCAGGGTGGAAGGAACATCGCGGCCTGCCAGCTCGTCCTTAAAACGACTGGAGAGTCCTTCCCAGAAGGCGGCGGTGAGGGCTTCAGTGTTCCACCCCAATTCTGAGGCCAAAGTGCGGAAGCGGATGGCATACTGCCCCACCGTCATGGTCCCCTGACGTAGCCTGAGGAGTGATGAGGCGGATGCGGCGGCACGTCCGGGTTCGTCAAAGGTGGTTCTAAACGCCTGCAGGAAGTCCTGGATGTTAGTGGTCACAGGGTCCTCCTTCTCCCACAAGGGGTTCATCCAGGCCAGTGCCTCACCCTCTAGATGGGACATCACAAACGCCACCTTGGCTTGGTCGGAGGCAAACAGGTGCGGAAGCAGCTTGAAATGGAGGGAGCACTGGTTTAAGAATCCTCTGCAGGTCTTGGGATCTCCGGCATATCGGGGTGGAGAGGCCAAGCGGAGTTTAGAAGCTTCCGAGGTAGCCGCCACGGGAACCATGGCCGTGGACTGTGCAGTAGTAACCTGAGATGCCAGGGACGTGGCAGTTGCTTGCAGCGTGTTCTGGCGGGTATCCACCAAGGACATGAAGGCCAGCATGCGGGACTGGGTCTCGCGCTGTCGTACGAGTTCCTGCTGCAAGGTGCCCAGCTGGGTCGCTAGTGCTTCGGCGGGATCCATGGCCTGTTCTTACTGTTAGGGCCAGGTGGACGGGCAGACCCAGGAGGTGGATCCATTGGGCTGAACACCTCACCGAAGGCAAGGTGCCCGGTAGCCGGAGCACTATGGGTAGCAGGACAGTCCGTTCAGAGGAGTGGAATGTAGAAGTCCCTGGGACCACGTAGTCACTGAAGGTAGTCCGGGTGACGGAGCTCAGGTTCGGAGGCCGAGATGATGTCAGGCAGAGTCCGGAACCGACGGAGCGAGAAGACGGGTCACCACAGGGATCGGAGATGGTATGAACTGACGGGATGGCAGACCGTCACCGTTCGGGGTTCGGGTATCGTCAGGACCGGTTGGCGAGGCAGGAGCGGCTCTAGGAGAGAGATAGGTAAGTATACCACAAGACACAAGGAGACCTGACTCTTAGCTTAGCAAAACACGAAGAACAGGCCCCGCCCACTTGGAAAGGATCTCCCTATATACCCTATACCTGATTCTTCAATATCCTGTTGGAGGACACTGGCCCTTTAAGAGAGGGTCAATGACCGCGCGCGCGCCCTAATGCGCATGCGCGAGGCCCGGGTGCCAGAAGCCAGAGCAGGGAGTGGTGAACAGGAGGCAGGAGAGCCGGGCTGGAGCAGAGTTGCCGACGGGCGCCGGGAGCGGGGACCGGGGGTTGCACACTACATGTGATGACGCTGTTGTTACCACCAGTGTGTGCCATTCAAACACTGCAAGCGGCTCACACAGGGCTGAGCACCAAGTGTGGTCCGCAGGTGATGGGGCATGGAGGCTGTGGAGCGGGGGACGCCTGGCAGAGGAGCCGGGGAGCGAGGCAGGGGAGCCGGGGAGCGTGGCAGGGGAGCCGGGGAGCGTGGCAGGGGAGCCGGAGAGCGTGACAGGGAAGCCGGGGAGCGTGACAACTAGAGATATAAAGGGTGCAGAAGTGAGACAAAGCTGTTAACACTGCTATCCAACTTGTTTATCTGATCTAATACTTGAGATACCAAGGCTGCTGCAGTAAAAAGAGGCTACACACACTGATGTGCAACTTGTCTTTTTGATCTAATATTGGAGATAAAAGATGTACTGAGGTAAGCAGAAGAATCTTGCATTGCTGTCCACCCTGACTTTCTGATCTATTACTGGAGATATCAGGAGTGTTGCAGTGAGAAGAGGCTGCTCACACTGCTGTCCATCCTGTCTATGACCTAATAATGGAGATACCAGGTGTACTAAGGTAAAAAGAGCCCATGCACACTGCTGTTTAACCTGTATTTATGAGCTACCACTTGAGATACAAGGAGGTAAGAAGAAGCTGCTCATACAACTGTCCACCCTGTCATTAGAATTTATTACTGGAGATACTCAGGGCGTTGATATAAGAAAAGGCTGCTCACATTGATGTCCACCTTATAATACAAGAGAAACCTGGGGCACTGAGGTAAGTAGAGGTTGCTCACACTGCTGTCCACCCTGTCCATCTGATCTGATAGTGGAGATACCATTCTGCTGATGTAAGTAGAGGTTGCTCTCCCTGGTGTCCACCCTGTCTATCTGATCTAATACTGGAGATACCATGGTGCTGAGGTAAGTAGAGGTTGCTCACCCTGCTGTCTACCATATCTGTTTGATCTAATACTGTAGATGCAAGGGGTGCTGAGGTGAGTAGAGGCTGTAAAAACTATGCCTATCTGATATTGTACTGGAGATACGAGGTGTAAAATGTCCTAAGTTGCTATCTTCCCTATTCTAAAATCATAGTCAGTCCATTCTGCAACAGGTAATATGATATGGGTCATTTACAAACATGGTTGCAGTGATCATCATCTTCCTGTGAATGGCATACTTGCACTAAGGAAACGTCTGTACACCAAATGCCTGAGACCAGGTTTCCTTGACGCATCTATAAGGGATAACCAGAAACACCGATAGATCCGTCCGAGAGGCAAACCATCATTCCTAACCCCCCGGCCGTAACCTCCAAACCGGCCCAGAGGACCACCTCGGCCGTGATCACCCGGCCCAAGGTGAGGGGTAACAACGTTCCATCGTTAATTACCCCTACCCAGAACCTGCGGGACCTCCGCCCACAAGTTCCCATCCACTCCGAAGCCACTCCCCTTGAGCGACTTCGTACCAAACAACCGACTGTCGGTACTCCCAACCTCTCAGACGGACCTATCACCCCGCTGTGACAACAATAGATTAGCAACTCAACCTTGTATTCACCTTTATTCCTCTTTTTTTTTTTTTTTTTGAAAAACCATCACCTTTTCACTTTTTTTTTTTTTTTGTTTTTTTATCTCTTTTTTTTTTTTTTATAAACATATACATAAAATTATATATCAGGGCGGGTGGGTGGGACACAAAGATCAAGCGACGAAAGGGGAGGTGATCAGTACACCCCCCTCTCTTATACCTCTCACAACACCCCACCCCATCCTTGCTCCCCCCCAATCCCCTTACAGCTCCCTTCTACCAATCCTGTACTCCCACATATCCCCCATCCCATGCAAGCCCATTAACCCTTTCCTAACCTTGCACCCTCCCGATCGTCATGGGGTCCATTCACCCCTATGGGGCTCACTGCCCTTCTTGACGCATCTATAAGGGATAAGCAGGTTATCCTGCAGAAACACCCCCCGTACTATATCTACCTAAATAAAGACAAGAACCACGACTTTATTGCAGGAATGGCCACAGTTTTATTTTACCGTATATATGTATACCAAAACTCGTGGCCCAACATGCCACTCAATTGTTCAACTTAACCTTATACATATATACCCGTATAACCAGAAACACCGATAGATCCGTCCGAGAGGCAAACCATCATTCCTAACCCCCCGGCCGTAACCTCCAAACCGGCCCAGAGGACCACCTCGGCCGTGATCACCCGGCCCAAGGTGAGGGGTAACAACGTTCCATCGTTAATTACCCCTACCCAGAACCTGCGGGACCTCCGCCCACAAGTTCCCATCCACTCCGAAGCCACTCCCCTTGAGCGACTTCGTACCAAACAACCGACTGTCGGTACTCCCAACCTCTCAGACGGACCTATCACCCCGCCACAGGCCGGCCAAGTGACACCCTTACTTGGCCCGAGCCCCCCACACCCCCAGTGTTTGCTCTAGGCCATCCCTCAAACCCAACATCCATAAATCCAGACCCACATCAGTCAGATGAACCCCATCTCTCCTCAGATACTGCTCCGTGGACTCCTCCAATTCTCTATGCCGCACCACCAACCCCCCATTTCTCGCCACAAACCTGCCAATAGCCCGGTTCAGCTTGCTCCGGGCCCTATTAATACGGTCCACCGACCTCCCAAAACGCCACTGCGTCCGAGCTATAATGTCTGACCAAACGATAACTATGCCCGGGAACGCCCTCCACAAATGTAACAGGTCCAGCTTTATATCCCTTTTCAATTCCCTCGCCGACCTCACTCCCAAATCGTTCCCCCCCACATGCAAAATTAACACATCAGGGACACGATCCATACGGCTATAATAAGCCACCTCAGGGCGCACCCTACCCCAGGTCATGCCCCGAATTCCGAGCCACTTTACTCGAGCTTCCGACACCGACACTCCAAGCTGCCGACCGTCACGTCGCACATCCGCCCGTAACGCTCCCCAATACACATAGGAGTGCCCGAGGATCCACACAAGGCATGGACCTAAAAATACAAAGACCACGAATAAAAACAGCAACAGAACAAGAAATTGCCCCACAAACCGGCATCAAACACCAACCTTGAATCCCCCACCCCTGACCATCACCTGACCAAGTGAGGCCTAATGTACAAACGGAACCTGGAAGACTCCCACCTCCCAATCCGCCGGATACAGTCCTCACTCAAACCCCACCTGGCGGCCTTCGTTGCCGCCCCAATCCGGAAAGAGTGAGACCCGTACTCACGTGGCTCCTCCCCCACCCTTGCTAGAGCCATCTTCAGCACCGCATTGAATTGATACCGCGACAAAGCCAATCCGTCCGCATGTGTAAGAAAAACACCAGGGTAACCGCCGCGCACCTTTAAAAACTCTGACACATGTAACACTGGGCACAACTGGTGCCCCGATAAAGCGAACAACACTACTAAGCGCCCCCGGCCCCTCTGATCCGTCTTAGAAAAGCGAAGCCGACATTCCACTCTATCCTCCCCCAGCATTACATCACCCAACAGCAAACCACCCATCGATTGCTTAGTCGGGCTGACCAATTCGCCAATACGAAAGGCCCCAAAAAACGCCAGTACAAAAGCTACCGAAAACAACACCTGCTCATAAGGAGACGAACACAACTCCCCTAAACACCCCACTAAACGCACCAACAATGGCAATGACACCGGCCGCCTACAGTCTCGCGACTGAGCCCCTTTCCGAAAACCCTTCATCGCTTGTCGCACCAGAAAATCCTTAGTCGCGTCCCGAACCCCTTGCATCTGGAACAAAAAGGCCAACGCCGCCAACTTGCAACCAATCACCGAAACAGACCTGCCTTCCGAAAAATCCCCACTTATTAACATCAGTACCCCCAACACTCGACCCTTGTAACCCGACTCCAGGAACTCCCTACTTTCCAACTCTGCCCATTCCTTCCACACCGCCTGATATCGGCACCAAGTAGCCTCAGACACCGATCTCCGAATTCCCTCAAATGCTATACCGATGCCAGGTCCCACAGCCAGTTCGGGCAAGGTTCTCCCTCCGCGTCCGCTTCCGGCACCAGCTTCCTGAACCTGCAAAACTGAAACCGTGATAGCGCATCAGCCACCTCGTTGTGAATCCCAGGCACATGCCGAGCCACCACGCAAATGTTTAACTCCAAGCAACGCAACACTAGATGCCTTAAATACCCCACAACCGGCGGGGATTTTGCCGACAGTGCGTTGATGGAATGCACCACCGCCATGTTATCACAATGCATGCAAACCCTTCTTCCAGCAAAAACAGGGCCCCACAACTCCACCGCCACAATAATGGGAAACAATTCCAACAGCGCCAACTTCCTCACCAAACCTGCTTCCACCCAACGCTGCGGCCACTTTCCCACGCACCAGCGCGTTTGAAAAATTGCTCCAAAACCCGTCGCCCCAGCCGCATCAGTGTACAATTCCAGCTGGCTATTGGACACTGCCTCGCTCATCCAAAGGGTCCGACCGTTGTACCGGTCCAAGAACTCCTCCCACACCAACAAATCCCCTTTCATCATTTTTGTCACTCTGACAAAGTGATTTGGAGCTTTTACCCCCGCGGTTGCGCCCGCCAGTCTCCTATTAAATATCCGCCCCATCGGCATAATGCGACAAGCGAAATTCAATTTCCCGAGCACTGACTGCAACTCGCGCAACCGCACCTTCTTGGTCTGAGACAAAAACCGCACCGACGCCTTCAAATCCAACAGCTTCCCCTCCGGCAACCGGCATTCCATTGCCAGTGTATCAATTTCGATACCTAAGAAACATAAAACCGTCACCGGCCCTTCTGTTTTGTCTTTTGCCAACGGAATACCCAGGCTACGCGCGATCCGCTCTAACGTGAACAACAACAAGGAGCAAACCGAAGAGCCCGCCGGACCCACGCAAAAGAATTCATCCAAATAGTGAATCACCGAATGGACTCCTGCCACCTCCTTGACTACCCATTCCACAAACGTACTGAATGCCTCAAAATAAGCACACGAAATGGAACAGCCCATCGGCAAGCAACGATCCACATAGTATTCACCATCCCACATACACCCTAAGAGATGAAAGCTCTCTGGATGCACCGGGAGTAAACGAAAAGCTGCTTCCACATCCGCCTTTGCCATCAGGGCCCCCCGCCCCGCTACCCTTACCAGCTCCAAGGCCCTATCGAACGATACATAACATACCGCCGACAATTCCGGTGATATCCCATCATTCACCGACAATCCCGCCGGATAAGATAAATGATGAATGAGCCGAAATTTGTTCGGCTCCTTCTTAGGTACCACCCCAAGGGGGGAAATCCGTAAATTGGAGAATGGCGGGTCCTGGAATGGGCCCGCCATCCTTCCCAACTCCACCTCCTTCTGCAGCTTTTCCTTCACCACCGCCGGATGTTCTTTTGCGGACCTCAGGTTTCCCGAGCGAAACACCGGCGCCTCAGATTCAAACGGAATCCGAAAGCCCTCCGTAAAACCACGTTCCAACAACTCCGCCACCCGAACGTCCGGGTATCTACTTAAATAGGGAAGCATCGCCTCGACCCTCACTGGCGTCCTCCCTTTTTCCAGACCCATCCCCCGCCTTTCCTTTCCCTTTCTTGAAGCACCTGGCCAGAGGGTGGGACCCTCCACATCCGGAACACTCGTGTTTGAACCGACAAGAGGCCCCGAACTTACACTGTCCCTCGTTATACTGCCAACAAGCTCCCTTTTTCTGTCCAGCCGGGGACCCGCCGCTCGCACCCGGGCTCCCGGCACCCCCTCGAAAGGGCTGAGCCGGCGCCGTCATTAACCGCATCCACAAAGAAATATCCTTGTGGCCCCACTGGACTCCCGGCCGCAGAGCCTTCCGTTGCCGGAACTGCTCATCATATCTCAACCACCCTAAACCGCCGTATACTCTATACGCTTCCCCTATCGCGTCCATATATCCAAATAGGGCGGAACAATGCTCCGGCTCCTTTTCCCCGATCACACTGGCTAAGATCGCAAAGGCCTGTAGCCAGTTATTAAACGTCCTCGGGATCAACCTATACCTCCGTTTTTCCTCATCCTCCTTCTCCTTTTTTGTATCACTGGGCTTTACCTTATCCAAATTAAACTTTTCCAGGGAAGCAGGGAAAAAATTTCCACATACTCCCCTTTCCAAATCTTTTCCCTCACCTCCTTTTTCAAATGAACCCCTAACTGACCTTCAAAACACACATAAATTTCACTCCGCGCCCTATCATCCAAGCGCACAACCTCATCCTCCTTTTCTTTTTCCTTTTCTGCCTCCTTACTTGCGCCCACGGAAGCCGCCCCACCTGCCTCCTGTCCCGTACCTGCCGCCGAGGTCGGGTTCCCCGCCGCAACCTCGCGCACCGGCGCTTCTGTCCGCACCACCTCCGTGGGGCCCACCCACGCCCCCACCGGAGCCCCAGGCCCAGTCCGACTAACCCGTTCCGCAGACAACCCCTGCAACACCCCCAAAAGCTGCCCCCAAAACTCGGGACCCGGTAAACCAGACTGCCCGACCGCACTCGCCCCCAGCGCAACGCGGCCCGCGACGGAACCCCCGCCCCCGCCCGCGCTACCCACAGCATGAAACATTTCTGTTGTCTGCTCACCAGGCTGCCGTTGTGCCGACGCCGGAACAGCCGTGCCACGATCTTCCTGCTGCCGCTCCGTCCGACCCGCCGTTGCTCCTTCTTCCTCGCTGGAGTCAGATGCGCTGCCGAAATCCTCAGGGGGGACCAGCGAGGGGACAGCCCGCACCTGGCGGCCGTCGACCCCCATGGTCACCGCACCCTGCTCGTCCGGGCGACTCCTGCTTGACCTCTTCCGTTTCTCCCGCCGTGGCGCCCTGCCGCCGTCTTTTCTCGCTGTAATCGTGCCATCCTGCTGCGCCGCCACTTCTCCTGCCGTCCTCAGTGGGCTCCCTCCCTGCCGACTGCAGGAAGGCCGTGCCGAGCTTGCTCCTCGCCGGGACCCTCCCCCAGCACGCTCCTCGCCGGGGGGGACCATGACTACCGATCTCCTCTGTGCCTGTGGGCCACCGTACCCCTCCTCCGATCTCCTGACCTCGCCGCTCGCATCCGCTCCCGTCCTCCGTCCTGTAGCTCTCCCCTGCGGCCTGCAGGGAGTCTCCTCCGGCAATCCGGCACGCCGAGCGCCACCCCCAGCCGGCACATCACTGGGGGCTGCCGTCATCCATGCTCCGGTCTGATGCTGCGCAGGCCGCGGACCGGAAGTGGGCCTCGCCGAGGCTCCGCCCACCCCCGACCCACGGGATCTCCGACGGGGATTCCTCCCGGTGGCCGGCTGCTCCCCTAGGTGAGTTGAAGGGCTCCGCCGCTGCTCCGGAGGGTCCCCGCAGGGGCTCCTTGATCTTATTCTCCCCCTCCAGCTGGGGGAGTAGCGCTCCGGCGGTCGCGCCCGCCGAGCACGTAGCATCGGCCCGGGCGCTGGAACAGCAGGCGGCGCCGCTCCAGCCCCACAGACCGCTGCCAGCTGCTGCCTCAGGGCATCCACTCCTACTACCTCGGAGGCCCCCCGCACCATCTCCAGCAGTTCAGCAAGGGCAGCCATGGCAGGAGGCAGCACTACGTCCTGGGACACAAAGATCAAGCGACGAAAGGGGAGGTGATCAGTACACCCCCCTCTCTTATACCTCTCACAACACCCCACCCCATCCTTGCTCCCCCCCAATCCCCTTACAGCTCCCTTCTACCAATCCTGTACTCCCACATATCCCCCATCCCATGCAAGCCCATTAACCCTTTCCTAACCTTGCACCCTCCCGATCGTCATGGGGTCCATTCACCCCTACGGGGCTCACTGCCCTTCTTTCCTTGGTATAGTAGAAACTGTTCGTTCCAATCACAGGTGTGCCCTCTCATAAACTATTTAAGACCTAGAAGAGGTATTTATGACCAAGGCTGAGACTAGCTGTCTATACCAAACACAGGTATGTAAACCATTCAGATGGTTGTACAGCATCACCAGAATATTTTATATATATATATATATACATATATATATATATATATATATATATATATATATATATATCTACATATATATAAATATATATATCTATATATATATATATATCCATATAAATATATATATATATATATATATATATATAAAAATAAATATATACAGTATCTATATAAATATATATATATATATATTATATATATATATATATATATATATATATATATATATATATATATACAAACAAACCACTACAAGGGTCTTGTATTTGGATTCCTGCTACTATTCAGCATTCCAGGTATCAAACACTTTCAGTTGCCTATTTATAACCCTTACCCAAAAAGCAAAATGTTGTCCATTTTTTCGATGTTTGAGTCCATTTCACAACATTTGGATTAATCTGGAGTTCAATTATCAAATAATGTATCCAATTCTTGATACTGATATTGTACATGTTTCCTTCCAACATCAGTGGTGCTGAGGAAAGAGACAGCTGCTCACACTGCTGTCCACCCTCTCTATCTCATCTAATAGTGGAGATATCAGGGGTGCCAATATAAGCAGAGGCTACTAACACTGCTGTCTACTGTGTCTATCTGATCCAATACTGGAAATTACAGGGGTGCTGAGATAAAATGAGGCTGCTCACATTGCTGTCCACACTGTCTATCTAATCTAATACTGGAGATAGCAGCCTCTGCTTATCTCCAGTACTAGATCAGATAGACAGAGTGGACAGCAATGTGAGCAGCCTCATTTTACATCAGCACCCCTGTAATTTCCAGTATTAGATCAGATAGACACAGTAGACAGCAGTGTTAGTAGCCTCTGCTTATATCAGCACTCCTGATAACATTTCCGTCTAGTGTGTCTATCTGATCTAATACTGGAAATTACAGGGGTTCTCACGTAAAAAGAAGCTGCTAACACTTCTGTCCACTTTGTCTATCTGATCTAATACTAGAGATACCAGGGGTGTTGAGGTAAGTAGAGGCTGCTGACACTGCTTTCCCCTCTGTCTATCTGATCCAATACTGGAGATACCAGGTGTGCTGATGGAAAAAGATGCTGCTCACACTGCTGTCCACACTGTCTACCTGATCTAATATTGGACATACCAGGGGTGCTGAGGTAAGCAGAGGCTGCTAACACTGCTGTCCACTCTGTCTATCTGAGCTAATACTGGAAATACCAGGGGTGTTGAGGTAACAGGCTGCTCACACTATTGTCCACCATGTCTATCTGATATAATATTAGAGATACCAGGGGTGCTAAGGTAAGTAGAGGCTGCTCACACTGCTGTCCACCCTGTCTATCTGTTCTAATACTGGAAATACTGGGGATGCTGAGGTAAGAAAAAGCCAATCATGCTGTTGTCCATTCTTTATATCTGATTTTTTGACTGTGTAGTCCAAGAGTACAATACTTATTAGATGGCTAACTTTATGCCAGAAATTTGCACCAAATTGTATGTACATTCTTTGTCACACAAGGTAGCACATTATGCAATGCCCTTTTTAAAAAAAACTAAGCCTTTTTCTCAGAAGGTGACTTATCCAACATTACCCCCTTCATATGTAGGAAGAAGTCATACTCTGATCCAATATTGGAGATACCATGGGTGCTGAGGCAAAAAGAGGCTGTTTACACTGTTGTCCACCCTGTCTATCTGATCTACTGTAATTCCAGAGATATCAGGGATGCTGAGGTAAGAAGTGGCTGCTCACATTGCTGTCCATCCTGACTATCTGATCCAATACTGGAAATACCAGGGGTGCTGAGGTAAGAAGAGGCTACTCACACTGCTGTCCACCTTGTCTGTCTGATAGTACTGGAGATACAAGGGGTGATACAGTAAGATGAGTCTGACCATACTCCCCCCTTTCTGTTTGATTTAACACTTGAGATACCAGAGGAGCTAAAGTTAGAAGAGACGCTACCCACTCTGTTGTCCACCTTGTTTAACTGGTCTAATATATGACATACCAGGTTACTGAGGTAAGAAGATGGTAGCTCACACTGCTATCCAGCCTGTCTATCTAATATAATACTGGAGATACCAGGAGTGCTGAGGTAAGAAGTGGATGCTCACACTGATATCCAGCCTGTCTATCTAGTCTAATACTGCATATACCAGGAGGGCTGAGGTAAGAAGAGGTTGCTATTGCTATTATGCACCCTGTCTATCTAATCTAATACTGGAAATACCAGAAGTGCTGAGGTAAGAAGAGGCTGCTCACACTGCTTACCACCCTGTCTATCTAGTCTAATACTGGAGATACCAGGAGGGCTGAGGTAAGAAGAGGCTGCTATTACTACTGTCCACCCTGTCTATCTGATCTAATACTAGAGATACCAGAGGTGATGAGTTAAGATGAGGCTGCTCACACTGCTGTCCACCCTGTCTGATCTCATTCTGGAGATATGAGTGCTGAGGTATGAAGGTTATGGTACGTCACAGAATTGGAACTTCATACAGCACATGTTTACATACACCTTTCCTGTTTTCCTTCTAGGACAGGTTTCTGTTAAAGTTACTAGATAGCAGTTACTTTAATGTATTATAGATATTAACCCCCCTAGACAAAACAAGCATTATTTGCTAATTAAAAGTATTTATTTAAAATGACATTTGTTATTTGTTTAATCTATAACCTCTATAATAAAGTTTCCTAGGACATAATACTGTATGTAATGTTATATCACTGAGGATCAAGAGCGGTACACCCCCTTCATTCTCTACATCGACACAACAGCTCATCAGGAGCTACGGTCCTTAGCAGGAACATGATATTCCAAGACACGGATGTGCATGCAAAATGATTACTGCAGCACACACATACTGCACATTCAGATTTATATATATTTCCATTTTATCGCTTGCCATTCCATAGCCATTACAGTAATACAATGGACTAAATAGCAGTGTTCTGTTTACCATATAATAAATTTAAAATAGAATTTAAATTTACTGTTTACTGCAACAAATGGAACTTTTCACTGTTTCCAAACCCCCTCCCCCCAAAAAAAAAAAATTCAAAAATTAAAGTGATTGGCGACAATAGAGAAAAGGAAAAGATGTCAGTTTGCATTCATTTTAGAACGCCAGTGGTTTCAGGCGATGCTCTTTACGGAAAGTGTTGCAGAGGAAGATGCACAATGTTATCCAAAGCCGCTCTGGCATCCGGGCACTTAAGGAAAGCTGGAGAAAGTGAAGAAATAAAGATTACATTTATACTCTATGCAACTATGAATGGGGGGTTCATAGCAAAGCTTCATTCACAAATGGTTTCTGAGCATTTTTGTATATTTGCTTAATGAAGTTGGAAAACATTTAGATTAGTAACTTTGGCCCAATGTAGCATAAAAAAATACCTATCTCCACCCGCTCTGATCCCTAGATGCCTGTTTCGATGCTCCTTAAGTCCCTGGAGGTCTCGGCCTCCTTGACATGAAGAAATGCTACTTACGTAATCACTGGCCGGTGTGGGTCCCTTGTGTGGCCAGTAATTGGTTGAGTATTTTCTGCTTTGATAAGGAGCAAGAAATGGTAAAGGGGTTGTCCAGTCACAAAATATTCATGACCTCTCCAAATAATAGGTCTTTAACATTAGACCTATCCGACATCCCCAGTGATCATCTGTGTAAGATCTGGTGGTGGCCAGATGAAACAAATGGAATGGATCTGCACTGCGCGACTTCTAGCACTGTGTACGTAGCAGCAACTGATTAGTATGGCAGGACATATCATCAAAATGTATATCATCCGCATCATGTAACAGGACAACCCCTTTAAATCTGTAAGGTTTGTTGAGGTATTGTAAGTAGAGATGAGTGAACTCGAGGTTAGGTGTCCGTACCAAGCACAGACTTTACACAAATAACAGAGTTTTGATTCGGAGTTTGGGTGCTTTACGCATGTGTAGCACCCAGGGGGCAGGGGGATTCAGGCACGGGTGTGTCTTGTTCCCGAGTTAATTGTCACCGGGCTGGCGTGATGATCTGGGATGTCGCGGTGGCCTGCCCGGCTTCGTGCCCCAAGGTGTACACCAATAATGAGGGAAGATGATGGGGGCAGTAAAAGGATAAATGTCGTGACGCCACCTGTGGTATGCGGCCAAGGATTTAGTCGACGTTGCTGCCGCTGTCCTCCAGGGCGGATGGTAGTAGCAGCCAGAGATGGTATCACTCCCCATAGGTGAAGCGCGCCCCAGGGAGGATGATGAGAGAAGTATTGATGGCGTTTGCCGCCGAGGCGTGGAGCGGCGGTGCCGGTAATCAAGAGACAAAGTCATTTGCTGCAGTTCCAGGTGTCTTTACTCACCCTTTGTTCTGTGTCGCTCGCCCGGTTAGTACTGGTCACCCGCTGTGATGGGCTCCTTTGACCCCGGATAAGTTAGCAGAATTCACCGGTGTTTGAAATAAGAAGAAAGTCCTTTTTCAGGGCTGTCCTTTTAGCTGTGAGGCACCTGGGCTGACTGTTACGCTCCCAGTCCCAGGCCCCGTGAAGAGAGAAGGAAGTGATGGTGTCCCAGAACTGGTGTCCCGGGTAGACTGTCTGGTGATTGTGTCAGTTGCTCCTTTTTCTACCCCAAGTGGAGCCCACACCCTAGGTGGTTGTCCTAATGACAGAGGAATTCCCATACTTCATGATGGCTAACCCCCTGCCTACCCTAGTCTGAATGTAGAACACCGGTGATTAACCCCTTCCTTACCTCAAGGCGAATACCGCAGCTTAAATGAGCTGCAATACTCTGTGGCGACTGAAGCCTCAGGGGTGCCACACATGAACACCACTCGTTCGAGCATCGCTGTGCTCGGGTACGCTCAGTGCTCAGCCCTGTGCAGTGTGTGAACAGCTCACACTGGGAGTAACAACAGCGTGATCAGATGTAGTGTGCATCCCAGCAAAAAAAACCCAAAACAAAAACCCTTCCCACCCTCCCCCACAAGTGATCTGTATATGGCTGACTGCACGTGGGTGGAGACCTGAACTGCCTAATCACTGACTTCCATTGGTTTTGGGTCCCAAACAGAACTTTATCTAAAGTCCATCTGAGCCTGCCGAACTGAACTTCCACATGTCCGCTCATCTCTAGTTGTAAGTCAAGTGATTGTGGATGTCAAACTGTTAAGATTGGGCCTACCTAAAGTCTAAGCATAGACGGTGAGTCAGCACACTGCGATTCATGAATACAGGAACTCTAATATTGCTGCAACGTTTGCATCAACATTAAAATTCATGCATTCATTAATTGCAGTTTGCTGAGGCACCATGTATGTACCTTGTGTCCCCGAAAATAAGCTCTGGCAGGAATTTTTGGCCTTTTCATAGTATGGCTTAAAAATAAGCCCTACCCTGAAAATAAGGCGGGCTTTGCACGATGCGACATCGCAAACCGATGCTGCGATGTCGCACGCGATAGTGTTGCAGGCGCGGAGGAGGCCGCTGCACTCTCGCCAACACTCGGGTCCGGCGCTGCTGCTGGTGCTGCTGCTCGATGGCTCGAGCGGTGGGCCGGATCTGGGGACTCGAGCGGCGCTCCTCACCCGTGAGTGAAAAGGGGATAGTTTTTGGGGTTTGGGGAGTCGGTCCGTGACGCCACCCACGGTTTGTGGTGAGGTTGGGACACCACCGCTGCTCTGGACGGGGATCCCGGGAGCGATGACAGGGAGCAGCCGAGATGTTTCTCTCCCCTCCGTGGGTAGGGGGGTTTTAGGTGGTCCCGGGGCCCGGTGAGGGGTAGCTGGAGGGTGGATGGCAGGGTTTGGTGAGGTGCAGGGTCGCGGGGGCAGCGCGGTGCCAGACGGCATGGTGGTACTCACTCAGCCAATAATGTATACGGAGTCTCTGGTAAAACAAACGGCTGGATAGACGGGTCCCGCAGCCGGTTGCGATGGTCACTCCCGGTAGGTTGGCGGTGACTGCCTTTCCCTGCACCTGTAGTGTGTTTTCGGCCCCGATGGCTTCCCACCGGTAACCCACTCCCCAGTGTGGATAGATGCCGAGGGAGCCCCTTTTGCCCGCAGGCTCTGGCCCTGGGAATTGTAGCCTTGGCGGTGACTGTATTTCCCTTCACGGTTGAGTGGTTGCCTTCAATCGGGTCTTTGCTGCTGGGAAACCCCGGAGGTTCCCGTCGCTAATGGATTTGACTGGTTTTACGGCTACTCCAAGCCTGGTCGGGGTCCGTAGGCCCTGCCGAATGGTGCTGGCTTCTCTTCGCTCCCCGGTTCGGTACCGGCGGGCCACCGCCCGACCCCGGTCCTACGGTTCCGCGTCAATCAGCCCTTCCTGCAGACGGTCACCACCGTCTGCCAACCTTGCTGTATGTGCCCGGGCCACGTACCCGGACTTGGTCAGACGGCTCCTCTACTACCACTTCACTCCTGCTCCTTCACTCTCCCTAACTGAACTGAACTGCCTTCCTTTTCTGCCTCCAGGACTGTGAACTCCTCAGTGGGTGGGGCCAACCGCCTGGCTCCACCCCACCTGGTGTGGACATCAGCCCCTGGAGGGGGGCAACAAGGATTTGTGTGTGACTGGTGTGCCTAACCAGGGTGTAGGGTGTGTTGTTGTAGTACCTGTGACGTCCTGGCTTGTCCAGGGCGCCACAATAGTCCCTGCCCCCGTCGCAGCAGCAATATCTCGTGATTCCTGGCGTAGCGAACATTATCGCTACGCCAGCTTCACATGCACTCACCTGTCCTGCGACGTCGCTCTGGCCGGCGTCCCGCCTCCTTCCTAAGGGGGCGGGTCGTACAACGTCAGAGCGACGTCACATGGCAGGCGGCCAATCAAAGCGGAGGGGCGGAGATGAGCATGATGTAAACATCCCGCCCACTTTCTTCCTTCCGTATAGCCGCCGGCGGCAGGTAAGGTGATGTTCCTCGCTCCTGCGGCTTCATACACAGCAATGTGTGCTGCCGCAGGAACGAGGAACAACATCGTACCTGTCGCGGCAGCGTAATTTTGAAAAAGTCGGATGATACGATAACACCGATGATACGATAACGACGCTTTTGCGCTCGTTAATCGTATCATCTAGGATTTACACACTACGATGTCGAAAGTGACACCGGATGTGCGTCACTTTCGATTTGACCCCACTGACATCGCACATGCGATGTTGCAATGTGCAAAGCCGCTCTAAGCCCTAGTTGCAGTTCACTTATGAAGTGTCCATGAAGCTAAAAAAGTTAAAGAATGCTGCAGGACACTTCATTCTAAAAAGTAGAAACCCACAAAAGAGAGAAGGCAGACCCTACAATCGCACTCACCAGACCCCGAAGAACTACAGCTGGCAGGTACCAACGATGGATGGGCTCTCCCACAGAGATCTGCATCACTGTCAGGTCAGTTCACACACACATCGGGTCCAGGATCCATCTGTGCTCACACACATACACATCTGATCGTAGTATGTACACATCACACACACACATTCGGTGATACCGTAATGCTTCTGAGCAGACCTGCGGTGGAAAGCATCAAGGTCCTGCGGTGGAATACATTGAGGACCTGCTCTGCTGAGAGGAGTGCTGTGGAATATATGAGGACCTGCTAGCAGCGCTTGCCATGTAATGCAGGAGGACCTAGGAGCGATGCAGATGTCCGGGTCTGATAAGTGCAATTCTCTTGGGAGGGTGTCTGCCTTCTTTTGGGCGTTACCTTACCCCCAACCTGTGTTTCTCCAAAAATAAGACCCCCCCAAATATAAACCCTAGCATTTCGGGGCCAAAAATAATATAAAATATTGTCTTATTTTCAGAGAAACACGGTATATGTTTGTCTATTGGCCACATAACCTATTTTTTTGCACCTGTAGATTAATTTTTTAAGAGATCGTTACCTGTGGATCAGGTGTTCCAAATTTCTATAAAGTCAAATTTCCTATTATTCTTGCCTTATCTTTTGTGTTGAAGGATTGGTACATCAGGGGACTCTTTTGAGTTTAAAGACAGAATAGAAAGTGGCCATTTTTTTGTTTTTATTTTATTCTTGCTTCTGAGTATGCTGGTTTTTTTTTTTTTTTAAACCAGCGATTTGGGCCTCTTTGTATAGTGCTAATTTTTATGATATTTACCAAAAACATTATGGCTCCTTGGATCCTCGGGGGCGTGTCTTTAGCCTGCTCTGTATTATTACCCTGTAAGCCACGCCCTCTGGTAAATATTTAAAAAAAAAAAACTACACTAAATAAAAAGGATTTAAACAAACACATTTTCCTTTAGACACCTTAATTACAGTTTTTATGATCAATTATCTTGATTATGTTTTTTCCCCATCAATCTTATTTTCCCTATTCCTCACCTGGATTGAGTGATTCCAATGTCCCGCTGTCCTCTTAGAAATTCCTATGGTTCTGACTGCTTGACGGGCATAATCTTTTGCTTGGGGAGAAAATAAAGGCTTCTCTTTCAAGAACGTGCTAAATCCAGTCATATTCGTCATCACAAAAAATGGAACTAAAGTTTGAATAAATATTCCTTTAGGAGAATATTCATAATGAAGGGAACGGCTGAAGTGATGCAAGAAGGACTGCAAAGAAATTAAAGAAAATATTAAAAGTCATTCAAAATACCAATATCTCAAATCTTGTATATGCAGGACGTTCCGCCACGTTGCAGACTCTGTATGACCTTGTAGACCTTTTAGCTATGATAACTGCTGATCGCCAAGGATTTCAGCCACAAGACCCTCGGTGAAATGGGTATTTGCTACCAGGTCCTCATTTCGAAAAAAAGGTGATATCAGATATCAAAGTACCAGAAAGAAACAAAGATCGATATGGAGGCTTGTGTAAAAACTCTAGATATGGTACTGCTCATCTGAAAAGATTATGTGCCACCCCCGCGTCAGCAGCCGGGCTGCTCGGATCCGGATCTGCGGTGGCACGAGGGGCGTCCGGACCCGGGGGTCATGCGGCCACTCTAATGAAGGGGGTATTTACAGGGGATTGTATATCTAGAGTTCGTGACACCACCCGTGGTGGGTGGTAATATGCAGTACCACCGCTGCAGTTGGGAGTACCCGGGGGCAATGGATTGGGGCAGCTAGGTGTTGGAACCCTCCACGGGTAGGGGGGATGCCCCGGGACTCGGTGATGGTGTTGGGGAGTGCCGTTGGGGGTGAAAGGGTCACTTGCGTACTCAGTCCATAAAGCTGACACTGACTGACAACTTGGTAAACCAAAGTTCTGGACACCGCTGCCGCTGAGGGGAGCTAGTTTGGGTCCCGTCCCTGATGGTGTTGCCTGATGATCTGTGACCTTCCTCCTGGCACTAAGTTCACTTGTCAGTTGATCCCGGTAGTGTAGAACTAGTTGGGTCCCGCTCCCCAGTGGGGCTAACTGAGGGAGCCTGCTCTCAGGGGTCACGCTTGGGATTCTCCTGGACCGTTTTAGTGGAAAGTCCTATCCCCCTCGTTGCGCTAGTACTCTATACGTATAGGACAACAGCACGCATACTTCTACACCCAGGTAATTTACTATCTTGTTTGTGCTCGCTGCGGTATGCGATTTAATGAGTTACATTTACATCTCTGCACCACGTTTGTGCTGTGCGTTTCAGTGAGCACACGCTTATTTTTGCTATCATACTGCGGTGTGCTTCTGTTTACCGGGTGGTAACACGTGTTTTTCAGTATACCTTCCAAAGTGGCCTAATGCATATATAGCTGCAGGTTACAGAGCAGTTTTTTGCCTTGTCCATAGGGTTATGTGCAATTGCACTTTGCACTTTGGATTTTTTATATGGCAGGTTCTGTTTTTAGTAACTTTTAGCAAGCTTGAGGCACTTGTCACTTTATATGATTGGTTATGAATTTTTTCATGTGCTATTTTGGATGCTGTTTGTCCTACTTCTACAATAATACTCTGCATATATCCCATTTTAATGGTGTTGGTGTTATTGTTTAACTATTATTTTTCACAATAAAATATTTATGAATTGCATTGGATTTGCTGTCTCACTTTTGAAAAAATAGATTGGTAATTTTTTCATGATGAATCATTAAACCAAGAGTGCACCTACACAGGGAGAAAAACAAGCAGCACCGACTAAGCCGTCCAGTCCATAATAAGCTGTCTTTTAAAGGCGACGCTTACCACTTGTAGGGATATCCCGCTACATCGGCAAGTTTTGTGCAAAACTCTGTGACAGCAGCATAATGTAGGGACAGAAACCCTGATTCCAGCATTGTGTCACTTTCTAATCTGCATGCTCTCATTTTGAGATAATCCCCGTTTTCTCTGTTGCAGATCTAGCAGAGCTCTGAATGCTGAACTGTGTATAATACCGCTAACACCACTGATTGGCAGCTTTCTGTGTGCACGGTGCAATGATAGAAAGCTGTCAATCAGTAGTGACGGTGTAGTTGGAGGACATCCCACAAAACATCTAGTCCTGAAATTAAAATCTCCTGCTAATAAAACACTGATTCTATGGAAACAGCTACATACAGCCTACTAGATGACACATTCCTAGAATCAGGGTCTTAATACCTGCATCGTGGTGCTCTCAGATTAAATAACAAATACCTGATGACAGATTCCCTCTAAATGGTTCCAACTCAGATATGTATGGCACATTTAAAGTGTCTGTAGGTCCTGAACTTATATCCAAAACAAGGGTTCCCAACCTCCGTCTCGTGGGCACTGTGATTTTAGAAATGCCATGAAACTGGATGAAATGAACAGAGTATCCTTTCTATTTACTGTGGATCAGGAAACGACTGTTTCCGAGATAAGGGTGGGTCCTAGAGGTGGTACTGTGTCTATCAGAAATGTTATGGAAGTGCTATAAATATCTAATGTGAGAAAAATGCAGCAGCAACGGTATTCTAGCCTAAAACTTGTGACACCTATTGTTACGCTTACACATGGAACACGCATTCAGACCAACAGGTGTCTGACGAACGACAAAAATACAGCAGACAATACAACAAGAAAGGGGGAACACTGGGGACACTATAACAATGGTGGGCCCAAGCTCTAGTGAGAGGAGTGGATGGGACACCTTCTATCTTCACTGCAGCTCTTCCTACACTCCTAGCCAGACCTTATACAGTCACCGCAACTGTCGCTGTGCAGAAACCTGAGACCCTTAGAAAAACCCCTTTAATTGCCCTGGCAGGTGAGAGACGGTAGCCCAATTGCTGCACTAATATAGCACGCAAAAAGATAAGACAAACAGGGGAAAACAGTAACAAAAAAAGATAAAATCTAGCTTCTGGAACACTATTTCTCAGCTCCTTCCACCAAGGGGGCCAGTATACAAATGGATTTGTATCTTCAGCAAGGACTGCTGGGTAACAGCTCTATTTAAGCCTGAAGGGGCGTGGCTACAAAGTAGCTGCAGCTGAAACACTCAGCTAGGAACTGCAGAAAAGCTGCTAGAAGCAAAACTGCCATTAACTGTTTCAGTAATAAGAGAAACGAAACAACATTTAAATGTAGAGACACAGATGGAGATGAGAGGCTCCAGTCCTAAAGCTGTCACTAGTCTCCAAAACCAGGAAGACGCCCGTGACACCTATTCACTTGACAGGTAACAACTCAGTTGGACTCCAATCACCCAAACCCCCAACAGCACAGCTGCAGTAAAGACCATAGACCATGTGTGCTTCCACTTATTTCAAGGTTTATGAGAGTGATATACCAGAATTAATGGGTAGTAAACCAATAATTTAGGACAGAATAGGCCCTTCACATGAAAAGCTTGCAGTCTGAAAAAATAACTATTACCTTAGATGCAGAGTAAAGAGTCATGAGAGGGCAAGGTTGACAACTCGTCCCAGAAGTCACATTGACTATGGCTCCTCGCTTCTTCTGTACCATTCCAGGGAGCACTATATGTGCCATCATTACAGCTGCAGCTATGTTGACATTAACGATCTCCCACAACTTGTCTTCTGGGACGTCAGCAAAAAGGTCTGGAAACTCATAGAACAATCCAACATTATTCACTAGAATGCCAACATCCAGGTCCTTCAATGCTTCTTTAATGGAAGGATACATCTCATGACCTCGACTGAAGTCAGCAACTACAAGACGTGTTTTTACTCCATAGGTCTTGGTTATGGCATTAGATGCTTCCTGGAGCTTTTCTATGCTCCGACTAACCAAAATGACGTTCACACCATGTCTGGCTAATTCCTCAGCATAGGCTTTACCAATACCAGATGTGGCTCCTGAATTACAGAACAACATAGTGTAAGGATGGTAATATAATGCATGGTTGAGGTAATACTTTGCACATTGATGATGTAGAAAAAGATCAGTATTGTCTAAAGCAGGGGTCCCCAGTCCGTGGCTCGTGGGCCCATCATGTATGACTCATGGCTGTCTTCCAGCTTGGTGCATTAGAATCAGTTATACCAAACAGGTATAAAAAGCAGGTCTACAGGTGGTGACTTTTGTGAGTAGCCATGCACGGAAGAGCAAATCTGAATGGGGATTAGGCACAAACCCCTGGATCTTGCTATACTGCCGCAGTGTGATTTTTGTGAAAAAGCTTTGGCTGTCATTATACCAGTAATGGGGGCTCTGGTTGTCACTACTGTGAGGGGGATAACTGTATGTGGTTCGAAGCTCACTCTCTGAACTGAATGTGGCTCATAACCCTCTCTCAGAGCTGGATGAGGCTCGCGACCCTCTCTTAGAGCTTAATGTGGCTCACAACCCTCTCTCAGAGCTGGATGTGGCTTGCAACCCTCTCTCAGAGCTTAATGTGGCTCACAACCCTCTCTCAGAGCTGGATGAGGCTTGCGACCCTCTCTCAGAGCTGAATGTGGGTCACGACCCTCTCTCAGAGCTGGATGAGACTCGCGACCCTCTCTCAGAGCTTAATGTGGCTCACAACCCTCTCTCAGAGCTGGATGTGGCTCATAATGCTCTCTCAGAGCTGGATGAGGCTTGCGACCCTCTCTCAGAGCTGAATGTGGGTCACGACCCTCTCTCAGAGCTGAATGTGGGTCACGACCCTCTCTCAGAGCTGAATGTGGGTCACGACCCTCTCTCAGAGCTGAATGTGGCTTGCGACCTCTCAGCGCTAGATGTGGCTCACAACCCTCTTTCAGAGCTGAATGTTCCTCGTGACCCTCTCTCAGAGCTAGATGCGGCTTGCGACATTTTCTCAGAGCTGGATGTGGCTCATGACCCTCTCTCAAAGCTAGATGTGGCTTGCGACTCTCTCTCAGAGCTGGATGGGGCTCGTGACCCTCTCTCAGAGCTGAATGTGGCTCGTGACCCTCTCTTAGAGCTAGATGTGGCTCACGACCGTCTTTCAGAGCTGAATGCGACTCGCAACCCTCTCTTAGTGCTGAATGTGCCTCTCGACCCTCTCTTAGAGCTGAATGTGGCTCTCAAGGTCACAAAGGTTGAAGACCTTTGGTCTAAAGGAACGATGACAAAGTAGGGTAGGGTCAGTGTTGCCTAAGTGAAGAGTTAAATTCTCTACTCATGGGGTTTTGAATGCACAATTGTTTTTCCATAGTGACGGGAGTGATACCTGAGCTTTTACCCACCTTGCAGTAATGAGCAAAGTTGTCCATATTTTTGTAAGTTGAAAGAAGAAGGGGAAAAAGTTTCCCACTTCTTTGAACTGGTGCCTTTGGCCCTGACTACCACGTCTTTTACTATTTGCCCTGCAGAAAAGGAGGGCAAACTGTCTTGGTCACATAGTATATTCTCCACATTTCTCGAGGAACTAACAGATGATGCTCATTCTACTCACACTCCTTGTTGGGTGGCAAGCTGTGTGGCCAACTGTGCTTGTAGATGTTACAGGGGCAGGTCCAGGCAGCAGGAGATGTAGGAAAGCTGCTGCAATCTGCCCTTTCACTGTTTTGTTACTGAAGTTTTGGTTCAAGTGACAGCATTCAGGTAAATTTCCTTTACCAGTGTTTGCAGAGTGGTGTTGACTCGCCCACCCCAGGGCTATGGGACACCCGGTGCCGGGCCGGACTAGTCCGATGGTAGTCAGTGGTGGCTGGGCCCGGCTCCGTGGCCCTGGTGGGTGTCAGTTGAATATGTGGCTTGCTTGTTAATGGTTGTGTTCGTGACGCCACCTGTGGCATGCGGCTATTAAGCCGCCGCTGCTGTGTGAGGCCTCCGGGATGATGATATAGCAGCTATGGTAGTACTGCTCCCCACAGGTGGAGCAATGCCCGGGGCACAGTTGGTGCTTGTGAAAGTCTATGGTGCTGTGTGACTAACACGGTGCAGGGCCGACAGGCGAGGAAAGAACCAGGCACAAACAACAGTCTCTTTACCTTTTCCTCTTTTACTCTGGGAACAGTCCAGTCCTGGGAGACCGTTACAGGTGGTGATGGGGATCCGGTCGGCCTGGAAGTACTTGGGGTGATCTTTCTGGCCAGCTGAGTATGAGGCCTACTCCTGTACCTTTCTTGGTGATGATAGGACCCTGCTTCTCTGAATCCAGCAATGGCCCTCTTCGCTGCTGGGACCAATAGCACGTCCCTTCCCTCTGTAGGTGGCTGCGCAGGCCCACTCCCTGGTGCTTCTCCGCTGGAATCCACACCGGGCCCTGATGCTGCAGCTGTACCTTGGATGTGTCTGGGCCAGGGGCTTGCAGCTCCCCTGCCCTTCGGATTCGGCTACCAGGGACGGATTTTATACCCTGGCAACCACAGACTCCGATGTCCGAGTCTCTCTGCTGCCTCTCAGCTACTCCTGCTTCTCTGGGCCAAACTGCTCCAGCTCTAGGCCCCAGATTCACAGGACAGCTCACTCTGTGTCTGTTCACTTCTGCTGCTCCCTACAGACTAACTAACTCCTCCCCCAGGTCAGGCTTAAGGAAGCTCCCTGAAACTTCAGGTTCAGAGCTCCCCCTACTGGCCTGAGGGAGAAACTGCGGTGGATGTTAACTTACTGGCCAGTAGATTTCCCCATTACCTCCAGGCTCAGCATTAACCCTCAGGAGGGCAATGCCGTTGTGGCGACCAGGTCCTAGGGCGCCACACTCCCCCTTAGTTAAATTCAGTACTCCCGGACTGTAGAAACAAAACATAACATGTCATACATTTCATCCCAATATGGGAGGCACATTCTCTTTAACGTTACAATCTTAAACATTTCTATAAGAGTCCAGTGTGGCTCCCTGCCGGGTGTCCATTACACTGCTCCATGGGGGACCCGCCGCGATCAAACCCCCAACGTAGGCTCTGGGCGTGCGTCAGAGCATTGATGACCCCACTCTATGCACGCCGGACGGGTTTTTCTTCAGGGGTGTTTGAGCACACTGGTGCTAACTATGAACAATTTAGGTGTTGGCCACCCATAGTCCAGTGGCCCAATTGTCCATTTTCGCAATCAAAGAAAAAGAAAACATTTTGTGCACAACATGACAGACATTTTGCATAACTATTTACACTCTAATAAGTACTCTTTACTTTATACAGTAGACTCCCTATACCTTAGAGGGGGTTGTCCCCGAGTGCTGCGCTGGGACCTACGTAGCTCTGGTGTTTGCCCCTGACTACGTGGTGCGTCTTCTATCTCAGCACTACAGGTGGGCCTAACCCCAATAGGTAAGCGTGATGGTTGCCTTTGTGGTCTAGGAGTCGCCAAGGGTATGACAGGTTCACCACTGACAGGGGGTTGATCCTCCTGTTCCACTGCTGGCGTGTCATCTCGTGCTGGAGCGGACGATTCTTTAGGTGGATCCGGAACCTTTTCTGTTTCTGGCTCGACCAACTGCGGAAACGCCAAAACTGGTACCACTATGGCATTGTTGATTCGGGTCCAAGTTTTGGGGAACTTCCCAAGGATGGTTTGAATCATCTCCCCTTCTTTCTCTTGACTTTGGGGACTTCCTTGTACTCCTTCCATTTCTCTTTGGATTCGGCACCGTTCAGGGCACGCTTTCAGGCGGTCTCGGGAAATTGCTTGACAGGTCTTGCCTTCATCTTTGCTTATGAGGCATACCTTACTATTGTCAAAGTTGGAGGGGATAATGGTGTAGGGCTCGTTTTCCCACTGATCATCCAACTTATGCGTCTTCCGCTTCTTCTTGAGGACTTGTTCTCCAGGTGCTAAGGGAGTTGCTGGGGCTGTTTGATTGTAATGCTGTTCTTGTCTCGTTCTTGCTTGAGACAGGCTCCTTTCCACGCACTCCTGGATCTTACGGTACCGCTGCTGCCGTTCTGCATCCCAATCCTCTATTTCTTGAACTGCCTCAGGCGACACAGTCCCCATCTCAAAGTCTACAGGCAACTTGCCTGGTCTGGCTCGCATCAGGTAAGCGGGGCTGCAGTTGGTCGAATTCACTGGGATGTGGTTGTACAAGTCTACCAGATCTGGCAACTTTTCTGGCCATTGGTTCCTCTCTTCCAGCGGTAGGGTCTTCAGCATATCAATAACCACATGGTTCATTTTCTCGCACAGTCCATTGGTCTGGGGGTGGTACGGTGTGGTTCGAATTTTCTTACAACCGTACATGTTACAGAACTCTTGGAACACTTCAGCCTCGAATGCAGGACCCTGATCCGTCAGTACCCTTTCCGGATAGCCGTGCGGTCGACAAAAGGATGCCTGGAACGCTCTAGCTGCCGTCCTGGCTGTCTGGTCCTTCACAGGCACTACTACCAGGAAACGAGAGTAATGGTCCACAATGGTGAGGGCGTACACATAGCCTGACCGGCTTGGTGTTAACTTCACGTGGTCCAGGGCCACCAACTCCAGGGGCTGCTTCGTGACAATTGGCTGTAGGGGAGACCTTTGGCTGGCATCATCCTTCCGCCTCAAGTTACACGGGCCACAGTCTCGGCACCATTTCTCGATCATCTTTCTCATGTGCACCCAGTAGAACCGATCACGGAGTAAGGCCTCCAACTTCTTCCACCCGAAGTGCCCTGCGTTATCATGATACGCTGCTAGGACCATTGGAGCATCCCTCTGCGGAACCACTATCTGCCAGACAAGTTCATTTGTTCGATAGTTGACATATCTCTTGCAGAGCTTGCCCTGGTAGGTGAACAGTCGTCCCCTCTCCTTCCACAGCTGCTGGGCTTCCTCTGGAGCGTCTGGGCCAAGATGGGTCTCAGCTTGCGCTAGCTTCTCTTTGACCAATCGCACGGCCGGGTCACCATTCTGTGTTTCTTCCCAATTATGGTGGAGTAATGGATTGACCGAGACCTCGTGCTGGTTTAAGCGCTTCACTCCCACAGCATGCTCACACTGTGAAACACCCTGGTGATGGAAAGCCGGTAACTCTATCTCTTCGAGTTCATCCAGGTCTTCTCCAGACTCGGGTAAGTGAGGCATTCTGGACAGCGCATCAGCATTGTTATTCTTCTTGCCAGCCCGATACTTGATGGTAAAGTCAAAGTTAGACAGCCGGGCCATCCATCGCTGTTCCATCGCACCTAACTTGGCTGTTGCCAGGTGTGTCAACGGATTGTTGTCCGTGAAGATGGTAAACTTGGCCGATGCCAGATAGTGCTTGAAGCGTTCAGTCACTGCCCACACAATAGCGAGGAACTCCAGCTTGAAGGAACTGTAGTTTTCTGGATTCCTTTCCGTGGGCCGAAGCTTCCTACTGGCGTACGCTATTACCCTCTCTCTGCCTCCCTGTACCTGGGACAGAACTGCTCCCAGTCCCACGTTGCTGGCGTCTGTGTACAGTATAAACGGTTGGCTGTAGTCAGGGTAGGCCAGAATTTCTTCTCCCGTGAGAGCCCCTTTCAGCCGGACAAAGGATGTTTCCAGTTGGCTGCTCCATTCAAATGGAGGGCTCTGCTTCTTAGCCTGCTTCGGCTGGCCCACCAGGAGATCTTGAAGGGGCGCTGCTATCTTGGTGAACCCATCAATGAACCTTCGGTAGTAGCCCACCAGTCCAAGGAACTGCCGCACCTCCTTCACCGTGGTGGGTCTTGGCCAGTCCTTAATTACCGTGACTTTCTCCGGATCAGGTGCCACGCCTTCTGCGCTGACCACATGACCCAGGTACTGTACCTTTGGCTTCAAGAGGTGACATTTGGACGGCTTGATCTTCAGGCCATATTTCGACAAGGACTCAAACACTTCTGCTAAGTGCTTCAGGTGGTCCTCATAAGTCTTGGAGTAGACTATTACGTCATCCAGGTACAGCAGCACGGTTTCGAAGTTGTGGTGGCCCAAGCAGCACTCCATCAACCTTTGGAATGTCCCTGGGGCGTTGCAGAGCCCGAATGGCATACAATTGAACTCACAGAGACCCATTGGTGTCGTGAATGCAGTCTTCTCCTTGTCCGCCTCTGCCACGGGAACCTGCCAATACCCACTGGTGAGATCCAAGGTGGAGAAATAGTTAGCTGACTTTAAGGCTGTTAGTGACTCCTCTATTCTGGGTAGTGGATAGGCATCTTTATGTGTAATGCGGTTAATTTGCCTGTAATCTACACACATTCTCATTGTACCATCTTTTTTCTTTACGAGCACTAGTGGAGCTGCCCAGGGGCTACAACTATCTCTGATAACCCCAGCCTCCTTCATTTCCCGTAACATTTCCTTGGCACACTGATACTGTGCGGGGGGTACAGGGCGGTATCTTTCTTTAATGGGATGATGATCACCCGTGGGGATTTGATGTTGAACCCCTTTCACCTGCCCAAAATCTAGGGGGTGTTTGCTGAAGACCCGCTCGTACTCCTGTACCACCCGGTAAACCCCATGCTTTTGGTGTGAGGGGGTGGAGTCGGTGCCCACATGTAATTTTTGGCACCAGTCTTCCGGCTGCCCCTTGGAGCCATTGTCTTCCGCTTGGTCGGACGGGATCAAGGGTTCCACTGCTTTAATGGTATTGTTGCTGACAGTGTACAATTTTGCCACAGTGGCATACCGGGGCAATTTGGCCTCCTCCTCCCCACAATTCAGGACACGGACGGGCACTCTCCCCTTGCGGACGTCCGCTACCCCTCTGGCTATCAGGACTCCAGGCCTACTGTCTGAATACATTGGTTCTACCAAGGCATGGTAATCCTGACCCTTGAGGCCTATTGCTGCCCGACACCATATCAACATTTCACTTCTTGGGGGTATTACAATGGGGAGGGGGTCACTTACCCTCACACTGCCAATTTCTCCTCCGGCCAGCTCTACCTGCTGCCTCCTCATCAGGGCTCTGATCTCCCTCTGTAGGACACGCTGCTGCCCGGAGCTGGCAGTTTCAGACGCCTGTTGTACCAAAATTATCACTTCGGCAATACAATTTTCTATCACATTTGTACCAAGAGTTAGCAGTGGGTCAGATTCTTTGCGATCAATATCTACAATTATCATCCCCTGACATGGCAATTCCACCCGCTCCACTTTAATGGTTACTTCTTTGTACCCAATCTGAGGTAAGGGCTGACCATTACTGGCCACAATTGTTAAATCATCATCTGGGCCATGGTCAATGTCTGAATCGGCCCAATATCTTTTGTACAGTTTGTGGGGGATGGTTGTTACCTGGGACCCCGTATCCAGGAGGGCATTCAAAGGGATCCCATCCAGCACAATAGGAAGGACCGGTCGTCCTCCCACATACTTGCTGCGGCTGGGGGTTGAGCCGGGCTTCCTTACACCTGGGGGTCGGCTCCTGGCCCCAGGCTCGGCCCATTTAAAGGACAGCGTCGTGCAATGTGGCCCGCCTGGTTGCAGTTGCGGCAGATCGGTTGTCCTGTTGAATCGTACCGGTCTGTGTCTCTGCCTCGGGTCGGCGGAATCCTCCTCTGTCGCATCCATGGGACGTCCTCTGGGCTGGAGGCCAACTCGATTTTCGCAGGCGAGGGGGTCATTTGTAGAGACTGCACGGTCTTGGCAAGGGCAGCCACAGTCTTGGTCAGCTCCTGGACCTGTTGTCTGAGCTCCGCAGTGGGATCCTTATCCAGGGACTGCGCCTCAGCCCCTGCAGTGGCTCGTGTTGCAGGCACCACCCCGGGGTACGTGATAGCAGGAGGCCGGAGGGGTACTGGGTCATTCGGCGTAGATTCTCTCAGTACCCTGATGGCCTGGTCCTTAAACTTGGCAAAGTCCAGAGCAGGGTTCTGCAGGACCAGGATACGCAGCTGGGTCCTGTGGGCATCTGACAGGAGCCCCTCTATGAACTGCTCAGTTAGGAGTTTGTCTTCTTCACGTACACTCTCTGGGTCCACCTGTTTAACTGCTTTCAGGGCCTCTTGCAGGTTTAGGGCATAGTCCCTTATGCTGTCTGTGGCCCGCTGCTTGCACCCAAAGAATCTCATCTTTATCTCTGCTGCGGTGCGAGTGTCAAACGTACTCTTTAGCTTGGCCAGTATCTGGGCTGCTGTCCCTTTATCTGTATCAGGCCATGACTTCGCTTCACGCTGGGCTGCGCCGGCTAGCTGTCCCATTAATATGCCCACCTTCTGGCTCTCAGTCAGCGGATACACCCGGAATAAGCTGTGCAGGCTTTCTCTGAAGTCACTCAAGGTATGGGACTCCCCGGAGTATTGCGGCAGCCATTCTGCTCCCGGTATGTATGGCATGGTGATCGGCATTACCGGCGCTACAGTGGGGGCCGGGGCGACGGCGACTGGGATTGCTTCTGCTGGTGCTGCGGCGTCTCGGGCTATGGCAGCCACCTGCCCTCCCTCTGAGTCGGACATCTTCCTCCCCCTTAGTGAACCTTACCAGGCTCCGTTCACTTTTCAAATTTTCTTCCGGGTCGCGCGGGGTTAACAGCGCTCTGCTCTGATGGCGCGCTCCCTTCGCGCTCTTTGTCAGGCACGCCCCCCTTCTTCCTGCGCTCGGCGAGGCTAATGGCGGCGGTGGTCTGCAGCCAGTACACAGTCTTTTAAGCACAATTCCGGCAGGCGCACAGTACCCGGTGGGACCGGGCACGAAATCCTGTTCGTGACGCCAAAATTGACTCGCCCACCCCAGGGCTATGGGACACCCGGTGCCGGGCCGGACTAGTCCGGTGGTAGTCAGTGGTGGCTGGGCCCGGCTCCGTGGCCCTGGTGGGTGTCAGTTGAATATGTGGCTTGCTTGTTAATGGTTGTGTTCGTGACGCCACCTGTGGCATGCGGCTATTAAGCCGCCGCTGCTGTGTGAGGCCTCCGGGATGATGATATAGCAGCTATGGTAGTACTGCTCCCCACAGGTGGAGCAATGCCCGGGGCACAGTTGGTGCTTGTGAAAGTCTATGGTGCTGTGTGACTAACACGGTGCAGGGCCGACAGGCGAGGAAAGAACCAGGCACAAACAACAGTCTCTTTACCTTTTCCTCTTTTACTCTGGGAACAGTCCAGTCCTAGGAGACCGTTACAGGTGGTGATGGGGATCCGGTCGGCCTGGAAGTACTTGGGGTGATCTTTCTGGCCAGCTGAGTATGAGGCCTACTCCTGTACCTTTCTTGGTGATGATAGGACCCTGCTTCTCTGAATCCAGCAATGGCCCTCTTCGCTGCTGGGACCAATAGCACGTCCCTTCCCTCTGTAGGTGGCTGCGCAGGCCCACTCCCTGGTGCTTCTCCGCTGGAATCCACACCGGGCCCTGATGCTGCAGCTGTACCTTGGATGTGTCTGGGCCAGGGGCTTGCAGCTCCCCTGCCCTTCGGATTCGGCTACCAGGGACGGATTTTATACCCTGGCAACCACAGACTCCGATGTCCGAGTCTCTCTGCTGCCTCTCAGCTACTCCTGCTTCTCTGGGCCAAACTGCTCCAGCTCTAGGCCCCAGATTCACAGGACAGCTCACTCTGTGTCTGTTCACTTCTGCTGCTCCCTACAGACTAACTAACTCCTCCCCCAGGTCAGGCTTAAGGAAGCTCCCTGAAACTTCAGGTTCAGAGCTCCCCCTACTGGCCTGAGGGAGAAACTGCGGTGGATGTTAACTTACTGGCCAGTAGATTTCCCCATTACCTCCAGGCTCAGCATTAACCCTCAGGAGGGCAATGCCGTTGTGGCGACCAGGTCCTAGGGCGCCACAGTGTCCCAATGGGAGGTGGTGCAGGTATTCAAGCTGGATGCCCATTGCTTCTCCTCGGGGGCAGGGCTATTGCCGTCCAGCCAATCAATACACTTTTAAGGGCCTTACAAGTGTTTTTAATGTCACACATGTACTGATGGGGACACAAAGCTATAACTATGAACCATGCATAATAATCTCATCACAGTAATGCCTTGAGAAAAATTGTCACGTTGTTCTAAAAGCATCTTCATTTGCAGATAAGATCAGTTGAGTTGTTGAATAACTGCTGCATCTTATGATGGCTCAGAGGTGTTGTCTCTTCACAGGACAGGGTAACTGCTGATCAGATGCCTGCTGGCTTCTCAACAAAGCTCCTCACCAGTTTTAGGTAGCACGGTTCCAACCATCCTTAGGTTGTGTTCACACTGGGTTTCTCGGGTGAGTTTTCAGAACAGAAACTCTTCAATCAAAATTTGTGCTTTTTGAACTTGTCATTGTGTGTGGGAAGTTTCTGTTCCAAAAAGTCAGAATCCTCCCCCTCGATTGTGAACATATGTGTGGTGTGCTCTCTAAGTAACTCAACACACAGCCATTAATGTCTAAACAGCTGGTAACAAAAGGTTTTAACCATCTGCGTTAATTTTTATCACCCACTCATGTGTACATTTCTAAAAATGTGTGTCATCCATGTGTCATCCACATGTTATCTGAGTGTCATCCATGTGTCATCCATGTGTCATCCGTGTGTCATCCTTGTGTCATTCCAGTGTGTCATCTGTGTGTCATCTATGTGCATCCATGTGTCGTGTGCATGTCATCCATGTGTCCTCCATGTGTCATCCATGTGTTATATGTAGGTCATCCATGTGTCCTCTATGTGTTATACATGTGTCCTCCATGTGTCATCCGTGTATTATCTATGTCTCGTCTGTGTGTCATCCATGTGTTATCTGTGGGTCATTCATGTGTCCTCCATGTTTTTATACATGTGTATCCCATGTGTCATCCGTGTGTTATCTATGTCTCGTCTGTGTGTCATCCACGTGTTAACTGTGGGTCATCCATGTGTCCTCCATGTGTTATACAAGTGTCATCCTTGTGTCATCCATCTGTTCTGTTGGTCATCCATTTGTCCTCCATGTGTTATACAAGTGTCCTCTGTGTGTCATCCATGTGTCATCTGTGTGTCATCCATGTGTCATCTGTGAGTCATACGTCTGTCCTCTATGTGTTATATGAGTGTCCTCCGTGTGTCATCTATGTGTCATCCTTGTGTCATTCTAGCGTGTCGTCTATGTGTCATCCGAGTGTGATCTATGTGTCATCCATATGTCATGCACGTCATCCATATGTCATGCACGTCATCCATGTGTCCTCCATGTGTCCTCCGTGTATCATCCATGTGTCATCCATGTATCATCCTTGTATCATTCCAGTGTGTCATCTGTGTGTCATCCGAGTGTCATCTATCTGTCATCCATGTGTCATGTGCGTCATCCATATGTCATCTGAGTGTCATCCATGTGTCATAAATGTGTAATTCGTGTCATCCGTGTGTCATGCCTGTGTGGCGCCCTGGACAAGCCAGGACGTTACAGGTACTACAACAACACACCCCACAACCCGGTTAGGCACACCGAAGTCAAACAAAAATCCTTGTTGCCTCCCTCCAGGGGCTGATGTCCACACCAGGGGGTGGGCCAGGCGGTTGGCCCCGCCCACCAAGGAGTTCACAGTCCTGGAGGCGGGAAAAGGAGTCAGATTAGTTTTGGAGTTGAGAAGTGAAGTGAAGTGGTAGTGGAGCAGACTGACCGTGTCCGGGTGCAAGGCCCGGGCACATACAGCAAGGTTGGCAGACGGTGGTGACCGTCTGCAGGAGAGGCTGATTGGAGCGAACCGTAAGGACCGGAGACGGGTAGTGGCCCGACGGTACCAGATCGGGGAGCAAAGAGAAGCCAGCACCATTCGGCAGGGCTTACGGACCCCGACCAGGCTAGGAGTCGCCGTAAAACTGGTCAAATCCGTTAGCGAAGGGAACCTCCGGGGTTTCCCAGCAGTCAAGACCCGATTGAAGGCAACAGCTCACACCGTGAAGGGAAACACAGTCACCACCAAGGCTACAGTTCCCAGGGCCAGAGCCTGCGGGCAAAAGGGGCTCCCTCAGCATTCATCCAAGCTGGGGAGCGGGTTACCGGTGGGAAGCCATCAGTACCAAAAACAAACCAAAGGTACAGGGAAAGACAGTCACCATCAACCTACCGGGAGCAGAATCCACCGCAGCCGTCAGTGGGCCCCGTCCATCCAGCCGTGTGTTTTACCAAGAACTTTGCATTCGTCATTGGCTGAGTGAGTACCACCGTGCCGTGCAGCACCGCGCTGCCCCCGTGACCCTGCACCTTACCAGGCCCTGTAACCCGCCTGCCATCCATCCCTACCCCTCACCGAGCCCCGGGACCGCCAACCCCCCTACCCACAGAGGGGAGAACTAACATCCAAGCTGCTCCCTGTCATCGCTCCTGGGATCCCCGTCCAGAGCAGCGGTGGTGTCACAACCTCATCACAACCGTGGGTGGCGTCACGGACAATATCCCTAAACCAAACCACCCACTTTCACTCACGGGCGAGAAACGCCGCTCGAGTCCCCGGGATCCGGCCCACCGCTCGAGCCACCGAGCAGCAGCAGCAGCACCCGGACCCGAGCAGTGGGTGAGCGCAGCGTCCCCTCCTCCGCCCGCGACACCTGTGTCATCCATGTGTCATCGGTGTGTCATACGAGTGTCCTCCATGTGTCATTGGTGTATTTCTGGTATAGAACTAGAAAAATAAATTACAAAGCTTCTCCTATACTTGCAATCTTGAACACGTATGCTTATGGACGGCGCACTGATGCCACCTGTGTGCGGTAAGTGTTTTTCATGGACCGATAGACTTATATTAGCCCTTGTCATTTGTGCTGTCAGAAAAAATAATATGTAAGCATCATCATAGGTTATAATGGGTACATGTTTCATCCATGAAAAAAATAGATGCCACACATACCAGAAACATGTACATGTGAAGGAGGCCTAAAGTGTATATCTACTATTTGTAAGACCGAGTCACAGAACTGACTACACCACTTACTGTATCTCAGCATTATATTACCATTGTATACAAGTCATATATACTGCAATGCCAGAATGATCGGGGTGTGCACTTACCAGTTACTACAGCCCACTCGCCATATTGCCGAATATGCTTGGTCCTGTTTACCAACCAAGGAGTTACGTGCAGCTGGATTAATGTATATAAGAAACACAAGAGGTGGAACGTTTTCCACATTATGTATCCGACACCCACAACAGCCCAAATCTCCATGTGACTATAGTAGCACTGTGAAATCGCCCGGGACAGTAATGCAGGAATTCTCAGCACCGCATCAAGGCAATCCATAACCCCAAATATTCCGAGTTCTTCCATCTGCAACGACAGTCATTAAGGACAAAGGAATATGTAATAATGGTTCAGAAAATGATGTGATGTCATTATACTTTAAACAAATGTCACACTTTGCTTTGTGTGATGCATAATAATGTGGGTTCATGAGGGGATCACCCTGCCGAAGAGATTGCAGGACACTGGCAACTAACCTGACTGCACCGCGGATCCCGAATATCTCACTCTCCGGAACTTATAGGCACCACCAAAGGTTGTTAACGACTAGCATTCAGGGACTCCTTGGATTATGAACTTGGGCGGCTGCAAGGTCAAATATATCAGCTTTTTACACTCAGCTCCTGTTTATGACTCTCCAATACCTGAAGACGTGAAGAACAAGACTCTTCATTACCGTCACTAAAAGTTACGCACAGTTCAAGTGCAGCTCTGGAGCAAAGGTCACCAGACTGAGTACATTATTGGTAGTATAGAAAAAGACAAGGTAAAACATAACTGCAAATGGATATTCTGTAGCTTAGAAAATCACATTTGCAACTTTTTGTAAATATGGCCAATGGTAAATGGGAGATCAATTACCGGCAAATGCACTGATGGTGGATAGATTCCCAGGAATTTCACTGATGGCGGATAGATTCCTGGCCATCAGTGCACTTGCCAGGAATCGATCAACCATCTAGTGCATTTGCCAGAAATAGGTCCACTATCAGTGTACTTGCCAGTAATTTGATCCGCCATCAGTGTACTTGCTAGTAATTTGATCCGCCATCAGTGCACTTGCCAAGAATCGATATGCAATCAGTGTACTTGCCGGGAATTAATCCACCATCAGTGAACGCGGATCGATTCCTGGCAAGTTCACTGATGTCATATCAAATTACTAGCAAGTGCAGTGATGGGGGATCAATACCCTGCAAGTGCAATGATGGCGGATCCATTCCTGGCAAGTGCACTGATGGTCGATCAATTGCCGGCAAGTGCACTGATGGTAGATTGATTTTTTGCAAGTGCACTGATAGCAGATCGATTCTCGGCAAATGCAGTGATGGCAGACCGATTCCCAGCAAGTCAACTGATTTTCGGATCAATTGCCAGCAGGTACATTGATGGCACAACGATTCCTGGCAATTGCAATGATAGTGGATCGATTCCTGGCAAGTACACTGATGGCGAATCAGTTCTCAGCAAGTACACTGATGGCAGTTCGAATTACCGACAACTGCACTGATGGGAGATCCATTCCCAAAAAGTGCACTAATGGTGGACTAATTCGGCAAAAATTAAGAGACCACAGCAAAATTGTCAGTTTTTCTGATTTTTCTCTTTATAGGTATATTTTTGAGTAAAACGTAAATTATTATTTTATTCTATAAACTACTGACGACACGTCTCCGAATTTCCAAGCAATACATTTTGTATTTTCTGAAAATGAGAAATGGTCAAAATAACAAAAAAAAACAAGAATGCATTGCTTTCAGACCTCAAATAACGGAAATAAATCAAGTTCATAATCATTTAGAAACAACCATACTAATAATGTTTGGAAGAGTTCAGAAATCAATATTTTGTGGAATAACCATGATTTTTAATCCCAGCTTTCCAGCGTCTTGGCATGCTTTCCACCAGTCTTTCACCCTGCTTTTGGGTGACCTTATGCCACTCCTGGCGCAAAAATGTAAGCAGTTCTTAGTTTGATGGCTTGTGACTACCCATCTTCCTCTTGGTTACATTCCAGAGGTTTTCAATGGGGTTCAGGTCTGGACATTCGGCTGGCCATGACAGGATTTTGATGTGCTTTCCACCAGTCTTTCACACTGCTTTTGGGTGACCTTATCCCACTCCTAGACAGTAGAATGAGGTGGACTCTGGTTGGAATTCAACTGAATTCAAATTTTAGAAGATATGGGGGTCAAAGCTGAGTACTCCAGGTCCACCATCTGCATTGTTACAATACGGTGTATGGGGAGTGACGGGATAACTAGAAACGGGAGCCTAAACTGGCCCTCGAGCTAGGGGAACCCTAGCTGACCCTGATCCCAAAGGTACATCTGAAAGTAGGTACTCTACACTTTGAACCTATATTATGTCAAGAACGTAAAGTGTAACCTGTTTGGTTAGAGAGGGGGAGGGGGGATTGAGTTTGAATTTGGGTTTATGATTGAAAGTTTATGTATATACTTTTACCTTTGTACCTTATTGTACATTTTGTTTATATGTCAATAAAAAATGGAAAATCTGATTTGGTTAATACAAATCTATCTCATTTAAAAAAATAAATGCAATAAAAGGTGATCAGAACATATGTGGCGCCCCTGACCTGGTCAGGCACCACTGAGTACTGCACCCATGCTGGGGACAGTACAATACAGGTAATCCAGAAGGCTGACAGGGGTGTGGTACACAGGCGCATAGTAATCAGCTCTCACACATGTACCCATGAGAGGACCCCTGGGGATCCCAGGAGGGGGAAAAGCCTTGACCTTCACTGGAATAGTGGAGGGGGCCAAAAGCCTCCATCTCCTCTCAAGGGGTGTGGTAAGAGAATCTGGTTGCTAGGTGGCGTAGGCAAGAACAGGAGAGGAGGGGCAGTGAGTCAGTTAGAGCAGAACTCCATAGGGCTCAGTGAGGAGCAGACCTGTGGGGCTGTTGCTGTCTAACAGCGCCCGCGCAGTGGCTACTGACGGGGGAGAACGGTCAACTAGGAGTGCTACCCGAAATCCATCTTCAGCTAAAGAGAGAGCACGGAGTGGGAAGTAAGGAGACTGCTAGAGAGTACCAGGCCCAAACGGGCGGCAGATCCCGGAGCGGAGATAGATCCAGCTTTCTTTTGCTAAACCTGCCGGTGTGGGGCTCTCAAAGCCCACGCCACAACACCACAAAAGCCGCAGCCACGTAGCCACAGTTAGGGCCCATAGCTCACAGGAGGCAAGAAGCTGGAGTGATCTGGCCCAGGCAACAAGCACACGGCAAACGAAGGGGAGTGGGGCTTCAGCAACTTCCCTGGGTGACCCCCATAGGGACTCAAAGTCGGGGTCACCCCAAACCACCAAGGGCTAAGGAAGGCGAGTTAGTAGTCACCCTCACAAGTCAGCCTGAAGGACACCTGGTTCCCGCCTGGTTCATCCCAGCTACGCCCGGGTTACTCACCCTGCCACCTGAAGTGAGTAAAAACCCTGAAAGACATTCTGCCTGTGTGGAGTTATTCTGCGCCTTGTGGTACTACGCACCTACATCGGGCCCTGGGGCTTGCCTCACTCTCAGGAGGCTATCCCAACTAACTGCACATACCATCAGCCCCAGGCGACCCTCAACCTGCAGTGGCGGTCCCTACTGGCCGCAATACTGAGAGTGGCGTCACGACAAGAAGAAGATCTCCTACCTGTGACCAGATCCAGCCGAGTGGAGTCCCTGAAGGTAATGCACCGATACAGCACCGGCGGGGCTTCACATCTGGCGTCACGAACAGGATAAGGACTAGACCTGTTCAGACAGGTGACCATGTGCCTGGGCGGTCCGCTTGAAAAATTGGAAGCGCCGCCATATTGCCACCATGAAAAGCGCGCTGAAAAACAACAGCAGCCCGCGCTGGGAGAAGTTACCGCCCACGAAGAGGTGTGGCTACCCAGAGATCCCCTGCAGAGTTCGGACCTCGCTTGTGAAGAGAGCGGAGGCGTCCAGAGACGTCGGGACAGAAAGGGAGCCAGAAGCCTGCTGCTGGGAGAGGAGCTGCTGAAAGAGGCAGAGCGGAAACTGAACAGCTTGCTATTAGAGGCAACGGCGAGTCCACAGCTGGAGAGTCGTGCAGAAGAGGGCGCAGAAGAAATGGCGTCTGACCGCAGAAACCCAGAACCGGGCTCCGCTGCCTGGTGGTATCGAGAGCTGGCCCAGTTCTGTGACCGACTGGAGACCCGGGTCGTGGAGCAGATCAGGGAAGAACGCATGGAACTTCTGGAGATGGCTGCCGCGGTTCAGGCCTATGAGAGGGGAACCGCACGACGAGTGCCCGACCGGACGGCGACGACTCAGACCCCGATGCTGCCACCGATGGGTGAGTCCAGTATTACCCCTGCCGGCCCGGATGCCCTGACCCCTGCTGCCACGCCCGCGGTCCCTGAAGAGGCGTCCGGCGCGGCGACGCTGAAGCAGGCCGCAGCCACGCCAGGTGCAGCCCGCCAAGCTCAGGCCGCCGCAGCGATGCCCTGCTCGGCCCGCCAAGCCCCGGCCGCCGCAGCGATGCCCTGCTCGGCCCGCCAAGACCCGGCCGCCGCAGCGATGCCCTGCTCGGCCCGCCAAGCCCCGGCCGCCGCAGCGATGCCCTGCTCGGCCCGCCAAGCCCCGGCCGCCGCAGCGATGCCCTGCTCGGCCCACCAAGACCCGGTCCCTGCAGCGACGCCCAGCCCAGCCTGCACAGATCCCATCGCAGCTGCGACGCCGATCCAGGCCGCCGCCATACAGGGCGCGGCCCGCCAAGACCAGGCCGCCGCCAAACAGGGCGCGGCCCGCCAAGACCAGGCCGCCGCCATGCCGGGCGCGGCCCGCCAAGACCAGGTCGCCGCCATACAGGGCGCGGCCCGCAAAGAGATTGCATCACCATTTACCCCGGCCTGCAAGGCCAGAGCAGACACCGCTCCCCAGTCCAAAGAGGTCCCTGCTGGAAAGCCCACGCTGGGGGAGGACCCCGAATACTGGCGGCTGAAGGCTGACATGGAGGCCAAGTTTCCACAATGGTTGGTGGACCGGTACATGCTCCCTCCGCACACCCCCAAGAGGATTCCAGCAATCCCTGCAGCAACCACGCCAAAGAGTCCCCTGCCTGAGCCTGCTGAAGAAAGCCCATCCCCAGCACTGCCACCAAAGGAGTGCCAAGAAGAACTAAGGGGGAGAGGAGGCCAGGAAGCTGAGGAGCTGACTCCGGAGCCACCGGCAGTGGAGCAATACTCAGAGCCGGAGATGTTACCCTATTCCCGTTGGGATGAGGAGGACTTGACACCGTCTGCTGATGAAGACCAGCCCAGAAACCTCACCTGGGGCCCTGCAGGCATTGAGGTAACAGCCCAGCAGAACCCAGCCCGCAAGACCAGGCGTCGCAACAGAACAACGCTGTCCCCTGCACCACAGTCTCCAGAGCAGAGAGAAGTCACAGCCAGAGACCTACAGGAGAAAAGGTTCCTGAGAAGAGCCAAAGCCCAGGTCAGAGGACCCCTTTGCAGAGGAGTAGTGGAGGATTTCAATTTGAAAAGTGGATATGGATTCATTGTAGCACCTGGTGTGAAGGAAGGGATATTTGTCAACAGAAGAGATGTGAGCGCTCATCTGCCTAGAGGACACCCTGGCAGAAACCTAAAGATGGGGGATTCAGTACAATTCACTATGCATGAAGGCGAAAGAGGACTGTACGCGCTTGACGTAGCACTATGCTCTTGCAAACCTTACAGCCACCCCATGCTACAAGAAAGAAAAGACAGGGATAAAGACACAGATGAAGATCAAGAAAGACAAGACAGAGATAAAGACACAGATGAAGATCAAGAGAGAAAAGACAAAGAACCTACGGATGAAACGACCACAGACGACGACAAAGAGCAAGAAAGTAGCAGGTGCCGCAGCCCAACAGGCCAAAGCCCTGGTATGGAGGAGTAAAGTAAAGTAAAGTAAGAAGTCAGCAGTTAGAAAGTTAAAGTTTTGAAAAGTTTGTTTTGCAACGTTTACGTTTAAGCATGTGCCCACAAAAACTAATGTGAGAAATGAACCTTAAGGCTATGAACTGGCTATAGCCACAAACTCTCGCAGTGTAAATAGTTACACCAGAGGGCACCACCACCACCAGAGCCAGCCTGTTTAGGGGCTTGGCTCGTCTGCAACCAGGAGGAGCCCGTCCGTATATAGGGCCTTGGCTTACCTGCGACCAGAGAGCATGCCTGTTTATGGGGCCTGGCTCTCCACCACAAGAGGGTACCTGGTCAGCACCAACTGTGGAGGCCGCCTCTACATCCTGCCAGAAGAGGCTGAAGGCGCGGATCCACCAGGCCAGGTATACCCTGAAACCACCAGCCCATGTAAGCCGCCTCTACATCCTGCCAGAAGTGGCTGAAGGCGCGGCCAACGTGAGAGGGTTTTGGGTGGGTTAACGGACTTGTGGGTGGAGGGTGGCGATGTATGGTACCTGGTGGTTTTAAAAGTTTTACCATGTTTTAATGTTTTATGCATTTTAAAATGTTGTCTTGCAGCCCGAGGACGTGCTGGTGATAACTAAGGGGGAATGTGGCGCCCCTGACCTGGTCAGGCACCACTGAGTACTGCACCCATGCTGGGGACAGTACAATACAGGTAATCCAGAAGGCTGACAGGGGTGTGGTACACAGGCGCATAGTAATCAGCTCTCACACATGTACCCATGAGAGGACCCCTGGGGATCCCAGGAGGGGGAAAAGCCTTGACCTTCACTGGAATAGTGGAGGGGGCCAAAAGCCTCCATCTCCTCTCAAGGGTGTGGTAAGAGAATCTGGTTGCTAGGTGGCGTAGGCAAGAACAGGAGAGGAGGGGCAGTGAGTCAGTTAGAGCAGAACTCCATAGGGCTCAGTGAGGAGCAGACCTGTGGGGCTGTTGCTGTCTAACAGCGCCCGCGCAGTGGCTACTGACGGGGGAGAACGGTCAACTAGGAGTGCTACCCGAAATCCATCTTCAGCTAAAGAGAGAGCACGGAGTGGGAAGTAAGGAGACTGCTAGAGAGTACCAGGCCCAAACGGGCGGCAGATCCCGGAGCGGAGATAGATCCAGCTTTCTTTTGCTAAACCTGCCGGTGTGGGGCTCTCAAAGCCCACGCCACAACACCACAAAAGCCGCAGCCACGTAGCCACAGTTAGGGCCCATAGCTCACAGGAGGCAAGAAGCTGGAGTGATCTGGCCCAGGCAACAAGCACACGGCAAACGAAGGGGAGTGGGGCTTCAGCAACTTCCCTGGGTGACCCCCATAGGGACTCAAAGTCGGGGTCACCCCAAACCACCAAGGGCTAAGGAAGGCGAGTTAGTAGTCACCCTCACAAGTCAGCCTGAAGGACACCTGGTTCCCGCCTGGTTCATCCCAGCTACGCCCGGGTTACTCACCCTGCCACCTGAAGTGAGTAAAAACCCTGAAAGACATTCTGCCTGTGTGGAGTTATTCTGCGCCTTGTGGTACTACGCACCTACATCGGGCCCTGGGGCTTGCCTCACTCTCAGGAGGCTATCCCAACTAACTGCACATACCATCAGCCCCAGGCGACCCTCAACCTGCAGTGGCGGTCCCTACTGGCCGCAATACTGAGAGTGGCGTCACGACAAGAAGAAGATCTCCTACCTGTGACCAGATCCAGCCGAGTGGAGTCCCTGAAGGTAATGCACCGACACAACACCTGTGGGGCTTCACACATACTATATATCTCAAAATGGTATAAATAAAACCGTCAGCTTGCCACGTAAAAGACAAATCCTCAAACAGCAACAATGAAGGAAACATTAAAACAATATGGGTCTAAGTTTAAGCCACTAATATAGTAAAAAAGAAATAAAAAAACTTTGCATGTTTGGCTTCACCGTATTTGTACTGACCTAGAAAATATTGTTTACTGCAAAATAAAGACGATAAATACTAATGCCATAAAACAGTGGTGGAATTGTGTTTTTTTCTCTACTATTTCACCGCAATTGGAAAGGGGTTATGCAGGAATGTTTTTTTCTATGTTCCTAACAACTTGAAGGCAGGCAGTTGCTAACTACCTGCCTGTTCTAACCGGTGCCAGCACAAAGTGGTTATTGATCACTCATGTTGCCGATTCACCTACTCCATACCAGCTCTTCTTCCTCTGGGCTCTTCTTACTCCTGCCTGTTTTGATGATGTCAAGCTGATTAACAGCCGGTTCCCCACTGCCTAACTGCGGGGAACCGGCTATTAATCAGCTTGACATCATCAAAACAGGCAGGAGTAGTCATACCCCATCAACAGAGCAGCTCGGAAGAGAAGCGGCTGATCTGTTGACATCAGCAGAAGCAGCTGAATCGCTGGCAGGAGCGGTCCTTGTCAACTCTGTGCCGGCGGAGATCGGTGCCAGGCACAACTGGCAGGTAGGTGGTATCTAACTGCGTACCTCAATGAAGCTAGGAAAGGAATCATTGTTCATACCCAGGTAAGCAGAACATTGCACCAAATTGCAATTTTCTACATTGGCTCCAGTCCAAAGGATATGTTCCGCCAAAAAGAAAGAACACCCAACCCCCCATTCTGTGTACCATTGGTGCAGAATTAGAAAAGTCATGATTCCCATCCCGACATGTATCTGCATAACTTTACAATGATTAAAATGCTCATTGATATAATGTGGGTGAAGTCAACGAAGCAGAAGCAGCACTGACACTCCCGTGTCCTAGATCTAGGAGTTACATAGTTACATAGTTACTTAGGTTGAAAAAAGACCTAGGTCCATCTAGTTCAACCTTCCTCCACCAGTTGAAAACATTTAGACAGCAAAAAAACATAGGTACATGCAGTCTGACAGCTTATGGCTATGACCTTCCTGTGCTGGGAGATAAGGTATGACAATGCCACTGCAAAAAACCTTTGCAAAAAGACTAAACTCCATGTAATATTAATAACATTTATACACCTCAACACTAAAATTGTACCAACTACAAAGAAAAGTTGTGAAGTTATAGAAATCACAGGATGGACATAACAAGAATAGAACATATTCAAGAGATCTCAATTTATTCATTGACAAGTATTAGTGCCATGGGCAGAAATCCCTGCACTGACAGCCTGAATGCACTTGGGCAAATCATCAAGATCCGCTGCTGGCAGCTCCTTTTGCACTTGCCAACCAATGACGTCCCAGATGTGCTTGATGGGAGACAAATCCAGCTGCTATGAGAAGAAGCGGCAGCTCCAGAACTGAGCATTTCCAGCTGCCTGCCTTCACCGACAACAGCTGATCAACGAGGGTGCCAGGTGTCCGATCCTGGCCTATCAGATATTGATGACCTATCATAAGGATAAGCCATCAATGTTAAAGTAGTGGAGAACATATTCAAGGTTGACTCATTGATTAAGAGGATAGACCTCCATTCCAGCCTTCATTACTATCCTTCTCTGCTCTATGATGACCTTCTAGGGAGGTGGTAGCACGTTTAGGCCATACAGATTGCTCATAGTAACACAAGTAATATACAGCCTGACTTTGTGTAAAAAAATAGCAATGTAATGATGAGCTGTTAATATACTTGGAATCAACACTAGGTAGTTATAGCTGCCATACATTATGCTACCCCACACCATAATACCAGGAGTAGGACTGATGTAAGGCTCCCTCTTGAAAGCCCCTTTATGACGCTCCCCACATAGTCCACAGAACTATCTCCTGCTAAGAGTTAAAGAGGCTGTCCACTACTTTAACATTGATGGCCTATGCTTAGAATAGGTCATCAATATCTGGTCGGCCGGGTCTTACACCTAGACCCCATGCTGATTAGCTGTTCTCTCTGATGGCGGCGGTAGCAGGTGGACAGAAATACGAAGTTGCGGAGCTGTCCAACCAACTGATAGTGGCTGTGGCCGGGTACTTCACATCCACCTCCCATTCAAATTAATAAGCGGTGTATGTGCAGCACCAGGTGACGGCCACTATGAGAAGACGGGTCAGATCCAGAACTGAGCATTTCTGTTTACCTGGTGCCGCCGCCAGGACCGAGCATAGCTGATCGGCGGGGGATGTCTAACCCCTACTGATCATACATTGATGACCTATCATAAGGATAGGCCCTCACGGTTAAAGTAGTGGACAACGTATTTAAGGTTGACTCATCGCTGAAGAGGATAGACCTCCATTCCAGCAATCATTGTTGTCGTGCTCTGCACCATGATGACCTTCTACAGAGGTGGTGTGAGGTCATGTCATGAAGAAACTTTGCTTACTCAACTGCATTCCATATGGAAGAACATTCATCCATTAATAACCTCACTGATAGCAGCCATGACATGTAATTGTGGAGATTTCTGTGTATGGTGCTCATTAGTGATGAGCGAGTATGCTTGTTACTACTCGGTACTCGCACGAGTATCACTGTACTCGGGCTACTCGGCGGGTACCGAGTAATTTTGCAATACTCGTGCTTTACTCGTGGTCTTCATCCCTGCATGTTGGCGCTCTTTTGAGAGCCAGCCCTCATGCAGGGATTGGCTGGCAGACCACTGCAATGCCACAGCCCTGTTAGTTGTGGAATTGCAGTGATTGGCCGGCCCGCACAGCGTGACCGAGCCTTTATACCGGCGGGCGCGCTGTGCTCTGTACACAGCCATCTCATATTCCCTGCTTTCCACGCCCACAGGCGCCTATGATTGGTTGCAGTGAGACACGCCCCCACGCTGAGTGACAGGTGTCACACTGCACCCAATCACAGCAGCCGGTGGGCGGGTCTATACTGTGCAGTAAAATAAATAAATAAATAATTAAAAAAAACGGCGTGCGGTCCCCCCAATTTTAATACCAGCCAGATAAAGCCATACAGCTGAAGGCTGGTATTCTCAGGATGGGGAGCTCCACGTTATGGGGAGCCCCCCACCCTAACAATATCAGTCAGCAGCTGCCCAGAATTGCCGCATACATTATATGCGACAGTTCTGGGGCTGTACCCGGCTCTTCCCGATTTACCCTAGTGCGTTGGCAAATCGGGGTAATAAGGAGTTAATGGCAGCCCATAGCTGCCACTAAATCCTAGATTAATCATGTCAGGCGTCTCCCCGAGATTCCTTCCATGATTAATCTGTAAATTACAGTTAAAAAACACACACACCCGAAAAATCCTTTATTAGAAATAAAAAACACTAACAAAGTCCCTCATTACCAATTTATTAACCCCGACAAACCCTCCATGTCCGGCGTACTCCACGGACTCCGGCGTCGCGTCCAGCTCTGCTGCATGGAAGTGACAGGAGCTGCAGAAGACACCGCCGCTCCGGTCACCTCCACGCAGCTAATGAAGGGAATAGCGCGATCAGCTGCTGTCAGTCAGGTAACTCCCGGCCACCGCTGGATCCAGCGGTGGCCGCGATTAACCTCAGTGACAGCAGTTGATCGCTATACTCACCTCAGTTGGTGCATGGAGCTGACTGGAGCGGCGGTGAGTAGCGCGATCAGCTGAGCTGTCACTGAGGTTACCCGCGGCCACCGCTGCATCCACTGCTGGATCCAGCTAACCTCAGTGACAGCTCAGCTGATCGCTATACTCATCTCATTAGCTGCGTGGAGGTGACCGGAGCGGCGGTGTATTCTGCAGCTCCTGTCACTTCCATGCAGCAGAGCTGGACGCGACGCTGGAGGACTGTGGAGTACGCCGGACATGGAGGGTTTGTCGGGGTTAATAAATTGGTAATCAGGGACTTTGTTAGTGTTTTTTATTTCTAATAAAGGATTTTTCGGGTGTGTGTGTTTTTTAACTGTAATTTACAGATTAATCATGGAAGGAATCTCGGGGAGACACCTGACATGATTAATCTAGGATTTAGTGGCAGCTATGGGCTGCCATTAACTCCTTATTACCCCGATTTGCCAACGCACTAGGGTAAATCGGGAAGAGCCGGGTACAGTCCCAGAACTGTCACATATAATGTATGCGGCAATTCTGGGCGGCTGCTGACTGATATTGTTAGGGTGGGGGGCTCCCCATAACGTGGAGCTCCCCATCCTGAGAATACCAGCCTTCAGCCGTATGGCTTTATCTGGCTGGTATTAAAATTGGGGGGACCGCACGCCGTTTTTTTTAATTATTTAATTATTTATTTCACTGCACAGTATACACACACCGGCTGCTGTGATTGGGTGCAGTGAGACAGCTGTCACTCAGTGTGGGAGCGTGTCTCACTGCAACCAATCATAGGCGCCGAAAAGCAGGAAAGCAGAGAATACGAGATTGATTAATGAGCGGCCGGCTTTTTCAAAAGAGGAAAAGCCACCGGAGTTTGAACAGCCGTGCAGCGCCGCGGCAGTGATCGGGGAACGGTAAGTAAGAGAGAGGGGGGGGAACTGACCGACAGACTGTGAGAGGGGGACAGACAAGACAGAGAGAGACAGACCGACGGGAGATAGAATGAAAAAAAAAATGACCGACATCGTTAGTAAAAAGCACAAAACGTGCGTTTTGGACATCGGAGTGCCACACAAGGTTTTCACGTAAAATCTTTCATGTATTAATCTCAAAAAGTAACATACACCAGCTCTATCTCACTATTGGGTATGTGCCCTTAACATTTCCGCCATGAAAATTCATTTTGGTGTCATTTTGGAAGGTTTTCTGGTGAGTCCGTAAAAATGGCGTAAAACTTGGACAAAATTGTTCACAGCTGTGACTTTTGAGTGATAAATGCTTCAAGGGGTCTTCCCCATGCTGATGCCATGTCATTTGAGCACTCTTCTGAGACTTTTGTGACATTTTTAGGGTTTCTACATGCTGCCGGGGGGTCATTTCACAAAAATACTCGGGTCTCCCATAGGATAACATTGGGCTCGGTGCTCGGGCCGAGTACACGAGTATCTTGGGAGGCTCGGCCCGAGCTTCGAGCACCCGAGCTTTTTAGTACTCGCTCATCACTAGTGCTCATCGTTAGCACACACAAACAGAAAAGGGCCTCTATGCAAGAACAATATATGGACCCTTTGCAGCGCAATAGCTCACCAGCTTTGGAGGTAGAAATGGGCCCACTTAACCTTTGGACCACTGCTCAACCGCAGAGGTTGCACCAATGATATGTCCGCCCTAGACACTCATACGTGATAATGATTATTTGCAGATCATGAACATGTTTACCCTTCCTGTGAGACTGTGCATTTGTAAAGTTGTGCCTATTCCTTAGCAACCATACAAGGTTAGTACCACACCAACGAGAGCATTTTTTAAAATGTATCCGGGTGTTATTGCACTAGGAATGCCCCTTGTGTCCTTGCTTCTTTTATACTGTAGACCCCCATCCCCATCAGCTTTCTACTCCTTTGAAGCTCAATATGTTTTTAGGCTTCATAGGAGATCATAACTGTCACTATGTACTGAAATACCAAAGTATTGCTGTATACAGTACAAGTCATCAAACCAGTCTAAGTTTCATGTCACCTAAGGGGACTTAGCAAAAAACCCCCTCAAAAACATAACATTTTTCTAAAACAATATTAAAAAATAAAAAGTTTGTATTGCTTCCCTTTCCTTCCCTCAAAACTTAAAGAAATTATAAATCATCAACATATTTGGTATTACCACATTCACAAAAGTCAAATTTATGAAATTGGAAAGTCATTTAACCTGTATGGTAATTGTAAAACAGAAAAAAAATTAAAATGCGACAAATTACAAAAAATGCAGCAAACGGAAATCAAAACATTGTATGTACCCCAATATGATACATTTTTTAAAATAAATTAAAAATATTCATTACCTCACCATTCCCCAAGGAGCGTTACAAGTATTCACAGGTGATATGATGCACGGATGAAGCTAAACGCTGACTGTCGGGAACTTGTAGTCACAGAAGAGGTAATGAAATCCAGCAACCATAAAAAAGTGATAGAACATTTGTTGCTATTGAACCCCGCCCAGACGTTCACGCCTTCCTGCACAAACCAGTACATAGGTATATAAAGTATGCATAAAAAAACCCGAAAAACTAAAAGGAAGAGCTACAAATGTAAATAAACATCAAGCTCAACAAGCCCATACACAGCCCCATCGATAACTTTATTTCTCCACTGGAGTGCAGCTTTTAATCCAAGGTCCCTTCCCCTACTCTTATACTCATGACCTCTTCACTTTTTAATGGTGCCATCTTGTGGCCACAGCTTCTAACTGGCCAGAAGTCAGAGGTAAAGGTCACAACTGCTCAGTGCAACTCTACGAGAGCCAGAACGAGGCCCTCATAGAGTTGCATTGAAAATAACCTTCAACTACTCCATGAAATACTGCTGGCAAGACACAAAGTGCCAGAGTTAAAAAAAGCCATACTGTATATTGTGGGAAATATAATATTAAGGTGTATAGTGGGTATGTGTGTTCATGGTCAGTGATAACACTATGGATGTCCCTATGTGTTATACTTATATGGCACCCAAATGGTAATGGGAGCCACAGTGGTATTGCTCTCTTTACCGGGAGCAATGCTATGCTTGAAAGCAATGGGGCGAACTTCATGTTGGGTACGTTTGCACACAACACTTTCTAACTCAGGCCAGAAGGGGTAGCTCAAGACCTGTTTTAAGAAGAGCTTCCCTGATGCATCCTGGCCTGTGCAGGGGCTAAGACAGACACATAAGCACACACTGAAAGTAAAACCAACAGAACAGTATAGGAGAGAAGTGCACATGGCCGCTGATGAGAGTTGAGTGCTTGAGCACCTCTCAGGGCCTAGCGCAGGAGCAGGGCACCGGGGCCCTAGACTGATTGGAAGCTTACGCCCCACCAGTGAAGCCCAGAGGGCAGACGATTTCAAGTCCCCTGTCCCAAAGAAAGTCCGAAGGTGCAGCAGCACAATAGATCCTGGGACCGCAGCTAAACAGTCGGTGCCCATCCCAGGTTCATGCTGCCTGCCAAAGGACAGACAGACAACGACACATAGGAAGAAGGTCACTGTAGGGCTTCAAGCCACAGACACCTGTACACTGAAGCACAACAAGGAAGGCCTCCAAGCCACTCAGCAAGTCGAATTCCTCACTGATACCAGGCTGACCGGACCACCGCCAACTTGTAGACCAGACTCCCGGGCCTGTATAGCCCCTCAAGTAGAGGTAAAGGAAACTACAGTCCTAGGTTGTCCAGTTATTGCCGGCATCCTTAGTACTGCACGCCAACATTACTAAACCATAGACTACTACTCCCACCATCCTCCCTGGGGCCAGAGCTCTGCCTGTGGAGAGCTCAACTATCTGAGCTGCGTTGTCATCCGCCCCAGCAGAGAAGTCCTGCAGTGATGGCTAATACTGGCCGCACACCACAGGTGGCGTCACAAACAACTACACACATCGTCCCCATCCCCAGCCTTTTATTGACACCCGGGGTCACGCAACCAGGCAAGGCCACTGCGGCATCCCAGGAGAAGCACCGCGGCCCAGTGACGAGTAACCCCCAACCCCGGGGGCGCGTCAATTACATAGAAATATGGGAATGGTGGCTCGGCTCTGCCGGACTCCACGTCGCTCCAGTTGATGGAGTGGAAGAACGGGTGAGCTCTGATGGATGATTTTATGGCCAATCTGCCGTATGGACTTTTGCAAAGAAGCTGGAAAATGAGAGAGATCATTATTCATTGAATGATGTTGTCTTACTGATAGGATATTACACAATCTCTATGGACTGTCAACATCTTATCTTCTATCTCTCCTTATAATCCACATCATCGTTCTCCTTCTGATCCTACTCACCCTTTGTATGATATTAAAGGAGTTATAGCAGATCACAGTTGGAAAATGTGCAACATTCCCACATGAGGCATCACTATGTTACCAGTGTAACTAAAGTGTGGTACAGTCTTGTCCCCAGGGGAATTCTGGGAAACGGAGAAGGACAATTGTGACCGCGGCAAGTTTTCCTAACATTGTCATCCTGTAGGCACCGGATAACCTGTCCATCCTCATGATGCCAGTAGTGATTAAGACTCCTGCAAAATGCAAGACTAGAGAAGAGTTAGTCACTAAGGAAAAATACTACCACCATACCTAATTGGGGTTTTTCTTGATTTTTGCCCTCTGCTTTTCACAAAAAAATACATACAGATTTGCCAGAACAAACATTTTTGTAATTTAATGCACATTTGGCCACCATGACATCAGTGGGCGACGCACAACAGGACGTCATTGAGGACTAGTGGGCACTGGAAGTTCCAAAGAGTGAATTCTGATGCAAGAAAGGGAGTAAGTGAGCCAGCCTATCTGTTCAATAAAGGGGTATTCCCATCTCCAAGATACTATCCCAATATGTATAGGCAAGGAAAATCCAGCAATCCAGTCCACGGAAATTCTCTTAAAATCACAATCTTTTATTCAAAATTCATATTAAAAAGTCCATGACAAAGTCAAACATGCCCAAAAGAGGACGCGTTTCGAAGACAACATGTTCTTAATCTGTTTCTTGAGTCCGGTGAGCCGGACAGAATCTCTCTTTTTATCCCAATATGTAGTATGTGTAATAATAAGAACAATGTCAAATACCTCCAATTAGAAATGTAGTATAGTTCTCCTGATTAGTTACATCTCTTATCTCATGCGCAGGGCATTGCAGCTAAGATATCCATTGTTACGACCACTCATATAGTGAGCTAGTTAGTTGCTTTTGGTCTTAACCATGGATACCTTAGCTGCAATGCCCTTCACAAGAGATGAGAGACATAGCTAATCAGGAGAACTATACAACATTTCTAGAATTATATATCTAATACAGATGGGGATAGGATCTTGGAGATGGGAATACCCCTTTAAGCTCTGCAATCCAGAGAGTTCTCAGATAGAAATAAACAGCCTTTACTAGAAATTCACTTTGGTTAAAATACATTTACATTGAATTTCTTGGCCAAATCCAAGTGTATATAGTGAATTTGAAAGAGAGATGAATAAATATTCATATATGAAGTATAGCCAGATAGATATAAAGCTAGATAGATAGATAGATAATTTTTCTTTGCCTTTACATTATTTTAATATTTACCTACAAATCTACTGTAGCGCTAACACTTTATTCAGCCACTTCCGCAATTACATTAGATCAGAGGTCTCAAACACGCGGCCCGCGGGCTGCACGTGGCCCCTGACGCTGCTTGTTGCAGCCCGCAGATCCCCTGACGATCACGGCCCTATCCTGGGTGTCGTTGCCAGTAGAGCACAGTTTAATAATTTGTGGTGCCGCGCAGAGGAGCTTTCTGCACCATACCAATGGCTGATGCCTATCAATCAGATGCAAGGAGGTGACGTCGCTGTATGACGTCTCCTCCTTTCATTTGATTGGCCGCGATCTTCACAGGGTCTGCGGGACGCAACAAGCAGGTAAGATACGTGCCCACGATCAGGACCCGTTGCGTCCCGGATACGCATAATACTACAGGGCACAAGGATGGGCACAATACCCCAAGGATGAGCACAATACTACTGGGCACAAGGATGAGCACAATGCTACTGGGCACAAGGATGAGCACAATACTACTGGGCACAGGGATGGGCACAATACTACTGGGCACAAGGATGGGCACAATACTACTGGGCACAAGGATGGGCACAATACTACAAGGATGGGAACAATACTACAAGGATGGGAACAATACTATAAGGATGGGCATAATACTACTGGGCACAAGGATGGGCACAATACTACTGGGCACAAGGATGAGCACAATACTACTGGGCACAAGGATGAGCACAATACTACTGGGCACAGGGATGGGCACAATACTACAAGGATGGGACTAATACTATAAGGATGGGCATAATACTACAGGGCACAAGGATGGGCACAATACCCCAAGGATGAGCACAATACTACTGGGCACAAGGATGAGCACAATACTACTGGGCACAAGGATGAGCACAATACTACTGGGCACAAGGATGAGCACAATACTACTGGGCACAGGGATGGGCACAATACTACAAGGATGGGAACAATACTATAAGGATGGGCATAATACTACAGGGCACAAGGATGGGCACAATACCCCAAGGATGAGCACAATACTACTGGGCACAAGGATGAGCACAATACTACTGGGCACAAGGATGAGCACAATACTACTGGGCACAAGGATGAGCACAATACTACTGGGCACAAGGATGAGTACAATACTACTGGGCACAAGGATGAGCACAATACTACTGGGCACAGGGATGGGCACAATACTACAAGGATGGGCACAATACTACTAAGCACAAGGACGAGCACAATACTACAAGGATGGGCACAATACTACAAGGATGGGCACAATACTACTGGGCACAAGGATGAGCATAATACTACTGGGCAGAAGGATGGGCAAAATACCCCAAGGATGAGCACAATACTACTGGGCACAAAGATGAGCACAATACTACAAGGATGGGCACAATACTACTGGGCACAAGGATGAGCACAATACTACAAGGATGGGAACAATACTATAAGGATGGGCATAATACTACTGGGCACAAGGATAGGCACGATACTACAAGGATGGGCACAATACTACAAGGATGGGCACAGTGCTACAAGGATGGGCACAATACTACAAGGATGGGAAACATACTACAGGGCACAAGGATGAGCACAATGCTACAGGGCACAAAAATGGGCACAATACTACAGGGCACAACAATGAGCACAATACTACAGGGCACAACAATGAGCACAATACTACAGGGCACAAGAATGAGCACAATACTACAGGGCACAAGAATGAGCAGAATACTACTGGGCACATGGATGGGCACTATACTACAGGTCACAAGGATGAGCACAATGCTACAGGGCACAAGGCTGAGCACAATACTACTGGACACAAGGATGAGCCCAATACTACAAGGAAGAGCATATTACTACAGGGCACACGAATGGGGTACATTACTGCAGTATGGGGACATTACTACAAGATGTTCGCTAAAATTACTATATGATGCTGCTAATTGTAAAAAAATATTACAAGAAGGTGATAAAATGTAAAAAAATAAATCGAAATAAAGCATGAATTTTTTTTCATTAAAAATGCTTTTTTATATACTCGTATATAAACTTAACTAAAACAAAAACGTGCAGGTTTGTCATAATAAACAAGCAAAACATGTTCAAAAAAGTGATCCAAAGGTATATAGAAAAAACTATGGAATCATTAAAAATGTCACTTTGTCCTGCAAGGAATGCGGCCCCCCTCAATTTTTTTTCTATGTGCGGCCCATACACTCAGCTGAGTTTGAGACCCCTGCATTAGATCATTAGGAAATTAAAGGGGTTGTTCACCCATATTTTTTATTGTCTAGATCGATATTATATTGAGAAACAATGTTTCTCTCAAATACCTTGTGTTGTCAATAGTGCCTGTGAGAGGCACTATTGCAGACCGCTGCTCCCCGTCCAGTGACGTACCCGTCCAATGCTGCCTCGTCACATCCGTGCAGCCGGCTGCATTCTGAGCCCATCTGCTCCCTGCTCCTCCTCCCTCCTCCCTCACAGCACGTCTCTTGCTTGCAGCGTTCTGCGAGGAGGGAGGAGGGAGGAAGGAGGGGGGAGCAGGAGACGCGCCGTGCTAGGAGGGAGGAGGGAGGAGGGAGGGGGGAGCAAATGGGCTGTGACAGCAGTGAAACACCGCTCACAGCTCAGAGTTTGGAAGACTGTAGCCGGCTGCACGGATGTGACGAGGCAGCATTGGACGAGTACGTCACTGGACGGGGAGCAGCGGTCTGCAATAGCGCCTCTCACAGGCACTATTGACAACACAAGGTATTTGAGAGAAACATTGTTTCTCAATATAATATCGATCTAGACAATAAAAAATATGGGTGAACCACCCCTTTAATACAAATACTAATATCTGTATATGAAAAGAAGCAAATCTAAATCTCCATAGATGTTATAGATTTTTATTTGTGCATGAAAGTTGTTAATATCATGCAAACATGAAAAAAAGTCTATAGATACAGTCACTTTCTGTAGAAAGGAGCAGATGATGATGATTCTGCTCCTCAGGCCTCTGGTCGCACTTGTTCTGTTTTAGGATATCCCGATCCAAATCACACATGACGGAGAGGAGAAGAGCAGGAACGTGTGATGTGTGTAGTTGGAGTTTTCCTAGATTCCTACAGCACCGTGATCAACCATACGGCCTTCTGTCTGACCATGTGCAGATGGGAGAAGGAGCAGCCGCTGCCTTCTGTCTGCACAAGGCCGAGTAGGAGAAGGAGCAACCGTTACCTTTTGTCTGACCATGTGCAGGTAGGAGAAGGTGCAGCCGCTACCTTCTGTCTGGACAAGGCCGAGTAGGAGAAGGAGCAGCCGCTACCTTCTGTCTGACCATGTGCAGGTAGGAGAAGGAGCAGCCGCTACCTTCTGTCTGACCATGTGCAGTTAGGAGAAGGAGCAGCCGCTTCCTTCTGTCTGCACAAGGCCGAGTAGGAGAAGGAGCAGCCGCTACCTTCTGTCTGACCATGTGCAGGTAGGAGAAGGAGCAGCCGCTTCCTTCTGTCTACACAAGTCGAAGTAGGAGAAGAAGCAGCCGCTACCTTCTGTCTGACCATGTGCAGGTAGGAGAAGAAGCAGTCGCTACCTTCTGTCTGCACAAGGCCGAGTAGGAGAAGGAGCAGCCGCTACCTTCTGTCCATACAAGGCCGAGTAGGAGAAGGAGTAGCCACTACCTTCTGTCTGTACGAGGCCAAGTGGGAGAAGGAGCAGCCTCTACCTTCTGTCTGTACGAGGCCAAGTAGGAGAAGGAGCAGCCGCTGCCTTCTTGTTGTCCATATTCGGTTAGTGAAGGAGGAGCCACTGCCTTTGTAGCACCCACGGGGTAAGGTGTTAACTTTACTCGTCACCGGGCTGGTGATGTCGGGTCTGGGGATGTCACGGGTGGCCCTTCCTGGCTTCGTGACCCCGAGGCGTACAATAAAGAGGGAGAGTTGGTTGAGGGAGAGAATGGATGTAGGAAATGATGGGGGTAGTAGTGGATTTGACTCGTGATGCCACCTGCGGTATGCGACCAGGGAATATCCACCGCTGCTGTCGCTGTCCTCCGGGGTGGATGGTTGTAGCAGCCTAGATGGTTCTGCTACCCACAGGTGGAGCGGGCCTCGGGAAGGATGATGAGAGGAGTAGTAATGGCGCTGGCAATGACAAGCGGACACAGTCTTTGCGGTTCCAGGTGTTTTACTCACAGTTCTTTAGACAACCCGGTTGCCGCCTCCAGGAGTACTGGACGCAAAATCGTTCAGCGATATAATGTTTGACCAAGGCGGTCGTGTGGATGTTTTTCGTCGTTTGCAGGGTGTCAAACGTACAAATATGTCTGCTATGTTCCAAACGATTAACAATATTTTGAAAGTGAACGACATGTCAACGATCAACGATTTTCAACCTATTTGCGATCGTTCGGAGTCGCACATAGGTGTTGTGGAGAAACAGGGCTCAGTGGGTGCTCTTGTCCACTGAACCAGCCACCTTTAGAAAGACAGCGTGGCTCAGGGCTCATCCCAACTGAACGCCGGCCTCCTTAACCGTGGGCGGAACACTACTCAGACAACACAGGGTGAGGGAACCACAATAATTAGACTTTATTGGATCCCCAAACGATTAACGGCACATAACCAGCAAAACACAAATGTAACAGGCAACAGAGTCTCACCCTTCTGCTGGCTCACCAGGGATTTAGAATGTCCATGCCTCAGAGGTTCCAGGGCTATTTACTCCACTCCAGCAGCACCCCGCTTTTGGCGGGCACCCACCGAGAAAGGAATAATGCCAGATGTAGGAAGCTGTCTAAGGTCTGCAAAGTCTGTAGCAGGTGACTGAATTGTCCCAACCTGAGTGTCCTCCTTAGATAGTCCTGGCATGATGATATAATCCTGGCAGCCGGAGTCGAAATCCCTAGACTGTGGATATGGTCTCCAACCGGAACCGGAGTCCCTAGATTTAAGCCACAAGGTATCCTGATCCTCTAGTCAGCTACTAAGAGCTTAGACTGGGTCCATCAGCATTCATCCACTTTCATCAACCCTGGTGGCTTAAAGAAGTCCTCTCTTATAGCCACAGCCCTCCCTCTGGACACACTGCGTCCTCATCGATTGGTTGGACAAGATCGCCTCTCCCATTGGATGAATCTCAAGCTGCATGGACAATGTTCATCCAAATGATGTCTACAGAAAGACTGAGGGTATACATGTAGTCTGGAATGCACAGACTAGACAATGACTACTAAGGTAAATACATTAGCAATACACAACTACAATACAATGATTACTGGAAGAGTCTGGAAAAACAATAGCTAAGCAAACATGAGATAGCACACAGAAGAACAATGACGTCTGGCTGAATTTTAAGAAACTTTAACCCATGAGAGGCATTGGGTGTCCATGTCGTCACATTCCTCCCCCTTCTTAATATTAGCCAGACATGATAGGCTTTCGATCATCCTTCTCCTCTTGTCGGGAAAGCCCATCCGCATTTCTATGGTTCTTCCCTTGTTTATGGGAGATGGAAAAATTGTAAGATTGTAATGCCAGACTCCATCTGAGCAAGCGTCCGTTGTCCCCGGCAGTGCGATTTAGCCAACTCAATGGATTGTGGTCAGTGAGGACTGTGAACTCATTGCCATAGAGGTAGGGCTGCAATTTTTTCAGAGCCCAGACTATGGCCAGGCATTCTTTTTCTATGGTGGCGTAAGCCCTCTCTCGGTGCAACAGTTTCCGGGAGAGGTAAGCTATCGGATGTTCCTCACCGTTGTCCCCCACTTGGCTAAGTACAGCTCCTAGTCCTGTGTCCGATGCGTCTGTTTGGACGATGAACCTGCGATGGAAGTCAGGTGCAGTCAGGACTGGGCTCTGGGCCAGCCGGTCTTTCAATTGGAAGAACGCAGTTTCACATTCTGGGGTCCAGATAAGGTTACGGGCATATCTTTTGGTGGTGAGGTCAGTGAGCGGTTTTGCTATGGTACTGTAATTGGGGATAAACTTTCGATAATAGTTTGTAGTTCCTAGAAACGCGCGGACCTGTTTTTGATTGACTGGGCATGGCCACTGGGTAATGGCTTCTACTTTTGCAGGTTCGGGACGAATCCACCCACTTCCCACTCGATGTCCCAGGTATAGCACTTCGGCCATCCCCATTTGGCATTTGTCAGGTTGGATGGTGAGCTGGGCTTTGGCTACCCTCTGCAGCACCTGGGACACGTGCTGAAGATGCTTTTCCCAAGTGTCGCTGAAGATAGCGATGTCATCCAAATAGGTCTAGGCATACCCCTGACATCCCTCTAGTAAATGGTCTACCATCCTCTGGAAGGTGGCTGGGGCATTTTTCATCCCAAGAGGCATGCTGGTAAACTCAAAGAGGCCAAAAGGGGTTATGAAGGCCGATTTCTCTTGAGCGTCTTTTGTGAGTGGGATCTGCCAGTATCCCTTGCTTAAATCGAGGGTAGATATAAACCGAGACCCCCTAACCTATTTAGTAGTTCATCCACCCGGGGCATGGGGTAAGCATCTGTAATCATGACCTCATTGAGCCGTCTATAGTCCACACAGAAACGAGTACTCTTGTCCTTTTTTGGCACCAACACCACACTGGCAGCCCATGGGCTATGGGAGGGAACTATGACTCCCATATTTAACATGTCATCCACCTCAGCCTTCATCATTGCCAACACAGGAGGGGTCACCCGGTAGGCGGGTTGTCTTAGTGGGGTGGCCGCCCCTGTATTGATATGATGCTGAACCAGGGGGGTTCTACCAGGCTGACTTGTGAACAGGGTTTCTTATGTTCCGAGTATGTCTGATATCTGTCGCTTCTGTGATGGACAAAGCTATTCTCCCAGTGATACATCTTTTACCCCCATTTCCCTTTTGAAGTCCACTAATAGGTCTGGGATCTGGTCCAACTCTGGGTCATCTAACTCTGGACAACAAACTGCTAAATTGGTGACCTCTCATTCCTCATAAGCTTTTAGCCTGTTGATGTGGTAGGTACGCTCACGAACACCTGCTCGATCCAGGGCCACGGTGTAGTCAGTATTGCCACATTTCTTGGTAATGGTGAATGGACCCGCCCACATGGCTTGCAGCTTGTTTTTCCGTACCGGTACTAGTAGTAGGACCTTCTGTCCACAGGCAAATTCTCGGGGTCGGGCAGTGCGGTCGTAACATCATTTTTGCCTTTCCTGAGCCACTTCTAAATTCCCATGGGCTAACGCCATAAGGTGCCTCATCCTTTCCCTAAACTTTTGAACATAGTCCAGTATGGGAACCACTTCTGTGGGGAAGGTGCCCTCCCAACTGTCTCGTACCAGCTCTAGGGGCCCTCGTACCTTTCGGCCGTACAGCAATTCGAAGGGGGAGAACCCAGTGGAGTCTTGCGGCACCTCCCGGTAAGCAAAAAGGAGCTGCTGCAGGTTTTTCTCCCAGCCCCCCTCAGACTCCACATAACGGCTAATGAGCTGCTTGAGCATTCCATTGAACCGCTCACACAATCCATTTGTTTCAGGATGGTAGGGGGTGGTACGCATGGGACGGACTCCATGTTTCTCCCACAGGGTCTGAATCAATTCACTCTGGAACTGTGCCCCCTGGTCAGTCAATACTTCCTGTGGGAACCCTACCCGGCTAAAGATGTCCAGTAGAGCCTGAGCCACGTGCTCTGCATCTATGGAGGATAAGGCAATGGCTTCTGGGTAGCGGGTGGCAAAGTCTACCAGGGTGAGGATGAATCTTTTTCCACTGCGGCTGGGGATGGCTAAGGGGCCCACTATGTCAATGGCAACTCTCTGGAACGGTTCTCCTATCAAGGGCATGGGTTGGAGTGGGGCACAACATGGGGCTCCTCCCATACGTTGACACACTGGGCAAGAGGCTCTGTATTTTTGCACTTCTTGAGTGACCTTTAGTCAGAAAAAACTGCGCAGCAGGCGGGCCCGGGTCTTTCTGGCCCCCATGTGCCCAGCCACAGGAACATCATGAGCTAATCGCAATAGTTGGGGTCGGTATTGCTGGGGTATCACAAGCTGATGTACACGGGTCCAGGGTTTTTCTGGGCAGGATGCAGGCTTTTCCCGATATAAGAGGCCCTTTTCCCATCTATATACCTTCCCCTGATTTCCTCCCCCAGGTTGTACGGCCGCACTACGGATAAGCTCTAGGGTGGGGTCTGTCAGTTGGGCTTTCCTGAATTCCTTACGATCTATCTCCCCCCAGTCAATGGCCACAGTTGGGTCTGAGGTACTCACATTCGTTGGCTCTGAGCAGGAGGCTGAAGATTGAGGAGGAGGGTTCTCCTCGGATGGGTTGGTAGAAACACTTGCACCAGGATGGTGTTTGGCTTGGCTGCGGGTGATGGCGGTGACAAACTGGCTGGATAGTCCTTGTCCTAGGTCATTTCCCAAAATAACAGGGGTGGGGAGGCTGTCCATGAGCCCCACTTCAACCTGGTCAGTTCCCCAGTCCAACTGCACTCGTGCCAGAGGGATGTTCGAGCGCTGGCCCCCAGCAAGGGGGATGGTCACATTGCGGCCAGGTAAATGATGTTCTGTGGGAACGATATCTGGGCTGACCAGGGTGATGGAAGATCCAGTGTCTCGAAGTCCCTGAGCCTGTATATCACCGACCTTGACCGTCTGGATGTGGCGATGGAGGTTGGCTGGTATACGGTGTCCGGCTTGCCGTAGGGTGTGGACTGGGTAAACCACTTCCTTAGCTATTGGTGTTTCTCGGGAGTAGCATTCCTCAAGTCTCGTTGGTTCATCTCGGCATATGTTGACTGGTTGGACTGGCAAATGGGCTCCAGGCATGGGGCCCCGACTTTGAAGACACTCTTTGGCCATGTGTCCAAGGCGCCCACACGTATAACAACGCCGTGGGTTAGACAAGTCACAGGCCCTGTTGGTAAACCTTCGTCTTGTTGGGGCTTCTGTGGTGTAATCAGTTAGTCCAGCACGGGAGTCTGGGGGTCGCTTGGATCCATGGTTGAGGGACCTCCTTGGATCGGTGGGCTTATTGGGCCTCCAGCTGGGTTGGTTGGCTGTAAATTCATCAGCCAATCGCTCTGCTTGCTCTGGGGTTTCGGGCTTCCTGTCAGCTACCCATTCTCGGATTTCCCAGTCCATCTTCTCCAGCAACTGTTCGAGCACCATCACATCCCGGAGGGCTGCAGCGGAGTGGGCAGCCCGACCATCGAGCCAGCGGTTACAGTGTCATCAGAGTTGACTGCCAAATTCGACATACGAGACACCCTGGCGAGTCATAGTCCGGAACTTAGTGCGATGTATCTCGGGTGTTATGGTAAAAAAGGCCAACAAAGTGTCCTTAATAATTCTGTAGTCCAAGCAGTCCTGAGGCCCAAGTGACCGGACAGCCTCCTGGGCCCGGACCGGAAAGCTTGTCCACAGGTATTTGGACCACTCAGCTGGGGGCACCTGGTGCATACGCATTAGCACCTCAAAGTTTTGCAAGTGTTCATCTATGTCAGTGCTGGAATCATTAATCACTGGCACGTCCCTGTAGTGAAGACGACTTCCTTGGTGGTGGTCTATCCTGGAGGTAGGTGCTGGTGGTAAGGAAATTGGAACTCCCAACACGAATTGCAGAACTCCAGCCCTCTCTTCCCTTGAAGCGTCAGGCCCCAATGCAGCCAACAATGCTTTGGATCGGGCCATTTGGGACCAAGTTGATTCCCGATTGTCACTAGATCCATGATGCGGCACATAGTTTAAATCCTCTGGGTCAATATCGACGGGATCCTCATCATCCTCTGTATCATTCTGGGCATCCCAACGGACTAATTTCCGGATCAAGTCCGACCGAGTGTCAGCGTTCCTGTAGTCAATCTTTCGCCTCTGGCACAGATCCTGTAGCATCCATTTACTGCTGTGGTCGTAACTCCTCTCTTGTCCTTGTCCCATGGCTGAGCTGGTGGGGTTGGACATGGCAGCGTCCGAAACCTGAATGCCTCCCCTATGGCCTGCTAGGTATGCTTATGTGCCTCCCTGGTTGTTGAGCCCGGGACGGTGTCCACGAACACCAGTCCTTTGCCACTCCCCTGGATAACCCAGGCTGAGTAGTGTCCCACTGAGGCCACCAATTGTGGAGACACGGGGCTCAGTGGGTGCTCTTGTCCACTGAACCAGCCGCCTTTAGAAAGACAGCGTGGCTCAGGGCTCATCCCAACTGAACGCCAGCCTCCTTAACCGTGGGCGGAACACTACTCAGACAACACAGGGTGAGGGAACCACAATAGTTAGACTTTATTGGATCCCCAAACGATTAACGGCACATAACACATAACCAGCAAAACACAAATGTAACAGGCAACAGAGTCTCACCCTTCCGCTGGCTCACCAGGGATTTGAATGTCCATGCCTCAGAGGTTCCATGGCTATTTACTCCACTCCAGCAGCACCCCGCTTTTGGAGGGCACCCACCGAGAAAGGAATAATGCCAGATGTAGGAAGCTGTCTGAGGTCTGCAAAGTCTGTAGCAGGTGACTGAATTGTCCCAACCTGAGTGTCCTCCTTAGATAGTCCTGGTATGATGATATAATCCTGGCAGCCGGAGTCGAAATCCCTAGACTGTGGATATGGTCTCCAACCGGAACTGGAGTCCCTAGATTGAAGCCACAAGGTATCCTGATCCTCTAGTCAGCTTCTAAGAGCTTAGACTGGGTCCATCAGCATTCATCCACCTTCATCAACCCTGGTGGCTTAAAGAAGTCCTCTCTTATAGCCACAGCCCTCCCTCTGGACACACTGCATCCTCATCGATTGGTTGGACAAGATCGCCTCTCCCATTGGATGAATCTCAAGCTGCATGGACAATGTTCATCCAAATGATGTCTACAGAAAGACTGAGGGTATACATGTAGTCTGGAATGCACAGACTAGACAATGACTACTAAGGTAAATACATTAGCAATACACAACTACAATACAATGATTACTGGAAGAGTCTGGAGAAACAATAGTTAAGCAAACATAAGTTAGCACACATAAGAACAATACGTCTGGCTGAATGTTAAGAAACTTTAACCCATGAGAAGCATTGGGTGTCCATGTCGTCACAGGTGTCACACGCAACGACGTCGCTAACGATGCCGGATGTGCGCCACGGAATCCGTGACCCTGACAACATATCAGAGATAAATTGTAGAATGGGGCTTTGTAAACCGCGCCAAAGATCACTGATGAAATCTTGGATTAATATAAACTTTTTATTTTTGCACAGGTCTACGCGTTTCAGGAGACTCTGCTCCCTTCCTCAGGACCAAACAGGCATAAGTTACATCAAATAGAGATTTGATGTAACTTATGCCTGTTTGGTCCTGAGGAGGGGAGCAGAGTCTCCTGAAACGCGTAGACCTGTGCAAGAATAAAAAGTTTACATTAATCCAAGATTTCATCAGTGATCTTTGGCGCGGTTTACAAAGCCCCATTCTACAATTTCTCTCTGTTATCAGCCACCTGGGGTACTGCTGCCTTTGATCCGGATTTATGCTGTTACAGGAGTTGTGCCTTTCACAACCATTTTTGGTGAGTAGGATCATCTCCTTTATCACCCCCTGTCTTTCAGGGTAAGACCCTATTGCGCTTTTTTGTCTGCAGGTTCTTTTTACCTGACAATATATCGGCAGATAAATCGTAGCGTGTAACGCCGCCTTTACTCTGTGGATATCATGTCCTTATAAGAACGGCTCTTGTCAATCATTTTTATAGCCAGTACTTCTTCACTGACCACATGTGATGCCAAAATCACCTGGAGGAAAATAAAAAAAATTCAAGAAAAGCAAAATTATTCAGCAGATCCAGGCAGTTTTTGCTTAAAATAATTATTTTATTGCATTTCATTAAAATTTCATAGGAATGGCAACCAGTAGATAAAGATCTTACATCAGATTACATCCAATGCGTATCGACACATTGCTATGTCATAATGTCTTATTCATGGATGTTCTTAGAACAAACAAATAGATTTAAATACATTCTTAGAAACCCCATGTGCATCAGGTTTAGGGCTGCCACACCCAATGAAAAACACGTGCATTCAATAAAATGTCCATTACGAACAGATACCAATCTTTATACAAAATATACAAACATTTACACATGAAAAAACATCATTTAATAGAAATTTTTCACCCTTACTGGAACTCTAGTTTTTATTGGATTATCCTAAATATATAATTTTACAAATCTGCATCTATATACAAGAAACAAGATACCTTCACCTCACTTATTTTATAAAAATCCCATTTTTTATCATCAGGGAATGAAATCAACAAAATGTTTAATCATGCTGAAAAGTCGCATACGCGTCCACTCCTTTCCTTAATATAATACATGCGGTTATTTTATTAAATCAAGCCTATGTCCATTATACCCTTTGTTTTTTAATGGTATCAATGTATCCCTTATATATCATCTTCCTGGACGATTATTGAAAAAAAAGGTCAGATTTACACAAAGATTTTTTAATATATTTTTCTGAAAATAGTATTTTTTAAGATATATATAATATACAGTGGTACCTCGCTTAACGAGTAACCCACATAACGAGATTTTCGCTATACAAGCAAAGCTTTCTGTAAATTTGTAACCCGCTTTACGAGAAAGCTTTGCTGTACGAGCGAAACTCTCACCGGACACACTTCCGGTTTTGTCCATCCACCACGCTCTGACCCGCACGTGCAGTTCACACAAGCACACACATGTACGCACAAACACACACAAACACACACGCATGCACGCACATACAGTATTATGCTCACCTTACCTTGCGTTCCACTGGCGGTCTCATGGATCTTGTAGTTCCCGGGTACATCGCGACGTCCTTGCAGCGAACTACAAGACCCAGGAGGCCGGCGATGGAACGGAAGGTAAGGTGAGCATATAACATAGTGTACCTTACGTTTCATCGCCGGCCTCCTGGGTGCTGTAGTGCGCCGCTCCGCTCCGTTCCACGCTGTGATTCTGCCTCCATAGCGACGAGGGAGTTACTTCCTGTCACCGCTGCTGAATGGCAGAGCGCTGGCCAATCAGAGGCAAGCAGCTCTGCCTTGACGTCAGCGCTCTAGCAGGGAAGTTTCTGCCTCGTCGTTATGGAAACGCGATTCACGGCCCGGCCCCGTACTGGTGAACAGCAAGTCCCAAGAGACCGGCGATGGAGCGGAATGTAAGGTGAGCATGTAGTATGTGCGTGTGCATGCGTGCATGTGTGTTTGTGTGAGTTTGTGTGTGTTTGTACGTGTTTGTGTGTGTTTGTGCATGTGTGGAATGACAGAATAGGGGACCAGGATGGGACATTTAACCCGTTGTGGAACGGATCGTCAGCACTGCAATGATTTCCTATGGGAAATCTTGCTTTGCTGAACGAGTACCTTGTTTAACAAGCACAGTCCCAGAACGGATTGTTCTCGTTAAGCAAGGTACCACTGTATATATAATCACCTTGTTCATTTTTAATGGGATCAATTTTAAATTATCCCTTGTATATATCTGTCGCGAGCGGAGGGGTGGGAACGCCGCTTGCCTGGAATCGCCGGCGCTCGGGTCCAGTGCTTCTGCTCCTCAGTGGCTTGAGCATGGGGCCGGACCCGGGGCTCGAGCCGTGCCTCCTCACCCACGAGTGAAAAGGGGAGGTTTTTGGGTGGATGTTTGGGGATGTCGGTCGTGACGCCACCCACGGGTTGTGGTGATAGTGGGCACCACCGCTGCTGGTGACAGGGGATCCCGGGAGCGATGGCGGAGAGCAGCTAAGGTGTTGACCCCTACGTGGGTAGGGGCTGTTGGGTCCCGGGGCCCCGGTTGGTGAGTTAGGGAGGAGGCATAGGTGCAGGTGCCGATGCGGGGAGGCAGCGTGGGCGCGGGTGCAACGTTGCGGGGCAGTGCGGTGCCGGATGGCACTGTTGTACTCACTCAGACACAGAAGGACAGAGTCTCTGGTAAACCAAATGGCTGGATGGACGGGGCCCACAGTCGGCTGCGGTGTTCTCACTCTCCCCGGACGGGTTGATGGTGGCTGTCATTTTCCTGCACCTATGTGAATGTATTTGACTCCTATGGCTTCCCACGGGTAGTCCGCTCCCCGGCGTGTACGTGTCGGGAGAGCCCGTTTTGCCCGCAGGCACTGGCCCTTGGATCTCTGGTCCTTGGCGGTGGATCCTATCTGGACGGGGTGGGCTGTTGCCTTCTGACGGGACTTAGGTGGGAATGAACCCCTGAGGTCCAAACCGCAATCAGATAATTTTACCTGTATGGCGGCTCCTAGCCTGGTCGGGGTCTGAGTACCCTGCATTGGTGCTTGGCTTCAATCTGCTCCCCGGTTCGGTACCAGTGGGCCACCGCCCGACCCCGATCCTACGGTTCCGCTGACCTCCACCATCTCCTAAGAGACGGCCACCACCGTCTGCCGACCTTGCTGAAACGTGCCTGGGCTCCAACCCAGACACCAACAGTTTTCATTCCTCTCACTTCCACTGTCTACTCCTCAACTCCTCTCTTTTCCCGCCTCCAGGCCTGTGAACTCCTCGGTGGGTGGAGTCAACCGCTTGGCTCCGCCCCACCTGGTGTGGACATCAAGCCTGGAGGGTGGAAACAAGGATTTTGATTGACTGGTGTCACCTACCAGGGGAGGGGTTGTGTGTGTGTTGTTAGTGTACTGTGACCCCTGGGGGTCCAGGGCATCACATATTCTTCTGAACTGAACAAAAAATAAAATTAAAAATATAGCCAATTCATATGAAAATTAAATTAACCCAATACTAACTCTGTTTATATATAAATTGCCATATTAATAGATTTTCTCTATGATCCAGGAAGGAAGAACTCCGCAAGAGAAAGGAGGGAAAGAAGTTATGCATATTCTCCTTTACCACATATAGATTATATATCCACCTAAGCATAGGAAAAACATTAACTTCAAAAAAAGTATCTTTTTGCAGCTTTTCTGCATTTTTCATACTAAATGTGTGCTTAGGAGCTATCTCGGGAGAAGGAAGAGTGTTACATCTCGTGGCTCTCCTGAGGCAGTCTCCCATTCCTTGCCTGCCACGAGCATTCCTGCTCAGCAGCACCGTAGGTCTGCCAGACTGCGCAGTGTGCAGGAGATACCTTCTCAGAGAGGCAGCAGAAGGGTGACACCTAGTGGTTCTCCTGTTACAAGGAGTGAAGCGGTCTCCCATTCCTGGCCTGCCGCAGACTCTCCTGCTCAGCGGCCCCGAAGGTCTGCGAGGCTGCGCAATGTGCAGAGGTTTACTGCTCAGGGAAGCAGTGAGATTCCCGTTATCTCTCCACATTGTGAGACCGAGGATCCCGCCTCTATTTCCCAGAGGCAGGAGGGTGAGCATGTGCAATGCGTGGTGGGTCCTGATTCGCTCACTGACGTCACACGGCTTGATGACAAGGCTGGTGACGTGGTGAATCCTGACTGGCCAGGCTGGGACGTCGTGGACCCTGATTGGGTCAAGTCCGTCATCTCCGCCTCGCGCCCGCCCTCGGGTGGAGCTGCACCTCCTTAAAAGCTCCCCCTGCCATCATGGCGGCGCGCGACCGTCCTTCTATGTTTGGATGTCTGGCAGCGTGCTGCCACGCCACTGCTCAGGCATTACTGTCTCTTGTGGGCTTGGCCCTTGCTGCTCCGGCAGTACCTCGTTTGCAGGCCGTGTTCCTGCCTTGCTGCACCGGCAGTACCCCCGTCAACAGGTCGTGTTCCTGTCCCAGGTGAGCTCCTCAAGTCTCCATTGGACTCACCTGGTTATTGAAAGCACACGTGCGTTGGCACCTTTGTGCTACCCTCGTGCCATATTCTCGTGACTTCCACTGGCACACGTGCGTGGGCACCTCTGTGCTTCCCCGTGCAACAGGTACACCGAGCCGTGAGATCTGTGCCATACAACCCTCACGGGTTAGGGCAGATCGGTGTACATAGATCGTCTGTGACATTCCAGACGATCGCTAGCAGCAACCCGCTCACTCTTCACCCACCATAGCGGCGGTCCCTTACACCGCACAGTGGACCTTGACCGGCGGAAGCAGTCCATTTCCCATCTTGGCACGCTTCCCCGGGTCCCCCTCGTAACAGAAGAGAGAGTGCCAGAACATCATGGGACTTGTAGTACCATGGCTACTATAGAGAGTGCTTTACAGAGCTTCTATAGCTATGACCGGCCAGACTGGAAGAGGGCGAGAGAGAGAGACGACCGGTGGAGCTGGTGAGACACAGGAGACATGGCAGCTGGGGGGGGAGCTTAACCGCTTCCACAGTGACGGCGCAGTCGGGGTGCAGAGCCCTCGGTAGGGGAAACCTTCATAGACTAACAAATTTGCAGGGGATGTGAATTTCATGTCCCATCGCCCACCACCCACTTTCCCGGAGCACAGTGACAAAAGAGCGCAAAAGCGTGGGTGGAGCCAGAAAGAGCGTGAAAGAGAGCCCCATTGCCAGAAACTTATTGTAAACATGGACTACCACAGAAACACAGCTACCAGGTGCCAGGAGCGGGAGCGCAGATCTTTAAGGCAGTACCCTGCGACTACAAGGCTCTGAGGTGTAAGATCAACCATATTCATCTTAAAGGCTAAGTAATTATTAAAACCCTGCCATTCCAAGACGCTAGTGCGTTATGTGAACCTTCTCCAATTGCAAGGCTATGCAACTTTCAGAACCCAGCTATTAGAAGACACTGCAGCGTCAGATTTATCACCTTTCTCTTGAAGGCTATATAATGATAAGAACCTTTCCATTACAAGACATGGGAACGTTTTGAGTCACTATCTCCATCCTGAAGGCTATATAACAAGTAGAACCCTGTCACTACAAGACGCTGGTGTGTTATATTGACCAGGACCAAGAAGATACCTATTTGTCTTATTACATCATTCAAGGTACCCACCATTGGTTACCACTAATGAATACAGGCACGAGAGCGCCTCTTGCACTGTATATCTGAGCATCAACGTGAACAAGACCCATGCAGGGTCGAAACGTTGTTCTAGTCGCTCATTTCCCAACACCACCTACTGCCCGGTACCACATTTGTTAATATACTTTGAACACTTTTTGCAAAGTACTTCAGAGTGTGCGGTGATTAGAATTTATTGACTAAGTGGGATTCTCATCCCCTCTACCAGCAGCTCTATCCTAACTGAGTGCACGCCATACAGAATCTTTAGCTTTATAAATAATGTGGGCACACCAGAGTCTTAAAGATGCCCAAAGATCATCATTGCTTCCCCATTGAAACTAGACATTTAATACAATTGCTGAAACTAAAAAACATTTCCAAAGCTCTTTATTAATGACCTTGTGGTTAGGATTGAGAGTAAAGTGTCAGTCTTTGCTGACGGCACCAAACTAAGTAGGATATTAAAAACTGACCTTGATAGTACAATGTTACAAAATTATCTGGATAAAATGTCAGAATGGGCAGATATTGGCAAATGAGATTTATTGTTGATAAATATAGAGTAATGCACTTAGGACAGAGTAATCCTATAACTGCCTATATATTAATGGAAGTAAATTCAAGACTACAGAACAGAAGGAGTGGGGGATTCTGGTTACACATAAGCTGAGCAGCAGCATTCAATGTCAAGCAGCAGCTGCAAAAGCAAACAAGATTTTAGGGTGTATAAAAAGAGATATTAGATTCCGTGATCCCAACGTATTGTTATTACCCCTTTATAAATCCCTTGTAAGGCCATATCTAGAGTATAAGATCCAGTTTTGGGCTCCACATTTTAAAAATGACATTCAGAAGTTAGAGTCAGTTCAAAGGTGGGTAACTAGATTACTACAAGGAATGGAGGCCTCCCATATAATGAGAGGTTGGAAAAGATAGAGGTGTTTAGATTAGAAAAAAAATGTCTCAGAGGAGATCTCATTTATATGTATAAATACATGTGTGGTCAATATAAAGGACTGGCACATGACTTATTTCTTCCAAAGACAATACTAAGGACCAGGGGGCACTCACTGCGAGTGGAAGAAAAGCGATTCCGACAGCTAAAAAGGAAAGGGTTCTTTACAGTTAGAGCAGTCAGACTGTGGAATGCCGACCACAAGAGGTAGTAATGGCAGATACTAGAACAGTTTTTAAAAAAGGGCTGGATGATTTCCTCAGTACACAAAACATTGTTGGTTATAAGTGACTTAGTGACAAAATGTAGAACTGGTGGAGGAAGGGTGCACTAGATGGACCTAGGTCTTTTTTCAAGCTTTGTAACTATGTTCTCACAGTTTCCGTGATTTAGGACAACAGAGAATATGTACAGTATATATACGCACAGCAGCTTACCGTGGCCAAGGTGCAGGACACTTTCACAGGCTGTTGTCCCCTCTGACCTCTCTCCTCACCAAACCTCCTTTCTATGAATTCAGGATCTGATGACGAGACTGTCACTTATTTGTCCTTTATGACACCTCCTGGGAGGCACCTCTTTTCCCTCCTCGATATTTCTAAAAGAGATAGAGGCTCTATTACTTAGAAACTTTACAGTGCCAAGGCTTTCTGTCTTGTGACCTCTTCTTGGGTATCCATATCTTCATTGGACATTGTGGATATGTATTTTGTATGGTTAAGTGCAGTTGTGCTCGAAACGCGTCATGCTGTATTAATAACTTTTTTCATGTATTTGTCTCTTCATGTTTTTTAATGATACCTAGATAAAGACTTTTTTTTACTAAAATAATTGCCTGAGTGGCCGTGCTGGAATTCCTTTTCCATCTCATTTATTTTGTAGCTTGATTTACAGTTTATACAGCACCAGCCATGGCTGCTAGCCCCAAAGAACATTGAGGGAGGGCGACATGACTTTGGAGGATGCTAGGCCCATTGGGGAGCAATGGATTAATTTTGTAGAATGCACTTTGTGCGGGAAAAGTTGGGGTGGGGTTCCAGGGAGCAGTTGGTTTTGGGGCTCTGGGATTGGCCATGGGGAGGGTAGTTATAGGGGCATATATAAGGCATGGACCCGGGGGGGTGGTCATTTGATACCTGGAAGAAGTCTGAATCATCCTGCCCAACCGTCCTACTGTTGAATCTTATATGGGTTGGCACGAGTAGACGTGGCTAAGATTGCTTTGTCGCACCAGGAGGCGGAAAGGAAGGGGCGCATTGAAGATGGTGGATTGCACAAAAGAGCAATGGGGGGAACCCAGTGCAAGAACAAGTTACCCCTACGTGGTGCAATGGTATGGTTTGATTTGTAAGTGGGTCCCTACTGGCCTAAAGTCTTAACTGGACATTGATATGGGCAAAATTCAACCAGGTGCCCTTGAGAAATTGATTCCACAGTGCCCCCCCTAGTGCTACTGTAACACCCAGGGGGCAGGGGAATCAGGCACAGGGGTGTCTCGTACCTAAGTTACTCATCGCTGGGCTGGTGTGGTGATCTGGATTGTCACGGTGGCCTTCCCGTCTTCGTGCCGCGAGGTGTACACCAATAAAGAGGGAAGATGATGGGAGTAGTAGTAGGATGAATGTCGTGACGCCACCTGTGGTATGCGGCCAGGAATTTAGTTGCCGCTACTGTTGCTGTCGTCCGGGGCGGATGGTAGTAGCAGCCAGGGATGGTATCGCTCCCCACAGGTGGAGCGGGCCCCGGGAAGGATGATGAGAGAAGGAGTGACAGTAATCAAGAGACAAAGTCAATTGCTGCGGTTCCAGGTGTCTTTACTCACTCTTTGTGCTGTGCTGCTTGCCCAGTTAATACTTGTCACCCACTGTAATGGGCTCCGTCTAACCCGAATCCTTTCAGAGGTCAGTCCAGTGAGGTGCTTGGTGAGTCCCTTTCTCCCTGCACCTTGTGTGTTGGATCCCCGTGGCAGAAAGCTACTTGGGGACCCCAGTTTGTCTCGAGTAGTACTCTTGTCCCTATTAGCAAGTACCGCGTATCCACACTGGGACTTGGTGCTGTCCAAGGCCCCGAATCCTATCTTGGTACTGTACTTTAGGGCTCTTTGTGGCCAGGGAAGCTTCTGGAAAACCAACGTGAAGTGTGATCTTCCCTATCTTCCTGCACCCTGCGTGGCGCCGGTTCCGAGGAAGCAGTTTCACTTTCCCTTCAGCAACCATGTGAACTCCTCTGTCCCACTGGAGCACCAGTGAGACAAGTCTCCTCCTTCCCTCTCCTGCTGGAGAACTTTCTAACTGTTGTGTTGGCTCCTAACTCCCCCTTGTTGCTGCCCCTCCCCGATTCCCTGTTATTAGTGAGTGGTGCCCCCAAGGTTTGAAGGGAACCTTAAGACCCTACTAAGCCCAGTCCCCATTGGGGAGGGAAACCTGGTTGTGTATTTGAGTGTGTAAGTGGTGAAACCGGTACCGACCTCCTCAGGATCCGGGTGCAGCATTACACCTTAAATCAGGTGCAATACTCTGTGGCTGAATAGGATAACTGAAGTGAGCACTAATATATATATATGAGTGCAAGCCAAAAAATACATACTATATAAGAATAAGGCTGCACATCAAACTTAGATAATGGTATAATGCCTCAAGCATATGGAAAAATATTGGAATATACAATGAAAAATGCTACTTGCTAATTTGAACATGTGAATAATGAATTGCATACCTGCCATGAATATTAGGAAAAAGGAGATATTTAGCAATCGCATTGATCAATGTAACTGAGCCCCAAGACCTCGTCAAGGTATATCTCTATATTGGGGTCCCTAGCTCTGTGACCCTAACTGTGTGTCATCTCATTGCAATTAAAAACTGCTATGGGTGGAGAGGGGTAACTAAGGACTTTCTTATATAGGAGATGGAAAAAACATGGCCGAAAGGGGCGGAGCTGTGTTCACATTCAGAAAAAAACTACATATAACTGAATAGGATAACTGAAGTGAGCACTAATATATATATATGAGTGCAAGCCAAAAAATACATACTATATAAGAATAAGGCTGCACATCAAACTTAGATAATGGTATAATGCCTCAAGCATATGGAAAAATATTGGAATATACAATGAAAAATGCTACTTGCTAATTTGAACATGTGAATAATGAATTGCATACCTGCCATGAATATTAGGAAAAAGGAGATATTTAGCAATCGCATTGATCAATGTAACTGAGCCCCAAGGCCTCGTCAAGGCATATCTCTATATTGGGGTCCCTAGCTCTGTGACCCTAACTGTGTGTCATCTCATTGCAATTAAAAACTGCTATGTATTTTTTGGCTTGCACTCATATATATATATATTAGTGCTCACTTCAGTTATCCTATTCAGTTATATGTAGTTTTTTTCTGAATGTGAACACAGCTCCGCCCCTTTCGGCCATGTTTTTTCCATCTCCTATATAAGAAAGTCCTTAGTTACCCCTTTCCACCCATAGCAGTTTTTAATTGCAATGAGATGACACACAGTTAGGGTCACAGAGCTAGGGACCCCAATATAGAGATATACCTTGACGAGGTCTTGGGGCTCAGTTACATTGATCAATGCGATTGCTAAATATCTCCTTTTTCCTAATATTCATGGCAGGTATGCAATTCATTATTCACATGTTCAAATTAGCAAGTAGCATTTTTCATTGTATATTCCAATATTTTTCCATATGCTTGAGGCATTATACCATTATCTAAGTTTGATGTGCAGCCTTATTCTTATATAGTATGTATTTTTTGGCTTGCACTCATATATATATATTAGTGCTCACTTCAGTTATCCTATTCAGTTATATGTAGTTTTTTCTGAATGTGAACTCAGCTCCGCCCCTTTCGGCCATGTTTTTTCCATCTCCTATATAAGAAAGTCCTTAGTTACCCCTCTCCACCCATAGCAGTTTTTAATTGCAATGAGATGACACACAGTTAGGGTCACAGAGCTAGGGACCCCAATATAGAGATATACCTTGACGAGGTCTTGGGGCTCAGTTACATTGATCAATGCGATTGCTAAATATCTCCTTTTTCCTAATATTCATGGCAGGTATGCAATTCATTATTCACATGTTCAAATTAGCAAGTAGCATTTTTCATTGTATATTCCAATATTTTTCCATATGCTTGAGGCATTATACCATTATCTAAGTTTGATGTGCAGCCTTATTCTTATATAGTATGTATTTTTTGGCTTGCACTCATATATATATATTAGTGCTCACTTCAGTTATCCTATTCAGTTATATGTAGTTTTTTTCTGAATGTGAACACAGCTCCGCCCCTTTCGGCCATGTTTTTTCCATCTCCTATATAAGAAAGTCCTTAGTTACCCCTCTCCACCCATAGCAGTTTTTAATTGCAATGAGATGACACACAGTTAGGGTCACAGAGCTAGGGACCCCAATATAGAGATATACCTTGACGAGGTCTTGGGGCTCAGTTACATTGATCAATGCGATTGCTAAATATCTCCTTTTTCCTAATATTCATGGCAGGTATGCAATTCATTATTCACATGTTCAAATTAGCAAGTAGCATTTTTCATTGTATATTCCAATATTTTTCCATATGCTTGAGGCATTATACCATTATCTAAGTTTGATGTGCAGCCTTATTCTTATATAGTATGTATTTTTTGGCTTGCACTCATATATATATATTAGTGCTCACTTCAGTTATCCTATTCAGTTATATGTAGTTTTTTTCTGAATGTGAACACAGCTCCGCCCCTTTCGGCCATGTTTTTTCCATCTCCTATATAAGAAAGTCCTTAGTTACCCCTCTCCACCCATAGCAGTTTTTAATTGCAATGAGATGACACACAGTTAGGGTCACAGAGCTAGGGACCCCAATATAGAGATATACCTTGACGAGGTCTTGGGGCTCAGTTACATTGATCAATGCGATTGCTAAATATCTCCTTTTTCCTAATATTCATGGCAGGTATGCAATTCATTATTCACATGTTCAAATTAGCAAGTAGCATTTTTCATTGTATATTCCAATATTTTTCCATATGCTTGAGGCATTATACCATTATCTAAGTTTGATGTGCAGCCTTATTCTTATACAATACTCTGTGGCGACTGAAGCCTCAAGGGTGCCACACTACTCTACATAGACCTTTTACTCGTTCATACTCCAGCTTCAGGCACATGTACAGTGTGTAAAATAGCGCGTGCTTCTTAATGAATTTGGCGCATATTTCAACTTGCATGAAAGAACACAAGAAAAATCCTATGGTCCGGGACTGGTTTAAAATTCTGTTATATTTACACCACTTTTGTAGTGTAAATAATGTTTATGGATCATGGTCGTCTCTGCCCCCTTTCCATAATGCTTCGTTCACTTTCAAAAAAACCTGGCAGGACTGCCCTGGACTGGTGTTATGGCGCCAAAGGCACAAACGTTTTGTAGGATTTCAAACAGTTTTACACTAGAATTGTGTAGAAAATTGTTTGTCGAGTCAGGGCCAATCTGTATAAGGAGAGACCTGTTGGTTCATCAGTCATCGGGGAGAAGTCGGGGCGGCCATAATGATCTGTCTCTCTTACCCTCTGCAAAATATATTTTCTCTGAAAGGCCCCAACATTTCACAGTAAAACATAGATATCTGTAATGGTGGAACCGGTCGCTACCTGAACCAGGGACAGACTGGAACGCGTTTCCTTTTTGTTTTGCTTTTTCTTTATCCTACTAAGGATCTTATGCATGTGAGCAGAATATTGAATCACTGGCAGACACATACAAAAAAGGGCCCCTGTGCAAACACAGTAAATGGGCCCTTTGCAGTTTAATATATCATCAAAGTACACAATTCCATCGACATTGAATGTAGAAATGGGCCGCCTTACCTCTGTAGGAGATTATCACTACAGGACTGGGCATCTCATGCTTTCTGGTCCAACCATCCACCAACCGCTGATTGGCAGACATCTGTGTATACTGTGCATAAGCAGAAAGCTGCCAATCAGTGATGTGGGAGGGGTCATACAGAGCTCAGCATTCAGAGAATGAGTAGATCTGCAGCAGATACAACAGGGATTTTTATCACAACTGCAGCCAGCAAAGAGACAAGTCACTTATAGATCACTGGAATCAGGGTCTCTGCCCCTACATCATGCTGCTGCAGATTAGATATTAAACATATGGTGACAGACTCCCTTTAATAAATTAAAGAGGAGGAATGGCACATCCATAATACATTTAAGATAGATTGTGTTCTAAAAACCTTAAATATATTTCATATGTTAGCTAAGTTGAGTATTTGGAGCAGATAATTCTGCTGCAAAATCCAGAGTGTTAATACACTTGTTTATACTGCTTTTTGCATGTGTTTTTAGCAATTTTTGTCACTAAAGAATATTTTTTTGTAAGAAAAAATCTTGATAATTTTTTTTTTATAGTACAAAATAAGCAGGACCAAGAAGTGAAAGACTCCCCAACTGCTTGCATGATGTTTGGACTTGTTTATAAAGCATGGTACCTGATCATAGAACTTTGTTCTTGTGACCTTCCTAAAAGAGCACAAAACGAGTTCACTTGAGCTCAGCTTGACTCATTGTAAGACATGGCTGTTAGGGATAAGTCTAGATTTTTAGGGATTCAGAAGGATGAATTGCTCAACGCAATGTGTCCCAAGTCTAACACCGATGGACTATACATAGGGTGAGTCGGGGTACGATCTCTGACAAACACTAACTCATCTGTACATGTTTTTTTTAAAGGGAATGTGTCACGCTTCCCGGTCCCCTGGTCCCGCTCTCCGGTCCCCGTGGCCCGCTCCCCGCTCCCCGGCGGCGTCCCCTGCTCACCACTCCGGTCCCGGCCTCCTCTTCCCAACCTGCGGCCTCCATGCGTCCAGCTCCCCGCTCCCGGCGCTCCTCTGCGACGTGGGACTCCCAGCCGGGCACCCCTGCTTCCTCCGCACCGCTCCATGGACTGGCTTCTGGTACTCGGGCCTCGCGCATGCGCATTAGGGCGCGCGCGCGGTCATTGACCCTTTCTTAAAGGGCCAGCACCTAGAAACAGGAAATTACATAGACAGGTACAGGGTATATTAAGATTCACTTTCCTGGTGGGCGGGGCCTGTTCTACGTGTTTAGCAAGCTAGTGTTCAGGTCCCCGTATTACTTTGCCCTGTGCTTTGCCTTGTATTAACCCTGTCCTGTCTCGTAGAGCCTGCCCTGCCACGCCAGCCGCTCCGAACCAAGTCCATCCCTGGACCCTGACGGTGACTTCGGCGGATGTCCCACCACCTCTGCAGCTCCGCCAGTCTCCAGTCCCTGGCTCCGGTCGGTGACCCGTTCCATTGCTCAGCAGGTTCCGGATCCCGCCTGACCCTACAACCCGGCCTCGGACCCTGAGCTTCGTCACCCGGGCTACCGTCCTGAACTTCGTGTGCTCAGCGCCATCCACCTTTCCTGCTCCTCTACGGACTGTCCAGCTACCTATAGTGCTTCGGCTGCCGTGCATCAGGACCCTCTGGCGGGGTAACCGGCCTGGCTGCCTCCTCAGGGGAAATCGGTGTATGGTCCAGTGTTTCCACCACCCGGACATAACAGAATGTGTCACCTATTTACCTGTGGGGCAGTCCAGTACAGTAAGGTCCAATGGGTGTTCTTGTTTTTGGCGCCTCCACTATCCTTGCTGTTCTCAGGTCCAACGCCTTCTCTAGCTTTGCTGTTCTCGGATCCGGGGCATCCTCTATCTTTGTTGTTCTCGGGTCTGGTGCCTCCTTCCTTGCTGTTCTCGGGTTCGGCACATCCTCTATTCTTGCTGTTTTCGGGTCCGGTGCATCCTCTATCCTTGCTGTTCTCAGGTACGGTGCCTCCTCTATCCTTGCTGTTCTCGGGTCCAACACCTCCTCTATCTTTGCTGTTCTCGGATCCTGCGTCTCCTCTATCCTTGCTGTTCTCGGGCACAACGCCTCCTCTATCCTGGCGATCGCCATTCTCATCCTTGCTTCATGTGGATGGCGCGTCCTGTCATCCACACAGTACCCTCCATTGCACTCCTGCGCATGTGCACTTTGCTCTGCCCAGCTGAGGGAAAAGCAAAGTACTGTAATGCGCAGGCACGAGGAAAGGTCCAAGAACGTCCGCACATTACAGTACTTTGTTCTGCCGTCAGTTGGGCACAGCAAAGTGCGCATGTGCAAGATTGTAAAGGAGGGCACTGTCTGGATAACATAGGACGTGTCGTCCACACAGAGGACAGTGATGGATGGAAAAGAGGAGGAGCCGGACTGAGAATAACAAGGAAAAAGGAGGTGCTGGACCTGAGAACAGTGACGCCCATTGGACCAGACCATATCAGACCACCCGCAGGAGAGTAGTTGACAGTTTCCTTTTAAAGAGACTGGATAAGAGAAAACCCTTGTGCATGATTACACATGCACAAGGGTTTTCTCTTATCCAGTCTCTTTAAAAGGAAACTGTCAACTACTCTCCTGCGAGTGGTCTGATATGGTCTGGGGAAAAAAGCTATGCACTTCACGTTGTCATTATGGGTGTTGACCACACATGTAACGATAACGTCTGGCCACTAGATGTCAGTAACACTCGCTATTAGTCTGAATTTAGTAAGTGTTGAAAAACAAAGCTTGAATAATTTTATATAAACTGTGATGTATTTAACAGAAGATATGTTACATTGAAAATATAAAGTTGTTGTGGGATAGGTAAAATACTTTTCATACATCATCGCTCTGTCACTTAAGGTGACGTAAGGGAGCGGTTGGAAAGAAGGAAAGAAAAAAAAGGAAAGGATCTGAGCTAGCGATCTTAGTCCCTTGCATACTGCAGCAAGTTTGTGCTTCTGTGAACGGTGACACCCGGAACAGTCAACCTCTACCCCTGTTCGGTGGAGGCGGGAGAGGCCCATCAGCGGGTTAGCAACGGAAGAAAAAGGCCATCTTGTGAGGAGTGACGCGGTGCCTGTAGATGGTAAAGTACCCTGTCTTACAACACAGGATAAGGTACTTTGTTTTCATCCATCTGTACTGAGGGCTATTTGACCAGTCCAACGAGCTAGATACGGGAAGATAGGTAATTGGACTGATCTGAATGACTTTTCTTTAACAGATCTGTATCAGCAAAGCCCGAACTGTGTATACACTGTTGAGAACTGCGGATTACAAAGTGCGAAGGTCCAAAAGGCCACAGCTCATGGTGAAGCGCCGGCCAGGGGCTCCACCGAGGCTGGGGGTTGTAGTTGTAGTACCCCCGAGCGGTGCACTCCATGAAAAAAGGATATTGAATGTAATGGTGGTAATAAAATGTGCGTTCCCAAGTTTGTCAACTGCTTCTGTCGCGGGCGGAGGAGGGGACGCCGCGCTCTCCCACTGCTGCTCGGGTCCGGCTGCCGCGGCTGCTGCGGCCTGCTGCTGCTCGGTGGCTCGAGCGATGGGCCGGATCCCGGGGACTCCAGCGGCGCTCCTCGCCCGTGAGTGAAAGGGGGTTTTGGGTATAGGAATTGGTTATTGTCCGTGACGCCACCCACGGCTGTGGTGATTTGTTGACACCACCGCTGCTCTGTATGGGGATCCCGGGAAGGATGGTATGGAGCAGCCAGTTGTTGCGTTGCCCCTCCGTGGGTAGGGGTTGGTGATCCCGGGGCCCAGTGATGAGGTGGGTGATGCAGGGCTTGGTGGGGTGCAGGGACGCGGGGGCAGCGCTGTGCCTTGCGGCACTGTGGTACTTACTCAGCCTGAGACGTTGACACAGTTTTTCGGTAAACCACACGGCTGGAAAGACGGTTCCCACGGACGGCTGCACTTGCTCTCCCAGTAGGTGACGGTGATGTCCCTTTGTCCTGCACCTAATGTTCCTGTGTTGGTAGCGATGGGTTCCCACCGGTAACCCGCTCCCCGGCTTGGATATGGGCCGGAGGAGCCCTACTTTGCCTGCAGGCGCTGGCCCTGAGAGACTGGTGCCCTGGTGGTGGCGGTGTCTCTCCGTTACGGTCGGACTGTTGCCTTTAATCGGGACTTGGTTGTTTGGAGACAGACGTCCCCTTCACTGACGGATTTGGCAAATTATGGCGACTCCTAGCCTTGCCGGGGTCCGAGAGGCCCCTGCCCTGGTGCTGACTGTTCTTCGTATACTGCTCCAGACCGCCGGGCCACTACCCGTCCGCGGTCCTTCCAGCAACCTCTGAGCAGTCCCCCTCCAGACGGTCACCGCCGTTGCTGACCTTGCTGACTCTGTCCTGCACACAGCTGGACCAACTTCAGGCTTTTCTACTCTCACTTTTACTCTTTTCTTCTTTGCTCCACTACTACTTCACTTTCACTTCACTTAGCTCCTCTACCACTCCACTGTTTACTCCTCCACTTCCCTCACTGTTCTCTCTGAGCTAAAACGCCTGGTTCCTCCTGCCTCCAGGGCTGTGAACTCCTCGGTGGGTGGAGCCAACCGCCTGGCCCACCCCCTGGTGTGAACACCAGCCCCTGGAGGAAGGCAACAAGGATTTTAGTAGCCTTGGTGTTCCTAACTGGGATGTAGGGTGTGGTGGTGTGATGACCTGTGACCCCTGGCTTGCCCAGGGCGTCACACTTCACCTTAAAGTCATAGTCCCGTTCCAATAAAAGAGAGGCTGACACCGGGTTTCCTTCCAACATGACAACTTTACTCACACATGGTGCTTCATCACAGGTACTCTTCAGTATCATAAACACGGCAACTTTCCTTATGTCCAGTCCAATATCTATGCATTCTATTCCACAATCCGGCTACTATCTCAGTCCACCGACCTCCTGGTACCTTGGCGTGTCCCACTACAGGTTCTTCCATTTTGGCTCGGCTGTGGCCCACTTCTCTGGGGGTCCCTCAGCCCAAGATCCACAGTGGCCATCTGTAAGACGTAGCACAACCATATCTCTCTGTGTCCTGTTCCTGCCAGTAACAGTCGCAGTAGGGAATGCCCCTTCAATTCCCAGGATCCGTGAGACACTTTCTTGTAGCCTTCTCTCTCCACTCGTCTCTTCACTAGTCTCTGTCACCTTCTCTAGCTTCTCTATTCCACCTTGTCCCCTCGCCTATGTGGAGACACAGGGCTCAGTGGGTGCTCTCGTCCACTAAAACCCGCCGCCTTTAGAAAGACAGCGTAGCTCAGGGCTCATCCCAACTGAACGCCGGCCTCCTTAACCGTGGGCGTAACACTTCTCAGACAACACAGGGTGAGGGAACCACAATAATTAGACTTTATTGGATCTCCAAACAATTAACGGCACATAACACATAACCAGCAAAACACAAATGTAACAGGCAACAGAGTCTCACCCTTCCGCTGGCTCACCAGGGATTTAGAATGTCCATGCCTCAGAGGTTCCAGGGCTATTTACTCCACTCCAGCAGCACCCCGCTTTTGGAGGGCACCCACCGAGAAAGGAATAATGCCAGATGTAGGAAGCTGTCTGAGGTCTGCAAAGTCTGTAGCAGGTGACTGAATTGTCCCAACCTGGGTGTCCTCCTTAGGTAGTCCTGGTATGATGATATAATCCTGGCAGCCGGGGTCGAAATCCCTAGACTGTGGATATGGTCTCCAACCGGAACTGGAGTCCCTAGATTGAAGCCATAAGATATCCTGATCCTCTAGTCAGCTCCTAAGAGCTTAGACTTGATCCATCAGCATCCATAAACAACCTGGTGGCTTAAAGAAGTCCTCTCTCATAGCCACAGGCCTCCCTCTGGGCACACTGCGTCCTCATCGATTGGTTGGACAAGATCGCCTCTCCCATTGGATGAATCTCAAGCTGCATGGACAATGTTCATCCAAATGATGACTACAGAGAGTGATAGAAGAAGGGTCTTAATTCCGCGCCAAGGACTCAATGGATCCAGGAAGAGATTAATGCTTCTTTAATAACATGCACAAGTCTACGCGTTTCTGGAGACACAGCTCCCTTCATCAGGACATTGGCAAGAGAACATCAAATCTGGTTTCAAGTGAGATGGTGAAGTATAAAAGCATGCAATGATGTCATAGGAAACACCCATCCTGAAAAAAAACTTTGAAAGCGGGCGGGATCCAGATCATTCTAGAAATCTGTATGTTCAAACAGTTCCCTGAATATTAAATTATGATCAAAAAAAGTTATATACACTTCTACTAACATACAGTAAATATGTACAATAATCCTGACAAAAGAAAAAACAAAATAAATATATAATATATAATATATACTGAATGACATACACGGGGTTAGAACCTGGTGTAAAAGAAAGAAAAACAGCACGATTTCATGGAGGAGCAGAGACATCAACCACAGGACTACCGCCCCGAGTCGTAATTTATCATAGTCCTAAGGTAGTTTCCTATTAGGCAGGCAGCCTAAGGGTATAATGATGGAGCTCAAATTGCTGTCAAGGAATTGCTAGAAGAGAGCGGATAGCCGAGGGCTATGTGTGGAGTATATTGTGGACCTTCAATGAAATGCAGTACGGAGCTAGTGTCAGAGAGGTGAACAAAGTTCAGAGGCGTGGGGGAAAAAAACACAACCAACATACGCCTGTGCAGACTGGTGCTCAGAAAAAAACAGGCAAAAATCAGAGAGACACAGTGTCTAACATATAGAAACTCGGGGGATATATAAAAAACGACAAGGGGCAAACTAAGTTTGAACCTCATTCAAACTATAATAAGTTCAATTACTGGAGGAGGGGGATGGTCATAATGTAAAAGACTGGATAAGGGAGGAAAAAAAAAAAAAAAACCCCATAGTGTAAGAAGGAAAAGTGGTTAAAAAAATATATATATTAATTTTTATTACGACAATTAAAAACTAGGAAGCATCTCTGTATTTAAAAGCAATTCACCCTAAAAACTTATTTTTGATTGAGATTGATAATCCAAGAATGGCTTTTTACTATCATTTACCAAAAATTCACAAGAGCTTGGTGGATCCCCCAGGGCGACCTATTATCTCAGGGATTGATTCCCTCACGGTTAATTTAGCCGCCTATATAGACTGTATCATGAGGGTCCATGTACTGAATTTGAAGAGTTACCTTCGTGATTCCACACAGCTCATCACTCTAACTAAAGATATTGAATGGAAGGAATCCTATCTTTTCATTTCTTTAGATATTACGGCTCTTTATACCAATATTGCGCATGACCTTGGGCTGGAGTGTTTTAAACAATTTTTAATGGTAGATGATCGCCTACCGATGGGTCAGAAAGACTTCATCCTGAAAGGGATGGAGTTCATTTTAACTAATAATTTCTTCTCTTTCCAAGATAAAATATACCATCAGCACTGCGGGACCGCGATGGGCTCAAAGGTCGCACCGACGTTCGCAAATTTATTTATGGGGGCCTTTGAGCTTTTATATATTTATAATTCAAATTTTTTTAAACACATCATTTTGTATAAACGTTATATTGATGACCTGTTCGTCATATGGGATAATACCAGTAATAATGTGGGGTTGTTTCTGGAACACCTGTTGAGTAACAATTGGGGTCTGTCCTTCTCACCCAATATACAGAAGGACAGTATTGATTTTCTGGATCTGACCCTCTGGCACAACAATGGGCGGATTTCAACAAAAACCTATTTCAAGAAGGTTGACAGCAATGGGTATATTCATTATTCCAGCAGTCACTACAGCAAGTGGCTTATTAATATACCAAAGAATCAATACAAAAGAATCCGTAAGAACTGTTCGCTCAACATTGATTTTAAACAACAGGCTGACATTTTAAAGGAGAGGTTCCTTGAGAAAGAATACCCCCTTAACCTTGTCAAGGGAGCGTATAAAGCTACGAGTACCCTGACCCAGACAGATTTGATCAGACAAAAAGTAAGGGGGATTGGGGACACAAAGCCCTGTGACTTTTCCTCAAACTTCCTCACCACTTTTAGTAATGATGGTGAGAGGATCAGGAAGATTCTTTCCAAACATTGGGGGGTTCTCCTAAATGACCCGGTCCTAGGGGGGTGCTTACCGGCACAACCCGGGGTGACCTTCAGGAGAGCCTCCAGCTTAAAGAATATGCTAGCCCCCAGTAGACTTAGGGAGGTTCCCATCTCCCAGTCTTCTGTCAAACCCTGTGGTGCTTATAAATGCCTTATGAGAAACTGCCTTTGTTGTTACTCGATACAACATAGGAGGACACAATTCTGTTCTGGTTCAGGGGGGGAATTTTATCCTATCAAAACCCACCTAACATGCCAATCTGACTATGTCATTTATTTGATCGAATGTGAATGTAATAAGCAGTATGTGGGCAGAACGATACAACCACTACACAATAGATTGAATTCACATCGTCACAACATTAAAAAAGGCTTTCTCCTACACGGATTGTCTAGGCATGTCACTATAGCACACAATAGGAAATCTAAGCTTAGGGTCACCCCTATTGAACAGATCCCACCTTTTATCCCTAACCGTATGGAAATGCTCAACAAAAAGGAGACCTATTGGATCTATAGACTACGTACACTTAAACCGTTGGGTCTCAATGAGGTCACTGATCTATTCTATTGATTTTAGGTTATATATACCCGTAATAATAATTTTTCTCAATTTTCACTTATTTATTAATGAATCCACAACATTTTTTTATATATGTCTTAGACCAGTTTTTTTTATATTTTTTTATATATTTATATATATTTTTTTCAAATAAGTTTTTAGGGTGAATTGCTTTTAAATACAGAGATGCTTCCTAGTTTTTAATTGTCGTAATAAAAATTAATATATATATTTTTTTAACCACTTTTCCTTCTTACACTATGGGGTTTTTTTTTTTTTTCCTCCCTTATCCAGTCTTTTACATTATGACCATCCCCCTCCTCCAGTAATTGAACTTATTATAGTTTGAATGAGGTTCAAACTTAGTTTGCCCCTTGTCGTTTTTTATATATCCCCCGAGTTTCTATATGTTAGACACTGTGTCTCTCTGATTTTTGCCTGTTTTTTCTGAGCACCAGTCTGCACAGGCGTATGTTGGTTGTGTTTTTTTCCCCCACGCCTCTGAACTTTGTTCACCTCTCTGACACTAGCTCCGTACTGCATTTCATTGAAGGTCCACAATATACTCCACACATAGCCCTCGGCTATCCGCTCTCTTCTAGCAATTCCTTGACAGCAATTTGAGCTCCATCATTATACCCTGTATATATATATCCTGTGGTTGATGTCTCTGCTCCTCCATGAAATCGTGCTGTTTTTCTTTCTTTTAGACCAGGTTCTAACCCCGTGTATGTCATTCAGTATCTATTATATATTATATATTTATTTTGTTTTTTCTTTTGTCAGGATTATTGTACATATTTACTGTATGTTAGTAGAAGTGTATATAACTTTGTTTGATCATAATTTAATATTCAGGGAACTGTTTGAACATACAGATTTCTAGAATGATCTGGATCCCGCCCGCTTTCAAAGTTTTTTTTCAGGATGGGTGTTTCCTATGACATCATTGCATGCTTTTATACTTCACCATCTCACTTGAAACCAGATTTGATGTTCTCTTGCCAATGTCCTGATGAAGGGAGCTGTGTCTCCAGAAACGCATAGACTTGTGCATGTTATTAAAGAAGCATTAATCTCTTCCTGGATCCATTGAGTCCTTGGCGCGGAATTAAGACCCTTCTTCTATCACTCTCTGTTATCAGCCAACTTTGGGACTGCTGCCTGGACCTGGATCTTATATATGCCTGTATAGTGGTTGTCACGGCAAAGCTGTGGAAAGATAAGGCGCAATAGGGTCTTACCCGGTAGACAAAGGGTGGTGAATGTCAGGAGAAACACTCACCTGATAGGGTTGTGATAGTCACAACTCCTCTGAAGGCATGTAGATAACGTGGACGGCAGCGGTCCCGCAGCAAGGGGTGGTTTAAATCAGCAGGAGAAATGCAGGATTAGAATACCGCGCCAAACCACAGGAGTCCAGGTGAAGATAGTAAAACTCTTTTCTTTATTTTCACAGGTCTTTACACAGGTCTACGCGTTTCAAGGACATATCCGTCCTCTTCCTCAGGACAAATGTGCAGAGAATGTGACTGGCACAACCATTATAGGTGAGTGTGTTTTTATTACATATCTTCCTCCCTTTTTGGGGTAAGACCCTATTGCGCTTTTCTTTCCACAGTTTCTCATCTAAATGATGACTACAGAAAGACTGAGGGTATACATGTAGTCTGGAATGCACAGACTAGATAATGGCTACTAAGATAATCACATTAGCAATACACAACTACAATACAATGATTACTGGAAGAGTCTGGGGAAACAATAGCTAAGCAAACATGAGATAGCACACAGAAGAACAATGACGTCTGGCTGAATTTTAAGAAACTTTAACCCATGAGAGGCATTGGGTGTCCATGTCGTCACACCCTATCTCTCCACTAAAGGCCCAGTCACACACAACGACTTACCAGCGATCCCGAAAATGATGCGACCTAATAGGGATCGCAGGTAAGTCGCGACCTGTATAACGATCTCAGCAGTCACTGTGACCCTGTCACACAGTGTCAAACACAGCGATGTGCCCTGCCCAGCAGGACATCGCCTTTGAAGAAAATGGCCTGGACCATTCTGCAACGACTAGAGATCTCACAGCAGGGGCCTGACCGCTGGTAGGTGTCACACATAACAAGATCGCTAACGGGATCGCTACTGCGTCACAGAAACCGTGACTCAGCTGCGATCTCGCTAGCGATCTCGTTATGTGTGACGGTACCTTTAATCTCCCTTCCACAAACAACTATGGAGACCATGTGCCCTCTAGTGGTGAACCACTCAAACTACACCCCAACCTACCCTTCTGTCTAGCTCCTGTCACTCCCTTACAAAGCTCTAAAGACACCCAACTATCTGGATTGAACCGTCTGCAGAGACTGCTGAGTAACTAATAGAGCTAACAGACTCCTGTGATAGGGAATGAAATACGGTTGTCTTAAATGTTGTAGTTCTTACGTGAATTTGATATTTATTTGGCCTCGCTGACCAGCTGAGATAGGTGACACCAGGATCCCAGAGGGGTAATTGGTTATTATTATTATTATTATTATAGCGCCATTTATTCCATGGCGCTTTACAGTGAAAGAGCGTACAATACCTGGTCTGGTGTGATCTCATAAGTGGGATCTATTAAGTGGAGTGTCAGAAATATACCAGAAATGTCCCAGAAGTGACTAGAAGGTAAAATTTTACTGTTTCTAACTGAGTTTGCCACTGTCAAAATTTGTTTGTTAAATCCCATACTTAAACCCTACTCCCACCATTTTCACCTATGCCCTCACAGTCTTTGCCCCTCTCCTCCTTACTCTCCTTCGCTATCCCCACACTCCAGCACTCTCCAAACAAATATTCATCTCCCCTTCCATCCTGCCTTCTCATCTGTCCTCATCTGTTGACCTGCTCCTAAACCTCAGATCCCTCCTTATATCACGCAGGCCATTCTCCTTTTCCCACCTGCTCTCCCTTTCTCTACTTCTTCTCACTGCTGGTGATATATCCCCCAACCCTGGCCCCCCACAGCTGGTACACCCTTCTTTATGACACATTTATCACTCCCCACATACTAGTAACTACCGCAATCTCTCCAATATAAAATCCATTCCACCCTCACTTACTCCAACGCTCCCTCTCTCTGGAGCACTCTGAAATGCCCGTTCTGTCTGTAATAAACTGCACATCATTCACAATCTCTTTACCTCTAGCAATCTATCCTTTCTGGGCCTCACCGAAACATGGCTGACACCCTCCAACACTGCCTCCCCTGCTGCACTATACTACGGTGGCCTTCACTTCTCCCACACTCCTCGCCCTGGCAATAGACAGGGTGGAGGAGTGGGTCTCCTTCTTTATAACTGCAGCTTTAACCCAATCCCACCTCTACCCTCCCTCGTCCTGCCTTCCTTTGAAGTGCACTCTGTCCGAATCTATTCTCCTTCTAACCTCCAAGTGGCTGTCATATACAGACCCCCGGGCGCTACCACTGCCTTCTTCGACCACTTCTCTGCCTGGCTTCTACACTTTCTGCTGACATTCCCACTATCATCATGGGTGACTTCAACATCCCCACTGACAACTGCCAGTCGGCAGTCTCCAAACTCCTGTCCCTCGCGTCGTCTTTTGGTCTAACTCAGTGGTCCGCCTCTGCCACCCATAAAGATGGACACACACTAGACCTTATCTTCACCCGCCTCTGTTCCCTTTCTAACCTCACAACTTCCTCCCTCCCCCTATCTGACCACCATCTGCTGACCTTTTCAGCCCTGTCCTCCTCACCTGCCCATCCTGGCCAGCACCTAGCACATCCCCGCAGAAACCTTGCACACCTCAACATGCACACCCTCTCTGACTCTATCCTTTCGCTGTCCTCCATATCGTCACCCCACGACACAAACAGTGCCACCACTTTCTACAACACCACTCTCACATTAGCTATTGATTCAGTCGCTCCCCTTGTGCATGGCAGAGTGAGACAAATCAATTGACAGCCCTGGCACAACAGCCTCACTAAAAAATTACGGCAAGTGTCTAGGGCTGTTGAGCGGCGCTGGAAGAAAACGCACTCCCAGGAAGACTTCACCACATTCAAAAATGCAATTCACAAATTTCGTTCAGCCCTCACCTTCGCTAAACAGGATTACTTCAGAAACCTCATATCCTCTTTAACACACAACCCCAAACAGTTATTCAATACTTTAAACTCCCTCCTTTGCCCACCACTGCCCCCTCCAACCTCCCTCATTTCTGCAGAAGACTTTGCCACTTATTTCAAAGAAAAAAATCGACCAAATAAGGCAAGTCTTCTCTGCTCAGTCACCACAACCCCTTCACATAACAGACCACTGCCCCTCCCCCATAAACTTCCTCCCCACCATCACCGAAGAAGAGCTTGCACGTCTTCTCTCAAAAGCGCACCTCACCACCTGCGCACTTGACCCCATCCCATCCCACCTCCTCCCCAACCTCGCCCCTATCCTTATTCCAGCCTTAACCCATCTTTTCAACCTATCTTTAATGACTGGTATCTTCCCTTCTGCCTTTAAACATGCATCAGTCACACCTATCCTAAAGAATCCTTCCCCCGACCCAACCTCTACTAACAGCTACCTCCCCATATCACTACTTCCGTTCACCTCAAAACTCCTTGAACAGCACGTCCATGCTGAACTTTCCTCCCACCTCTCACCTAACTCTCTCTTTGACAACCTACAGTCCGGCTTCTGTCCTCATCAGTCTACCGAAACTGCCCTGACTAAAATCACAAATGACTTACTTACTGCCAAAGCTAACAAGCACTTCTCCATACTCCTACTTCTAGACCTGTCTTCAGCCTTCGATACTGTCAACCACTACCTCCTAGTACAGATCCTCTCTTCCCATGGTGTCAGAGATCTCGCCCTCTCTTGGATCTCTTCATACCTTTCCAACCGCACTTTTAGTGTCTCCCACTCCCACACAACCTCTTCATCCTACCATCTCTCTGTTGGCCTCCCTCAAGGCTCTGTCCTGGGACCCTTACTTTTTTATATCTACACATTTGGCCTGGGACAACTCATAAAGTCCCATGGCTTCCAGTACCACCTATATGCCGATGACACTCAGATCTACCTCTCTGGCCCAGATGTCACATCTCTGCTGTCCAGAATCTCGAAGTGTATCTGCTATATCCTCCTTTTTCTCCTCTCGCTTCCTAAAGCTCAATGTGGCTAAAACTGAACTAATCATTTTTCCTCCATCTCACCTACACTCCCCACCTGATCTATCTATTACAATAAATAACTCCAGGCTCTCACCAGTACCCAAAGTTTGCTACCTCGGAGTGACCTTTGACTCTGCCTTGTCCTTCATACCACACATCCAATCCCTCGCCACCTCCTGCCGTCTTCAACTCAAAAATATTTCCAGAATCCGTCCTTTCCTCAACTCGCAATCTACAAAAATGCTAGTTCATGCCCTCATAATCTCCCGCCTCGATTACTGTAACATTCTCCTCTGTGGCCTCCTTGCTGACACGCTCGCCCCTCTCCAGTCCATCCTTAATTCTGATGCCCGACTGATCCACCTCTCTCCTCAATACCACCCCGCTTCTCCTCTCTGCAAGTCCCTCCACTGGCTCCCAATCTTCCACCGTATCCAATTCAAACTACTAACACTGACCTACAAAGCTGTGCATAATCTGTCTCCTTCGTATATCTCTGAACTAATCTCCCACTACACTCCAACATGTCACCTCCGGTCCTCCCAAGATCTCCTTCTCTCCTCCTCTCTCATTCGCTTCTCACGCAACCGACTCCAAGACTCCTCCCGAGCATCCCCAGTCTTCTGGAACTCGCTGCCTCAACAGGTCAGACTATCTGCTACCCTTGCAAGCTTCAAACGGAACCTGAAAACCCATCTGTTCAGAAATGCCTATGTCGCGGGCGGAGGAGGGGACGCCGCGCTCTCCCACTGCTGCTCGGGTCCGGCTGCCGCGGCTGCTGCGGCCTGCTGCTGCTCGGTGGCTCGAGTGATGAGCCGGATCCCGGGGACTCTAGCGGCGCTCCTCGCCCGTGAGTGAAAGGGGGTTGTTGGGTGTGGGGATGGTCTATTGTCCGTGACGCCACCCACGGTTGTGGTGATTTGTAGCACCACCGCTGCTCAATATGGGGATCCCGGGAGTGGTGATGCGGAGCAGCCAGGTGTTGTGTTGCCCCTCCGTGGGTAGGAGTTGGTGATCCCGGGGCCCAGTGATGGTGTGGAAGGTGCAGGGCCAGGTGGGCGCAGGGACGCGGGGGCAGCGCTGTGCCTTGCGGCACTGTGGTACTCACTCAGCCTGAGACGTTGACACAGTTTTACGGTAAACCACACGGCTGGAAAGACGGTTCCCACGGACGGCTGCACTTGCTCTCCCAGCAGGTAACGGTGATGTCCCTCTGACCTGCAGCGAGTGTTTCTGTGTTGGTAGCGATGGGTTCCCACCGGTAACCCGCTCCCCGGCTTGGATATGGGCCGGAGGAGCCCTACTTTGCCCGCAGACGCTGGCCCCGAGGAACTGGTGCCCTGGCGGTGGCGGTGTTCCTCTTTAATGGTTGGACTTTTGCCTTCAGTCGGGACTTGGTTGTTGGGGGATCGACGTCCCATTCACTGACGGATTCGGCAAATTATGGCGACTCCTAGCCTTGCCGGGGTCCGAGAGGCCCCTGCCCTGGTGCTGACTGTCCTTCGTATACTGCTCCAGACCGCCGGGCCACTACCCGTCCGCGGTCCTTCCAGCAACCTCCGAGCAGACCCCTCCAGACAATTACCGCTGTTGCTGACCTTGCTGACACTGTCCTGCACTTAGCCGGACCAACTTCAGGGCTTTCTACGCTCACTGTTACTCCTTTTCTTCATTGCTCCACTAACACTTCTGTGACGGGGTGTACAGCAGAGCAAGGAGAGACAACAGGCCGAGGAACGATCCAACAGGTTTATTCACAAGAACACTGGAACAGCACACGATAAGTCCACGTAAAACAGATTCAGGGGCCCTTCCCGACAATCCTCGGACCGGATTACAAAGCAATTGTCCTTACAGTAGTCCAAAGAGTTCCACACAATCCCACGGGCCGCCACACAGGCCTAGCTCCGTCCGTGTCCACAGCCACACAGGCTGGAGCTCCTGCTCCCTTCAAGTTTCAGCTCACTCTGCCTTAATCTCCCAGGTAAGCAGAGTTTACACTAGTTGGACTCTAGGCCCACCTCCCCCTACTCCCAGGGATGGAAGTGCCTCAAGAGGATATAACCTTGCATTTTAGGGGGGTGATTACCTACAACAATAGAAATGTACACAGAAGTAGTTCAAATAAGACAATGAACCCAGCTTGAAATAGGAATCTGTACAGCATATACAGTGAGAGGGTAAATTACATCTTCACAATCCCTCCCCCTCCCAACTTGTGTACGTACTAGGGACCTCTACAGGTCACTGGTTAAGTACACACAGGCAGAGCGTTACTTACATGTGGCTTCATGCAGCCACGAATTGGCATCGTAGCTCTCCCACATCATTGCCCAGGAGAACAGCTGCAGGCAGACCACCCATCACCCCAACCACACATCGCCTGACCCCAAAACCAAAGCTCAGATCCACAGTGGCTGTGGGAATAGTCCTCCATTGTCCACCAGCCAGTTCAATGACAATCCCAGGTCCTCTATGGATTGCCTCAGGCCGAACCACTCGGGGATCAGCCAGTGTGAGGAAAGCACCCGAGTCACAAAATCCAACAAGTCTCTGTCCATCCAGCACAACCTCCTGCAAGTGCTTACCTCGATGAGCAGAAGTCGTCATAACTGCAGGTCGCACCCCGTAAACTCCTGGTGGTGCAACATGGGCTGAGTCACTAGGCCAGTCCTCACATAGCGGTGCCACATCTTCCTCCATGGCGCTGGGCTGTAAATAATTAACAATCCGATTGGGCGCAGGATCAGTCCTCATTTGAACAGCTGGGCAGGAGACTTGCCGATGCCCTGGCTGTCCACATTGATAGCATCTGAGCTGGGTCTCCCTCCATCCAAGGCGTCCTCTTGGGTAAGGGGTAGGGGAACTTGGAGGCCGGCTCCCACCTGAAGGTGCTGTAGGGGTTTGAGGATGATTCCTCCATGGCCTGGCTGGGCATGAGGCCTGCAAATGCCCGGGATGCCTACAAACATAACACCTGCGCTCTGTTACTTCCTCTCCCCGGCGTATTCCAGAAAGTGCAGTAGAAGCAACTGGAGGCACATTAACACGGGTATCAACATGTGGTGGCTCAGAGGAACGGGGAACAATGGGGACAGAATAACTGGGGGCATCCGGTGTTGTGGAGCTGTTAGGCGTCTCTCCATCCTCCAACAGAACCCTCCACTGAGGCTTGATGGTGAGCACCTCATCAGCTAGAGCAGCAGCTTCCTCCACTGTCGCTGGTTTTCTCTCACGCACCCATTCCCGGATCTCAGCGGGGCACTTGAAGTAAAACTGCTCTTTTAGGAGGACCTGGAGGACGGTCTCCAAGGTTAAGGCCTCCTCTGCCTCCAACCAACGATGCCACAGATGTTTGAGTTTGTGGGCATACATCTTGAAGGACACTTCCTCATCACATGCTAGAGTACGGAACTGAGTCCTGTAAGTGTCTGGCGTTACAGCATAATGTTCTAGAATAGTCTGTTTAATATCCGCATACTCACAGTTCCACCGATGGTCCATAGCTCTATAGGCTGCAGCAGCTCCACCCTCTAAGAGCCCAACCAGATGCCGGACGCGCTCCCTTTCTGGGACTTCCATTAATCGACACTGATGCTCAAAGTCCTGGAAGAAGCCCTCAATGTCACCAGCAGCCTCATTAAACTGCTTGAAGTCTTTGCGGGACACTCTGGGAAGTTCCCTCATGATGCGTGCTGGGGTTACAGTCTGTCTGGAACCTCTCGCGGCTTCCACAGCGAGCTGCTTATCCAGCAATGCCATCTCCTCCATCCTGCGCTCCTTCTCTTCAGCTCCACGCATGGCCTCCCTCTTATCTTCTATGGTGGCCTCATCTCCAAGCAGTGCCATCTTTTCCTTGTACCACACAACCCATTGACTTTTTTGGGTATTCACCTCCGGCTCCCGTCTTTGCTCCCCTTGCTGTGGAAATTGTTCCTCGGTGCCATCTTGCAGGCAAGCGTGTTCCAATGCCTCAATTAGTTGCTCCTTAGAGAGTCCTTTGTAGCCGACACCTAATTCACGGGCCTTTGTTTGTAGACTCGCCACAGTCCAGTTCCTGTATCCTGAGGTTCTGGTTTCAGACGTCGATTGGCTGTTGTCCTCCATTTCTTCTGCTCTGATCCCGCCGCTGCCAACCAGTTTGTGACGGGGGTGTACAACAGAGCAAAGGATAGACAACAGGCCGAGGAACGATCCAACAGGTTTATTCACAAGAACACTGGAACAGCACACGATAAGTCCACGTAAAACAGATTCAGGGGCCCTTCCCGACAATCCTCGGACCGGATTACAAAGCAATTGTCCTTACAGTAGTCCAAAGAGTTCCACACAATCCCACGGGCCGCCACACAGGCCTAGCTCCGTCCGTGTCCACAGCCACACAGGCTGGAGCTCCTGCTCCCTTCAAGTTTCAGCTCACTCTGCCTGAATCTCCCAGGTAAGCAGAGTTTACACTAGTTGGACTCTAGGCCCACCTCCCCCTACTCCCAGGGATGGAAGTGCCTCAAGAGGATATAACCTTGCATTTTAGGGGGGTGATTACCTACAACAATAGAAATGTACACAGAAGTAGTTCAAATAAGACAATGAACCCAGCTTGAAATAGGAATCTGTACAGCATATACAGTGAGAGGGTAAATTACATCTTCACAACTTCACTTTCACTTAGCTCCTCTACCACTTCCTTCTACTCTCACTCCCTAGCTTAACTCCCTACCTCCACTGCTTCCTCTCACTTCAATCAAGCTCTTCCCTGAGCTGACTGCCTGGTTTCTCCCGCCTCCAGGGCTGTGTACTCCTCGGTGGGCGGAGCCAACCGCCTGGCCCACCCCCTGGTGTGAACATCAGCCCCTGGAGGAAGGCAACAAGGATTTTAGCAGCTTTGGTGTTCCTAACTGGGATGTAGGGTGTGGTGGTGTGATGACCTGTGACCCCTGGCTTGCCCAGGGCGTCACATCTATAATCTACAATGACCTCACAGCTTCACCACCGTGCGGAGCAGCCGCCCGACCACCGAGCGGAGCCGCCGCCCGACCACGGAGCGGAGCCGCCGCCCGACCACGGAGCGGAGCCGCCGCCCGACCACAGAGCGGAGCCGCCGCCCGACCACAGAGCGGAGCCGCCGCCCGACCACCGAGCGGAGCTGCCGCCCGACCACCGAGCGGAGCTGCCGCCCAATCTACATCCCACCTACTGTCTCCTCCCCAAAATCCTATAGAATGTAAGCCCGCAAGGGTAGGGCCCTCTTCCCTTTATACTAGTCTGTCTACTGTAATTTCTGTATGTATTTTGTATGTAACCCCTTCTCGTGTACAGCACCATAGAATTAATGGTGCTCTATAAATAATAATAATAACAATCCTTAACAGTACAAAACAGACTGGTATAGGAGGAGAGAGGACCCTGCCCGTGAGGGCTCACAGTATACAGGGAATGGGTGATGGTACAATAGGTAAGCACAGAGCTGGTTGCACAGTGGTGTACTGGACTGAGGGTTATTGTAGGTTGTAGGCTTGTTGGAAGAGATGGGTCTAAAATTAAGATTGTGAACCAGGAGAAAAGGACACATATCATGACTTCCCTGTAAGAACTATTCCTGTTTAGGTCCAGTCACATTTAGCGGAGGGAGCGGCGTTGTGGGCCCTAGGGAAGACCCCTTGTCACTGGGACCAGAGATCTCTTTCTTGTTGTATAAGGCAATGTACCCGCGAACTTTGCCGTAAGTTTGTCCGCAGGTTTACCGCAGCTGCTCCCTGCAATCCGCAGTTATCCATTTGTGACACCCTGGACTATTCGGGTCGTCACAGGGTTCTGCACAATCTGCCCTTCAAGTGCAGGACTCAAACCCCCATGGTTCTGGGAACCTAACCTGCAGTACTGCCTCCACCAGCATTCACAAATCCTAGAAACATCTTGCACCACACCTGTCAGGCACACCAGTGGGCTACTTAAGCAGGAATAGAGCCGCCCACCTAGGGGTCAGGCAGGGAGGTGGGGGGTGTTAGAGGAGTCGAGTAGGAACCCTCGAGCTGTGAGGAGCTCTGAGGAAGCTGGGAGTTGTAGCTCCCAGGGGAGAAGCAGACTAGGTCGCAGACGGTTGTCTGGACCTAGAGGAGTCAGACCCCCGGTAGCAGGGGATTGAAGCTAGGTGCCGATGAGTCGCCCTCCACAGCGCTGCAGCGGTCGCCTGCGGGGCACTGCGGGGACTTCTCTGTAGGGACCCTTCTGGACACAGGTATGTCAGGTTAACTTTAATAGGATTCGTGACACCACTCTCGGTTTTGCGATCAGGGGGGTGACCGCCACTGCCACTGGGGCTGATGGTGTCTGCAGTCTGGTGTTATGGCCTCCCGAGAGTGAGGCTGGCCTCAGGGACTCGGGTGTATGTGCGTGGAACCACAGGTCACAGAATGACTCAAACACAGTCCAGAAAGTCTTTCAATTTGTTTACTCACTTTTGGATGGTTGGTGAGAAACCCGGGCGATGCTGAGAATATACCAGGTGGAGCCAGGAATTCCTGCAGGCCGTTCTGAGGGTAGCTATTAACTCGCCTTCCTTGCACTTTTGTTTTGGATAGCCCCTGACTTGCAGTATTGTGGGATATATCCAGGGAAAGTTGCTATCGCCTCTCCTTCCCTTTCTAGCCCGTTTGCCGGCAGCGTGAACCTTGGTGAGATGGCGTCTGGCCCTATCTCCTTATGGGTCCCCCTGTTGCTGCTGAGGCTCGAGCTCTGTGTCTTTGGTGAGGAACCCCTCACCGACAGGTTTAGCAGATCAGTAAATCGATGTCTGGCTCTAGGGACCTGTTACCTGTATGTGCGTAGTTACCAGCAATCCCCGTACTCAGCCACCTCTCTTCAGGTGTCTTTCAGGCTGACTAGCAGGTCACTGTACTCCCCCGCTAACAGCTACCACACTTGCAGGGTCTGTCTAGCGTGGCTGTACGTCTCCTCCTCTCAGCAACTTCTGTACAACTCCCCTCACAGACTGGCTGACTTCTCCTCCTTTCCTCACAGCCTCTGCAACCTAGCTTCCAGCCCCTCCCCTAACCCCTTGCTGAGAATAGAAAGCCCGACCCCTTTTGGGCTTTTGGGGACGGCCCAAGGGTCCCATCTAATGGTGTTTTGCTGACCTGGTTGCTATGTGTCTGTGCGTACACACCTCGTTCTGGCCTTTGGAATTACCTGGAAGCACTGTCCCAGGATGGGTGCAGTACTTAGTGGTGCCTGACCAGGTCACGGGCGCCACGTTCCCCCTTAGTTATCATCAGCACGTCCTCGGGCTGCAAAGACAGAGAAAAGAAAATTAAATATAAGTTTTCCCACGCAGGGAAATTATTTACATTAAACATACCAGATACCATTCTTCACCACCCACCACCCACAAGTCCTGAACCCACCCAAAAACCTCCAGGAGGCAGGTCACCGGTCCCTTTAGCGACCAGGTCTGGGCCATCTGTTTCCCCAGACCTTTCCTCCAATCTTCCTCTCCCGAGGATGGGGGTGTTAGGTAGGGCCGATAAACAGGCGTACCGGCTTCCATGTCTTGGAGAGCAGGCCACATAAACAGGCGTGCTCCCTGGTGGTGCAGAGCCAGGCACCATAAACCGGCGTGCTCTGGGGTTGGTACTTCTGAGGTAACTTTTTACATTGTGAGAGTTTGTGGTTATAGCCAGTTCATAACCTGTGGTCCATATTTAACGTGAACATAACCAGGTGCTAAAAAAATAAATACTCAACAGTTCGCCCAAAAGTCCTTGCGGGCACATTCTTAAACGTTACTTAACTGTAAACAGGTTAAACATTTTTAAACTAAGCAGATTCTCTATAAAGACATTTTAGACTAAACTGTACTTTCTCTATACTGTAATAGGGGCTGACCAAAGTTGCTGCGGGTTGATCTACGCAGTACTATGCTGTCATCTGCCTGAGGTTGTGTCCTCCCACCCGGTGTATGTGTCTCAATGTGAATGATGGGTGTACTAGGTGCTAATACTTGTGTATTATCTTCTGATTCAGCTTCACACGGCTCTTCTAAATGCTGAACAGGTTCTCCTTGTCCCCTAACTTCTTCTCTGGGTTGAAGGAAGGTGATTACTGGAATTACAATGGCTCCATTGTATTGAGGCCAACTTGCAGGAAAATCTCCAAGTACAGTATGGATCATCCTTTCTCTCTGTTCTTCGACTGGTGAAGACTTTGTGACTTCCTCAGGGATTCTTAGCTTTTCAGGGCACTTCTTAAGGTGGTCACTGGAAACCACAGCTGTTGTCTCTCCTCCATCTTTGCTGAGGCATGTCTTCTCATGACTAGGTGTTAACGGTAACACGGTGTAGGGTTCTGCTTCCCAGTGATTATCGAGTTTGTGATGTTTTCTCTTTCTTTTGAGAACCACTTCTCCAGGCATCAAAGGAACAGCAGGGGCATTTCGACTGTAGGCTTTTTCTTGTCTCTCCCGCTGCTGAGTCAAGTTTCACTCCACACACTCGTGTACTCTCTTGTACTGGGCCTGGCGGGTGCAATCCCAATCAGCACCTTGTAGAGGGTCTTCGTGGGTCTTAATTCCCATTTCCAGATCCACTGGCAGTCTTCCAGGTCTGGCCCTCACAAAATATCCCGGTGTGCAGTTTGTGGAACTCACGGGGACGTTGTTATACATGTCCACCAGGTCAGGCAGCTTCTCCGGCCACAGGCATCTTTCTTCCAGCGGTAGAGTTTTCAGGAGGTCAAGAATAATGTGATTCATCTTTTCGCACATGCCATTGGTCTGAGGATGGTAAGGCATGGTATGGATCTTCTTGCAGCCATAAAGGTTACAAAACTCCTTGAACACCTCAGCTTCAAAGACCGAGCCTTGGTCTGTGAGCACTTGGTCTGGATAGCCATGTGGTCTACAGAAATGGGCTTGGAAAGCTCTGGCTGCAGTCTGGCCTGTCAAGTCCTTGACTGGTACTACCACTAGGAACCTGGAGTAATGGTCAACCATGGTGAGGGCATAGTTGTAGCCTTATCTGCTGGGCGCCAACTTTACATGGTCCAGGGCCACTATTTCCAGGGATTGTTTGGTTTGGATCGGCTGGAGAGGTGCTCTCTGGCTGTGATGGTCTTTTCTCCTGAGATCCGAAGTCTCGACACCACTTCTCCAGGGCGGATCTCATGTCTACCCAGTAGAATCTTTCTTTAAGTAGCGCCTCCAGTTTCTTCCAACTAAAGTGGCTTGCGCCATTGTGATAGGCTTCCAGCACCATCCGAGTATCCTTCTGTGGTACAATCACCTGCCACACCTTCTCATGCATCTTCGGGTCAATGATGCTCCTGTAGAGTTTGTCTTGGTAGATGAATAATTGACCCCTCTCTCTCCACAAGTGCTGTGCTTCAGGCGGGGCTTCTGAATCAAGGCTGGTGCCAGGTTGAGTGATTAGCTTCTTCACCAAGCTGACCGCTGCATCATTCTCCTGAGTCTCCTTCCAGTTGTAGTGAGGTAGTGGATTCAGGGTCACTCCTTGGTGGGTGGTGTGTGTTTGCCAACACTGGTTGGCTCCATGGTGGTGGAACGCTGGCAGCTCAATCTCTTCAAGGTCATCTACGTCTTCACCCTCGTCTGCTAGGTGAGGTATCCTTGACAGAGCATCTGCATTTTCATTCTTGCGACCAGCTCGATACTTGACAGTAAAATCATAATTTGCTAGTCTGGCTACCCAACGTTGCTCCATGGCACCCAATTTAGCAGTATCCAAATGGGCTAAGGGGTTGTTGTCCGTGAAGACGGTGAATTTGGTGGCTGCCAGGTAGTGCTTGAATCACTCTGTGATAGCCAGGACCATGGCCAGGAACTCCAACTTGAATGAGCTATAGTTTTCTGGGTTTCTTTCAGTAGGCCTGAGCTTCCTGCTGGCGTAAGCGATCACACATTCCTTGCCTCTCTGTACCTGTGAAAGCACGGTTCCTAGCCCCACATTACTGGCATCTGTATACAGTACAAATGGTAGACTGTAATGAGGGTAGGCTAGAATCTCTTCACCCCTTTCATTTGTCTGAAGGAGTTTTCTTCTGCTTCTCACCAGTTGAACGGTGGGCTTTCCCTTCTTTGCTTGACCTACCAGGAGCTCTTGCAAAGGCTCCGCCATCTTGGTATAGCCCTTGATGAACCTCCTGATGTAGCCTACCAGGCCAAGGAACTGACGTACCTCCCGGACGGTGGTGGGTGTGGGCCATTTCTGGATGACTGTGACCTCCTCTGGGTCCGATGCTACTCCTTCCGCACTGACCACATGACCTAGGTATTGGACCTTTGGCTTTAGTAAATGGCACTTGGAGGGCTTCAGCTTCATCCCATATCGGGATAGTGCTTCAAAGACTTCAGCCAGGTGTTTCAGGTGGTCCTCATAGGTCTTGGAGTACACGATGACGTCATCCAAGTAGAGCAGGACGGTCTCAAAGTTGAGGTGTCCCAGGCAGCACTACATCAACCTCTGGAAGGTCGCGGGGGCGTTGCAGAGTCCAAATGGCATGCTGTTGAATTCATAGAGGCCCGTGGGGGTGGTGAAGGCTGTCTTCTCCCGATCTTCTTCTGCTACAGATACTTGCCAGTAGCCACTAGTGAGATCTAGGGTAGAAAAGTAGTTAGAAGCTTTTGAGGCAGCGAGGGATTCCTCTATCCGTGGCAAAGGGTAGGCATCCTTGTGTGTGTGGCGCCCCTGACCTGGTCAGGCACCACTGAGTACTGCACCCATGCTGGGGGCAGTACAATACAGGTAATTCAGAAGGCTGACCGAGGTGTGACTACACAGGCACATAGTAATCAGGTCTCACACATCTACCTTTGAGGGACTCCTGGGGAATCCAGGAGGGGGCGTAGCCTCCATGTCCACTCAAGGGGTGTGGTGGAGAGCCTGGTTGCTAGGTTGCGTAGGCAAGAACAGGAGGGGAGGAAGTAGTGAGCCAGTTAGGGAGTGCAGCTCAGGGAGAGCAGATGCATGCAGCAGACCCTGGAGTCTGTCACAATCTGACAACATACGCACAGTGACTACCGACGGGGGAGATCGGTCACCTGGTACTGCCACCCGGAATCCACCCAAGGCTAGAGAGCGCAAAGTGGTGGCAGAGTAAGGGGACTGCCAGGGAGGTACCAGGGCCGCAAGGGTAACAGGTCCCAGTGCAGAGATAGATTCACCTTTCTTCTGCCAAACCTGCCGGTGGGGACACTTCAGACCCACACCATACCACCACAGAGTCCGCAGCCACGTAGCAAAGAGAGGACCCATAGTTCACAGGAGGCAAGAAGCCGGAGTGACCTGGTCCAGGCTACAAGCAAACGGGCCAAAAGAAGGGGAGAGAAGCATCAGCAACTTCCCTGGCGACCCCAGCAGGACTTCAAGTAGGGGTCACCCCAAAACACACAGGGCTAGGAAGGCGAGTTGGTAGTCACCCTCATCAGCCAGCCGGAAGGATACCTGGTTCCAGCCTGGTTCATCCCAGCTACGCCCGGGTTACTCACCCTGCCATCAACTGTGAGTAAAAACCCTGAAAGACTGCCTGGACTGTGTTTGAGTCATTCTGCACCTTGTGGTTCCACACACTTACACAGGGCCCTGGGGCTTGCCTCACTCTCGGGAGGCCACTACAACTGACTGCATCCATCATCAGCCCCAGGCACCCCTTAATCTGCAGTCACCCTGACCGCAATACCGAGAATGGCGTCACGAAAATCCTAAAGAGAAGGTTCCCTACCTGTGACCAGACTGTTCATCTACATGGAGTCCCTGAAGGTAATGCACCAGCACCGACAACACCTGTGGGGCTTCATATCTGTTATCTGATTTATCCGCCTGTGTGACGCCCTGGGCAAGCCAGGGGTCACAGGTAATGACATCACCACACCCTACACCCCGGTTAGGCACATCAAAGCTAGACCCAAAAATCCTTGTTGCCTTCCCCAGGGGCTGATGTCCACACCAGGGGGTGGAGCCAGGCGGTTGGTCTCCACCCACCAAGGAGTTCACAGTCCTGGAGGAGGGAAAAACAGAAGAGTTAGAGTTTGGAGGAAGAAGGGAGAGGAGAGTTAGAGTGTGAGGAGGAAAGTGGTAGTAGAGTAACTAACTGAGAGCGTCCGGGTGTGTGCCCCGGACCGAGACAGCAAGGTTGGCAGACGGCGGTGACCGTCTGCAGGAGTGGCCTATCGGAGTTGCCGTAAGGACCGTGGACGGGCGGTGGGCCGGCGGTACCGGACCGGTACACAAGGAGAAGCCAGCACCATTGGCAGGGGCCTTTCGGATCCCGGCAAGGCTTGGAGTCGCCGTGAATTTGACAAATCCGTCAGTGAAGGGGACCTCCGGGTTTCCAAACAACTAAGTCCCGATTTGAAGGCAACAGTCCAACCGTATGAGAGAGACACCGCCACCGCCAAGGCACCAGTTTCTCAGGGCCAGCGCTTGCGGGCAAAGAGGGGCTCCTCCGGCCCATATCCAAGTCGGGGAGCGGGTTACCGGTGGGAACCCATTGGAACCAACAGAAGTACTAGGTGCAGGGAAAGAGACAGTCACCGTTAACTACCGGGGAAAAGCAACAGCAGCCGTCCATGGGAACCGTCTTTCCAGCCGTGTGTTTTGCCGAGAACTGTGTCATCGTCTCAGGCTGAGTGAGTACCACCGTGCCGTGTGGAACAGCGCTGCCCCCGCGACCCTGCACCTCATCAGGCCCCGCACCTGGCCTGCCATCCACTTCTACCCCATCACCGGGCCCCGGGACAATCAACCCCCTACCCACGGAGGGGAGAAGTAACAACAAAGCTGCTCCCTGTCACCGCTCCCGGGATCCCCGTCCAGAGCAGCAGTGGTGTCCACACAATCACCACAACCGTGGGTGGCATCACGGACAATAAACCCCCAAAAGCATTCCCCTTTTCACTCACGGGCGAGGAACGCCGCTGGAGTCCCCGGGATCCGGCCCATCGCTCGAGCCACCGAGCAGCAGCGGCCGCTGCAGCAGCGGCAGCCGGACCCGAGCAGTGGGAGAGCGCAGCGTCCCCTCCTCCGCCCGCGACACCTGTAGTCTACACACATCCTCATTGTGCCATCCTTCTTTTTCACCAGGACCAGGGGAGCTGCCCAAGGGCTGCAACTATCCCTAATGACTCCTGCCTCTTTCATGTTTTTCAGCATGTCTTTGGCGCTCTGGTAATGGGCTGGTGGTATAGGCCTATGTCTTTCCTTACTGGGAGGATGACTGCCTGTGGGTATGTGATGTTGCACCCCTTTAATTCTATCAAAGTCCAGTGGGTTCTTACTAAAAACCTGCTCGTATTTCTGCACGACCCGGTGAACCCCTTGTTTCTGGTAGGTGGGTGTAGAGTCAGTCCCCACATGGAGTTTTTGGCACCAGTCCTCTAACTGCTTTTGGGAGGTCTCGTCCTCTTTTGAGTCAGTTTGTGTCAGGGGACCTACAGGTGTTATAGTGTCATTTGGGCAAGTAAACAGTTTGGCTATGTTAGCGTATCTTGGTAGTCTGGCTTCCTCCTCCCCACAGTTTAGCACTCGTACGGGTAGCCTTCCCATGTGTACGTCAACTACCCCTCTGGCTGTCAGAATCGTGTGCCAGTGTTCTGAATGAGTGGGCTCTAATACAGCCTGGTAATCCCGTCTTCTGAGACCTACCGCTGCTCTACAACGCATCATCATTTCACTCCACAATAGGGTTAGCATCTATTACACGTACATTACCAATTTCACGGCCAATCTGGTTTACCTGTTGCTTTCTCAGAATGAGTCTGATCTCTTTTTGCAAGGCTCTCTGTTGTCCGCCCTCAACACCTTCAGCAATCTGGTGAAGCAAAAACAACACTTCCCCTAGGCAATTTTCTATGACATTAGTGCCTAAAATCATTTGTGGATTTCTTTCCCTTGTAGTAAAATAGCAATCCAAATATAGATAAGGTACAAAATCAGCATATAAAATACACCTTTATTCCTAAACTTGTAGGAGCAACAGTGTTTACTCCAGAACACACAAGTCAGGTACTGAAAGCCATCACTACTAAAGGTGAAAAACACCCTGGTCACGTAGGTTAACCCAAATAGGCACGCGCCCAGAGGGGTCACGTATAGTGATGGCCACTAGAATAACAAACACATGAAAAAAACTAAACAAACATAAAGGAAATTGATGTTGCTGTAGGCAAAGGACAGTGGTCCAATTGACAGAAAAAACACAACATACAAAATAATACCTAAAAAAACAAACAAGGTGCAATGCACTCCATTGACTGACAATGGTCAGTCATACAGATACATGAAATGCAGTAAATTTTTAGGCATTAAAAAAGGAATGGTCTCACCCAATCCCTTTTGATGGAGGGACACGCAGTCTCTTGGTCCTGAGTAGTGGATACGTCCGCCATATACTGGCCCTACCACCTACCAGATATAAAATAACAAAAGACTGCTGCCCCAGACTTCCGTCCTGACAAGGACGGACCACAACTAGGTCTCAGGCTGGACCCCTATGCTGACCCTGATGACATCCCGGCGTCCCGACGCGTTTCGTCACTAAGACTCCTCAGGGGACATGATAGTCGTCAGTCAGGTCCTTGCTGCCAGCCCTCACCAAACCATAGTGTCAAAGGTTCTGGCGTGGTCAAGATTAGGGTCATTTAAACCTGTGAGTGATATCATTGCTCCAATCAGAAGCTACATTCCACCTGATGCTTATTCAATCGAGATCACGTGGATATCCTCATATGGGTTTGGATTAAACATGTATAAAACACACCCCCTATGTGATGTCACCAGCATTACACCAACGTGACATCCATATCCTCAGAGGGAGCTAGTCCAATCAACGATTAGGTGTATAGCTGCGACAGGTGCATACTCAGGAGTCCTCCCTCACATCCGGCCGGGGAGGCACATCGCGTGTGCGCCGGCATCAGGGGGGAGGGACTTCCTCTCTAATCAGGTGTTTTACTCACATCCGGCCAGGGAAGCACATCCAGCGTGCGCCAGCATCAGAGGGGAGGGACTTCCTCTCTGGTCGGATGTTAATCCACTTCCGGCCGGGGACGCACATCTCGTGTGCGCCGGTGTCAGGGCGGGACTTCCTCTCTCCTCGGATGATGATACACATCCGGCCGGGGACGCACATCTCGTGTGCGCCCTTCTCAGGGGGGAGGGACTTCCTGTGGGCCGTGATCATGTGATCGGGAGTTTCCCGCATCACTTCCGGTCCCTGGTGTCAATCATTCCACCGCCGGAGCAGTTCCCACATGCATAAACAGTAGGGGAGGTGCTCCCATCATGCATGGACACGTCATCGGAGGTGGGCGTCAGGACTGCACCACGCATCCCCACCCGCTCCATGCCCAATATGGAGATAAGGGGACCGCCCCCTCTCCATGGGTATACGGTCCGATCGAAATATAAATGCCATAACGTGCATAACCTCCCACCCCCATAAACAACAACAGTAAGGGGCAAAATATTGCACAGAGGCATATAGCCAATAGGCTTCATCGGACAGATCACCATTCTTCATATGGGCATGTTTAGGGGATATCTCCAACACCTGAATACCTTAAACATAAAGGTTACAATAACTTCAGGAAGTCCAGGAAAAACAAAAACAAGGGCAGAGGGAGAGGCAGGGGTGGTTTTAAACCTGGGGAAAGGGTGGACTTCACCTCCCCCACTCAATCCTTTGAGCCCCATTTTCTGAGGAACCGGCAGTTCCACAGAGGGAAATGACACCCAATATAGAGATTATCAATTTGTCCCATAAGACACTCAGCCCAATAGAAATTGGTTTATTGAAAAGGGGATTATCATTTGTGCCAACCTCCAATTTTGATCATTTCGAGTCTATTAAAGACTTCAGTTTGTTTCTTAGGAAACTGAGGTGGAGGAAGCATTTTCTCAGGCAGGATGCCAGGGTCTGTCAAGATCTTGACATCCCATCTGATTTACTTCCAGACGTAAGGCTCTTGAGTAGTTTGGAGGAAGAGGACCCTAACTTGAGGGGTCTTGGCCCCTTTACAAATCTTAAGAACAAGAGCTCAAAGATGCCGCCTGCCGCTGGGGATTTATCAGCGATTGATATATTTGAGCGGTTGGTGACGGATGAGCTTAAGAGTCTTTCTGTGACAGGCTCTTACTCCAGGTATAATCTTGATAGCTTGGAGATGCAAGCTTTGAAAAATTTGGAGAGTGACGACCACATTGTCATCAAACCCTCAGATAAGGGTGGCAATGTGGTCGTCATGGATAAGGACAAATATGTTGATCTCTGTTTGGGATTATTGAGTGACAAGGATACATATGAGATTCTCCCAGGGAATCCCACTAGGACCTACATGGAAGAGCTGAGAAGGATTTTGGATGAGGGTCTGTCGGTAGGAGTTATTGACAGAACGGAATACGAATTTTTGCTCCAAAAAAATCCTGTGGTGGCAACTTTCTACTGTCTCCCCAAAATCCACAAGGGATTGAATCCCCTGAGAGGGAGACCGATCGTCTCGGGGATTAACAGTCTCACACAGAATTGTGGAATATATCTTGACAAAATCTTGAGACCTTTTGTCCTGGCCCTGCAGTCTCATGTCCAGGACACACCAGACCTTCTACGCAAGTTAGAGGGTATTAGCGTTCAATCTTGTGCTACTCTCGCTAGCATTGATGTCGAGGCTCTCTACTCCTCCATCCCACATGATAAAGGGATGGAGGCGGTGAGATATTTTCTCTCGACTAGGGGTACTCAGTATCAGCAACATAATGATTTTGTGTTGAGACTCCTTGACTTTTGCTTGACCAAGAATGTCTTCCTCTTCGATGGCCGTTTCTACCACCAGCTCAGGGGCACCGCGATGGGGAGCCCTTGTGCCCCATCCTATGCCAACTTGCTCCTGGGCTGGTGGGAGGAGACTATGATCTTTACATCTGAAACGGAGGAGTTAACATCATACTTTGAGATCTGGGCCCGCTACATAGACGACATCCTGGTGGTCTGGAATGGCGCCAGGGATGAGTTGTCTGACTATGTGGCGGGTCTGGATAGGAACACTATTGGTCTAAGGTTTACATCAGCTTTTGAGGAGGGAGGTTCCCTCCCCTTTTTGGATGTTCTTATTCAGAAAGATCCAATGGGGAATCTACAGACATGCACCTATTACAAACCGACAGCCTCTAACTCCCTTCTCCGATGGGACAGTAGTCACCCACAACATCTAAAAAGGGGTATACCGAAGGGACAGTTTCTTCGTGTTAGAAGAAACTGTTCCAGAGACGGTGATTTCCACACACAGGCGAATGACCTGGGAGTTAAGTTCAAGGAGAGGGGATACCCAAATACCATCATTAAAAGAGCCTATGATGTGGCAAGGGAAAGACCTAGAACTGAACTTCTGGTCCCGAAAAAAATAGAGGAGACTCAGTTCGGCATAACCAGATTTATAACCACCTTTAACAACGGGGCGGATAATGTACGTCGGATACTAGGTAAACACTGGGCCATTTTGCAAATGGACAAGGACTTGTGTCCAATTCTCCCGACCAGACCACAAATTACATATAAGAGGGGTAAATCCCTCTCGGACCGGCTGGTCCATAGTCATTTTGCACGGTCAGTCGAGGAGAATTGGCTGACAAGAGGGGTTAAGGGATGTTTTAGGTGCTCAGGTTGTATTGCGTGCCCGGTGATACAGACCACCAAAACATTCAGAAGCAATGTAAACTTGAGAGAGTATGCTATCCGGCATTTTATCAACTGCCGTACACAGGGGGTTATTTACAAGATTGATTGTATCTGTGGTCTTGAATATATCGGAAAAACCATCCGTGAATTCAGACGGAGGATTGGTGAGCACCTTGGTGACGTTGAACATCGTAGGGACACGGCGGTGGCTAGACACGTCATTGAAAAACATGGCGGAGATGCTAGTGTCCTGAGGTTCACTGGAATTGACAAAGTCCTGAGACCAAAGAGAGGGGGGGATTGGGATAGATTCATCCTGCAAAGGGAGACAAAATGGATCTTCCAGCTAGAAACCCTCTCCCCCAAAGGCCTAAATGAGCAGCTACTATTCAACAGTTTTATTTAGGTTCCTATGGAGTGTATTTCGCTGCCATCTTATTCTAATCATACCTTTACATTCATTGGAATCATGGCAAGAAACTTATTCTCGCCTTTCCTACTTTTCATCAATAATTGTCACAAGTATTATGTATGCATCTGGCAACTCAGCTGCATGCATATGTGATAATATAACAACACCTTGTGGATTTGATTATCCTGTTGGGTTGGATTTAGTTATTGTAACCTTTATGTTTAAGGTATTCAGGTGTTGGAGATATCCCCTAAACATGCCCATATGAAGAATGGTGATCTGTCCGATGAAGCCTATTGGCTATATGCCTCTGTGCAATATTTTGCCCCTTACTGTTGTTGTTTATGGGGGTGGGAGGTTATGCACGTTATGGCATTTATATTTCGATCGGACCGTATCCCCATGGAGAGGGGGCGGTCCCCTTATCTCCATATTGGGCATGGAGCGGGTGGGGATGCGTGGTGCAGTCCTGACGCCCACCTCCGATGACGTGTCCATGCATGATGGGAGCACCTCCCCTACTGTTTATGCATGTGGGAACTGCTCCGGCGGTGGAATGATTGACACCAGGGACCGGAAGTGATGCGGGAAACTCCCGATCACATGATCACGGCCCACAGGAAGTCCCTCCCCCCTGAGAAGGGCGCACACGAGATGTGCGTCCCCGGCCGGATGTGTATCATCATCCGAGGAGAGAGGAAGTCCCGCCCTGACACCGGCGCACACGAGATGTGCGTCCCCGGCCGGAAGTGGATTAACATCCGACCAGAGAGGAAGTCCCTCCCCTCTGATGCTGGCGCACACTGGATGTGCTTCCCTGGCCGGATGTGAGTAAAACACCTGATTAGAGAGGAAGTCCCTCCCCCCTGATGCCGGCGCACACGCGATGTGCCTCCCCGGCCGGATGTGAGTAAATACTTGATTGGAGGGGATGTGGGGAGGACTCCTGAGTATGCACCTGTCGCAGCTATACACCTAATCGTTGATTGGACTAGCTCCCTCTGAGGATATGGATGTCACGTTGGTGTAATGCTGGTGACATCACATAGGGGGTGTGTTTTATACATGTTTAATCCAAACCCATATGAGGATATCCACGTGATCTCGATTGAATAAGCATCAGGTGGAATGTAGCTTCTGATTGGAGCAATGATATCACTCACAGGTTTAAATGACCCTAATCTTGACCACGCCAGAACCTTTGACACTATGGTTTGGTGAGGGCTGGCAGCAAGGACCTGACTGACGACTATCATGTCCCCTGAGGAGTCTTAGTGACGAAACGCGTCGGGACGCCGGGATGTCATCAGGGTCAGCATAGGGGTCCAGACTGAGACCTAGTTGTGGTCCGTCCTTGTCAGGACGGAAGTCTGGGGCAGCAGTCTTTTGTTATTTTATATCTGGTAGGTGGTAGGGCCAGTATATGGCGGACGTATCCACTACTCAGGACCAAGAGACTGCGTGTCCCTCCATCAAAAGGGATTGGGTGAGACCATTCCTTTTTTAATGCCTAAAAATTTACTGCATTTCATGTATCTGTATGACTGACCATTGTCAGTCAATGGAGTGCATTGCACCTTGTTTGTTTTTTTAGGTATTATTTTGTATGTTGTGTTTTTTCTGTCAATTGGACCACTGTCCTTTGCCTACAGCAACATCAATTTCCTTTATGTTTGTTTAGTTTTTTTCATGTGTTTGTTATTCTAGTGGCCATCACTATACGTGACCCCTCTGGGCGCGTGCCTATTTGGGTTAACCTACGTGACCAGGGTGTTTTTCACCTTTAGTAGTGATGGCTTTCAGTACCTGACTTGTGTGTTCTGGAGTAAACACTGTTGCTCCTACAAGTTTAGGAATAAAGGTGTATTTTATATGCTGATTTTGTGATTTCTTTCCCTTGCATCATTATCTACAACAATTATGCCACCCCCGTGCCAGCAGCCGCCGCTGCTCGGATCCGGACCTTCAGGGAGTGGTGGCTCAAGGGTCTCTGGACCCGGGGCTCTCGCGGACACGCCGAATAAATGGGGGGACGTATATGTACGGGCTGGGCCGTATTAAGTTCGTGACCTAGTGAGCTAGGACACCACCGCTGCTGTGACGGGGCACCCGGGGGAGATGTTGTGTAGAAAGTTGTTAACCCCTCCGTGGGCAGGAATGTGCCCCCGGGACCCGATGGGTTGGTGCAGGGGGATAGCGACCGCAGAGGGTGCTGGTGTACTCACTGTTAGTAAAACACACAAGTCTCTGGTAAACCAAGGTGATTGTGGTTGGTGCCCGCAGCCGGCTGCGTTCTGGTCCCCCACCCGGCTAGTGGTCTCTATCTTCCTCCTGCACTTTTTGTGTAAGGTGGACTGCCTTAGTCTGGAACTTCAGAAGTACACTCCCAGCTGGATGTGGCCTAAGGAGCCATGCCCGTAGACGCTTGCCCGTGGGATCTATGGGCCCTGGCGGTGACCTCCTATCCCGAATAGGTAGCCTGTTGTCTTCTATGAGGGACTTTGGGTGGAACAGAACCTATAATCCTTGCCTCAATCGGTTAATTAACCAGTACGCTTGATTCCGGCTTCTGGCTTCAGGGTCCGAGTACCCCCGTTTGTGCTCCGGTTTCCGGGTCGGTTCCCCGGGTCGGTACCAGCGGGCTACAACCCTGTCCCAGTCCACCTCGGTTCCACCGAGCCGTCTTCCTGGCTCCTGCTGACGAAGACCATTGTCTGCCTCCTAGCCAGTGGCACCAGGGCTCCTACCCTGGTACCATTCAATTTGGGGTTCTCCTTTGCTGGAGCTACACTTAGCTCCAGCCCACACTCCTCTCCAACTTGGACTTCAGATTAGCCTAGCTAAGCTTGAACTGTGTGTTTTCCCGCCCCTGGCTGTCTAGACCCGGGGAGGGCGTGCACCAGCCGCCTGGTCACGCCCACTGGTGTATCTGTCTGTCCCTAAGGGGGGGTGACTAGGGTTTAATGGTTGGCTGTGTGTCACCTAGTGGGGGAACGGTGTAGTGCAGGGTCTAATTGTGACTACCTGGCCCGGCCAGGGCGTCACACTATCAGTCCTTGTCCCTTCATTTCCTTCCTTCACACCTTTTATGGTTACCTCTTTGACCCCAATCTGGTCTATAGGTTGTCCATTAGCTGCATAGATGGTAAGGTCAGGGTCTGGTTGTTGGAGATCGTCGTCCGACCAGAACCTGCGATAAAGGACATACGGGATTGTGGTTACCTGGGAACCGGTGTCCAATAATGCCGGGGTTGGGATCCCCTCCAGGATGATGGACAGGACCGGTTGTCCACCTACATACTGATCACGGCAGTCAACTGGGCCTGATTTTTTTAATCCTGAAGACTGGCCCTTGGCCCCAGGTTTGACCCGTTTAAAAGGACAGGCCCTTGCATAGTGGCCTGCTTCCTGGCAACGGCGGCAGATGAGTTGTCCAGACGAGTCATAGCGATCACTGCTCTTCCCTCGGGATGTGGGACCTCTTCTCCCTCACATCCAGGGGACGTCCTCTGGGCTGTCAGCTAGCAGGGTCCTATGAGAAGCTTTGGATTCTGGTGGAAGTTGCATCGCTTTCAGGATCCGGGCGATGTCCTTGCTGAGCTGTTGCACCTGGGAGGATAGGGTATCTATGGCTCTGGCCGAGGTGATGAGTCATTTTGCAGCTACCAGGGCCTGCGAGGAGGATTCTGCTCCGGCAGCAGGGGTGCTGGTAGACCATGCTGGTGAGATGGAGTCTGTGTCCATAGGGTGTTGAAGTGATTTCACTGCCCTGTCTTTCAGAATGGCAAAGTCCCACATCAAGGTGTTCCAGGGACCACAGCCTCATCTGTTTTCTATCCTCAAGGGAATGCAGGCCCTGCAAGAATTGTTCTGTCATCATCCGGTTTCCTTCCTGATCACTGACAAGATCCACAAGCTTGAGTGCCCACAGTGAGGCTTGCAGCCTGAGGGCATAGTCACTTATGCTATCTTGGGGCTTCTGGCGGCAGTTATAGAAGCCCTTTCTGAGCTCTGCCTCGGTGCGGTTTTCAAAAGCAGCTGTTAGTTTGGCAAAAATGGCTTCTACAGAGCTCCAGTCATCACTGGTCCATGCCTCAGCCTCTAATTCTGCTGCTCCAGTCAATTGCCCCAGCACCACGGCGACCCTCTGCTTACCGGTCTTTGCATACATGTCCAGCAGGGTGCTGATCTTCTTCTTGAATCCGGTCAAAGTGTCTGCTTTGCCAGCATATTGGGGCAGCCAGGTCACACCGGGGACATACAGCAAGGAGATCGGCATAATCGGGGAGACTTCGGCTGGCGCAGCTGCGACCGCCGCACCGGAACCAGGCGCTGCCGCGTCCACTGCGCTGGGGGCTGGCATCGCTTTGGCTGCGTTGCCCTGGCCGGGAGCATTAGCACTCACGGCGTCCGTCATCCTCAGAGTCCCGCTTCTTTTCTTGAATCAGGGCGCTTCCTGGCTTCTTCTCCAGGTTACTCCCTACTCTTCCGGGGTCAGAGCGCTCCGGGGATTCTGGGCAGCCACACCTCTTCGGGGGCGGTTACTTGTTTTTGCACGGGCTGCTGCTGTTTCTTTGGTGCGCTTTCTGCAGTGACAATATGGCGGCGTTTCAAACTTTGCAATCGGACCTCCAAGGCGCAGTCACCTGTCTTAACAGGTCTAGTCCTTATCCTGTTCGTGACACCAGACGAGTCTCCCTCCACAGCGCTGCAGTGGTCGCATGCGGGGCACTGCAGGGACTTCTCTGTAGGGACCCTTCTGGACACCGGTATGTCAGGTTAACTTTAATAGGATTCGTGACGCCACTCTCGGTTTTGCGGTCAGGGGGGTGACCACCACTGCAGTTTAACGAGCGTCTGGGGCTGATGGTGTCTGCAGTCTGGTGTTATGGCCTCTCGAGAGTGAGGCTGGCCCCAGGGGCTCGGGTGTATGTGCGTGGAACCATAGGTCACAGAATGACTCAAACAGTCCAGAAAGTCTTTCAACTTGTTTACTCACTTTTGGATGGTTGGTGAGAAACCCGGGCAATGCTGAGATTATACCAGGTGAAACCAGGAATTCCTGTAGGCTGTTCTGAGGGTAGCTATTAACTCGCCTTCCTTGCACTTTTGTTTTGGATAGCCCCTGACTTGCAGTATTGTGGAATTTATCCAGGGAAAGTTGCTGTCGCCTCTCCTTCCCTTTCTGGCCCATTTGCCGGCAGCGTGAACCTTGGTGAGATGGCGTCTGGGCCTATCTCCTTATAGGTCCCCCTGTTGCTGCTGAGGCTCGAGCTCTGTATCTTTGGTGAGGAATCTCTAGTCCCCTCCCCGGCAGATTTAGCAGATCAGTAAATCGATGTCTGGCTCTAGGGACCTGTTCCCTGTACGTGCGTAGTTACCAGCAATCCACGTACTCGGCCACCTCTCTTCAGGTATCTTTCAGGCTGACTAGCACGTCACTGTACTTCCCCGATAACAGCTACCACACTTGCAGGGTTTGTCTAGCGTGGCTGTATGTCTCCTCCTCTCAGCAACTTATGTACAACTCCCCTCACAGACTGGCTGACTACTCCTCCTTTCCTCACAGCCTCTGCAACCTAGCTTCCAGCCCCTCCCCTCATCCCTTGTTGAGAATTGAAAGCCCGCCCCCTTTTGTGGACAGCCCAAGAGTCCCATCTAATGGTGTTAGAGACCTGGTTGCTTTGTGTCTGTGCGTACACACCTCGTTCTGGCCTTTGGAATTACCTGGAAGCACTGTCCCAGGATGGGTGCAGTACTCAGTGTTGCCTGACCAGATCAGGGGCGCCACACCTGGAACCTGTCAAAGGACGGTCAGCAGCCTGGGCCTAATCACCAGTCCGGGACCGAAGGCACGGTGGGGTACACGGACCCTAGGTCGGGCAGAAGCATCAGGCGACCCGGCAATTAACCTGCAGAAGACAGGGCCTATATGGACTGTTCCCACCCAGCTCAGATCGGGGGCACTAGCGCAACGAGGGGCTAGGGCTTTCCAAACAAGTGGCCCACTGAAATCCCAAGCGTGAGCCCCTGAGAGCAGGCTCCTTTACTTAGCCACAGTGGGGAGCGGGGCCCGGAAAGCTCCAGGCTACCGGCCACAACGGACAATCTAAATTGGTGCCAGGAGGCAGGTTACGGACCACCAGACAGTGCTGCAGGGAACGGGACCCGGACGAGCTCCCCTCAGGAGACAGCGGCAGTCAGAGACTTGGTTTACCCTGTTGTCAGCATCTGCTTTATTGCTGAGTAAGTACCCGACTGACCCCTGCAACCAGTGAGCCTGCATTCCCCCTGCATCCCATAGCACCATCCAGAGTCCCAAGGCCTACCCCAACCCGTGGAGGGTAACGTCATCTTGCTGCCCCACTCAATCACCCCGGGTACTCCCAATTACCGCACACCATGGGTGGTGTCACGAACTATATATTTTCCCCTGTAAATAACCCCCTTCTACATTTGAGTGTGGCCCCTAGCACCCAGGTCCGGAGACCTTCGAGCTACGAGTAATCACCACCCCCGGGTCAGGGCAGTTTGATCCGCTGAAGGGGAAGCACACATTGCTGCGGGATTCAAGCATTTTTGTTGTGGTAAACCTGCGGGACAAGTGCAGAAATACCTGCGGAAGTCCCTCCCTCTATCTCCATAGCGGAAAGACAGGACATCCGCAGATCTTTCCGCAGGAATTATTGACATGCAGTTACGTGCGGCTGTGGGAAATCCACAGCATATTCCACAGCCGCAGATAACGCAGCATTGATACAACATTCCCCAAATCCCATAGGATAACATGGGGAGTGTCTGTACTTGCGTTAACCTGCAGATTTATCTGGAAAATCCAGATAAATCCGCGGGTTTTCCGCAGCAAAGTCTACGGGCACATAGCCTAAAGGTGGCTTTACACACTGCAACATCGCAAACGACATCGCTGTAACGTCACCGGTTTTGTGACGTTATAGCGACCTCCCCAGCGACATTGCAGTGTGTGAAACACATCAGCGACCTGGCCCCTGTTGTGTAGTTGCTGATCGCTACAAATCGTTCAGGACCATTCTTTGGTCCTTTGTTTCCCGCTGTGCAGCATGATCGCTAGAAAGTCTCAGTGTGTAAAGGGGACTTTACAGCGACTTAGTTAGCGACATCCCTTTCAAAAAGCTGCTTTACAACGTCCCCAATGACTAGCTAGGTCGTTCTGCAGGTCCGGATCGCTGTTGCGTCGTTGGCCAGGTCTGCCTGTTTGACAGCTCACCAGAGACTCACCAGAGACTTTGTAGTGATCCCGGCCAGGTTGGGATCGCTGGTGGGATTGCTAGAAAGTCTCAGTGTGTAAAGGGGCCTTAAGAGTTGCTGGGGTTGCAGTTATTGTTTAATCTATTTACTTTTAGAGGGTTCATTTACTTTTTTTCCTCCCCATAAAAACAGGGACGAGATTGTCTTAATAAATCTTGTTATTGTCATACCACCGGCTTTGAGGCTCGTCTTTCCTCTCAGTGGCATAACAGATCCGGGTCCCCGCAGTTATCGGGGACCTTTACACGTGCACTGTGTCTGGTACTTGGAAAAAAAGCAATTATTGCCACATAAGTTAACTAGAAATTAATAGCCATGTATTTTTTTTTTCATAAAACTTACTCTATAAAACAATGTTTCCCTTTTTTAATGTGAATTAATAATTCCAACTGTAATGATCAGTCTGTTATAATTTATTTTTAATGTCTTAACTTTATACATAAAATAGTATAAAACTAATGAATAAATGTGATTACAAATGTGATATTCTCTGTTAGTTGAGGATGAAGAATGTGCTTTGATGAAGATCTCCTTTTCTCAGTTGTCTTTTTCTTTGGACAGGTACTCCGCTCTACACCGTTTGTTCACATAGGTCCATATAAGTACCCAAAGCCATTCTGGCATCCGATGTGCTGTAAACATCTAAAATAAGGATTTCATTATGTGAATTTAATGCACATTGTTATAAACAACATCTATAATCATCTTTTACTATACCTTATGCCCTACTTTAACAAGCTCCTTGTACTCTCAAAATGAAAGGGGTTTTCCCACAAACAAAATTTATTTTAAATTAATAGATCTTGGAATAAAGAATAAGTTTCACAATTGGAAGTGATTTTAAAAAAAGATTTGTTCCTGTGCCGAGATAATCTTACATGTGGCCCTGCTGTGTACTGTGTAATGTCCGTGTCTGACCGTACAGGGACATGGTCTGATCACACCATAGCTTCTGGGCAGGGGAGGAGGCCAAAGAGTATACAGACATTACAGCTTGCTTGAGATTTCAAATTACTCTCTCTTTGAGGTAAAACATTTTTTAAAAATAGGCAGGAAAATGCTTTAACTCACAGAAAGAATCAGCCGTGAAACTGCGCTGTAATGTCATCCGCTGTCTATTTCAGCCAATTTTGTACTCCAATAGTCTAATGGTGCTCCTTCCCTTCCAAGCCCCGCCGTGCGCCCAAACAGTAGTTTTCTACCACATATAGGGTAATCTGCATGCTCCAGAGAAATTACACTACAAATTGAATGGTCCATTGTATCCTATAACTGGTTGGGAAATGGATAACTGAGGATAAAACATTTTTGTAGGAAAAATTAAAAATGTTAAATTTTTCCATTTCACATTGCTTTAATTCATGTAGAGCACCTAAAGGGTTAATAAACTTAAATGTGGTTTTGCGCACTCTGAGGGGTGCAGTTTATAATTGGTGTCCCTTTTGAGTATTTTCTGTCAAATAGGCCCCTCAAAGTCACTTAAAAATGTGATGTGGTCCCTAAATAAAATGGTTTTGTAAAATTGTTGGAAAAAATGAAAAATTGCTGATTTTTTTTTTTTTTTTAACTTCCTAACAAACCCCCCCCCAATGTTTTAAAATTGATGCTTATGTAACGAGTTACGTGGTAAATGTTAGTTTTAGCACAAAAAATAGATAATAAATATCTGGGTTAAGGGCATAAAAATTCAAATTTTAAAAATTGCAAAATTTTCCCTTTTTTTAAATTTTTTTGATATTTTCATAAATAAATGCAAATCATGTCAACAAAAATATACCACTAATCTGAAGTACAATATGTCACAAATAAAAAAAATCTCAGAATTAGTGATGGGTGGACCTGGACTGTAAAAGTCTGGATCGGCGCTGGTTCAAAAGTACCCGATCACCGGGCCCAGAGATCTCCCGGTAACCATCTGGGTCTGGCAAGTCGGGTAATTACAAAAAATAAAGGAAAAGTAGAATAAAAAAAAAAAAAAATAGAAAAAGGGGAAAGGAGAAGCGTTATACTGTTATACTTAGAGTCTCTCGTGCGGCTGTGCCCTGCTTCCAGGCCACTCATACTACTTCCAGGGCTGTGCATTATCCTTCATGCATATGCACTGCTTCCCCTACCCACTGGAAGTCCCCACATCTCTGATTGGTTGTAGTCAGACGCGCCCCCGACCTATGTGACAGCGTGTCTAACTGCTTTCAATCAGGAGGGTGTGTGTGTGTGTGTGTTTTTATATATTCTAATATAAATACTTCTCTCTCTATTGGTGTAAAAATAAATTTAAAAAAAATGGCATAGGGTTCCCCCATATTATGATTCCCAGCACACAAAGCATATGGCTACAGGCTGCAGCCCCCAACCATGCGCTTTTCTTGCCCGTGTATCAAAATAAGAGAAAGCGCATGCGGCTTTTTTTTTTTTAATTTAAATAACTTTAAAAAAAACGATGTGTGTTTCCCCCCCTCCCCCCCAAATTTTAATACACAGCCATAATAAAGCCGACAGCTTGGGACTGGTACTCTCAGGCTGGGGAGATCCGTGCTTATTGGGTCCCCCCAGCCTAAAAATAGTAGCCTGCAGCCGCCAACAATTGTTGCATCCATTAGATGTAAAATTTGGCCTGGACAGGAAAGTGAAAACAGATGGGGGGGGGGGTGTTAACATTATGTTTTTCTATTTTAATTCCAGAATATCCTCAAAGGAAGCAGTACCCAAAAAGACAGCTACAGTCTATACTGCAATTGTGTAGTGCTATAACTGGATATATTACAACTGGAGAACACAGCTGTGAGGAGCAGATATGGGTCCCTGGCATGTGGCTATGCTGCTGGTGGCAGCTATAAATTCTATTGCATTCTCAGATTTAGGAATACTCGATAGGCACACCAGCAATGGAGCTACTCGCTTCTCATACATGTTGTATGGGGTGATGATTGAGCATACATGATGACCCTTCATACTACTCTATGGAAGATACAGAAATAGTAGAGCATGTACAGGTATATGCATACATATGGATTGGTCAGCAAAGCGATCATTATATGTTCTTCATATGTCTACATTCCCTGTTCCGGTGACCCATAGTCCACAATTACCTTGATGGAGTGAGACCAGTATCCAGCTGTCCTCAGTGACACTCCGATCGTTCTTACAGCGCTGTGAGCATACTCTCTCGCAAGTGGAATAAACAAGGACTTCATCCTAAGTATTCCAGCATAGCTCACCATCTTTGTGACCACAAAGGCAGGAGTCAGGCTCTGTATAAATATGCCCTGGGAGGAATATTCATAATGCAATGCTCGAGTGAAACTATCTAGGAAAGCCTACAAGAAAAGCACAAAAGTATAATTCAGTCTATGAATTTTTTTGAAAGAAACAGTTGTCCAGGACTAAGATATTAATAAAAAAAAAAAGGAATCAAGGCACGATTAACCAATTTGTAGACATACGGTATCTCAATATGAACTGGTCATTGGAAACCACTATAGGCGGCCTTTATGGTCAAATTGCAGTAAAGACGCCACTATTGATGACGACGACAAGTAAGAAGAGGAGACTTGTTGGTGGTTTCTATTTGTGTGGTGTCCACCATAAAGCATGGAGGGGGCGGTGTGATGTGTGGGGTGCTTTGATGGGGACAGTTTTGGTAATTTATTCCAAATTCAAGGCACATTACTCAGCATGGCTACCACATCATTCTGTATGGACCATTATCCTATCTGGTTTGCACTTAGTGGGACCAACATTTGTATTGAAACTGTACAATGGCCCAATTCACATCTCCAGGCTATGTATGGGACCAAAAGGGAGTGGGATGGACCCAGGGTTTGTTTTATTAAATTGGGTGTGGTCCTCCAGAAGATGTCTACAGAGATGACTTTAGGAACACACCCTTTTGGATAAGACTAGAATTACATATATGGTAAAGAGGGCCATATTTCGGGAATGGATGTTATGGACAAGATTATGAATTATTATGAGTATATAAGAGTTACATGGAGATATCCATAAAGAACAGGATTTAAGATGGTGTACCACACATATCTCTTGGCATAAGACTCAGACAGACAGTCTGGGCTATTCTTGTGACCAGTGAATCATGCTGACATTGCTTAATATAAATGAGGAACCAAGCACATTACAGTAAATTGTATATCACAGAATAAGCTGTTCTACTTTATCCAATAGGAGACGTGTTACGTATTCTTGGCACCTAGCCAAGAATATGGTTATATATATCTGTACAAACTTCCGGAATAAAGGAGTCTTACTTTCTATTCATATCTGAGCACGTCTCTAGTGTGAGTGAAAGAGAGTGGATATGCATGCTACCACGGGTGACTCATAATTTGGACTGCAGACAGTTTAAGAGGGATGCAAGACTGAATGGCATCAACCTAAATTAAGGCCTTATTATTTGGCGCCCAACGAACCTTAGGACGGAGCTCTGGATGGCGGACGGCCGTGCTGACACCTTCAGTCGAAAGGCAACTACGCGAAAGGTGGAGATGCGCACTCCAGCTGCAGGTGAGAACATTTGTATGATCTCACCTTGCAAACCTCCTGCGTGTACTTGCATTTCGAAGGGGGGGTTGGGCTGTCCCAGTCTAGACACCTAATGACCGCCATCTCGCATGAGATAAGCCTTCCTAAGAGATCTCACACCAAGGTGGTCAGGTTCACCTTAAGCTGTCTGTAATTTATGTAATGTAATTGTAAATCACATGAAATGTAATGTGGTTTGAGGTTTTTTTGTCTGCTCTAGGAGAAAAGCAGAAGTTCTATGTTTTATTTTTCTCTGACTTAACTGCAGGGGAGAATGAGGAAGTTGTTATATACGCTGGATATATGGTTATATCTACAGGTGAGATCAGCCACCTGGATGGTGTATATAGTGTCCTTATTGTTATGTCATTGTGTTGACCTGTGTCTACCTGTTGAAATGTCTGTCTATTTGCAGCAGGTGGAGTACTTGCTGGTATGTATCGCTCTAATCACTGTGTTTGCAGCAAGGCTGGCTGCAAAAAGAGGAAGTTCTATGTGCTTTGTTCGTACTTGCTGGTTTACGCAAAAAGAGGAAGTTGTGTCACGAGAATGTACTTTGATATATTGAAGCTGTTTCTTCTATGAGTGAAGAAAAAAAAAAAACTCTGAAGCTGTACTTTGAAGTATGCTGTTTATGTATACTGTTATGTATACTGTGAGATACACTGGTGTGTGACAAGTCCGGTCGATAGTTGATGTTTGATAAGGCCTTGGACGGACCTGATCTTCGGGGATAGAAGATTTGGAAGGGTTTTCTATGTACAGGTGCAGTGTTGTATAAAGTTGCTTTCACAGCAGTGTTGTATAAAGTGGGGGACTGACCCTGACTGTTACCTGGTATGGTTTTCCTGCTAAGCAGTGAGTTGAAGTTGTATTCATTGGTCTTGTTTTAGTGGATGTCAGTGTATTCTTACCTAGGATTGAATATACTGGGAAAAACCCTTGATTTTAGGCTTAATCATTGAGTATTGATGTTCTGGACGGATTTGTTCAAATAAGGTGTATATAGTGTGAACAGAGGTTACTAGTACATGAAGTAAGAGATAGTGAGGGTGAATTTAGTTTCTATCACCCACGTGACAATTCTTCCTGGTAGGACAACCCGTTTGTGTTGTGGTTTGTGGACTGAGGTAGAAATTCTGTGTATTCTGTGTAAAGTTTACCCTTTGAATATGGGGTCTAATCATTCCACACCTGTCAAGTTAACAGCAGAAGAATTAGTAAGCGAGCAAAAAGGTAAAAAGTATGTTAAAAATGATGAAGTCGCTCTTGAAGATGGCAGGAATCACTGCAAAGAAAGAGAGATTAGAGGAGCAAGAATGGAAAGATGTTTTGTTAAATAAGTGAGGGATCTTGAAAGATAAAGATCTCCTTATGGATGCTGAGGCATGGTATAGAACGTCAAAGGACGTTAAAAGATTGGCATGGAAAGAGGAATGGGATAGAGATGGTAGATATTTCTAAATTGCACCAGATCAGAAAATGGCACCTCAGGAAGTGGCCAAGCCCATTAGGAAACAACGCCCCCCTCCTTATAAGTCGTCCCCAAAGGGTTGGACTTGTGTAGTTGTCCCCCTGCCCACCAAACGCCCTCCCTAGCCTGCCCAGATGTCATTTCAGGTCGGGCCGCACCTAGTTCCCTTTTCCAGCCAATTTTCAGTCCCAAGGCCACTGGCCTATTTGTTGCTGGAGCAACAGAAGACACCGAGGGGGGGGCAGGAAGATGACAATGATTTAACAATGATTCACCCCACCACCAAAACTGATTTGTATAGGCTCACCCAGATTAAAGCTGGGGATTCTTTCTGGCCAGAAATGGAGCCATGTTTGCAGGTTTACAGTGAGGGTGCGTGTACCTTATCACCCAAGTGACCCTGGAAGATGTTTATGTATAATGTATGCAGTTTTTGGTGTATAACACCGTAGGGTTGAAATTGGAAGAAAGGAAAAAAAAAAAAAAAGGAAGTGTTAGTTTCTATTTCAGTGTCCTGTGAATATACGTATGTTGAAATGGAGAATTCTCCCAAGGGGGGAGATTAGATGAGAATTGATGAGTAATTCTGAATCTAGCAACTACACTATGTGTATTGTACCTGCCTGTGAAAGTAAGAAACATAAGCTGATATATAGGGTGGACTTGTGATCTGTCTGTGGAGCACTGTGTCCACGTAAGCCCACCCCATTATTTTCTGTCCTAAATGTAGATTTCTTTCTGTCACTCAGTGTTTTACCCAGCCCTGGGTGGGGTATGGTATGGGGATAGTTATCAGGGTCTGACAGGAGATAGGGATACGCTGGAGGCTCGGCCCTGACCACCATCAGGTCTACCATCGAGATGAGGGCGAGTACAGGGTCCCTAGTTACAGGGTCAGCCCAGGTGTCCCTATATAATCCATATTCCCAGTGACAGATTGAATACCTCCTGAATGTAGATGTCACAATACATGTCACTCCCTCTCAGGACTCTTCAGACGCCATTTTTGGCCAACACCTACTTCCTCTTTTAGCGGCTGTTTCTTATCGGTAATTATCTTTAGTGGACGTTTTAACTCAGACACTACATAGTTCATCTTTAGACGCCATTTTAGTCCAGCCGACACCCAGTTCCCCATTTTTGTTTCAGCAGCCACAGCCACTGCTCTGTTTATTGCTGACATAGCAGGGACTGCAGAGGGGGGAGACAGGGACCTGGAACACACACACTCCATTTTTGGTCATATATGCAGTTTTTCCCACTAATGAACTTTTTCCCACAGTGTTCCCACTAATGAACCTTAGCAGAGGTTATTGCTGATAGTCCTGTGGAAACCTTTTCCCTTCACTTTTGCATGTTTGTTTTTGCTGTATCTAGTATACAATTTAGTAGACCATATAGACTGCTCACTATTAGTCCTGGTGGACAGTGAATATTTTTCTGCCTATGGCAGTTGATGCTTAGCCTGGTTTGAGATATTCTCACTTGTATGTTATCCTGCCTGGTATCTTGCACAAGAGTTCCCTGATAGAGAGGGTGGAGGTTCATGTGGTCCCAAGGGGACATTGATCATCAGGAGTTGACATATATTAGAGTTTTCGTTGACAGCACCCAGTAATCCTTTGTGTCTTAGTTTGCAGGGTCTGACAGGAGAGAGGGATAAGCTGGAGGCCCGACCCTGACCACCATCAGGTCTACCGTCGGGATGAGGGAGAGTGCAGGGCCCCCAGTTACAGGGTCAGCACAGGAGAGGTAGAGTAGATACGCTCCACTGCTTTTTCCTAGTTGTGTATATGTAGTCAGGGGGTGCTGCTTGCTAGTTTCCAAACCCTCTTGTGCTCTTTTCTCTTTCCCCGGGGTTTTAGGGGATCTTAGTTTTTAGAATTTCAGTGTTCTCCTGACCCCAAGCTACACTCATTGCTCTTTCTTACAAACCTAGGTATAGTCCTTTGTATCAGGTCTCCGAGAGCCCATACGCAAACAACTACAGCTGGTAACTCCTGAGTTACAGTCACAGTCACCTGAGTTACAGTCAGTGTCACCTGAGTTACAGTCACAGTCACCTGAGTTACAGTCACAGTCACCTGAGCTACAGTCAAAGTCACCTGAAGAGTATCATCACGTCATCTCCAGCCCAGAAGTCATTCTACATGTTTGCCATGGAGGAAGACAGCAGCTCTTTGAACACTACTCAGCCAGATTAAACACCTACCTAAAGCACCAGTTGAAGATCAGTGCCCGTATGACATCACTGCTCCCTGACAAATATAGATAATGGTATAATGCCTCAAGCATATGGAAAAATATTGGAATATACAATGAAAAATGCTACTTGCTAATTTGAACATGTGAATAATGAATTGCATACCTGCTATGAATATTAGGAAAAAGGAGATATTTAGCAATCGCATTGATCAATGTAACTGAGCCCCAAAGCCTCGTCAAGGCATATCTCTATATTGGGGTCCCTAGCTCTGTGACCCTAACTGTGTGTCATCTCATTGCAATTAAAAACTGCTGTGGGTGGAGAGGGGTAACTAAGGACTTTCTTATATAGGAGATGGAAAAAACATGGCCGAAAGGGGCGGAGCTGTGTTCACATTCAGAAAAAAACTACATATAACTGAATAGGATAACTGAAGTGAGCACTAATATATATATTATGAGTGCAAGCCAAAAAATACATACTATACAAAGGATAAGGCTGCACATCAAACATAGATAATGGTATAATGCCTCAAGCATATGGAAAAATATTGGAATATACAATGAAAAATGCTACTTGCTAATTTGAACATGTGAATAATGAATTGCATACCTGCTATGAATATTAGGAAAAAGGAGATATTTAGCAATCGCATTGATCAATGTAACTGAGCCCCAAAGCCTCGTCAAGGCATATCTCTATATTGGGGTCCCTAGCTCTGTGACCCTAACTGTGTGTCATCTCATTGCAATTAAAAACTGCTGTGGGTGGAGAGGGGTAACTAAGGACTTTCTTATATAGGAGATGGAAAAAACATGGCCGAAAGGGGCGGAGCTGTGTTCACATTCAGAAAAAAAACTACATATAACTGAATAGGATAACTGAAGTGAGCACTAATATATATATTATGAGTGCAAGCCAAAAAATACATACTATACAAAGGATAAGGCTGCACATCAAACATAGATAATGGTATAATGCCTCAAGCATATGGAAAAATATTGGAATATACAATGAAAAATGCTACTTGCTAATTTGAACATGTGAATAATGAATTGCATACCTGCTATGAATATTAGGAAAAAGGAGATATTTAGCAATCGCATTGATCAATGTAACTGAGCCCCAAAGCCTCGTCAAGGCATATCTCTATATTGGGGTCCCTAGCTCTGTGACCCTAACTGTGTGTCATCTCATTGCAATTAAAAACTGCTGTGGGTGGAGAGGGGTAACTAAGGACTTTCTTATATAGGAGATGGAAAAAACATGGCCGAAAGGGGCGGAGCTGTGTTCACATTCAGAAAAAAAACTACATATAACTGAATAGGATAACTGAAGTGAGCACTAATATATATATTATGAGTGCAAGCCAAAAAATACATACTATACAAAGGATAAGGCTGCACATCAAACATAGATAATGGTATAATGCCTCAAGCATATGGAAAAATATTGGAATATACAATGAAAAATGCTACTTGCTAATTTGAACATGTGAATAATGAATTGCATACCTGCTATGAATATTAGGAAAAAGGAGATATTTAGCAATCGCATTGATCAATGTAACTGAGCCCCAAAGCCTCGTCAAGGCATATCTCTATATTGGGGTCCCTAGCTCTGTGACCCTAACTGTGTGTCATCTCATTGCAATTAAAAACTGCTGTGGGTGGAGAGGGGTAACTAAGGACTTTCTTATATAGGAGATGGAAAAAACATGGCCGAAAGGGGCGGAGCTGTGTTCACATTCAGAAAAAAAACTACATATAACTGAATAGGATAACTGAAGTGAGCACTAATATATATATTATGAGTGCAAGCCAAAAAATACATACTATACAAAGGATAAGGCTGCACATCAAACATAGATAATGGTATAATGCCTCAAGCATATGGAAAAATATTGGAATATACAATGAAAAATGCTACTTGCTAATTTGAACATGTGAATAATGAATTGCATACCTGCTATGAATATTAGGAAAAAGGAGATATTTAGCAATCGCATTGATCAATGTAACTGAGCCCCAAAGCCTCGTCAAGGCATATCTCTATATTGGGGTCCCTAGCTCTGTGACCCTAACTGTGTGTCATCTCATTGCAATTAAAAACTGCTGTGGGTGGAGAGGGGTAACTAAGGACTTTCTTATATAGGAGATGGAAAAAACATGGCCGAAAGGGGCGGAGCTGTGTTCACATTCAGAAAAAAAACTACATATAACTGAATAGGATAACTGAAGTGAGCACTAATATATATATTATGAGTGCAAGCCAAAAAATACATACTATACAAAGGATAAGGCTGCACATCAAACATAGATAATGGTATAATGCCTCAAGCATATGGAAAAATATTGGAATATACAATGAAAAATGCTACTTGCTAATTTGAACATGTGAATAATGAATTGCATACCTGCTATGAATATTAGGAAAAAGGAGATATTTAGCAATCGCATTGATCAATGTAACTGAGCCCCAAAGCCTCGTCAAGGCATATCTCTATATTGGGGTCCCTAGCTCTGTGACCCTAACTGTGTGTCATCTCATTGCAATTAAAAACTGCTGTGGGTGGAGAGGGGTAACTAAGGACTTTCTTATATAGGAGATGGAAAAAACATGGCCGAAAGGGGCGGAGCTGTGTTCACATTCAGAAAAAAAACTACATATAACTGAATAGGATAACTGAAGTGAGCACTAATATATATATTATGAGTGCAAGCCAAAAAATACATACTATACAAAGGATAAGGCTGCACATCAAACATAGATAATGGTATAATGCCTCAAGCATATGGAAAAATATTGGAATATACAATGAAAAATGCTACTTGCTAATTTGAACATGTGAATAATGAATTGCATACCTGCTATGAATAATAGGAAAAAGGAGATATTTAGCAATCGCATTGATCAATGTAACTGAGCCCCAAAGCCTCGTCAAGGCATATCTCTATATTGGGGTCCCTAGCTCTGTGACCCTAACTGTGTGTCATCTCATTGCAATTAAAAACTGCTGTGGGTGGAGAGGGGTAACTAAGGACTTTCTTATATAGGAGATGGAAAAAACATGGCCGAAAGGGGCGGAGCTGTGTTCACATTCAGAAAAAAAACTACATATAACTGAATAGGATAACTGAAGTGAGCACTAATATATATATTATGAGTGCAAGCCAAAAAATACATACTATACAAAGGATAAGGCTGCACATCAAACATAGATAATGGTATAATGCCTCAATGCGATTGCTAAATATCTCCTTTTTCCTAATATTCATAGCAGGTATGCAATTCATTATTCACATGTTCAAATTAGCAAGTAGCATTTTTCATTGTATATTCCAATATTTTTCCATATGCTTGAGGCATTATACCATTATCTATGTTTGATGTGCAGCCTTATCCTTTGTATAGTATGTATTTTTTGGCTTGCACTCATAATATATATATTAGTGCTCACTTCAGTTATCCTATTCAGTTATATGTAGTTTTTTTTCTGAATGTGAACACAGCTCCGCCCCTTTCGGCCATGTTTTTTCCATCTCCTATATAAGAAAGTCCTTAGTTACCCCTCTCCACCCACAGCAGTTTTTAATTGCAATGAGATGACACACAGTTAGGGTCACAGAGCTAGGGACCCCAATATAGAGATATGCCTTGACGAGGCTTTGGGGCTCAGTTACATTGATCAATGCGATTGCTAAATATCTCCTTTTTCCTAATATTCATAGCAGGTATGCAATTCATTATTCACATGTTCAAATTAGCAAGTAGCATTTTTCATTGTATATTCCAATATTTTTCCATATGCTTGAGGCATTATACCATTATCTATGTTTGATGTGCAGCCTTATCCTTTGTATAGTATGTATTTTTTGGCTTGCACTCATAATATATATATTAGTGCTCACTTCAGTTATCCTATTCAGTTATATGTAGTTTTTTTTCTGAATGTGAACACAGCTCCGCCCCTTTCGGCCATGTTTTTTCCATCTCCTATATAAGAAAGTCCTTAGTTACCCCTCTCCACCCACAGCAGTTTTTAATTGCAATGAGATGACACACAGTTAGGGTCACAGAGCTAGGGACCCCAATATAGAGATATGCCTTGACGAGGCTTTGGGGCTCAGTTACATTGATCAATGCGATTGCTAAATATCTCCTTTTTCCTAATATTCATAGCAGGTATGCAATTCATTATTCACATGTTCAAATTAGCAAGTAGCATTTTTCATTGTATATTCCAATATTTTTCCATATGCTTGAGGCATTATACCATTATCTATGTTTGATGTGCAGCCTTATCCTTTGTATAGTATGTATTTTTTGGCTTGCACTCATAATATATATATTAGTGCTCACTTCAGTTATCCTATTCAGTTATATGTAGTTTTTTTTCTGAATGTGAACACAGCTCCGCCCCTTTCGGCCATGTTTTTTCCATCTCCTATATAAGAAAGTCCTTAGTTACCCCTCTCCACCCACAGCAGTTTTTAATTGCAATGAGATGACACACAGTTAGGGTCACAGAGCTAGGGACCCCAATATAGAGATATGCCTTGACGAGGCTTTGGGGCTCAGTTACATTGATCAATGCGATTGCTAAATATCTCCTTTTTCCTAATATTCATAGCAGGTATGCAATTCATTATTCACATGTTCAAATTAGCAAGTAGCATTTTTCATTGTATATTCCAATATTTTTCCATATGCTTGAGGCATTATACCATTATCTATGTTTGATGTGCAGCCTTATCCTTTGTATAGTATGTATTTTTTGGCTTGCACTCATAATATATATATTAGTGCTCACTTCAGTTATCCTATTCAGTTATATGTAGTTTTTTTTCTGAATGTGAACACAGCTCCGCCCCTTTCGGCCATGTTTTTTCCATCTCCTATATAAGAAAGTCCTTAGTTACCCCTCTCCACCCACAGCAGTTTTTAATTGCAATGAGATGACACACAGTTAGGGTCACAGAGCTAGGGACCCCAATATAGAGATATGCCTTGACAAGGCTTTGGGGCTCAGTTACATTGATCAATGCGATTGCTAAATATCTCCTTTTTCCTAATATTCATAGCAGGTATGCAATTCATTATTCACATGTTCAAATTAGCAAGTAGCATTTTTCATTGTATATTCCAATATTTTTCCATATGCTTGAGGCATTATACCATTATCTATGTTTGATGTGCAGCCTTATCCTTTGTATAGTATGTATTTTTTGGCTTGCACTCATAATATATATATTAGTGCTCACTTCAGTTATCCTATTCAGTTATATGCTCCCTGACAAAGTCACCATCTCCCGGTGTGGGGTTCTTAATCCTGCTGAACTTCTCCCTCTTCCAAGGGGGGAGTGTCCCACCTCTGACACCTTGGTGGAAGAGGTAGTCGACTCTGGCATAGCTGAAACTCTGGATTCGATACAGTGACGGATACACCTTTGGACCCTGACTTAACCCCTTTGCGGATGGATTAAGATGTGCATCAAGAAGACGGTTCCACATGGGTATGGTGCTGGTAGCAGAAGACGCTGTGCTGATAGAGCAGTCGCTACCCGCATGCCTGTCTGTGAAGAAGCAGATGTATGTGCTCTCGCTGAAGCCTGCAAGATGGCAGCCAGCATCTACTCTGTGGAGGACAAGACACTTGATCACTGCCAATGGAACTGTAAACCGCCATGAGGCCATAGAAGAACGGATGGAAGCTTTGCTATTGCCAGACAGTCGCGGTGAGCAGGGTTGAGGCCTACATTGGAGGAGTCAAGGGAAGCAGTGAGAAGTGCCCTCACTGACAGAACATCCAAAGAAGCACCAAGACCACTCACCAAGGAAACAGTCAGTCAATCTGTGCTTTTTGAATGACCCCGATGTGAAGAAGAAAGGAAAGATGGAAAGTCTTGAGAAAACATTGTCCTGACCCTACAAGAGCAAGTCTCAGAAGAAGAAGAGGACTGAGATAGGGTGCAGCTGTGGGCTCCCGGGAGACCATAGAAAGTGGCTAGTGACCTGCTTTCACTGCCAGCCAAAGAGATATGGCAGGCCTTAGACACAGAGCTGACTCTACACACCCCATACCAGCCACAGAATAGAGGGAAGGTTGGGAGGATGGGGCAGTGTAGAAGGCAAGGGCATGAGAGTCTTCCCCTTGCATTGTTCAGTGTCAGACACACCCCAGCAGGGACCACTAGGTTGAGACCCTACGAAATCCTGTTTAGAAGTACTCCCAGATACTTCAACTAAGCTTGTTGTTTGTTTAAACATTTGCCTAATATACGTTTTGAGTTTTCTCCTCCAGATCCAACCAGATCTAGATTTTTCTCTCTTTCCTTTTCCTCTCTTTTCTTTTCCTCTCTCTCTTCCTCTCTTTCTCTCTATTTCTCTCTTCTCAATCTTTCTCTCTCTCCCTCTCTTCTCAATCTTTCTCTCTCTCTTTCTCTCTCTTCTCTCACTCTTTTTCTTTCGGACGAAGATCCATGCATTCCACTACAAAGAGATGTCGGACCTGCCTGAGACCAGGAGATGGCTGTCTTCCCTCTTCTACCCGATACTTTGTGCCAGGACGATGATATCTAAGCATGTGGACCAGACGACGACTGTGCATCCCACCTTTGATGATGTCCCACCATTACCGCCTGAGGACTGAGGAGCATGAGACTTCGAGTGAAACCAACCCTGATAAATATTAGCCAATTAAAGGACTACTGCCACGTTCCCCCTTCCTGAATAACGTGTTCCAGCGGAACATAGCCATGAGGACAGTCTAGAGAATACGGTCAGGATCTGGCTTCCTATGCATAGTCTGTTGGATGGGGAGATTCATCCACAAGGGATGGGTTATCTCGTATGTGAGTGAGGTAACCATCGGCATTAGGACAGATCAATAGACTCGGGAAAAGTAAGGAAAGACTTTTTGGCTATCTCCAAAGGGGGGACTGTTATGGACAAGATTATGAATTATTATGAGTATATAAGAGTTACATGGAGATATCCATAAAGAACAGGATTTAAGATGGTGTTTGAACTGTACCACACATATCTCTTGGCATAAGACTCAGACAGACAGTCTGGGCTATTCTTGTGACCAGTGAATCATGCTGACATTGCTTAATATAAATGAGGAACCAAGCACATTACAGTAAATTGTATATCACAGAATAAGCTGTTCTACTTTATCCAATAGGAGACGTGTTACGTATTCTTGGCACCTAGCCAAGAATACGGTTATATATATCTGTACAAACTTCCAGAATAAAGGAGTCTTACTTTCTATTCATATCTGAGCACGTCTCTAGTGTGAGTGAAAGAGAGTGGTTATGCATGCTACCACGGGTGACTCATAATTTGGACTGCAGACAGTTTAAGAGGGATGCAAGACTGAATGGCATCAACCTAAATTAAGGCCTTATCATGGAGAGGCGCTGTAAGAAAAGAAAAAATTGCCAGATTCAGGAGAACAGTGTTTTTTGCAACCAGGTAAACAATAATGTATTTCTGGCAAGTGACAAGTCATGAAGATTGGGAGAGAGCGGAAATCAGGGCTTCTAGACTGGCCTTCAGGATAGGGGGCCCCTGGCTATCCTATTATCTCAGAGTTACCTCTGATGGTAAGGATGTCTGAGCCACTAACTTTACCCAGCTCCTTACCAGCCCTTATATAATACCCCCTAGTGATATATTCTCTCCAGTAGTGTATGGTATATTTTTGTTTTAGATGCAGCTTTTAATATACCTTGGAGGCAGCATACACTGTCATCAGAGGAACTGGTTTCCAACATGTTCCTGAGGAGATGTTGATAATTGCTCCCCTCTTCCGCTGTAACATACCAGGCAACACCACATACACCATCATTACAGCCGCCACAATGTTGACATTGATGATCTCCATACTTTTTTCTTCTGGAACTTCAGTGAGGCAGGCTGGATAATCATAGCACACTCCTGCATTGTTCACCAGAATCCCAACATCTACATCTTCCAGAGCCTCCTTAATGGACGGGAAGACTTCCAGGCCTTTGTTGAAATCGGCAACTATGATACGAGTTTTCACCCCATAGGTTGATATTATGGCCTCAGATACATTTTGAAGCTTTTGGATGTTGCGGCCTAACAAGATGATGTTAACTCCATGACTAGCCAACTCCTCAGCGTAGGCTTGGCCAATACCGTCTGAGCTTCCTGGGGATCCCAAAGAAAAACAATAACCAAATTATTACTGTATGGAATGAAAGTACAAAATTTCCTACAAAGCTGTCAGGGGAAAAAAAAAGAAAGAAAAAAAAGTCATTCCTTCTAGATAAAGATGCCACGCCTCTGGGAAATACCTTGTGGCAGCAAAACATTTATTAGGTTCCCTACACATTGATTTGAGGAATTCATAAGGCCTATCAGTCGCCTACTAGTCGGTGATGCAGGAAACTACAGGTCTCCTGAAATTCAGTAAGCATGATGACCCTCTTCCCTGACATCATCTGCCGGGGAGAGTTGGGAAGCCCCAATATACTTTAGAGAGTCTCTTGCAATTTGCGCCTATGTCAGCAGATTTGGCTGCCTTTACCCTAATATGTATGGTAGGGGCCTTAAATAAGGCGGGGGATAAAGGGTACCTATGATTAGACATCTCTTTACATCTTATTCAGTGTTTTATTGAGTATAGGCATTTAAATTTATAAAGATATATTGCATTTTCCGTACTATTCTTACTTACCGGTGACTACTGCCCACTCTCCATATTTCAGTATCGTATTGGTGTTACTAAAGAGGACAGGAAAGACTTGCTGTTTTATCAAGCTATAACACCCACTCAGTAACTGAAGACATTTCCGCACTGTGTAGAAGGCTCCAACTGCAGCCAGAATGTCCAAATTATTGTGGTAGGATTGTACAACCTCTTTGACCAGTGAGATGATGGGACCTTGCACAATATTTGCCAGCTTTGCACCGCTAAAGTTGTATGCAGGCATCTAAATAAAAAAAACCCCAAAACAGTATATTTACATTCTATACATACCACTTAGAACAACACATTATGGATGATTTATTTTGCATAACCCCCTATCCCAAATGTGTGCTCAATGCCAGTCCCCCTTCCATGCCTTGTAATGAGATCCATTGAGTTCCCGATTTTGATATTTAGCAATGCATGCAGATGAAGGCCGTGAGTATAAACTTACTAAATGCCCACAGCTATATATGGCTATAAAGGATTCAGAAAAGCACTCATTAGGTTGCGTTAACACCACTTCCGAGCCCCTGTTCCTGACTCAGTCTGGTGCTGCTATCTGAAACCACAAAAATCTGGATTCAGGCATACCTCCACCAAAGCCATAGACTTCAATTAGGCAAATCTGTTTCAAAATATTCAACTTTCATGCCTGTATGTCCTAGTAGATGTAGCTCTGGATACTCATCACAATGGACGTTGTGTATTGTGGAGGAGATGTCACGAAAGGTATGGGGAAGTACCACAAGTATGGTGGACAGGGAAGATTAACCTTGTATATAAAAATGGGGGAGATGGTGATCCCAGACTAAACCTTCAACTGGCTCCCCTAACCACCCTAGATAGGTTTTGCACCTATGAGATGAGCAGGATACCTGGCACTGGCTGACCCTCAACTGGGCTTTAGGTAGGAAACAGTTTGAATGAGCACTTAGTCACTAAGCTCTAAAGAAGACGCAGGGAGTACAAATAGGGTGGAGAGCATAAATAAACTTACTGTGTCAACCGTGACACACCTGTGAAAGGAGATTATGCCAATCCATAGTAGTTCAAATGTACACACCAATTCCCCCTTCACCGGTGCTTCCAAAGCTTGATGCTATGAGCTTTACAATATGACTATAGATAAATGCCAAGGCAGAAATCTGTCTACAGACAGCTGTTCACTTGCTCTTCATTGGTGTTTAGAAAAGTCTAACTGGCTGAGTGATATGCCTGAAGAGAAGGAAGAAGCAGAGCTGCAAGAGAGGTCCTGGGGATGGGAGGCTGGAGGAACTTGTCCCAGGACCTGAAGGAGGAGAACAGAGGAGGACACTCAGACAGTGAGTGACGGGCAACAAGTGAGGAGTGGATAGAAGACTGTCGCTGAGGGGACAGCTGCGCCATAGCTCCCCCAGGACCGAGCGCATACATCACTGTGCAAAACCCTAGGCTGGGTGGGTACTGCAGGTCCCACCAACAGAATGCGCCGGGCAGAAGATTTCAAGTTTTCTGGCCCACACAAAGTGCCTGAGGCAGAGCAGCATACTAGAGCCAGGAGTTGACACAAGGGTGACACCAGTAAAGGTCTTGCGCTGCCTGCCATATGGGACTGGAATGGAACCAATCCAAGGACTCAGGTCCTAGAGTAGCTTCAAGCTGCAGGGACTCTCACAACACAGCGGAAGTAGGAAGGACTCACAGAAAGAAACACTGGTTCTGACCTCCGAACTATCCAGGATCGGCTGGAGCCCATGACAGCGGAGTCCAGCAGTCCGAAGGTGGTGAGATCTCAGCAAGTAAAGAACTTTGATTGCAACCCCTGTGTCGCTCCCTTTCTTCACCGTCTCCAACCCTGCGCTCCATTGAACGATTACTACTACTCCCAACCTCCGGGTAGGCTTGAGCTCTGCCTGTGGAGAGCTGTACCAACCTAGCTGCACTACCATCTGCCCCCAGAGGAAACCTTCTGCAGTGGTGGCTCCTATTTTAGCTTGTTGAGGAGAGCCATAAGATGAAATACTTAATTAACCTCTGGACATAGAGCACTGAGAAGTGTGTTCAATTAAATCATCAATTCTCTATATATAAGCCAGTCAATTTTCAGAGGAACTCAAAGATGGCCCCCGATGACACAGACCAAACCATCAGCATGGATCCACCAGATGACGTCCCTCCCATCACCATCACCATGGACTGAAGTCAGACCCGCCCATCAAAAGCAACAGAGATCTCCCCATTGGCTAGCCCATGAACTGTCCCACTAAATGGGCATAGCTGAACTTGTGTATGCCCCTAGCCTATATCAAGAGGACGCATGCTTGTACTCGCTCTGTTTGGTGCCATCTTTACTGTAGTCAAGAAGAGATTTCACATCCGACTGTGTCTGGTGTGATTTCTTTACGCATGCACTTGATTCACACCAGTTAGGACAGGCAGCAGGCAACTAGTGATCTTTGATTAAGAGTTCACCCTAACATTATTGGCGCCCAACGTGGGGCCAATAGACGGAGACACCTGAAATCCTGATGAACCGGCAACTGGAATGGCATGATGTGCTGGACACCCCAGGAATTTGATCACCTCCTAACGAGAGTACGGTAGGTCTGCTGATTTTTCATAATCTGTAGTCTTCCCGTGGTCTCGGTGGAGTGTGTGGCACTGATTGCCTGACTGTGTCCTGTTTGTTGGGGGTATCTGTTGACGGGCAGACGGGTCTCAAGGCTATTGGCCATATTAATCTCAGAAGAACCGTCACATACAGTTAGGTCCAGAAATATTTGGACAGTGACACAAGTTTTGTTATTTTAGCTGTTTACAAAAACATGTTCAGAAATACAATTATATATATAATATGGGCTGAAAGTGCACACTCCCAGCTGCAATATGAGAGTTTTCACATCCAAATCGGAGAAAGGGTTTAGGAATCATAGCTCTGTAATGCATAGCCTCCTCTTTTTCAAGGGACCAAAAGTAATTGGACAAGGGACTCTAAGGGCTGCAATTAACTCTGAAGGCGTCTCCCTCGTTAACCTGTAATCAATGAAGTAGTTAAAAGGTCTGGGGTTGATTACAGGTGTGTGGTTTTGCATTTGGAAGCTGTTGCTGTGACCAGACAACATGCGGTCTAAGGAACTCTCAATTGAGGTGAAGCAGAACATCCTGAGGCTGAAAAAAAAGAAAAAATCCATCAGAGAGATAGCAGACATGCTTGGAGTAGCAAAATCAGCAGTCGGGTACATTCTGAGAAAAAAGGAATTGACTGGTGAGCTTGGGAACTCAAAAAGGCCTGGGCGTCCACGGATGACAACAGTGGTGGATGATCGCCGCATGCTTTCTTTGGTGAAGAACCCGTTCACAACATCAACTGAAGTCCAGAACACTCTCAGTGAAGTAGGTGTATCTGTCTCTAAGTCAACAGTAAAGAGAAGACTCCATGAAAGTAAATACAAAGGGTTCACATCTAGAGGCAAACCATTCATCAATTCCAAAAATAGACAGGCCAGAGTTAAATTTGCTGAAAAACACCTCATGGAGCCAGCTCAGTTCTGGAAAAGTATTCTATGGACAGATGAGACCAAGATCAACCTGTACCAGAATGATGGGAAGAAAAAAGTTTGGAGAAGAAAGGGAACGGCACATGATCCAAGGCACACCACATCCTCTGTAAAACATGGTGGAGGCAACATGATGGCATGGGCATGCATGACTTTCAATGGCACTGGGTCACTTGTGTTTATTGATGACATAACAGCAGACAAGAGTAGCCAGATGAATTCTGAAGTGTACCGGGATATACTTTCAGCCCAGATTCAGCCAAATGCCGCAAAGTTGATCGGACGGCGCTTCATAGTACAGATGGACAATGACCCCAAGCATACAGCCAAAGCTACCCAGGAGTTCATGAGTGCAAAAAAGTAGAACATTCTGCAATGGCCAAGTCAATCACCAGATCTTAACCCAATTGAGCATGCATTTCACTTGCTCAAATCCAGACTTAAGACGGAAAGACCCACAAACAAGCAAGACCTGAAGGCTGCGGCTGTAAAGGCCTGGCAAAGCATTAAGAAGGAGGAAACCCAGCGTTTGGGGATGTCCATGGGTTCCAGAATTAAGGCAGTTATTGCCTCCAAAGGATTCGCAACAAAATATTGAAACTAAACATTTTTTTTTGGGTTTGGTTTATTTGTCCAATTACTTTTGACCTCCTAAAATGTGGAGTGTTTGTAAAGAAATGTGTACAATTCCTACAATTTCTATCAGATATTTTTGTTCAAACCTTCAAATTAAACGTTACAATCTGCACTTGAATTCTGTTGTAGAGGTTTCATTTCAAATCCAATGTGGTGGCATGCAGAGACCAACTCGCGAAAATTGTGTCACTGTCCAAATATTTCTGGACCTAACTGTATTCAGTTGCCTGCTGCCTGTTGTGTGTATTTGTCTTGAGGGGACATTGACTGGTAGTTAGGAGAGCAAGTAGGTTTTTGAGCAGTGTTTGGAAACGTGGAGGACGCTCCATGTGGTATGGTTTTTGGTTGTTGCCTGTCATATGTTTTGCGGTTCTGGTCGAGATTTAAATAGAGTTGTGGCTCGAGGCCTAGAGTGAATGACTCGGCGAGAGGCCTAGAGATAACGTGCAAGTTTTAATTGTTCGGGTTAGGCACGTGTTTTTCACGGGCTCTCAAAGCCTGTGTTAGAGAGGCTAGTTACAAGTCCTCCAAGAGGAGCTTGTTAACGGGAGCCTGTGTTAGAGAGGCTAGTTACAAGTCCTCCAAGAGGAGCTTGTTAACGGGAACCTGTGTTAGAGAGGCTAGTTACAAGTCCTCCAAGAGAGGCTTGTTAAAAAAAAAAAAGTCTGGGTTAAAAAGGCTGGGTAGAAGACATCCAAATGGGGCTTATTACAGGAGCCTGGGTGTTATAGAGACCGGGTACAAGGGTAGATTGAGGCAATTAGAGACCAGGTAGAGGAAGTGTTTTGTAGAGTTCAGAACAAGGACTGGTTTGGAAGTGTATGCTGCAAACCCTAGGCTTTGTTTAGTGTTTCAGTTATTTGTCATCTCCCTCGTCTATTTGTTGTCTGTTCTTATCTTGGTCTGCATAGAGAAAGATTGTTTGGTGTTGTTTATCTTGAGAGAAAGATGGAGAAATTGATGAAGTTGTGAATAGTTGTGGTCGGAAAAAATCCAGATGAGAGTTGACTTTGTTGAGATGTGGGGACTCTAGGCCGCAATCCTGTGATAAACCATGTGCTTTTTTTGGTGGCAGCCATTTTAGATCAGATTTTAAAATGGTGGACAAAGCACATGGCTGAGGCATGATTGAGACAAAGACAGAGAGTGAGTAGGGGGATGTGTAAAGTAACCAGAAGAAAATAGGTTGTATAAAAGTCTGAACCATGGAATGAATGGAGTAGTACATACTTAGACAGAAAAATGAGTGTTTTTAACTGTAGTTGGACCAAGACTGTGGATATGTAAATCTGTGTGTATATGTATAAAGTATGGAATATAGGCAGGAAATAATAATAATTATAATTGGTTAAACTTATAAGTTTAGCAGAAGTAAAATCAGTTCCTCCCTTCCCCCTCTCACGTGGTTCAACCGCCCTTACACAAAGAAGCCATGTGCTATTCTGGTAGTGGCCATTTTGTTAGTAAATCTGTGTGGAGCCCTCCAGTGAAGTTGACAAAACTGCAGCCACTGAATAACATGAAGTGTTAGTAAGGGTAACTGCACATATTGATAAAGTAATATTTGGGAGTCGGGACAGTCATAAAAAAGAATATCAAATTAGTAATAAATTAGATAAAATGAATATTTGCTGTGCGAGACTTAGGGATCAATATGTCCATTACAATATTGAAAATTATAGATTAGGAAAGCATTAAGATAAAAATTAAAGAGGTCATGATAAAGAAGTAAATAATAAATATTCCCGTTATGGATCTGACAGATTGATCCTGAGAGTTGCATGTTTAAAAAAAAAAAAAAAAAAAATCAATAGAAGATGTATATATCCAACAGAAGAAGGGAGATTTGACTTCTCTCCTGCAGCTGAAGAAGCCTCTTTGCATCTGGTTTTGGCGGGAGGGGCAACCTTAAAAACTTGTGGAACAGGATTTTTTGCCTTCCCTTGCACAGTGGAATCTATTGTGGGTCAGCTGTGAAAAGAGCAGCCCAAACATGGTCATGTTGGTCAAAAAAAAAACCCCAAAAAACAAGGACTTTATGCATTTAATTCATTGTAAATTGTATTGGAAAACGTAACTGAAACTAGTTTTTTGTTTTTTATTTTTACTAATTTTATCCCAAATGAATAAAAATTAACTGTGGACATGTTTAGATTTATTGATAGATATTCAAGCATAGAAGTCAGAAGTCTGTTAGATAAATAATTTTCTATGGCAAATCAACATTTTGTAGTGATTTGTTTGGAAAATTAATTTTTATTTCATATCTGTTCCCACATGGCCAGTTTATTTTTTCTAGATTATTTTATCCCTTTAATAGGACAGTATCACAGAGATGCTGATGATCTCCTCAATTTTTAAAAAATGAACGCCTCTATATCCAATATCCAGAGGTTGTGCTACGCTATTATAAATAATAATTTTTGTTAATATATTTATTAATAATTACAATAATTTGGTTTTAAGGTATGTGGATGATTTATGGCATTCTGTGTTTGATATACAATGTATTGAATCATCTGTTTTCTTTTTTATAGAAATAAAGATTGTAATACAGATTTCTGTGGTTCAGGCGAAGGTTAAAAAAGGCATTGAAATAGTTTTCCATTATAAGGTTACATGACATAATATTTATGGTGTACCCGGTTAGGTACAATTTAATCCACAACCACCTAATATACTTCATGCCACTACTAAATACAGGTTAGAACAACTCAGAAAACTGGTCTCCCCAGTCAGGAAACACACCAGTGGTTCATGTTAAAAAATTATATTTTATTACATTCAATTTTAAAAAAACATTAAAAAACAGAGATATCCTGCAAGGAACCAATTTATACTCAGATAAGCAATGTCACTTATTCGCCAGGAAGCTCAAATAAATTATTATTATTATTTATTATTATAGCGCCATTTATTCCATGGCGCTTTCAAAGTGAGAGGGTATACGTACAACAATCATTAACAGTACAAGACAGACTGGTATAGGAGGAGAGAGGACCCTGCCCGCGAGGGCTCACAGTCTACAGGATCACCCAAAACCACATATCACACTATTGCTATTCAGAACAGAAATCCTTGGACAGGTGCTGCTGGTGAACACCTATACAGACACCATATGAACCAATGCTGATTATACTACAATTGTACCATTAAACTCCTAGTGGCTGGGTGTTAACATGCTGTTAGATAATCAGCAACCTAGATATCAATAGACAGTAAATACCTGATAGTATAGTAACTAATACGGGATCTGGGTAATTGGTCCCTCCACCACGACGCCGTTTCGCCCTAGCTTCTTCCGGGGGCGTGTCTAACTGGGGGGAAGGCTGTCTTTATATAATCACGTTGGAACAGGATGAATGGATACACCTGTTCATCTCTATTGCTCGTTGCAAGGGGCAGGTCTTGGCTGCAGGAACGAATCGTCAGCCCCTCCTACCGGAACTTACCAGGCCGCGCGTGTGGAACGCAAGCTTGAACCGCAAGCTGCGTCCCCATATACGCGCGACAGGAAGTTCGGAGGTCCGTGACTCGCGCATGCGCACAACCACTTGCAAGGAACATAGATATTATACCTTATATGGAAGTTCGCCTGTTAATCCTAACTTATGTATAGATTTATTCAAAGGAATCAAAACATATTATATCATATAGGTTCCTGCTACATATCTTAATCACCGAAGGGATCCCCTCATGAAAACATATTATACAAAATAGGAACCGCTGGCAAACAATATTCATTTTGGAAAACAAAACAGGTGTAAACCATATTGGAAATGTTGTAAGGACTCATTTATTCTATATTATATACATAATAAGTTGCAGATATCTATATCACCAATTAAATGGATACATCAATGAAAATACACACATAATACATCACAAATAAATAAACAATATTAAATTATATTACATTATAAATATTATAAATATACTCCCATCTACATGTGTATATATATCCAAACCAGTGTAAATAACATTATATAAAATATAAAATATGATAATGTTATATAAAAATATATTATGAAAAAAAAAATATTTTTAAATGTATGAAAAAAGTGACTAAATAACAAAAATATATATACATATATAGACATATAAATATAAATATATTAATCCAAAATAAATTACGGTAGATAATTCACCATATAAACCCTATATAAAACAATATATATATATATATATATATATATATATATATATATATTTATTAATATAAACTTAACAATATGAGTCCTATAAAGAACCCCAATCATTACACCTATAAATAATCACACGCATAGTCAGGGATAAACTCCCCAAGTGTACATGTGATTGTGCTAACACCATGAACCCACCCTTATAAACACCTACATGTACATGAAAATTAAAATTTATTAAAAATATAAACATTAATTTATTGAAATTATTCTTCAAAATCCAAAGATGGACTCATGCTGGTGAATCTTGCATTCCTCCAAATCTGCCCCACAAAAAACATGTCCAACGTGAAAGACTAAAGGATAAGAATAAAATCAATTAAAATCTACTTAAGGCCTGAAACACACATCCGTGAAAACCACGTCCGTGTAAAACGGGCCGTTTTTCGGGTCCGTTTTTATGGTATGTGTGGCCTGCGTGTGTATCCTGTATGCTAGCCGTATGTGCGTGTGGAATGTCCGTGTGTGCGTGAGTGAAATAACTGACATGTGTGTGTGTTGTCCGTGTGAAATGTACGTGTGTGATGCAAAATGTCGTTACTACATGTCGGAAGACAGAGTAGCGGGATGAGAATGAACTCGGGTGAACTTCACCCAACTTCATTGTCATGCCGCGGCTCTGTCTTTGTGCCGTGTACTGATTAGCGGTCACCTGTGAAGGATTCACCGGTGACCGCTCATCCCCTGAGTGACTGAAGTATCCCCCCCTCTCTCATACTCACCGATCCCCGATCACCGGCGCTGCACGGCATTCACACTGCTCCGGCGGCTTTTTCTAATTTGAAAAAGCCGGCCGATCATTAAACAATCTCGTATTCCCTGCTTTCCCCGCCCACCGGCGCCTGTGATTGGTTGCAGTGAGACACGCCCACCACGCTGAGTGACAGCTGTATCACTGCACCCAATCACAGCAGCCGGTGGGCGTGTCTATACTGTGCAGTAAAATAAATAAATAAATAATTAAAAAAAACGGCGTGCGGTCCCCCCCCATTTTAATACCAGCCAGATAAAGCCATACGGCTGAAGGCTGATATTCTCAGGATGGGGAGCTCCACGTTATGGGGAGCCCCCCACCCTAACAATATCAGTCAGCAGCCGCCCAGAATTGCCGCATACATTAGATGCGACAGTTCTGGGACTGTACCCGGCTCTTCCCGATTTGCCCTGGTGCGTTGGCAAATCGGGGTAATAAGGAGTTATTGGCAGCCCATAGCTGCCAATAAGTCCTAGATTAATCATGTCAGGTGTCTCCCCGAGATTCCTTCCATGATTAATCTGTGACAGTTAAAAAACACACACACACCTGAAAAAATCATTTATTAGAAATAAAAAACACAAACAAATTCCCTCATTACCAATTTATTAACCCCGACAAAGCCCTCCATGTCCGGCGTAATCCACGGACCTCCAGCGTCGCTTCCAGCTCTGCTGCATGAAGGTGACAGGAGCTGCAGAAGTCACCGCCGCTCCGGTCAGCTCCACGCAGCTAATGAGATGAGTAGCGCGATCAGCTGCTGTCACTGAGGTTACCCGCGGCCACCGCTGGATACAGCGGTGGCCGCGAGTTACCTGACTGACAGCAGCTGATCGCGCTACTCATCTCATTAGCTGCGTGGAGCTGACAGGAGCGGCGGTGTATTCTGCAGCTCCTGTCACCTGCATGCAGCAGAGCTGGAAGCGACGCTGCAGGTCCGTGGATTACGCCGGACATGGAGGGTTTTGTCGGGGTTAATAAATTGGTGATGAGGGAATTTGTTTGTGTTTTTTATTTCTAATAAATGATTTTTTCAGGTGTGTGTGTGTTTTTTAACTGTCACAGATTAATCATGGAAGGAATCTCGGGGAGACGCCTGACATGATTAATCTAAAACTTATTGGCAGCTATGGGCTGCCAATAACTCCTTATTACCCCGATTTGCCAACGCACCAGGGCAAATCGGGAAGAGCCGGGTACAGTCCCAGAACTGTCGCATCTAATGTATGCAGCAATTCTGGGCGGCTGCTGACTGATATTGTTAGGCTGGGGGGCTCCCCATAACGTGGAGCTCCCCATCCTGAGAATATCAGCCTTCAGCCGTATGGCTTTATCTGGCTGGTATTAAAATGGGGGGGGACCGCACGCCGTTTTTTAAAATTATTTATTTATTTTACTGCACAGTATAGACACGCCCACCGGCTGCTGTGATTGGGTGCAGTGAGACAGCTGTCACTCAGCGTGGTGGGCGTGTGTGACTGCAACCAATCACAGGCGCTGGTGGGCGGGGAAAGCAGGGAATACGAGATTGACTAATGGGCGGCCGGCTTTTTCAAAATAGTAAAAGCCGCCGAAGTTTTTATAACAGCTGTGCAGCGCCGCGCCGGAGATCGGGGAACGGTAAGTATGAGAGAGGGGGGGGAACTGACCGACAGACAGCTAGAGGGACAGACAGACAGAGAGACCGACCGACAGACATAGAGACCGACCGACGGACTGAGGGAGAGAACGAAACAGAAAAAGAAAAAAGACCGACATCACATGAAAAAAGCACAAAACGTACAGGGAGCAAACAGAGATGCGTCCGTGTCACTCGGACGTGCGCACAGACCCATTGACTTTCATTGGGTCCGTGCTGCCTGTTGCGTGCAGAAAACGGACATGCTGTCGTGCAAAACGCACACAGGTACGGATCACGGAGACGGACAAACGGACATGCATCAAAAACGCACATGGAGCTTTTATCATACAATAACATTGGTGCACGTTTGGCCCTGTCTCCAGTATACACGGAAACGGACCAAACACGCACGTGTTTCACGGATGTGTGTTTCAGGCCTAAAACACATATCAAGACAGACATGCCCACCCATAAAAGAGACCTTATGCATAAATACCATAAACCAGAAATGCCTACAAAAAAGAACCAAAACCCAAATTTTCATTTAGACCTTGAGGTGAGAGGGTGCCTAATCTAAATATCCACCGACTCTCTGTTTGCGCTAAAATTTTAGCTAAATCTCCTCCTCTTGGGCCTAAAGACACCTGGTCAATGCCTTTAAATGTAATTTCATTTGATTTACAGGCATGGTAAATCCTAAAATGCCTGGCCAGTGTTTTTAATAATGAAATGTCCTCAACCTCTCTGGCACTCTCGATATCTCTGATGTGCTCACGCACCCGTACTTTCATGTCGCGTGTAGTTAATCCTATATATACTTTATTGCAAGTACATTGGGCATGATAAATCACGCCCTTAAGCGGGCTTTACACACTGCGATATCGCCCGAGCGTTGTCGTTGGGGTCACGGTTTTGGTGACGCACTTCCGCAATCGTTAGCGATATAGCTTTGTGTAACAGCGTTCAGCGATGTAAAATCGTCGCAAAAGCGTGATTTATCGCTAATCGGCTACACGGGTCCTAATTCCCAAAAATCGTTGTTATTTCTTTGTAACTATCGTTGCTCGTTCCTTTCAACATACTTTTCGTTACGTGTGACACTACTAAAGCGACTTAAAAAATTGTTGCCTCTTGCGTCATCATCGATACGGGCGTGTATGGTGGTTTAAATGTTCAATACGCCTACTTGTTTCCTATTTGCTAACGCATCTGCTCCATGATTGGACCTTAATATATGTAATACGCAAACATCCTTTTAGCGTTGTTCCATTTGGTGGGTTCATTTCCTAGGTTCATTTCGTAGGTTTTGGACGTGTCCTGCTGCCTCCGTGTCCGGCGTATAGTTTGGCGTCATTCGTCCGTGTGATAAACTTCGCATGTGAGTTTTTTTTTTTTTATTAATTTTTGTTTTTTTTTTACAATAATTGTTGTATTTTTTTCCTCATTTATTTTTGTTTTTGTCTTCCTTTGTATGATAACATTTAAATATGTTTGTATTTTTTAATTGGGTTTATTATTATTTTGTAAATAGCCTATATTATGAATGTATTTGTGTTTCTTTAATACATTACAGTTATATATATGATAGTAACCATTATTGTATGTCAATCAAGATTGCAGCCATCCAAACTTTTAATTTTAAAAGCCGTCAAACATTAGTGTGACCAATAAGAATATGAATAATATTTTTTAACGTTTTTTATTGTCTGACCAAAAAAAAAGGTTTTTTTTTTATTGTTAAAAAAAAATAGAATGTACATAAATTAAAAATTACTATATTATTCTCTGTCATACAGACTAAATATGCGTAGTGAGCCTGAAAATGCCGTCATAGCTGCCATGCTTGTAGCCGGAGGAGCCCTTGCACTTGCCGAGGATCATGACATGCGATGCAGAACTAGAAAAAGACGAATTTGGGCACGCAAATGGCTACTAGAGAGACAACGCTATACACACATGCACCTTGTAAGAGACCTACAAGAGCATAACCCACATGACTTTCGAAACTACTTACGCATGTCTGAAAGCTCGTTCTCATACCTTTTAGAGAAAGTCCGCCCTTATATCATGCGCAATAATACAGTAATGCGTCAGGCAGTACCTGTAGACGAGCGTTTGGGGGTGACTCTTCGATTCTTGGCTACAGGACGCAGTTTGACTGACCTTCAATATTCATCAGCAGTGTCCCGCTCTCTACTTAGCTCATTAATTCCAGAGACATGTTTGGCAATAGCACATGCTTTACATGACTACATGCATTTGCCAAATAGTCCAAGTGATTGGGAAAATATTTCAAATACATTCAACCTATTATGGCAATTCCCTAATTGTGGTGGCGCAATTGACGGCAAACACATAAGGATAATGCAGCCACATAATTCTGGCTCATATTATTACAACTACAAGGGCTACCACAGCATTATCCTTATGGCGGTTGTCAACGCCACTTATGATTTTCTGTACATTGATATCGGCATGAATGGGCGAGTTTCGGATGGTGGGGTATTTGAACATACGGAGTTTGCATTACGGCTAAAACAAAATCAACTACTATTACCCACAAACCAAAATACCATTGGAAATTTAAATTTTGTTTTTTTGGCGGACGAGGCCTTTCCATTACAACGTCATTTGTTACGGCCATATCCACTTACAGGCTTGAATGTAGAAAGACGCATTTTTAATTATCGTCTATGCAGAGCTAGAAGAGTTGTCGAGAATGCTTTTGGCATCTTAAGCAGTAGATTTCGTATCTTTTCCATGCCAATCAACTTAAAACTTGAATCCATTGACAATGTTGTGCTTGCATGCTGTTATTTGCATAATTTTCTCAGAAAAAGAGATGGCCTTGAATATGTTCCACCTGGCTTTGTTGATGTAGAAAATCAAAGTAATGGTGTTGTTGAGCTTGGGGCATGGCGTCAGCAAGTTAACCCACTGGATAATCTTTTGCCACAGCCACCCCTGACACGTAGTATGATGGATGCAATGGAGAACAGAACCAATTATTGTAATTTTTTTAATGGCCCAGGGGCTGTGTCATGGCAGCATGTTTCTAATTAATTAATGAGTTTAGGTGATCATTAAACATGAGATTGCATGTTTGTGTCAAAATAATGTAAGTATTATTTTTGAAAATGTTATGATTTTAAAATAAATTGCCTTAAGGGTGTAAAGATTCTGATTTTGAAGGGAAAAATGTTTATTGTGGTATGAAAGTTAAATTTTTTATTTTACTTAATACAACATTGGGAATATGTTTTTTTTGTATTGTCAAAACATTTGTAATCATGACAAATTCATGTATGATTGTAAACAAAATCTTTGTTCTGGAAAACATATTAATTTTAAAAGGAACAAAAAACAATAAAAAACTAATTAAGCATTACAAGCATTCTGTCAATCATTTATCTCGTATGATAATTTAAATTTAATAATATGTTTGATTTGTACATGACATAAACCATTATGATTTCCAAAATATACGCCACATTTCCTTTACTAAAATAAAAATCACATACAAATTTTTTTATAAATTAAACAACAAAGTGTTAAAAAAACAACGCATTTGCGCATACAAAAATGCGCACCTAAGTATTATTAATGTACACTACGGCGTAATACAATGTTCAGTTTGTTAACATGTAAATAAAGAAACGTCATGACGTCCAAACGTCTAAAGGACCATGTGACACGCCACACTGTGTACCTGCTGATCTAAAGCGAAACTGAAAGCGAAAATGTCAACCAACAAACGTGCAAAGGTCTGGGGCCAAGGGGAGGTCCAATACTTGGTGAAAAGGATGGATGCACTGGACTATATATGTGCAAAGACATATCCACGTCCTATGGGCCATAAAAGAAGTGTGGTTAAAAAAATATGCAGGGGCCTGTACCGTAAATTTCATATCAGACGCACATCAACGCAGGTACTGAAGAAATGGGCTGATTTAAAGTACAGGGATAAGGAGAGAATAGAAGAAATTCGAAGTAACCTGGTAGTGATAGCTGGTAAGATATTTTTTCATACTTACATAATATATATTTTTGATTTATAATATCAAAACATTACAGTTGTTGTTTTAAAATTCATTTAAGGTCTGCTGTGATTTTTTATATAAAATAATCACATCATATTTTATTTTTTTTGTTTAATTTAATTTGTTAATATTTTATGTTAACAGATGTAAATTCATTGAATAATGAGTCAAGCCAGCCCACTAACAATAATGAAGAAAATGTTGTCCAGCAGCTGGCTCCAAGCATGGATTCCAACCGTGAAAATAGCCTACCCATTTTAAATGAGGAAGCAGACAGCCTTGATTATGATGTTATTTCACCATCATCAGGACATGCTGATGCTGATGTAATGTCTGAAGAGAATATGGAGGAGAATGGTACTGATGTGGTTTGGCAAAGTTAGTACAGTTGTAAATATTTTGCTAGATGGATAAAACTCTAACAAAATTAACTTATGTTGAAATTAGGTGGGAAAGGATCAGGTTGGGACATGAGCGCATCATCCGGAGATGAACGTGAAGAACAAGTTGTCAGTAATGGTAAGTTTCATGATTTTACAACATAATGGTCAATGTAAGAATTGAATGTTTTTGTTTTTTTTGTTAAAAAACCAAACGCTAAAATATTGACCAAATAATTACATTTGTTTTTGATTCTTTTCAGAAATAATAACACTATATGATATTTATGTGTCTGCGAACCGACTAAAAGAAGCCTCTGCGGCCCATGATGCCCTAATCCATAAATATATTAATCAACGTCATAAATAAATCATGTATGTTTGGGATTTTTCTATGTTTAACATGTATGTAGAAAGGTTTTTAAATTAATAGTTAAACTAAAAAATATTCAAAAAAAAAAAAAAAATTTATACAAGTTAATAAATGATTGTAATTTAAAATAAAAAATTTAATAAATTAAAAAAAAAATTGTGCGTAATTGATTCAAACAACACATTATTTCATATGCCAGGTTTATTCTCTAGGGAAATTGGTATAGTTACAAATTTGTTTATTGTCACAAATATGCACTAAATATCATGCAACAGAAGGAATACAATAATAAAAAAAAAAAAAAAAAAACCCAAAAAAAAAAATATTTAACATTATAAACTACTTCTTTTTGCGTTTGTTAAGCAAACTCATGCGTGACCTACGGCCACGCACACCACCCTTTGGAAGTGGTTGTATTGATGGCTCTGCTGCAGCTTGAGGATTTTCAGGGGCATCAACAGGATCAACAGGATCAACAGGATCAACAGGATCAACAGGATCAACAGGATGAGAAACCTCGCCAATGGCAACATAGGATGACTCTGTTAGTTTTTTAGCTCTTGCCAAACGTAAGACATCCTGGATTAAACATTGGGCAATGTATTTTTGTTCTGGGGTAAGTTCACGCAGTTCATCATCCACGAACATAGCAATACCAGAAAGGGGTGGTCTGTTGTGCTGGTCTAGGATGTTTTGTGCCACTCCCATCAGTTTGGTTACAGCTGTAGTAGTGTTTGCAGGGATGGTTTTTTTTTTCCTTTGCCAACTTTGTGTGTATAACACATTTGATGGGCCTGCCTCAAGCAAATCAACATTGCTTAATTGGCTAGCAGGAGTTTCCATTAGGTGTTCAGATGATGATTGTTGACTTGTTGTTGGCTCCTGCAATACAAAAATAACATAAATAAATAAAATTGGCATTTTAAAATATTTTTTAAAAAAAACATTTGAATACTTTTACATATATTGAAAAGTATACAAATATTCATTTCATCATAATTAAAAACAACACAAATTGTTTATGACAAATTATGACAATAATAAAAATGATACCTCAGATATAATCACTTCATTGTTAGCATCTGGGGGAATATCACCACCAATATTGAGGCTACTGGTTGATGGCCTGTGAAGCTCCTGGTCCCTTGTGAAATTCAATAAATCAAAATACCAGAGCGTTGGGACGTAGACATCACCAGTGCCAGCACCAGAACGTTTGGATTCCTCTATTTTGTTCAGTTCTTTCTTATAAACTGTGCGTATTGCCTGTATTTTTCTTTTCACGAGATCCTCGGTCCCTTTTTGATTAGGATGGTATTTGTCATATATTACAATCATTTTAAGGTACGCATCCTTTTTAAGTTGCCTATTGCTGTACTCGGGGGATTTTATTTTCCATAAGGGTGTTTGCGTCTGGTACACCTCTATGAATTCACGTAGGAATTCCTCCTTATTAGTACACATCTGGAAAACATTAAATTGGAGATAAATCAGTACAAACACTGATTTAAAAAATTTAAAAAAAAAAAAGAATAATTTATAAACAAAATACAAATTGAGTAAATACTATAACACATACCTTGCAGCAAAGATTCGCAAGTCCAGATGACAGTTGTTTTCAAAATTCACTTGTGCGAGGACAAACGCTAATGGGTAGACAAAAGCTGGAAGAATGAACACGCATCTGCGCACATTTATACTACCAACATCCAATGAAAATCAATAGCGCTGATTAAACAAATGAGTCGAGGCAAGAAGGGGTGTAGCGAATTTACAATTCTACTACATCAAGATGCACTTTGTGTGGGGAACCAACGCCCATATCGCCATGACAATTGGAAATCCATGCGGTGAGACCGCTACACAACGATGATAATGTTCCTCATTACATCGGGAAACGAGATAGCTTGGAAGGTGACTATAAAAGAGATTGTGACATGTGACCGTAAGCACACGACTAAAACATGGACACACAGCGATGAACACACATCGCACTAACGAACAGGGCGTGCCGCACATACGACGAGATCGCGCCCGATATCGCAGTGTGTAAAGTAGCCTTTAGACGTGCAAATAAGTAATTTCCGGATCTCAAAATTCCTAGATCCATCATGGTTACAGAAGGTCTTGGCTTTTTTCATGTTCCTACAGGCTTTACACATGCCTGCCACATGGAAAAAAAGCCCTGAATTGAACTAATGGTGCGATTATTATTTAAAGATGGAGGTTCATAATGGCTCCTAACCAAGAAATCACGTAAGTTTCTGGATCTTCGTGCAACCATGAGAGGGCGAGACGGCAGAACTTTCTTTAGTATAGGATCCATAGGATCCATCATGAGAACGTTCCAATGTTTGTGTAAAATGGATCTCACTTCACCCCATTGTGAATTAAAGGTCGTAATAAACCTGATCTGATTGTCCCCTTTTGGAACTGACTTAGCACCGAACAATAAATCATTCCTGTTTGCTTTTGCCGCCTTATGAAAACTTATATATGTGTATATATTTTTATGTTGTTTAGTCACTTTTTTCATACATTTAAAAATATTTTTTTTTTTTCATAATATATTTTTATATAACATTATCATATTTTATATAATATTGTTGTTATTTACACTGGTTTGGATATATATACATGTACATGGGAGTATATTTATAATATTTATAATTTAATATAATTTAATATTGTTTATTTATTTGTGATGTATTATGTGTGTATTTTCATTGATGTATCCATTTAATTGATGATATAAATATCTGCAACTTATTATGTATATAATATAGCATAAATGAGTCCTTACAACATTTCCAATATGGTTTACACCTGTTTTGTTTTCCAAAATGAATATTGTTTGCCAGCGGTTCCTATTTTGTATAATATGTTTTCATGAGGGGATCCCTGCGGTGATTAAGATATGTAGCAGGAACCTATATGATATAATATGTTTTGATTCCTTTGAATAAATATATACATAAGTTAGGATTAATAGGCGAACTTCCATATGAGGTATAATATCGTCTATGTTCCTTGCAAGTGGTTGTGCGCATGCGCGAGTCACGGACCTCCGAACTTCCGATCGCGCGTATATGGGGACGCAGCTTGCGGTTCAAGCTTGCGTTCCACACGCGCGGCCTGGTAAGTTCCTGACGATTCGTTCCTGCAGCCAAGACTTGCCCCTTGCAACGAGCAATAGAGATGAACAGGTGTATCCATTCATCCTGTTCCTACGTGATTATATAAAGACAGCCTTCCCCCCAGTTAGACACGCCCCCGGAAGAAGCTAGGGCGAAATGGCGTCGTGGAGGGACCGATTACCCAGATCCTGGATTAGTTACTATACTATCAGGTATTTACTGTCTATTGATATCTAGGTTGCTGATTATCTAACAGCATGTTAACACCCAGCCACTAGGAGTTTAATGGTACAATAGTATAATCAGCATTGGTTCATATGGTGTCTGTATAGGTGTTCACCAGCAGCACCTGTCCAAGGATTTCTGTTCTGAATAGCAATAGTGTGATATGTGGTTTTGGGTGATTTATTTGAGCTTCCTGGCGAATAAGTGACATTGCTTATCTGAATATAAATCGGTTCCTTGCAGGATATCTCTGTTTTTTAATGTTTTTTTAAAATTGAATGTAATAAAATATAATTTTTTAACATGAACCACTGGTGTGTTTCCTGATTGGGGAGACCAGTTTTCTGAGTTGTTCTAACAATTTACACAATGTGACTTTCATGCCTAAATGTAGAGCTCCGGGGCCACACACTTTTTTGAATCTAATTATGTTTAGGATAATAGATTAAAAAAAGGGGGGGGAAGATGATGTGGAAAATCACACATTATTTAAGGTTTTAATTTGTTCATCAATTGAGTTTTTCTATTATGTTTTCTTTGTATTTTTATCTTTAAGGAGGATACAGCAGACATACATATATCTCATGATTGCTCTGATGTAACAAGAATTGTCAGGTTTTGAACATGTCTCAGATGAGCCCATTGCTAATGCAGATTTTGAGTTTTTCCGTAGATGGATCCAGATACCAAGATGCTGGTTGATTCTACACTGGATATGCTGAGGTTACGCAACATGAGGTAATAAAGCTGAACCACTCGCTCCTCTCCCATCGGAATAGGAGAATGAGATGAAGATTTGCGATCAATGTGGTTCGCAGAGTGGAGGGGGGGTAAGATAGTCAAATGTGCATTGTGACGTGATAAACCTATAAAGACCATAGAGTGGGTGTGAGCCCCGGTGGAGGCACTCTCCTGTTATCAAAGGAGCCGGTGACTGATGGAGCCAGAGGAGCTGCTCGCACAAGTGCAGACAACAAAGAAGCAGTGAACGGGCTTAGAGTTGAGAGTCCTTTACCAATGCAGACCAGTACCTTGGTGGCTCCTGTCACGTCCGTGACATTGGTCACTACTTGTGTTTTTAAATCCTTACAGGAACAAGTGATTTAGCAAGGAACGGAGTGTGAGACGCAGGGAGCCAGTGACTGAGCAAGGTCTGTGGATAAAGGGCGGTAAGCTTTCTCTGCCATGAGCGCTCTACTCAATGGCCCAGGTAACCAATGAACACGTGACAAAGAGTGTGATGGTGCACAAGATATGGGCGGCACCACTGTTTCAGTACCCAGGTGGCCAGACACATCTAGTCTTGTAAGATGTGTGCCTATTAAGGTAGAAAAACTGTAAAGACCTCGTAGAAACACCCCCCTCATCCTCTCTACTGCTCCGGTGATTGCAGATTAGCCATATACATCTACCATGAGTAGGTTTATATGAGTTTTGTGCGTGTTGTGTGAATTTATTTTCAGGCCTGCTGTGAAACATATCCAGTATGGAAAACATTACTGCTGAAAAACTCATGGTGCTGGTGGTATGTAAAGATGGAGTTCCTAAAAAGTGGTAAAAATACGTATTCTATTGCAGAGGTCATTATAGAGATCTTACAGTACCTGGGGATCCCCCTGATCAACCCGACTGCCATTGTGAAGGGAGAAACGCGTTGGGATTTCATGCTAAGTGTGACAAATATGCGTTTATTTTTATTAGTCTGAGTGTGAATTGGACAGTGGAAGGTCTGTGATTGGACAAGATCTCCTCATGACTTTACCTGGCCTTATTATTATTATATTTATACAGTGGGTACATGTTATACATGTGAGATATTTAATTTCTTTTAGGGTTTGGTCCTTGAATTTGCTGTATCATATTGATTTAAGCTACCAAACAGCTATGTAAAATATAGAGTTGAATATTTAATCTTTGGGAATGAATTGGATATATATAATTGCATATTGACGCCTCTTGATCCCCTGTATCTCACGGTTTCTATATTCCCTCACTGACATTAGCAGCACGTATTAGCTTAGCAGTGTAGGGATAGGAAGGGGGAGCAGTCGGGGAGCGGGGGCGCCAATTCTCCTTATAGGGTGCCGACCTCCGCTTCGAGGTAGGGAGAGTTTAGGGCTATTGCCCCAATCCCTGCCCCCTCCTTTATTGGAATATTTAATTGTGTCTATAGTTACTCACATGGGTGTATGTTTGGAATTTTAAGGATTATAACATAAAAATGTAAGGATCCACAAGATAATGGTGGACGCTGGCAAATCATGTAACAAATGTTTGTTTTCCTTTTCCTTAATAATTAGATCTTTATAGATCTTTTTAGCACCTAGAACGTGATTATATTTCTCCCAGACACTTCATATACAGTGTGATATCCTGACCAGTGATGTACGAGCCTTATACAACTGCCTATATAGTGTGTTAAAAATGTGTATCCTCCAATTCCAGATCCTAAATCAGTGTCAGGAGCACGTGGTCTCAAGCCAGGAGACCGGGTGACCCTAAAAAGACAAGTCAGAATGAGCCATGAGTCAGAATCAGATGGGCCGATCCAGCTTATCTCAACCATAGCAACTTCCATGAAGCTTGAGGGAAAACACATCTCGAAACAACAGCTGCTGTAAAGAGTCCATCGTACCAGCAGAATGAGTGTCACAACACAGTGCTGGATTATCTCACATAGAACCTTATGGAGAATTTCTAGATTGGGGATGATACATGGGAAATAACCATGATAAGGGAACAATGGGTACAGGAACATTACACAAATAAGGGCTCATGGTGGGAAAAACATGATCTGACCTGAACCAACCAATTAGTTTAAGCGTTTAAGTGACTTTTTAAGGATAACATACACTTGTAGGTAACTGGTATTGTCTTATTTGTTGGTATTTGAAGCCGTAAAAGTGCTACTCTGTGTTACTGAAGGTAAATCGGATCTATGTGTAAGGGAAATCTTGTTAAAGGCCTCATTGTGGTAGATTATGGACCTGAGACAAGAAGAGATCCATTAGCGTTGTGATACAATCAGGTGTATTCAAGTAGAAAAGTCTCGAAGACATGGACAGCACTCAGATGTTGACTGAGAATCAGTCTTTCAGAAACAGTAATGCTAAAAGCTGCAGCATAACGGTAAGAAGATTATTCTTACAATTGCCTTACTCTTTCTAATCGATTAATCTCAATCTGGGTGAGCTCTTCGGCATTAAATAGTCTGTTCTAAGGACTGGGACGTTACCTATGCCTCTGTGAATTGTGTGTGCGGGATGTGATCAACAGTCTGTATCAGCGGGGGCAAAGGCTTAGCATTGCTTGTATAGTGGATAGCAAAATGAAAAAAGTTGTAATTAGAGCTGATATGTTAGAGGACCACGGTGGGTCAGAAGGTTAATAAAATATTTAGGGGGGACTGTTGAGGAGAGCCATAAGATGAAATACTTAATTAACCTCTGGACATAGAACACTGTGAGAAGTGTATTCAATTAAATCAATTTTCTATATATAAGCCAGTCAATTTTCAGAGGAACTCAAAGATGGGCCCCGATGACATCACAGACCAAACCATCAGCATGGATCCACCAGATGACGTCCCTCCCATCACCATGGACTGATCCACTGAAGTCAGACCCGCCCATCAACAGCAACAGAGATCTCCCCATTGGCTAGCCCATGAACTGTCCCACTAAATGGGCATATCTGAACTTGTGTACGCCCCTAGCCTATAGCAAGAGGACGCATGCTTGTACTCGCTCTGTTTGGTGCCATCTTTACTGTAGTCAAGAAGAGATTTCACATCTGACTGTCTGGTGTGATTTCTTTACGCATGCACTTGATTCACACCAATTAGGACAGGCAGCAGGCAACTAGTGATCTCTGATTAAGAGTTCACCCTAACAAGCTGCACACCACAGGTGGTGTCACAAATAACTACAATCCACATCATCCCCCATTTATTGACACTGCCGGGGTCACAGAACCGGGCCTAGCCACTATGACATTCCACCCCCTACACCGGCCCGGTGACGAGTAACCCTTCGGACCGCGTGAGCATGTCACCATCTGTACGATCTGCCCAGCCAGCTTCATGTACCATACCTTGTTCTTTCTCAAGGCACTGTGGGGCTGGAGGACTTTATCAGAGAGAGATCAACCCCCCCCCCTAAGTTTTTATTGTACCCCAGTACACAATCTGACTTCATGACTTGTGCAGAGGTACAGCACCTCGCACAGTGGTGAGGGTGCTGTCATCACCATGGATTGTGGGCAAGAAAAGGGATGTCCCTTGTCCTTAACCACAAGCAGGTTGTTGCTACATTGGGCTCTGCTGTCACCCTTTCTGAGCAGCTGCCCAATTAGCGTCTTAGTGAGGCCCTTCTGGTTTTTCCGCACAGTACCACAAGCTGCGGTATCTCTGGCAGAGAGGGATGCTTGTGTCGTAGATCTCTACATAGAGGTGATAACCCTTATCCAGCAGTGGGTGCAACAAATCCCACACAATTTTCCCATTCACTCCCAGGACAGGGGGGCATTCAGGGGATTGAATCTGCGAGTCCTTCCCTTCATAAACTCTAAACCTGAGGGTGTACCCTGAGGTACTCTTGCACAGCTTACAGAGTTTGATTCAATACCTGGCCCTCTTGTTGGGCAGGTACTGACAGAATCCCTGACTCTCCTTGAAGTGGATGAGGGACTCGGCCACGAAGATATCTCTTTGGGGAAGATACAATTCCGCAAACTTGCTGAAGGGATTGATGACGGCCTAACTTTGAAAAGTCGGTCAAAGTTGGGGGTCATCTCAGGGTAAACATTGTGCATTATCGTTATAATGCAAAAATTTGGTTATAGCCTCAAAATTTGGTTATAGCCTCAAAGTGTGTCCGGGGCATAACCATACTGGAGTGTTATACAAAAACATCAACACTCCAATGTTGGCGAACCTCTGGCTTCTTCATTAACCCCATATGAAGAACCAGGGCCCAAAACTTCATTTCCACTGCATCTACGGGAGTCCAGTTAGCAAATGATCAAGCGGGATTTTGGGCAAAAAAAAAAAACTGTTGGGCGTATAAATTTGTCTGCACCACCATAAGATTTACAAAATCCTCAGAGAAAAAGACTTTGAAAAAGTCAATTTCTTTGAGACCAGCCGTATCAAATTGGAGTCATGATTGTGTCGCGGGCGGAGGAGGGGACGCTGCGCTCACCCACTGCTCGGGTCCGGCTGCTGCTGCTGCTCGGTGGTGGCTCGAGCGGTGGGCCGGATCCCGGGGACTCGAGCGGCGCTCCTCACCCGTGAGTGAAAGGGGGTGGTTTGGTGTAGGGATATTGTCCGTGACGCCACCCACGGTTGTGGTGAGGTTGTGACACCACCGCTGCTCTGGACGGGGATCCCGAGAGCGATGACAGGGAGCAGCTTGGATGTTGTTTCTCCCCTCCATGGGCAGGGGGGTTGGTTGTCCCGGGGCCCGAGGAGGGGTAGGGATGGATGGCAAGCGGGTTACAGGGCCTGGTGAGGTGCAGGGTCGCGGGGGCAGCGCTGTGCTGCACGGCACTGTGGTACTCACTCAGCCAATGATAAATGCAAAGTCTCCGGTAAAGCAAACGGCTGGATGGACGGGTCCCACAGACGGCTGCAGTGTTTTTTTTCCTGACCCCAGGTTGGTAGTGTAAGTCATTTCCTTCACCTTCGTGTACGCTCCTCCTGTGCTCCAGTTTCCAGCTGGCTCCCCGGTTCGGTACCGGACGGGCCACTACCCTGTCCCGGCTACCTACGGTTCCACCAATACTGTCTTCCCGGCTCCTGCAGACGGCCACTACCGTCTGCCTTACTGGCTACACGAGGGACCTAGGCTCCAACCTAGGCCCCAGTCTACGTCTGCCTATCTGCAGACCTCCTCTCTCTTCCTCTGCCTGGACTTGTCTGCGTTGTTTCCTGCCTCAGACCAGCTAGACTCCTGGGTGGGCATCTCCATCTGCCTGACTCCGCCCACCTGGTGTGTCTGTCTGAACCCGAGGGAGGAAATCAGGTCTCACTGGGGATGACTGCTGTGAACTGCTGGGGATGGGGGTGGGGGGGTGTTGTTACCTGTGGCCCCTGGCTTGTCCAGGGCGCCACAATTGCGCTACAAAAATCAGGAGTCTGTGGCTCATAATTTTCAGGGGGTGAGGTCCAAAGGCGGTCCCTACTGCTGGGCTGGGCGTCCCTACTGCTGGGTTGGGTGTCCTTAATGGAGCACTGTGTCCTGCGGAGTCTGTGTGGGGGTTCAGAATCACTGGAGGAGTGGGAGAAATACAGGAAGGTGGGATCTTCTCCCTCACTATCGTTGTTTGAGGCAGCAATGCCATATGCCTCCTCCGCTGAATACAGTTTTTGGCACGAGCAGGACATTTTATTTTTGTATGTGTTAAATATCCAAATTTTATTCAGGTGTGTGTTTGGTGTAAACTTATATTTATTAGACTAGAAGAGAGAAAAAAAAATAGAAAGATGGAGAGAAATAGGAGAAAAATTGGAAAGATGAAAATAAAAAAAATTGGTAAAAGAAAACTAAAGACATTAGTAAAAATAAATTACTAAGCTCCCAAAACTGACGCTAAACCTGGCTTGATTCAGTAAAAAAAAAAAAAACAAAAACGGTAGTATGTGGCAAATACTACGGTATATTTTACTGTCCCTAATCGAGTCCATCAACTACTCTATTTTTTTTTTTTTTTTTACAACCAGATACCGATCAGTGATGAAGGGAGTCACAGATCAGTTTCAACGGCTGAAGGAAGCACGCACGGGTGTGGTGCTAAACAGGGGTAATCATGCACAGAGGTGGTGAAAAAAAAAAAAAACGTGGAAAAAAAAAAAAGACAGGAACAGATCATGGATAGAATAGAAGATCTTTCTTCAGTCAGGATCAGGAGCAGGAGCAGTGGTAGCACAGGCTTCGAAAAGCATATGGCACCACAAGGCCCAGCAGAGCATCAGCAGACCGTCAGTGACCATTTTGCAAGCGTCTCAAAACTGGAGCGCAGAACAGTCACTGAGCTGTCAAATCTCAGTGCTGATTGGAGACAATCGCATGTCACAGGACAAATCGCTCCAATCACTGCTGGGGAGCGGGATGCTGCTCTCCTTGCTCCAGCCTATGATCGACGCTGTTCTAGTGTAAAGAGCAGGGATCAAAATGCAGCAGAGAAGGAGGAGCAGGGGTAACTCAATTTATTAATTTACTGACCGGGATAGGGAAACAGAAGGCAAGGGGCGGTTAGCACAGGAGAAAAATAATTCAATTTCAGGTCACACTAGAAAGTAACAACACAGTAGCTCATATAACTCAGCCTAAGAGGGGCAAGATATAAACATTAATCCTTGTGGGAAACCGTATAGAAATGTCAGGGCCTCTGTCCGTAGTCCACAGATCCTACACTCCCTGTCTTATGGGTTACAGTCACTGAATCACACAGTACGCCAAGCTCCAACCACTATCAATATAGTCCGTGCATCAAGTACTGCAGGGCCGGGCAGGAAGCAACAGCCCGGCGAAACCGGGTCACGCACGGGTGGCTATTTTGACCGGCGACGTCTGTGGCTTGACCACGTAGTCCAGTCTGGGGGTCTTTACAAGCGTAGCAGAGGTCTTGACAGGCGTAGCGGGGGTCTGTAGGGTCTTGCTGGACGGTGCAGGACTTGTGGACTACCTGTTCTAGTATTCTCTGGAGTAGTCTCTCTGCCTCTCAAATCTTCTGCAGGTGAGACCTTCTCTCCTTCAGCCTGCATGTCAGCACGATGCTTCCTCTCCTTCACGCCAGATCTCCCTTTCCAGTCGGCTCCCGGGCTCTTCGTGCCTCTTCCTCTTCCCTTGGCGGCGGCTGAACAGGTCCGTCCCAGAAAAGACTCCTCCTTGATACAAACTGCACGATTTCTATATTCTAGGAAATTTCTGTTCCCCGGTCTGTTCTTCCTTCGGCTAGCAGAGGGCAGTGTCCCATCACTAACCCTTCCAGGTCTCCACAATACAGTGGGATCAAAGAACAGGGGTGAATAGGTGTTCCTGTCTGCTTGTTGTCTATTAGGCTAGTGTCACATATCCGGCTTTTTGCCAGATTCGGCGCACGCCAGTACAGTGTATACGGTACAGTGAGAGCGCCACAACTTCCGGGTCACATGCACCGGTTTCATGACAGCATGTGACCGGCGCTTGTCACGCTGCCATTGTACTGTATACATGTACCGCCGCGTGCTCGGCAGTCGAGCCGCTTGGATCCGGACCTTCAGTGGGTGGCTCGAGGGTCTCCGGACCCGGGGGTCGTGAGGTCACTTCAATCAAAAGGGGGTTTGTGGTTTGGGGATGTAGATGTACAGCCGGAGCAGTGTTAGGTTTGTGACACCACCCATGGGATGTGGTGAAGGTGGACACCACCGGTGCAGTTACGGGGCACCCGGGGGAGGTGTTGCACAGCAAGTTGTTAACCCCTCCGTGGGTGGAGATGGTGGCCCCGGGACCCATTGGGGGTGTTTGGCGGTGCAGGGAGATGGGTGGCCGGAGGGCACCGATGTACTCAATATTAGTAAACACATGAGTCTCTGGTAAACCAAGGTGATGGTGGTCGGTGGCCGCAGTCTGGTCCCCCACCCTGCTGGTGGTCTTTGTCTTTCTCCCGCACCTGTTTGTGATGGTGGGCTACCTGCGCTTGCAACTTCAGGAGTCTGCTCCCAGCTTGTGGTTACCTGAGGAGCCCTTTGCCCGCAGACGCTGGCCCGTGGGATCATTGAGCCGTGGCGGTGGCTGCTTAGCCCCTTCATTGGGCTGTTGCCTTCAGTCGGGACTTTGGGTGGGATAGGACCTCTAGTCCTGGCCGCAATCAGTGAATTAGCTAGCCCCCAGTCGCTTCTGGACCTAGCTTCAGGGTCTGAGTACCCCCCTTTGTGCTCCGGTTTCCGAGTCGGTTTCCCGGGTCAGTGTCGGTGGGCCACTACCCTGTCCCGGTCCACCATGGTTCCACCGAGCCGTCTTCCAGGCTCCTGCAGACGGAGACCGCCGTCTGCCTCCTAGCCAGAGGTACCAGGGCTCCTACCCCGACACCTGCTCAGTTTGGGTTCTTGCCTACGCTGGAGCTGCACACAGCTCCAGCCCACACACCTCTCCACTTGAACTTTAGACTTGAATTCGTCGACTGTACTGTTTACTTTCCCGCCTCAGGCTGTCTGAGACTCCTCGGTGGGCGTCTTCCAACCGCCTGGTTCTGCCCCCTGGTGTGTCCATCAAACTCTGAGGGGGTGACTAGGGTTTTATATGTTTGGCTGTGTGTTACCTATGAGGGACAGGTGTAATGCGAGGCCCTATTTGTGACTACCTGGCACGGCCAGGGCGTCACATACACTGTAATGGCGTGCGCCAAATCCTGCGAAAAGCCGGATATGTGAAACTAGCCTTAGCTTCACTAATTTAGTAATTGCAGGTCAGGAGGACAATGTTCCCTCCCTTATTGTCACGAAACACCGAGTCCTCCCAACCACGCATGGTGTGAATAGCGGACAATTCACCCTCGCTCATGTTATTAGGTAAGTAAGGGCTGTCATCTCTTTCAAGACTTGGGCGGGCTTTGCACGTTTGCACTTCGCACGCGATAGTCCCCGCCCCCGTCGCAGGTACGATATCGTGTGATAGCTGGCGTAGCAAACACTATCGCTACGCCAGCTTCACATGCACTCACCTGCCCTGCGACCGTCGCTCTGGCCGGTGACCCGCCTCCTTCCTAAGGGGGCGGGTCGTGCGGCGTCATAGCGACGTCACACGGCAAGCGGCCAATAGCGGCGGAGATGAGCAGGATGTAAACATCCCGCCCACCTCCGTCCTTCCGCATAGCTGCCGGCGGCAGGTAAGGAGATGTTCCTCGCTCCTGCGGCTTCACACACAGCGATGTGAGCTGCCGCAGGAATGAGGAACAACATCGTACCTATCGCGGCATTATGGAAATGTCGGTGAATGCAACGATGATACGATAACGACTTTTTGCGCTCGTTCATCGTATCATCTAGCATTTACACAGTACGATGTCGAAAGTGACGCCGGATGTGCGCCACTTTCGATTTGACCCTACCGACATCGCACGTGCGATGTCGCAACGTGCAAAGCAGCCCTTGGTCTTGAAATACAATCGATTACACTCCCTGGAATAATAGCCGGAGGACAAAAGTCAGAAGACCCACCCCATCCTGTAAAAATAGGCTTGTCTAAACAAACCAAGAAGTTATTCATTGTTCACATTATAGTCACAAACTGAGTAACAACTCAATCATGTATTACATCAGCATTATTAGTTTTAGTGCAGTCAACAAGTGCAATATCTGGGATACAATGTTTCTGACCTTCAGGAATGATATTAGTCTGAACTGGAACAGATTGAAAATATTTGTAAAGACTTATTTTGCGAATGGCTTTAAATAAATCATTTTAAATGCAGCGTAATCAAAACGTTCCAGAATGCAAAATTTCATGCCCTTAGATAAGACAGAAATGTCATCAGAAAATGCATGGTCAGATACAGTTAGGTCCAGAAATATTTGGACAGTGACACAATTTTCGCGAGTTGGGCTCTGCATGCCACCACATTGGATTTGAAATGAAACCTCTACAACAGAATTCAAGTGCAGATGGTAACGTTTAATTTGAAGGTTTGAACAAAAATATCTGATAGATATTGTAGGAATTGTACACATTTCTTTACAAACACTCCACATTTTAGGAGGTCAAAAGTAATTGGTAGTGATGAGCGAGCATGCTTGTAACTACTCGGTACTCGCACGAGTATCACTGTACTCGGGCTACTCGGCGGGTACCGAGTAATTTTGCAATACTCGTGCTTTACTCGTGGTCGTCATCCCTGCATGTTGGCGCTCTTTTGAGAGCCAGCCCTCATGCAGGGATTGGCTGGCAGACCACTGCAATGCCACAGCCCTGTTAGTTGTGGAATTGCAGTGATTGGCCGGCCTGCACAGCGTGACCGAGCCTTTATACCGGCCGGCGCGCTGTGCTCTGTACACAGCCATCTCATATTCCCTGCTTTCCACGCCCACAGGCGCCTATGATTGGTTGCAGTGAGACACGCCCCCACGCTGAGTGACAGGTGTCACACTGCACCCAATCACAGCAGCCGGTGGGCGTGTCTATACTGTGCAGTAAAATAAATAAATAAATAATTAAAAAAAACGGCGTGCGGTTCCCCCCAATTTTAATACCAGCCAGATAAAGCCATACAGCTGAAGGCTGGTATTCTCAGGATGGGGAGCCCCACGTTATGGGGAGCCCCCCACCCTAACAATATCAGTCAGCAGCTGGCCAGAATTGCCGCATACATTATATGCGACAGTTCTGGGACTGTACCCGGCTCTTCCCGATTTACCCTGGTGCGTTGGCAAATCGGGGTAATAAGGAGTTATTGGCAGCCCATAGCTGCCAATAAGTCCTAGATTAATCATGTCAGGCGTCTATGAGACACCCTCCATGATTAATCTGTAAGTTACAGTAAATAAACACACACACCAGAAAAAATCCTTTATTAGAAATAAAAACACACACATATACCCTGGTTCACCACTTTAATCAGCCCGAAAAAGCCCTCCTTGTCCGGCGTAATCCAGGATGATCCAGCGTCGCTTCCACCGCAGCTGCATGGAGGTGACCGGAGCCGCAGCACACACAGCCGCTCCGGTCACCTCCACACAGCAAATGAACACAGCCGCGCGATCAGCTGCTGTCACTGAGGTTACCCGCGGCCACCGCTGCATCCACCGGTGGCCGCGGGTAACCTCAGTGACAGCAGCTGATCGCGCGGCTGTGTTCATTTGCTGTGTGGAGGTGACCGGAGCGGCTGTGTGTGCTGCGGCTCCGGTCACCTCCATGCAGCAGCGCTGGATGCGACGCTGGATCATCCTGGATTACGCCGGACAAGGAGGGCTTTTTCGGGCTGATTAAAGTGGTGAACCAGGGTATATGTGTGTGTTTTTATTTCTAATAAAGGATTTTTTCTGGTGTGTGTGTTTATTTACTGTAACTTACAGATTAATCATGGAGGGTGTCTCATAGACGCCTGACATGATTAATCTAGGACTTATTGGCAGCTATGGGCTGCCAATAACTCCTTATTACCCCGATTTGCCAACGCACCAGGGCAAATCGGGAAGAGCCGGGTACAGTCCCAGAACTGTCGCATATAATGTATGCGGCAATTCTGGGCGGCTGTTGGCTGATATTGTTAGGGTGGGGGGCTCCCCATAACGTGGAGCTCCCCATCCTGAGAATACCAGCCTTCAGCCGTATGGCTTTATCTGGCTGGTTTTAAAAATGGGGGGAACCGCACGCCGTTTTTTTTAATTATTTATTAATTTTAATTATTAATTTTAATTATTTATTAAATAATTAAAAAAAACGGCGTGCGGTTCCCCCCATTTTTAAAACCAGCCAGATAAAGCCATACGGCTGAAGGCTGGTATTCTCAGGATGGGGAGCTCCACGTTATGGGGAGCCCCCCACCCTAACAATATCAGCCAACAGCCGCCCAGAATTGCCGCATACATTATATGCGACAGTTCTGGGACTGTACCCGGCTCTTCCCGATTTACCCTAGTGCGTTGGCAAATCGGGGTAATAAGGAGTTAATGGCAGCCCATAGCTGCCACTAAATCCTAGATTAATCATGTCAGGCGTCTCCCCGAGATTCCTTCCATGATTAATCTGTAAATTACAGTTAAAAAACACACACACACCCGAAAAATCCTTTATTAGAAATAAAAAACACTAACAAAGTCCCTCATTACCAATTTATTAACCCCGACAAACCCTCCATGTCCGGCGTACTCCACAGTCCTCCAGCGTCGCGTCCAGCTCTGCTGCATGGAAGTGACAGGAGCTGCAGAATACACCGCCGCTCCGGTCACCTCCACGCAGCTAATGAGATGAGTATAGCGATCAGCTGAGCTGTCACTGAGGTTACCCGCTGTCACTGGATCCAGTGACGGCGGGTAACCTCAGTGACAGCTCAGCTGATCGCGCTACTCACCTCATTTGCTGCGTGGAAGTGACCGGAGCGGCTGTGTCTTCTGCAGCTCCGGTCACCTCTATGCAGCAGCGCAGGATGCGACGCTGGAACATCCTGGATGACGCCGGACATGGAGGGCTTTTTGGGGCTGATTAAAGTGGTGAACCAGGGAATGTGTGTGTGTTTTTTATTTCTAATAAAGGATTTTTCGGGTGTGTGTGTTTATTTACTGTAACTTACAGATTAATCATGGAGGGTGTCTCATAGACGCCTGACATGATTAATCTAGGATTTAGTGGCAGCTATGGGCTGCCATTAACTCCTTATTACCCCGATTTGCCAAAGCACCAGGGCAAATCGGGAAGAGCCGGGTACAGCCCCAGAACTGTCGCATATAATGTATGCGGCAATTCTGGGCGGCTGCTGACTGATATTGTTAGGGTGGGGGGCTCCCCATAACGTGGAGCTCCCCATCCTGAGAATACCAGCCTTCAGCCGTATGGCTTTATCTGGCTGGTATTAAAATTGGGGGGACCGCACGCCGTTTTTTTTTAATTATTTAATTATTTATTTCACTGCACAGTATACACACACCGGCTGCTGTGATTGGTTGCAGTGAGACAGCTGTCACTCAGTGTGGGAGCGTGTCTCACTGCAACCAATCATAGGCGCCGAAAAGCAGGACAGCAGGGAATAGGAGATTGATTAATGAGCGGCCGGCTTTTTCAAAAGAGGAAAAGCCACCGGAGTTTGAACAGCTGTGCAGCGCCGCGGCAGTGATCGGGGAACGGTAAGTAAGAGAGAGGGGGGGGAACTGACCGACAGACTGTGAGAGGGGGACAGACAAGACAGAGAGAGACAGACCGACAGACTGAGGGAGATAGAATAAAAAAAAAAAAATGACCGACATCGCTAGTAAAAAGCACAAAACGTGCGTTTTGGACATCGGAGTGCCACACAAGGTTTTCATGTAAAATCTTTCATGTATTAATCTCAAAAAGTAACATACACCAGCTCTATCTCACTATTGGGTATGTGCCCTTAACATTTCCGCCATGAAAATTCATTTTGGTGTCATTTTGGAAGGTTTTCTGGTGAGTCCGTAAAAATGGTGTAAAACTCGGACAAAATTGTTCACATCTGTGACTTTTGAGTGATAAATGCTTCAAGGGGTCTTCCCCATGCTGATGCCATGTCATTTGAGCACTCTTCTGAGACTTTTGTGACATTTTTAGGGTTTCTACATGCTGCCGGGGGGTCATTTCACAAAAATACTCGGGTCTCCCATAGGATAACATTGGGCTCGGTGCTCGGGCCGAGTACACGAGTATCTTGGGAGGCTCGGCCCGAGCTTCGAGCACCCGAGCTTTTTAGTACTCGCTCATCACTAGTAATTGGACAAATAAACCAAACCCAAACAAAATATTTTTATTTTCAATATTTTGTTGCGAATCCTTTGGAGGCAATCATTGCCTTAAGTCTGGAACCCATGGACATCACCAAATGCTGGGTTTCCTCCTTCTTAATGCTTTGCCAGGCCTTTACAGCCGCAGCCTTCAGGTCTTGCTTGTTTGTGGGTCTTTCCATCTTAAGTCTGGATTTGAGCAAGTGAAATGCATGCTCAATTGGGTTAAGATCTGGTGATTGACTTGGCCATTGCAGAATGTTCCACTTTTTTGCACTCATGAACTCCTGGGTAGCTTTGGCTGTATGCTTGGGGTCATTGTCCATCTGTACTATGAAGCGCTGTCCGATCAACTTTGCAGCATTTGGCTGAATCTGGGCTGAAAGTATATCCCGGTACACTTCAGAATTCATCCGGCTACTCTTGTCTGCTGTTATGTCATCAATAAACACAAGTGACCCAGTGCCATTGAAAGCCATGCATGCCCATGCCATCACGTTGCCTCCACAATGTTTTACAGAGGATGTGGTGTGCCTTGGATCATGTGCCGTTCCCTTTCTTCTCCAAACTTTTTTCTTCCCATCATTCTGGTACAGGTTGATCTTTGTCTCATCTGTCCATAGAATACTTTTCCAGAACTGAGCTGGCTTCATGAGGTGTTTTTCAGCAAATTTAACTCTGGCCTGTCTATTTTTGGAATTGATTAATGGTTTGCATCTAGATGTGAACCCTTTGTATTTACTTTCATGGAGTCTTCTCTTTACTGTTGACTTAGAGACAGATACACCTACTTCACTGAGAGTGTTCTGGACTTCAGTTGATGTTGTGAACGGGTTCTTCTTCACCAAAGAAAGTATGTGGCGATCATCCACCACTGTTGTCATCCGTGGACGCCCAGGCCTTTTTGAGTTCCCAAGCTCACTAGTCAATTCCTTTTTTCTCAGAATGTACCCGACTGTTGATTTTGCTACTCCAAGCATGTCTGCTATCTCTCTGATGGATTTTTTCTTTTTTTTTCAGCCTCAGGATGTTCTGCTTCACCTCAATTGAGAGTTCCTTAGACCGCATGTTGTCTGGTCACAGCAACAACTTCCAAATGCAAAACCACACACCTGTAATCAACCCCAGACCTTTTAACTACTTCATTGATTACAGGTTAACGAGGGAGACGCCTTCAGAGTTAATTGCAGCCCTTAGAGTCCCTTGTCCAATTACTTTTGGTCCCTTGAAAAAGAGGAGGCTATGCATTACAGAGCTATGATTCCTAAACCCTTTCTCCGATTTGGATGGGAAAACTCTAATATTGCAGCTGGGAGTGTGCACTTTCAGCCCATATTATATATATAATTGTATTTCTGAACATGTTTTTGTAAACAGCTAAAATAACAAAACTTGTGTCACTGTCCAAATATTTCTGGACCTAACTGTAGATTCACAATTGTGTTTTTTTTTTTTATCTACCTGATGTATCAATTCCTCCAAGAAACAGGTCTTCCTCTTGCATGTTTGGGATTCTTTTCTTTTTAACCCCCCCCATTCCCCCCGTCTGATACTTTTTCTAAAGGGATCGGGGTTGGAGGTGTCACATTTGTTACTGGGGCTTAACAGGGACCAGGGAGAACATCCTCGGAGCCACTGGACTCTGTGGTCCAGTACCCTCTTTTGGGTGCTCCTGACCACTTACGCGCCACTCACATCAGCGGTATTTTGCCGGAAGGCCGGATCCGGCACAAATCCGTTACAGTTTCATTCATTTAGAATGGAAGCGCGGCAAGATGCGGTGACATGCAGTTGCGTGCATCATACACAACCGCATGTCACCGCGCTTCCATTGTAAATGAATGGAACTGAAACGCATTTGTGCCGGATTTGGCTTTCTGGCAAAATACCGCTGATGTGAGCAGCGCCTTAGTTTTTAAATAAGATTTTTATTTGTACACATTAAACATCTTTTGACCAACAGAAAATTTGATTTGACTCAGTCTTTCTTATCCTGTAAAAACTTCTCTCTTTTTTTGTTTTTAATCTCATTTTGAATATTGATACGTTTTTTTGTCTAGTTTCTGTAAAAACAGAAAGCCAATAATCACCATACACTCTAGCCTGTGTGTCTTTTTCAAAGTGTCCAATTCTAGATTCAATGCCTCATACTCCTCCTCATGCTGTTTCAGAACCAGATGTAATAATTGCATAGAGCAGTCCAGTTGCATTTGTTCCCGTTTTTTGGTCAAATCCTTGTAATCCTGGAAATGTGATAAGGTTTAAATAACACGCATACCCCTTCGAATCCTATTACATGCCGCGTAGGAATGCAAGGACTTGATTGTGCAAAAGAGGTGAACCTTTTTTTCTGCTAACATGGTGATTTTAGACTCCAAGACTTTAAAGGGAACTTGTCACCGGATGTTCATAATACTCACCTAACGGTCGGTGCGGAGCAGACTGGACGGTTGGGCGTCTCCGTTCTTCGGGTCCCGCGACTCCTCTTTCTGCCATCTTTGCCCTCCTTCTGAAGCTAGTGTGGATGACGTGTTCTACTTCATCTACACTAGCCAATAGTGAGGTCCTGCGCAGGCGCACTTTGATCTACCTGCGCCAATCCAACCAGTCTGCACCGCACTGACCTGCACCTGCGTGCTCTGCCCACTGACACACCTGTAGGTTCAGAAGAGGATTCATTCGAGCTGTCCATCATCTCCATGCTTATGCCATTGCCCACAATCAACAAGGAAACTTCCCCAAATGGTGTGCAATAAGTAGAAGGAGTGCATTACAAAAGTATCAACCGAAGAGGAAACAGTCTTGCACGACTGCGGGGTTACCTTGTAAACCGGCTGGAAAAGGAGAAAGTCTGCTTGAGACTTCTGGCGGTAAATGCTGGCTCAGGGTGAATGCTCCACATTCAGGATATCATCCCCCCCCTTCTTGATTGGTCACATTTGTGAGAGCCATGATGAGAACCCAAATTTGTTGCAGTTTGCAGGCTTGTAGGGAGTCACCTCCCTCCCAAGGGAGGTGACTTAGACCCGCAACACACATCCGTTTAATTTGTACATGTGCGGTACGTATTTGCACGTACCGGAGACACGTAGACACGGAGACCCATGTTATTCAATGGTAGATAGCACACACACGTAAAATCACACGGAACGTGTGATTGTGTGGTAAGCACGTGTGTGCGCTTTTCTACACGGACGACATGTCCGTTTTTGGCCAGCAGCACGCAGGCACAGACCCGCTTTAGTCTATGGGTCCGTGCCTGCACGTACCGCACACGGAGTATGTCCGTGTTCAGCACGTTTCGTGCGTGTGCGTTTTTACACTAGCGATCTTTTCTTTTGTTTTTTTTAAATTAAATTCAGTATACTTACCTTTTTTTCTGCTGTTCTCAGTCATACTTACATTGGCGCTCGGTTTTTTTCTTCCCCCGGCTCATACCGCTCCCCGATCACCAGCGCGGCGAGGAACAGCTGTGCAGAGAATACGCGACAACAATTACTTTGAATATGCCGGCCGCTCATTAATCAATCTCGTATTCCCTACTTTCCCCACCCACAGACGCTTGTGATTGGTTGCAGTCAGACACGGCCCCCACGCTGAGTGACAGGTGTCTCACTGCACCCAATCACAGCAGCCGGTGGGCGTGTCTATACTGTGCAGTAAAATAAATAAATAATTTTAAAAAACGGCGTGCGGTCCCCCCCAATTTTAATACCAGCCAGATAAAGCCATACGGCTGAAGGCTGGTATTCTCAGGATGGGGAGCCCCACGTTATGGGGAGCCCCCTAGCCTAACAATATCAGTCAGCAGCCGCCCAGAATTGCCGCATACATTATATGCGACAGTTCTGAGACTGTACTCGGCTCTTCCCGATTTGCCCTGGTGCTTTGGCAAATCGGGGTAATAAGGAGTTTTTGGCAGCCCATAGCTGCCAATAAGTCCTAGATTAATCATGTCAGGCGTCTCCCCGAGATACCGTCCATGATTAATCTGTAAATTACAGTAAATAAACACACACACCCGAACAATCCTTTATTAGAAAAAAAAACACTAACAAATTGCCTTGTTCACCAATTTAAGAAGCCCGAAAAAGCCCTCCAAGTCCGGTGTACTCCAGGATGGTCCAGCGTCGCATCCAGCTCTGCTGCATGAAGGTGACCGGAGCTGCAGAAGACACCGTCGCTCCTGTCAGCTCCACGCAGCTAATGAAGGGAATAGCGCGATCAGCTGTAATCAGCGTTGGCCGCGAGTAACCTCAGTGACAGCTCAGCTGATCGCGCTATTCCCTTCATTAGCTGCGTGGAGCTGACAGGAGCGGCGGTGTCTTCTGCAGCTCCGGTCACCTTCATGCAGCAGAGCTGGATGCGACGCTGGACCATCCTGGAGTACGCCGGACATGGAGGGCTTTTTCGGGCTTATTAAATTGGTGAACAAGGCAATTTGTTAGTGGTTTTTTTTCCTAATAAAGGATTGTTCGGGTGTGTGTGTTTATTTACTGTAATTTACAGATTAATCATGGAAGGTATCTCGGGGAGACGCCTGACATGATTAATCTAGGACTTATTGGCAGCTATGGGCTGCCAAAAACTCCTTATTACCCCGATTTGCCGACGCACCAGGGCAAATCGGGAAGAGCCGGGTACTGTCCCAGAACAGTACACCGCATATTCTCTGCACAGCTGTTCCTCGCCGCTCTGGTGATCAGGGAGCGGTAAGTATGAGAGAGGGCTGCTCACTTCAGTCACTCGGGGATTAGCGGTCACTGGTGAATCCTTCACAGGTGACCGCTAATCAGTACGCGGCACACAGACAGAGCCGTGGCATGACAATGAAGTCGGGTGAAGTTCACCCGAGTTCATTCTCATCGTGCAACTCTGTCTGCTGTCAGCTGACATGTATCAACGACATTGTGCAACACACAAACGGACATTCCACACGGACATTCCACGTACACATACATGGGCATTTTACACACAAACACGGACATTTTACACGTACACACGGCTTGCATACGCCATCACATGGATGCCATACGTACCGGAGAAACGCCCCAAAAAAACGGAACACGGACCCAAAAAAACGGACTGTGTCACACGGACGTTTTTTTTACGGAACTGTGTTTTAGGCCTTACACAAATTATTATTACAGGCAGAGGCCCATTTCATTATTAAATATCAAGCCCAGGGTAATTTAGGATTAAACGACAGAAATTATTATTTATTTTGTTTTAAAAGAAAAAGAAAAGGTAATAAATAAACAAAAATTATTTGTATCTAGAAACATATGTACTATATATATAAAAAACTATATGTATTATTAAACTGTATGTGATAATGACGTTTACGTTAAGTCAATATATGATATGTACCAATTTTTGTCAACATGACTCCTTGTATTATTAATCAGTTTTTGTATAAGTTCACCAGTGTTAGATGAAGCCCCTTACACACATCAGTTTTTTGCCATCAGTCACAATCCGCTTTCTCGACAGATCGATGGATCCATCGTAGATTGTGGCTATACTGATGCGATGGATCCGTGTTTCGACAGATCCGACTAGCTGGGGGCTTAATAAAAAATTGGAGCATGCTAAGTTAAAAAAAAACGGAATCTGTCGCTGGATTCCGTCATTTGATGGATGACGACGGATCCTGCGCCCATAGGCTTCCATTCTACCAAATGACATATGGCGACAGATTCGTTGCTGTCCATTTTTTCAACATACACAAAAAACGTTACTTTGGCCGTCATCTCTGTCTGACGGACAAACATTTTTCGACGGATGAGGCATCAGTCGCCAGATCCGTTTTTTTCAAAATTCGACGAATTGTGACTGATGGCAAAGAAGGGAATTTTGTTACTTACCGTAAATTCCTTTTCTTCTAGCTCCTATTGGGAGACCCAGACGATTGGGTGTATAGCACTGCCTCCGGAGGCCACACAAAGCAATTACACTAAAAAGTGTAAGGCCCCTCCCCTTCTGGCTATACACCCCCAGTGGGATCACTGGCTCACCAGTTTTAGTGCAAAAGCAAGAAGGAGGAAAGCCAATAACTGGTTTAAACAAATTCACTCCGAAGTAACGTCGGAGAACTGAAAAACCATTCAACATGAACAACATGTGTACCCGAAAAACCACCAAAAATCCCGAAGGACAACAGGGCGGGTGCTGGGTCTCCCAATAGGAGCTAGAAGAAAAGGAATTTACGGTAAGTAACAAAATTCCCTTCTTCTTCGGCGCTCCATTGGGAGACCCAGACGATTGGGACGTCCAAAAGCTGTCCCTGGGTGGGTAAAGAAATACCTCATGTTAGAGCTGCAACGACAGCCCTCCCCTACGGGGAGGCAACTGCCGCCTGCAGGACTCTTCTACCTAGGCTGGCGTCCGCCGAAGCATAGGTATGCACCTGATAATGTTTGGTGAAAGTGTGCAGACTCGACCAGGTAGCTGCCTGGCACACCTGTTGAGCCGTAGCCTGGTGTCGTAATGCCCAGGACGCACCCACGGCTCTGGTAGAATGGGCCTTCAGCCCTGATGGAACCGGAAGCCCAGCAGAATGGTAGGCTTCAAGAATTGGTTCTTTGATCCATCGAGCCAGGGTGGCTTTGGAAGCCTGCGACCCCTTGCGCTGGCCAGCGACAAGGACAAAGAGTGCATCAGAGCGGCGCAGGGGCGCCGTGCGGGAAATGTAGATTCTGAGTGCTCTCACCAGATCTAACAAATGTAAATCCTTTTCATACCGGTGAACCGGATGAGGACAAAAAGAAGGTAAGGAGATATCCTGATTAATATGAAACGAGGATACTACCTTAGGGAGAAACTCCTGAATGGGGCGCAGCACTACCTTGTCCTGGTGGACCACCAGGAAGGGAGCCTTGGATGACAGCGCTGCTAGCTCAGACACTCTCCGAAGAGACGTGATCGCTACCAGAAAGGCCACTTTCCGTGATAGTCGAGAGAGTGAAACATCCGTCAGAGACTCGAAAGGCGGCTTCTGGAGAGCAACTAGTACCCTGTTCAGATCCCATGGATCTAACGGCCGCTCGTACGGGGGGACGATATGACCAAACCCCCTGCAGGAACGTGCGTACCTGCGGACGTTTTGCTAGACGCTTCTGAAAAAAACACCAATAGCGCCGAGACTTGCCCTTTAAGGGAGCCGAGCGACAAGCCCTTTTCCAACCCAGATTGCAGGAAGGAAAGAAAAGTAGGCAATGCCAATGGCCAGGGGGACACTCCTTGTACAGAGCACCAGTAAAAGAAAATCTTCCACTTCCGTGGTAGATCTTAGCAGACGTGGGCTTCATAGCCTGTCTCATGGTGGCAACGACCCCGTGGGATAATCCTGAGGACACTAGGAACTAGGACGCAATGGCCACACAGTAGGTTCAGGGCCGTAGAATTCAGATGGAAAAACGGCCCTTGGGACAGTAAGTCTGGCCGGTCTGGTAGTGCCCACGGTTGACCGACCGTGAGATGCCTGTCGCCAGAGCTCTTTGATCGTCATGAAAACCGGGACCTTGCTGTTGTGCCGATTCGTGAAACCCGTCCGGGTGCAGAGACCATTCTCCTGCGTCCACGCCCTGGTGACTGAGGAAGTCTGCTTCCCAGTTTTCTACGCCCGGGATGTGAACTGCGGATATGGTGTATGCTCTGTCTTCCACCCCTAGCAGAATCCGGCGGACTTCCTGGGAGGCTCGCCGACTGCGTAGTCCGCCTTGGTGGTTGATGTATGCCACCGCTGTGGATTGTCCGACTGAATTCGGATCTGTTTGCCTTCCAGCCACTGCAGGAAGTCTTGCAGGGCCATATGCACTGCCCAGAGCTCCAGACAAGTGATCTGAAGAGTGGACTCCTCTGAAGAGAGTCCTTGATCGTCTGAGAAAAGGGGGACGTTCCTGTATAGGGACATCGACTTCCCCTCCCATTAGTGAAGAATGTTCTATTGAAGTGGACGCAGATGAAACTGCGTGAAAGGGACTGCCTCTGGATGAGGTGTCTCCTTGAAGGAGAGACTGCACCCCCGTCTGTAGTGACCGCTGTTTGTCCAGTGGAAGCTTCACCATCGCTGAGAGAGTGTGAAACCCCAAGCTAAGATATGCCAGCGATTGGGTTTAACTTTGAAAAGTTGAGGACCCACCCGAAACTCTGGGAAGTCTCCAGCGCCATGTTCAGGCTGTGTTGGCATGCCTCTTAAAAGAGTGCCTTGACAAGTAGATGGTCTAAGTAAGGGATCACAGGGTGACCCTGAGAGTGCGGGAGTGGTCCCACTGCTGCCATGAACTTGGTGAAAACCCGTGGGGCTGTCGCCAGACCGAAGGGTAGGGCTACGAACCGAAGATGCTCGTCTTCAATAACGAATCGTAGCAAACGCCGGTGCTCTGGAGCAATCGGCACGTGGAGATAAGCATCCTGATGTCTATTGATGCTAGGAAATCTCCTTGAGACATTGAGGCAATGACGGAGCGGAGGGATTCCATCCGGAACCGCCTGGTTTTCACGTGCTTGTTGAGCAGTTTAAGGTCCAGAACGGAACGGAAGGAGTCGTCCTATTTTGTCACCCCGACCAGATCGGAGTAAAAAGTGTCTCTTGTTCCTGAGGAGGAACCGGGATTACGACTCCTACTGCCTGCAGAAGAGCCTCGGCTCGGCCGGTGAGGAAGTTTTTGCGACAAACTGTCTCTCACCCACCGGCCATTGACCTGTGGCAGTTAAATGTCGCTAAAGCGGGGGAGTCTGCCACCGACCGCGGACGCGGAGAGAGAGGGCTGAAAGTCATGAGGAAACCGCCTTGGTAGCGGTTCCTCCGGCTGCCTTCTCCGGGCGTAATTGAGCCCGCCAGGAACCTGCGCCCCTCTGAGCCTTTTGAGTCCTGTTGGACGAGGGCAATTGGGACGTGCCCGAGCCTGGGAAGGACCGAAACCTCGATTGTCCCTTCTCCTGATGGGTCTTGTTTGATAGCTGGGGTAAGGAAGAATCCGTACCCTTGGACAGTTGAATGATTTAATCCAACCGCTCACGAAACAGTCTGTCACCAGATAAAGGCAATCTGGTTAAGCACTTTTGTGGAAGCAGCATCTGCTCCAATCCCTTAACACTAGGAGCGTAACAACACGGAGTTGGCGGACGCCACTGACGTACGGCTCGTAGAGTCCAGGACAGCATAAACAGCTTGAGTCGCAATGCCGACATTGCGAGGTGAAGGATGCTACTGCGGCCAAGATGTACATGTGACCGCGTCCCTCTGCGCAATACTAGCTGAAATAGCTTGGAGTGCCTCTATGGCTGCGAATGCCGGGGCAACCGACCCGCCGATAGGGCTATCTGTCTGTCAATGGCATCTTTAAGTGAAGTCCCATCTTCCACTGCAACTATAGATCTAGCCGCAAGCCTGGAGATTGGGGGATCCACCCTTGGAGCGCTTGAGCACGTCAGGGGGGAAGAGACAACGCGTATCTTCAATACGGTTGGAGAAACGCTTATCGGGATAAGCGTGGTGTTCCTGGACTGCTTCTCTGGAGTCAGAGTGACCAGAAAAGTACTCAATATACGCTTGAGATACCGAAATAGGGATTTCTTCTGCTGTGAAGCTGACCCCTCCACTGGAGGAGTTGAGGGAGAAATACCCAACCTTCCATTGATGGACGCTATAAGTTTATTCACTATAGCGTCACCATCCGGTGTATCCGGATTGAGAGCGGTCTCAGGATCAGAGACCTGAACAGCTACGTCTGCCTCGTCATACAGAGAGTACTGTGATGAAGTCGAGGGCCGTTCTTAGGGAGCTCGCTTAGGCCGTCTGGGACTGTCGTCCGTGTCAGAGCCTGCACCCTTGGATGCATGGGACCCTCCTGGAGCCATGATTTGTTTCGAAATCAGGGTGGCCAGGGGCATTGAATCAACATTGCAGTCCAGGCAGACCTTGGGCAAAGTCTGTAAGATGTTAGTCATAGCCACAGACAATATATCAGCGGAAACTGCAACTCCGTCCCTGTCCCTGGACAGGGATCACAGGTGGTTCTTTTGGCCACCTGTAGCAGAGACCCCGTTGAGTAATTGCACACACTGGGGGTCCTGGAACAGTCGCATGCAGTACAAGCAGCATAGAAAGCCTGTGCCTTGGCACCCATGCTTTTTTTTTTTTTTTTTGCTGTTGCTGTCTAGCCATCTAGGAGCATTAGCCAAGAATAGCGACCGTACAGTGCAATGTATAGCATACAAGCATGAAGTACATAAACACTTCAGCACATGCAGTACAAGGAGCATAGAAGCCTGTGCCTTGGCACCTTTGCTTTTCTGCTGCCGTTGTCTAGTTATTCAGGAGCATTAGCCAGGAAAAGCGACATACAGTGAATGTATAGCATACAAGCATGAAAATAACCACTGCAGCACATGCAATCCAAGCAGCATTGAAAGCTTGTGCCTTAGCACCCTTGCTTTTCTGCTGCTGTTGTCTAGTCATCAAGGAGCATTAGCCAAGAATAGCGACATGCAGTGAATGTACAAGCATGAAAATAAACTCTGCAGTACATGCAATCCAAGCAGCATTGAAAGCTTGTGCCTTAGCACCATTGCTGTTTGCTGCCGCTGTCTAGCCATCTAGGCGGGTAGACAGCCAAGAATAGCCCTTACAGTGCAATGTAAAGCATACAAGCATAAAGGACACATGACACTGCAGCACATGCAAGACAAGCAGCATATAGAGTCTGTGCTTTAGCACCCCTGATCTTTTGCTGCTGTTTCTAGGTCTGCATCCTGAATATCGACCGTACCAAAGTACAACCGGACACTTCGGCATTAGTGGATCAGCACTGTAGTTGCCGCTTACCGCCCGCACAAAAGCGGGTGTGTGGCGCCGGAATCCTGTGCTGGTAGCTCAGTGTCTCCGTTTTCCCGCTCTGCGTGCCGGAATGGCTGCCGGCGTCCAGAGGAGAGGGGCGGGCCGAGGGCGTGCCCGAGACAAGAGCGGGAACCCGGCGCCCACTGTGTCTAGTAAAGGGGGCTGGAGAATGCAAATAAGGCTCCAGCCCTCGGCGCTGCTATAGAACAGCGTCTCTCCCTGTCCCTGAGTGACAGGGTGGGGGCGGGAACGAAGCGGCGCTAGGCCGCAAAAGCCGGGGACTAAAGTTAGAAGCGCCGCCGCCGTAAAAGCGCGGTCGGCGCGTCCCCGGCGCACTACAAGTCGCAGCTGCGCCGCCGCTCCAGGGGCGGTCGGCGCGGCGGTCCCCACACGTAAAGTCCCCCAGTAATCTGCAGGGACTATAAGCCCAGCGCACAGCGCTACAGTCCCCGGCGCACTAGCACACCCAGCAAGCCTGGAGTGTGCGTGGCCTGCCATACGGGGACACAGAGTACCTGAAAGTTGCAGGGCCTTGTCCCTGAACGGCACTCCCACTCCACATCCAGCAGGTTCTATGGGTCTGTGGATGGAGCCCGGCCTCAGGGCTTGGTGGCCGGAAAGATCCCACTTCCTCAGAGCCCCTCAGGGGGATGGGGAAGGAAAACAGCATGTGGGCTCCAGCCTCCGTACCAGCAATAGGTACCTCAACCTTACAAACCGCAAGTGGGGTGAGAAGGGAGCATGCTGGGGGCCCTAGTATGGGCCCTCTTTTCTTCCATCCGATATAGTCAGCAGCTACTGCTGACTGAACAGTGGAGCTTATGCATGGATGTCTGACCTCCTTCGCACAAAGCAGAAAACTGGTGAGCCAGTGATCCCACTGGGGGTGTATAGCCAGAAGGGGAGGGGCCTTACACTTTTTAGTGTAATTGCTTTGTGTGGCCTCCGGAGGCAGTGCTATACACCCAATCGTCTGGGTCTCCCAATGGAGCGCCGAAGAAAAACTGATGTGTGAAAGGGGCCTTACCTCCTGTTTTGCACTCTGTAATTGATTGTTTTTAAGTGGCTGTGATGTTGCACCTGGTGCACCTCTTTTAAGAGAGGCGGTTCGGCTTCACTCCTTAAGACCTGTTAAAGCGTAAGTGTGCCGCCCCGGCGCAGACCGGGGTACTCGTTACCGAGGTGGTCGTGGCTCGAGGGGTCCGGACCTGGGCTCAGCAAACATTATGATCCTTGAAAGGGGATTATTTACAGGGGAGAAGTTCGTGACACCATCTGTGGGTTGCGGTAATGGGAGTATTGCCGCTGCTGGAAGGAGTACTGGGGCAGATGGTGTGGAGCAGCAAGGTGTCAGTCCCTCTGCAGGTAGGGAAGGCCCCTGCCTCTGGGGTTTTGATGGATAATTGGGAGCGCAGGGTGCAGGGGGCCCAGGGTACTCACTGTGGGTAGTCGTGGTGCTGAATTGGGATTATAAAGTAGACATATCGAAGGTAAACCAAAGTCTCTGTGCCTCACTGTCACAGCGGGGAGCCCGTCCAGGTATACGCTCCCTCTGGTGTCACTTGGTAATCCGGAGCCCACCTCCGTGCACAATTTAGTTGTCTGTTATGGCCCCTTGGCTTGAAGCTGTTGGGGCACTGCTCACTATGTCTAGTGTAGCTGTGCTCTTGGTGGCTGGAACTTGGGATTTCAGTGGGCTGTTTTACTGGAAAGCCCTATTCCCCGCGGTGTGCTGTCGCCTTCAATCTTTGAGCTCTTAGGGAAGTTCATAAAGAGACTCTCCCTCCCAGGTTAATTATCAGGATGTTGAATCGACTCATGACCTAGGGTCCTGTACACCGTCGTGCTCGGTATCAGTCAGTTTCTTTTGGGTTTCTGATGCCGACAGTCCTTCTAGACTATGTCCGTCGCACCCTTTTCCAATGTCACTGCCACCGGTCCCCGACTGCTCTAGTCCTGGACCCCCGTCTGCGACCCAACCTCGGTCTAGCTCCCCAGGAGCTACTACTCCCGCTCCTCACTCCTTGAGGGCTCTCACTCGCCTCCCCTACTAGACTCAACTGACTCACTTCCCTCCCACCAGTCTGCCTGACCCCTAGGTGCGCAGCCCTATTCCAGCTTGACCAACCCACTGGTGTGTCTGACAGGTCATGATTAGAGATGAGCGAACCGGTCGCGGTTCGGCTCGAGGTCGGTTCGCCGAACGGGGGTCCCGTTCGAGTTCGGTTCGTCGAACGTTCGACGAACCAAACTCGAACCTATAGGCTATAATGGGAGGCAATCACAAACACATAAAAATGCATGATAAATGTACACAAACAGTTAATAAACATTGCCATAACACTTACCGGTCCCCGCGATCCCTCCTGCACTCTGTCTCCTGCCGCTATTCCATCCGATGATCGCTGAATCCTCCCGGTGACCGGCACTGCCAGCAGAGAAGCAGGACCTATCGTGACGTCAAAATAGCCATGTGACCAGTCACGTGGCTATTATCTCATTGGCTACAGACTGGTCACATGACTATGACACGTCATGTAGGACCTGCGAGTGCATCTCTCCGGTACACGGTGCACATTTGTGTATCGCCGTGTACCGGCGATATGCTCTAGCACACGGTCGACTCCCCATTCCGTTAGGGACCGGCTGACACAGCCGGTCATTAACGGAGATCACCGTTGCCATAGCAACGCAGTTAGCGGTGACGTCACCGCTAACCGCGGCTCCGGGAGCACCGTTGCTATGGTAACGCGTCTGTCAGCGTTACCGCTGTTACAGCTAGCAGCACTGATCACTCACGGAGTGAAGGCTGCACGCTGCTTCCCGATTGTAGTGAGGATTGTAGTTAGGATGAGGTGCCCCAGCCCATCAAGTGATGGGCTGGTGCACCTCATCCTCACTACAATCGTCACTACTACTACACTAGTGAGGATTGTAGTGAGGATGAGGTGCCCCAGCCCATCAAGTAATGGGCTGAGGCACCTCATCCTCACTACAATCCTCACTGCAATCCTGAAGTGCAGTTTCTTCAAATTCATTTAAAGGCACTTGGAATGCTGAAATTGCTGCTTATAATTTAAGCCTCTATTAAAAACCTCTTATCAGCGCTGGTTTATTGGGGATTTATTGGGCTGACAGGGGGTAATAAAGATGGAGTCTCTAATGTGTCTGTGTATTTATTTCTATTAAAGTATTTTTTCTCTGTGTGGTGTCTTTTTTTTAACCCTTTATTGGAGATTCTTAATGGCCGGGTCAAACGTGCCTGACATTAAGAATCTCTGGCTTAATACTGGCTAGTAAACCAAACCCAGTATTAACTCATGATTACCCAACAAGCCACCCGGCTCCAGGGCTGTTGGAAGAGTTGGATACAACGCCAGATGATGGCGCTTCTATGAGAGCGCCATTTTCTGAGACGGCTGCGGACTGAAATTCTCAGCAGAGGCGCCCAGAAACCTCGGGCTAACCTGTGCTGCGGATTCCAATCCCCAGCTGCCTAGTTGTACCCGGCTGGACACAAAAATGGGGCGAAGCCCACGTCATTTGTTTTTTAATTATTTCATGAAATAAGTGAAATAATTAAAAAAAAAAGGGCTTCCCTATATTTTTGGTTCCCAGCCGGGTACAAATAGGCAACTGGGGGTTGGAGGCAGCCCGTGGCTGCATGCTGTACCTGGCTAGCATACAAAAATATGGCGAAGCCCACGTCATTTTTTTGGTGGGCAAAAAACTTCTGCATACAGTCCTGGATGGAGTATGCTGAGCCTTGTAGTTCTGCAGCTGCTGTCTGCTCTTCTCCATACAGACACACAGCAGCTGCAGAACTACAAGGCTCAGCATACTCAACATACTCCATCCAGAACTGTATGCAGAAGTTTTTTGCTGAAAAAAGTATGTGGGCTTCGCCATATTTTTGTATGCTAGCCAGGTACAGCAGGCAGGTACGGCTGCCCCCAACCCCCAGTTGCCTATTTGTACCCGGCTGGGAACCAAAAATAAAGGGAAGCCCTTTTTTTATTATTTCATGAATTTCATGAAATAATTTGAAAAAAAATTACGTAGGCTTCGCTTCATTTTTGTGTCCAGCCAGGTACATCTAGGCAGCTGGGGATTGGAATACGCAGCACAGGTTGGCCTGAGCTTTCTGGGCCCCACTGCTGCGAATTGCAGTCTGCAGCCGCCTCAGAAAATGGCACTTTCATAGAAGCGCCATCTTCTGGCGCTGTATCCAACTCTTCCAGCACCTGCCTGCTATACCTGGCTAGCATACAAAAATATGGCGAAGCTCACGTCCTTTTTTTGAAGTTTTTTGGCCAAAAAATTAAAAAATGCTTCCCTGGATTTTCCATTGCCAGTGAAGGTAACACCAAGCAGTGGGGGTTAGCAGCCAGTAGCTGCTTGGATTACCCTTAGCTAGCAATACAAAAAATGCAGCGGGAGCCCATATATATTATTTTAATTATTTATTTAAATAACTAAAAACAAAATGGGCTTCCCTGTATTTTGATTGCTGGACATTACAGTGCTGTAAAAATAAATCTTTAAAAAAAATGACATAGCGCTCCGCGGTATTTTTGATTCTCAGCGCAGATAAAGCAGACAGATATGGGTTGCCACCCCCATCTGCCTGTCATTACCTTGGTTGGCAATCAAAATACAGGGAAGCCCATTAATTTTTTCTATTTAAAAAATAGTTAAAAAAAAAATGACGTTGGGTCCCCCCATTTTTGATAGCCAGCTAGGGTAAAGCAGACGGCTGTAGCCTGAAAACCACAGCTGGCAGCTTTACCGTGGTTGGGGATCCAATGTGGAGGTCCCCCCAGGCTCTTTTTTTACAATTATTTTATAAATATTAATAATTACACAAAAAAAGTAGGGTCCCCTCCAAATTGGATCACCAGCCAAGGTAAAGCGGACAGCTGTGGTCTGGTATTCTCAGGGTGGGAAGGTCCATAGTTATTGGGCCTTCACAGGCTAAAAATAACAGGCCGCAGGCACCCCAGACGTGGCGCATCCACTAGATGTGCCAATCCTGGCGCTTCACCCCAGCTCATCCCGTGCCCTGGTGCAGTGGCAAACGGGGTAATAAATCGGGTTGATACTAGCTGTAAAGTCACCTGAGATCAAGCCCAGCAGTTTGTGATGTCATGGCGTCTATTAGATACCCAACATCATAAACTGTCAGTACTAACAAAAACAAAAAAAATCGACAAAAGAAATTTATTTGAAAAAACAGTCCCCAAAACATTTCCTCTTTCACCAATTTATTGTAAGAAAAAAAATAAAGGGGTCCCACGACGACTCTGGACCGTCTAGAATATGGGGGGGAGACACTCAGGGAACGTATCCCCCATTTTCTAGGAGTGCGGACCCTTCATGTGAGGAGTGTGGGTGCAATGAATCTGCACTCACTCTCCCCGGGTCCACAGCAGCAGAGTCCATGTCGTAATGGTTGCTACCAAAGCTGCAATGCCCTGCTCATGAGGTAAGGGCATGCCTAATCAGGAGAACTACTGTAGAGGAAGCTCTGCTCACTGGTATATAGGTGCTCAGAGGTAATAATAGATAAAATTAGTGAGTAACCTCGGCACTCTAAATCTCCCAGACTAAGTCAGTAAGTCACAACGGATAGTAATGCAAAATCACTCTTTATTGGTCCGTATTAAGAAAAAATTGTTTTTCATAAGCATATATGTTTTTGTCCAAAACAAGTTACAAATGACGTTTCGGCCTGAGCCTTCGTCAGATTGGACTTATCTGCATGTAATCATGAAAAATGACAATAATCAGTATCACATAAGAGTGAGAGAACAATAACATAAACTCGAACAATGTAGAGGTACAATTGGGATGCAGCAAAAAAATTGCAACACAGCAAGAAATGAAACACATGATACAAATGTCATAATACAGTACAAGGACAATATAGTAATGACAAATATGGGGTCAGAGTAGGCTTAGACAGCTCTGGTACGAAAGAGATGTCAATCATAAAGTAACATGTGCAGTAGGTGTAGAGCTACACTATGCATGGCAGAGCTAATGGGTAGACCGACCATAGAAAAAGAACGGAGAAAAAGTGGAGAAAAAGTGGAGAAAAAGTGGAGAAAAAATGTAGAAAAAGTGGAGAAAAAGTGGAGAAAAAGTGGAGAAAAAGTGGAGAAAAAATGTAGAAAAAGTGGAGAAAAAGTGGAGAAAAAGTAGAGAAAAAATGGAGAAAAAGTGGAGAAAAAGTGGAGAAAAGATGAAGAAAAAGTGGAGAAAACGTGGAGAAAAAATGGAGAAAAAGTGGAGAAAAAGTGGAGAAAAAATGGAGAAAAAGTGGAGAAAAAGTGGAGAAAAAATGGAGAAAAAGTGGAGAAAAAATGTAGAAAAAGTGGAGAAAAAGTGGAGAAAAAAATGGAGAAAAAGTGGAGAAAAAGTGGAGAAAAAGTGGAGAAAAAGTGGAGAAAAAGTGGAGAAAAAATGTAGAAAAAGTGGGGAAAAAGTGGAGAAAAAGTGGAGAAAAAATGTAGAAAAAGTGGAGAAACAGTGGAGAAAAAGTGGAGAAAAAGTGGAGAAAAAATGTAGAAAAAGTGGAGAAAAAATGGAGAAAAAGTGGAGAAAAAGTGGAGAAAAAATGGAGAAAAAGTGGAGAAAAAGTGGAGAAAAAGTGGAGAAAAAGTGGAGAAAAAATGGAGAAAAAGTGGAGAAAAAGTGGAGAAAAAGTGGAGAAAAAATGTAGAAAAAGTGGAGAAAAAGTGGAGAAGTGGAGAAGTGGAGAAGTGTTTGTTCATGCCAGATGGGAGATAAATAATTTTTTACCGGCGCTGTCATTTACTGTAACGTGATCATCGGTGTACGGTGTATACCTGTGATCACGTGAGCGGGGACTGGAAAAACCGTCCTGAATCATGATCTCCAGGGTCTCAGCTAGCCCTGAAACCCCGGAGATTTTCTGACGCTGGGGGGCGCTATTCACTTATTTCTGCCTGCTGTTTATAAACGGCAGATCAGAATAAGGCTACATTAACACGACCGATCCATTTTTGTGGTCTGCAAAAAACAGTCCGTTTTTTTTCACGGGTGCATCTGTGTGGCATCCGTTTCCGTTCCGTAGACGGTCCGTATGTCATCTGTTTGTCATCCGTGTGCCTTCCGTTTTTTTTGTGTACTGCAAAAAAACTGAATGAGGGTAAATGCATAAATTTACCCAGGATCCATAGCTTCATCCTACATGAGGCGGTCACATGTTCACTCCAGTGCCATTTTCTACTGCTTTTCACAGCGTAGAGCGCTCTGGTGATTTTCTTGTGCTTGTGCACTTCATATCAGTCTTTTCTGTCATTATAATGGCAGAAAGACACATAATGTCCCACTCTCCTGCATTTTGTAATTTTGCACCCTTTGGTGCCTTTCATGTGGCACTAAGGGGTGCTTAGCTTTGTATTTAGCCAAAAAAATGAAAAAAAAAAATTACGTAGGGTTCCCCCTATTTTTGTAGCCAGCTAGGGTAAAGCAGACGGCTGCAGGCTGCAGACCACAGCTGGCAACCTCACCTTGGCTGGTAATCCAAAACTGAGGGCACCCCACGCTGTTATTTTAAATTAAATAAATAATTAAAAAAAAAAACACGTAGGGGTCCCCCCAAAATTGGATCACCAGCCAAGGTAAAGCAGACAGCTGGGGTCTGATATTCTCAGACTAAGGAGGTCCATGGTTATTGGACTCTCCCCAGCCTAAAAATAGCAGGCCGCAGCCGCCCCAGAAGAGGCGCATCCATTAGATGCGCCAATCCTGGTGCTTCGCCCCAGCTCATCCCGCGCCCTGGTGCGGTGGCAAACGGGGTAATATATGGGGTTAATACCAGATGTGTAATGTCACCTGGCATCAAGCCCTGGGGTTGGTGAGGTCAGGCGTCTATCAGATACCCGACATCACCAACCCAGTCAGTAATAAAAAAAAAATAGACGACAAACACATTTTTATTTGAAAAAACACTCCCCAAAACATTCCCTCTTTAACCAGTTTATTAGAAAGAAAAACAAATCCAGGTGTGGTGTAATCCAGGGGGTTGCCATGACGATCCACACTGTCCCAGTCAATGAAGAGCAGGATGTTCCCCATTGGCTGGGAGAGCAGTGCAGTGACCTGAGCTAACATCAATGGGTCAGCCCAGGTCACTGCAGGGCATGACAAGTGCTGCTGTCAGCGAGGTACATTACCTGCGCTGATCTCCAGCACACTGACAGCCCCTGTCACTGAGTTCAATGACCGGCGCCTTCACACCAAGTATCGCGAGAGGCCCGTGACGTCACCGCTAGTCAGTCTCGGGTCGGAAGCGAGAGAAGGTGATGTGACAAGCGGCGGCCATGGAGGACAGTGACAGCGCTGAGGTCGGGATGGCGGGACTTCATCACCGCAGGTAAGCCGAGCGGGACCATGTGTGTGTGTGTGTGTGTGTGTGTATGTGTACATGCCGCGGGCAGGAGGGGGCGGAGCGAGCTGAGCGGGGAAGTGTGGGCTTCCTGCACGTAACTAGGATAAACCTCGGGTTACTAACCAAAGCGCTTTGGTTGGATACCAGATGTTTATCTTGGTTACCAGCTTCTGGCAGGCTGCCAGCGATGGCTCCTGCACACTGTAGCTGTAAAAAGCCCTGCTTTTTGCTGCTAGAACTGTTCTCGAACGTATCTAGAACTATCGAGCTTTTGCAAAAAGCTCGAGTTCTAGTTCGATCTCGAACAGCCCCCAAAATCACTCGAGCCTAGAACTGGAGAACCTCGAACCGCAAACCGCGCTCAACTCTAGTCATGATGTGGGGTGTTGATTGGGATTTGTGGTGCTGATGGTAGTGACCACGGTTTCTTAGGAACTTGGAGCCATGGGCGGTAGGCCCTGCACCCTGGGTGACAGGATGCAGTACCCTGTGGCACCCTGATATACTCAGGGGTGCCACATAAGGAAGCACAAAACAGCTGTCGTCCTCTGAGCGGCTGCACCCGGTCTCGTCCTCGCGTTTTTTCTGCACACGTTTATATAAATTGGATTTTCTGCATGGGTTGTGGACAGTGCAGCTTCTTGCTTCTACTGGTTTTCAACTTGGCGATATCCTGACTGTGGAGTGTGCACCCTGAGCCAGCATTTATCTCCAGACGTCTCAAGCAGACTTTCTCCTTTTCCAGCCGTTTTAAACGGTAACCCCATAGTAGTGCAGGACTGTTTCCTATTTGGTTGATACTTTATAAATGTGAGCTGTGCTTTACTGCCATCTTTGGGAGGCAGATTAATAAAATCAACAGCAGTTGAATAATTGGATTTATTACTATTTTTTTTTTGGAGCATTTGCAATGTGGGAAATTCAATGGGAGTTTGGAAATTCCAAAAGTGTAGATTTTCTTTTCTTGCCTCCTAGTTATGTGGCGCCCTGGACTAGCTAGGGGCCACAGGTAACAACACACACACACACCCACCCCCAGCAGTTCACAGCAGTCATCCCCAGTGAGACCTGATTTCTTCCCTCGGGTTCAGACAGACACACCAGGGGGGCGGAGTTAAGCAGATAGGCATGCCCACCGAGGTGTCTAGCTGGTCTGAGGCAGGAAACAAGGCAGTGAAGTCCAGGCAGAGGAAGAGAGAGGAGGTCTGCAGAGAGGCAGACGCAGACTGGGGCCTAGGTTGGAGCCTAGGGCCCTCGTGTAGCCAGTCAGGCAGACGGTAGTGGCAGTCTGCGGGAGCCGGGAAGACAGTCTTGGTGGAACCGTAGGTAGCCGGGGCTGGGCGGTGGCCCACCGGTATTGAACCGGGGAGCCAGCTGGAAACCGGAGCGCAGGAAGAGCGTACACGAAGGTGAAGGAAAGGACTTACACTACCAACCTGGGGTCAGAGGAAAAACACCGCAGCCGCCTGTGGGACCCATCCATCCAGCCGTTTGTTTCATCAGAGACTCCGTGTGTGTTACTGGCTGAGTGAGTACCACCGTGCCGTGTGGCACCGCGCTGCCCCCGCGACCCTGCACCTCACCAGGCCCCGTAGCCCGCCTGCCATTCCTACCCCATCACCGGGCCCCGGGACAACCAACCCCCCTACCCACGGAGGGGAGAAAACAACATCCAAGCTGCTCCCTGTCATCGATCCCGGGATCCCCGTCCAGAGCAGCGGTGGTGTCACAACCTCACCACAACCGTGGGTGGCGTCACGGACAATATCCCTAAACCCCAAACATCCCCCTTTTCACTCACGGGCGAGGAGCGCCGCTCGAGTCCCCGGGATTTGGCCCACCGCTCGAGCCACCGAGCAACAGCAGCAGCAGCCGGACCCGAGCAGTGGGTGAGCGCAGCGTCCTCTCCTCCGCCCGCGACAACTTGGCGTCACGAACAGGATCCTACCTCTCTACAGTCTGGTAGACGTGCGCCTTGTGACCGCCGAAGGTGTCCAGACGAAAATTTTGAGAAGCCGCCATTTTGGGCGCGAAAAGTCCCCGCTCGAGCGTCTTCCCGAGTAGTGGAGACGTGAAAACCGAAACCCCGCCCCTGTAGGGGAGGAGCCGGAAAGAGACTAAGGGGGACGGATGGCGTCTGGCCGCATGTAGCCCGCGGCTGTGGAAGCAGGGACGCCAGGACTCTGCAAGTATTTGGTTCCTGGAGCACCGCTGCACGAGATGTCCAGTCCGTCTGGCACCGCTGAAACCTCAGAGCCCGTGCCCGCGGCCAACACCCCGACCGACCCGTTACCCCTGTCACCGGTAGCGGAGCTCGCAGCGTCTGTGAGGGAGGGCCCAGACCTGGGGTCCTCAGGCCTTACCTTCGTCACCGCCCTGCCACCGGTCCCGGCAGTCCACCCGGCCGCGACGGAGATGACGACGGCTCCGGCAGTCCGCCCGGCCGCAACGGCAGCGAAGTACCCGTACCCGCTTGGGCAGCTTGGTTCTGGACTGGGGTCAAGGGGTGCTGCCCATTTCTTAGGGGCAGCATCAGGGCCAAGTTGTTTGGGTGGGTGACTAAAGGACCCATTCCGTTGTTATTATTAAAAGTGTTTTATTGTTGTTGCAACGGTTGAAGTGATATGCCTCCTGTAAGGGAAGTTGTATGAAAAAAAAAAAAAATGTTTTATTCTTTTTCAGTTTGTGAAAATAAAACCGGTGATGGACGGGCAGCCCGCGGACGGTCTGCATTTTACTAAGGGGGAATGTGGCGCCCTGGACTAGCCAGGGGCCACAGGTAACAACACACACACACCCCCACCCCCAGCAGTTCACAGCAGTCATCCCCAGTGAGACCTGATTTCTTCCCTCGGGTTCAGAGAGACACACCAGGGGGGCGGAGTTAAGCAGATAGGCACGCCCACCGAGGTGTCTAGCTGGTCTGAGGCAGGAAAGAAGGCAGTGAAGTCCAGGCAGAGGAAGAGAGAGGAGGTCTGCAGAGAGGCAGACGCAGACTGGGGCCTAGGTTGGAGCCTAGGGCCCTCGTGTAGCCAGTCAGGCAGACGGTAGTGGCCGTCTGCGGGAGCCGGGAAGACAGTCTTGGTGGAACCGTAGGTAGCCGGGGCTGGGCGGTGGCCCACTTGTACTGAACCGGGGAGCTGGAAACCGGAGCGCAGGAAGAGCGTACACGAAGGTGAAGGAAAGGACTTACACTAACACCGCAGCCGCCTGTGAGACCCGTCCATCCAGCCGTTTGTTTCATCAGAGACTCCGTGTGTGTTACTGGCTGAGTGAGTACCACCGTGCCGTGCGGAACCGCGCTGCCCCCGCTACCCTGCACCTCACCAGGCCCCGTAGCCCGCCTGCCATCCCTACCCCATCACCGGGCCCCGGGACAACCAACCCCCCTACCCACGGAGGGGAGAAAACAACATCCAAGCTGCTCCCTGTCATCGCTCCCGGGATCCCCGTCCAGAGCAGCGGTGGTGTCACAACCTCACCACAACCGTGGGTGGCATCACGGACAATATCCCTAAACCCCAAACATCCCCCTTTTCACTCACGGGCGAGGAGCGCCGCTCGAGTCCCCGGGATCCGGCCCACTGCTCGAGCCACCGAGCAACAGCAGCAGCAGCAGCCGGACCCGAGCAGCGGGTGAGCGCTGCGTCCTCTCCTCCGCCCGCGACAGTTACAACAATTCAAGGCTTGTGGAAGGATATCACTGGAAAACTGGTCACAGAAGGATCACCATGATCAGAAGGATCACCACGGAAAAAACTATGTGTCTAATAAAGGTGGGGAAGTGGAATGAAAATAGACAGGCTTAGGCTACTTTCACACATCCGTTTTTTGCTGTAAGGTACAACTGGAAAAATGCGGATAAAATGGACCGGCGCCGGATCCGTTTTATTCCCCACTGACTTGTATTAGCGCCGGATTGTGCAGCATGGCGTTGCGTTGCATGCGGCGGCCTTTACGGCAGCCAGACGAAGAAGATCCGGCGAAATTTTTTCGTCCGGCTGTCGGAAAGGACGCAGCATAGCGCCGTCTAGCATGTTGTATAATGAAAGCCTATGGGCGCTGCATCCGGCATCATCTGTCATATGATGGAATCCAATGACTGATTGCGTTTTTTTAAACTGAACATGCTCAGCATCACAACGGATCTGTCAAAAAAATGGAAGAAACGGATGGAAAAAAACTGTTGCGACGAATCCGTTTTTTCGACGGATCCGTCACATCAGTTTTTCTACCGGATTGTGCCTGATGGCAAAAAACTGATGGGACAGAGGCAAGGAATTAATGGGGATTAATGGGTGTACCAAGTATAACCCTATTTGGTTATTCAAAGAGTGGAGGAAAAGGGTTATCAATACAATTGAAAATTAGAGGGAGAGCACTAAAATGCTCGGGTGTTTGGTACTCGAGTCGAGCAGGTCAGACGCTCTGAAAGTGCTCTACTCCAGTATTATAATGGACGTCAATGATTGTGATATTCGGCTTACCACCCACATACAGCCAGCCACATAGTATTTCTGGGGGGGAGGGAGAACACTTTTTTTTCCTTTTGATACACTACGTACGAAAACATTGTTTCAGCCCCAGTGAGACACATTCAGAGACTGTGAATGGCTTGCCTGCACACATCATACAATGAAGCAAGCCTGTTCTTTGTGGTCATTGTTTCACGGACGACACATCCGAGCACCCGCGATTCTCCGCCATTTACCTGAGCACCCCAATGCTCCATTGAGTACCAACTACCGGCGAGCACATTCGCTCATCTCTATTATTGATGGGTGGACCTGCATATGTGTCGCCCAGGGATAGGGGGTACTCAGAGCCGGGCCAATGGGTTCGCTTGTAGAGGTATCACGGTGGCGTGACCCGGTCTGTGATCCCAGGCTCCACAACAAAAGGAGAATATGTAAAGGGGAATTGTCTGTGACGCCACCCGTGGGCCGCGGCAATGAGATGGCGGCACCGCCGCTGCCTCAGGGGACCGTGCCCGGGACCGATGGTGTGGGGCAGCAAGGTGGGATTCCCTCCACGGGTAGGGGAGTTGTAGTCCCGGAGCCCAATTGAGAGTTGTGGTGGTGGCAGGGATTGCATGGAGCAGGAAACTCACAGTTCGGTTGTCTTGGTGTTGGATGAAGCTAGACTGATGTGTGTAGTCAGAAAATACAGAGTCCTCTGTAAACCAACTTGCCAAATGGCCGGTCACCGTTGGAAGGTGTTTTCGGGTCCCACACCCAGATGTACAGCCAGGGGCCCTACCTTCCACACTCTCTGTCTGTCTCTCTCTTGTCTGGACTAGTCTGTTTGAACGGCCTCCAGATTGGGTCCCTCTCCCGGCACCGGCGGGCTACAACCCTGTCCCGGTCGCCTCAGGTTCCCCACTGCCGGATCTCCGTCGCCTGTGGCCCTCACAGCCACCTAGTCTAGTAGTCCAGGGCTCCAACCCCGGCTACCACTTTCTCCGGGGAGCTGCAAGCCTCCCCTGTCAGCTTTCCACTGAGTACAGCACAACTGAATTAAATTCTGCTCTGTCACTTCCTTAACTCCCCTCGTCCCCTCCCTTTTCCTGGGGAGGGGGTGAGTAGGTCCCTGATTGGCTGCTGTACATCTGTGTGGGGATTGAGTAGCTGCCAAGGAGGATTAACTCTTTCTGTGACTACCTGGTTTTACCAGGGCTTCACACATACACCTAGGATAGGCGGGTTTCAACTAGGTTAAACCCCCCTCCTCCCCCAGTTCGAGCCCTAAATTGACCCTGGATATCAGGCCGGACGCCAGTCCCCATATAAGTATATGGGGATCCTAATCAGGTGCTTAAAAATGGTGGTAGAACGGATAGGGGGAGGGTTAGAGCAAAAACATGGTGGCTCAGTGGTTGCAGCGCTGGAGTCCTGGATTCAAAGCCCACCAAGGACAACATCTGTAAGAAGTTTGTATGTCCTTCCCATGTATGAGTGGGTTTCCTCCCACACTCCAAAGACATACTGATAGGGACTTTAGATTGTGAGCCACAATGAGAACAGTGTTGCCAACGTATGTAAAGTGCTATGGAATGTTAGAATTATATTGCAGTCAGACAGCGCCCCCACCCTGTGTGACAGCATGTCTGACTGCAAGCAGTCACAGATGTTGTGTGAGTGTGTGTCTAGATTGGTGTAAAAATAAAGAAATAAAACAATTGACGTAGGGTCCCCCGTACCCTGCACAGATACAGCATAGGGCTGCAGCCCCCAGCCATTTGCTTATCTTGGTGTGTATCAAAATAAGAGGAATGTATGCAGCTTTTTAAAAAAAATTATTTGAATAAATAATTTTAAAAAATGATGAGCGGTCCTCCACAATTCTGATACCCAGCCAGCATAATGTCAGCAGCTGGGAGCTAGTATTCTCAGATGGGGAGGTCCATGGTTAATGGGGCCCCACAGCCTAAAAATAGACTACAGCCACCCAGTATTGTAGCATCCATTAGATGTGACAATATCAGAACTTTACCCAGCTCATCCTGATTGCTCTGCTGTGGTGGTAATTGGGGTAACAAGAGGTTAATAACAGCTTCCAGCTACCACTATTCCCTAGATTAGTAATAGGAGGCATCTATCTAATCTGTAAATGAAAAGATATAAACACAAACACCAAAAAAATCTTTTATTTGAAATAAAATACAAAAAACACTCCTTCTTTCACACCTTTTTTAACCCTCAAAACATCCAGGACCGACGTAATGCACATGAGGTCCAACAACGATTCCAGCTCTGATACAGCTGAAGTGACAGTGTGCAGCCATAGAACATGACCCCCCACTATGAGCTTCAGGCAGAGAATGAGCCACAGCAATGAGCGGTGACGTCACTCAGGTTACCTGCGGTCAAAGCTGGAGGTTCCCACGATCCCTCACCTGTGATCGCAGGTAACCTGCCCTCAGGTGACCTTATTGAATTGAGTGACCTCAGGGAGGTCACCATTTATTGCTATGTGAGGCTCAGAAAATATCACAACTTTATCTGATATGTAGAAAGTACAGAACCATCAGCTTTTTATACAAAATTGGGGTGATGCCAGATGGTAAATGCCCAAGGTGCAAATCTGAAAATGCTGATATTTTACACATGTTCTGGGAGTGCCCTAAACTTGGAAATTACTGGAAGGGTATAATTAATAGAATTAATAGAATTTATAATATAACCTAACAGCTGAAGCCTAAACTTTGTGGAGGAGGAGATGGGTTATGACCCAATGCAGATTGGTATTTCCAGAATATTATTTCAAGCAGAAAGAGTATAACCTTAAGATGGATACAAACCCTACTCCCTATGATCACCAAATTGAAAAATAAAATGAACCTAATTATTAGACTGGAGAAAGGAATATATAAAAAAAGAAACACCATACACAAATTTGAGAAGATATGATAACCGTGGCTGAGTACTCTAGATCAACTGTCTGCATTGTTACCATACGGTGCTGTCACGGCGTGTGACGGGATAACTAGGAACACGGGAGCCTAAACTGACCCTCAGGCTAGGGGAACCCTAGCTGACCCTAATCCCATAGGTACATCTGAAGGTGATGATGTTTGGGCCGCCTTCCTTGCCCTAGCTCCTAAATAACCCTGGTCTAGTGGCCCCCTCCCTCCACCCAAGAGAGGGTCGGGACAAGAGTGGTTAATCTCACCCAGATAGACAGACGGGGGAACCAAAACTTAGACTAACAGCAATTACTCACAGAGGTATAGACAATACGTGATCAGGAGGCAACTAAAGGAAGAGGAAATAATCAAACAAGAGTATTTCAACAACACACCAAATAGCACTCAGAAAATCACCAGCAACTGGATAACAAGTCACAAGGACTGGGATCGCATGAAGCTATTATCGGCATGGGAGAACAGGCTCCACCATCTTAAAAGGGGTGGAGGTGACTGTGATAGGTCTACTGCAACATGTGACTAAAGCAGTAATCCACAGGCTAGCAGTAATTAACTCCTGCAATCCTGATTACTAACAAGAGTTGATGCCTGAGCCTGTCTGTGCAGCTCAAAGCAGCATCTTGTGGAGTATTCGACTCTGCTGTGTGAACAATGTCAGAAGTAGTCCTGATACTTTGCGACTTTTGAGCCAGACACTCTTTGGAGCACTAGCATAATGATATAAATGTATATGGAGGTATTGAACAGAGTATAGATGGTGTTTTACATCTCTACACTTTGAACTTATACTATGTCAAGAATGTAGAGCGAAGCGTAACTTGTTTGGTTAGGGAGGGGGGATTGGGTTTGGGTTTATTATTGAAAGTTTATGTATCCTTTTACCTTTGTACCTTATTGTACATTTTGTCTATATGTCAATAAAAAATGGAAACTATGATTTGGTTAATAAAAATCTACCTGGTTTAAAAAGTAAATGCAATAAAAAGCGATCAGAACATAGTATATACTGTATCTCAAAATGGTATAAATAAAACCGTCAGCTTGCCACACAAAAGACAAATCCTCAAACAGCAACATTGAAGGAAAAATTAAAACAATATGGGTCTCGGTTTAAGCCACTAAAATAGTAAAAAAGAAAAAAATTCTATGCATGTTTGGCTTCACCGTATTTGTCCTGACCCAGAAAAATCAAAACAGTGGTGGAATTGAGGTTTTTTTCTCTACTATTTCACTGGAATTGGAATTTTTGGGCTACTTTCCCCTACAATAAATGGTATAAAGAACAGTGTCATTCAAACTAACTGTGTGTCTCATAAAAAACTAACCCTCATACCTCTATTTTAGTGGAAAAAGTTAAAAAGCGATATAGATATTTGAAAAAAATAGGGAATAAAATTGAAATGCAAAAATACCCCAAAATTTAAATGAGCTGACTATTCTTCAGGGGTTTTTTGGTTATGAAGATGCCCCATACTCTTTACATTTCAGGTCGATGAGAAAGTTACAAAGACGCCACGAAAATGCATGTATGGGTTTTTTTTGAGCATTTTGTAAGTATTTGAGGCATTTTCATCTCATATTATAAAGAAAACATATCCAGCGTCAGTTCCTCTAAAATCAATTTTAATTCATATCCTTTTTAAAAAAACACAATACTGGTGCATGATGGATAAAATCAGAAAACAAACATCCCCGAGAAGCCTAGAGCCTGTGTACACACAGACATGTTTCGGAACATTGTGTCCTTTCTCGATGTGTGTTTTTTTATAATAAGGATATGAATTAAAATTAATTTTAAAGGAACGGACGCTGGATATTTTCTTTTTAGAATATATCGTGCTGGAATCTCACTGGATCCGTGACGGTTGCTCCTCTAAAGGACTGGTGAGCTGACAAACCCTATTTTTTCTATTTATTTTCATCTCATACCCTTTTTTTTTCTATGGGCCTAAAAACTTAAAGGCAGGCAGTTGCTAACTACCTGCCTGCTCTACCTGGTGCCAGCAAAAAGTGGTCATTGCCGATTCAACTACTCCATACCAGCTCTTCCTCCTCCAGGCTCTTCTTTCTCCTGGCTGTTCTGTTGATCTCATGCTGATTAACAGCCGGTTCTCTGCAGTTAGGCAGCGGGGAACTGGCTGTCAACTAGAATGACATTGGCAGTCACATCCCTTTGACTGAACAGCCCGGTAAAGGTTGTAGCAAGAAAAAAATCAGAACGCGAGAATTATGTTTTTATGGTCAATGCAACAATGCATTAAAATGCAATAACAGAAGATCAAAACATCACATCTACCCAAAAATCGTATAATTAAAAACATCAGCTCAAGACGCAAAAAATAAGCTATCAATGAACCCCAGATCCGAAAAAGTGAGACCGCTATGGATCTTGGAAAACAGCAACACTGGCACAATTCTTTTTTTTTGACGAATTTTGGAATTTTTATTCACCAGTTAGATAAGGGTAAAAATATACATGTTTGGTATCTACAAACTCGTACTGACCTGAAGAATCATAATGCCAGGTCAGTTTTGCCTTATAGTGAACATGGTAAATAAAAAAAGCCAAATCAATGTGCGTAATTGCACTGCTTTTACAATTTCTACACAGATAGAAGGTTTTTTTCCCCATTTCCAGTACAATATGGGGCAGAATGAATGGTGTAATTCAAAAGTGCAACTCATCCTGAAAAAAAAAATCCTCATATTGCTATATTGACGGAAAAATAAAAAAAGGTATGGCTCTTGGAAGAAAGGGAGGAAAAATTGAAACCGAAAAACAGAAAATCGTCAGGAGGTAAAGGGGTTAAAAAACATAAAAAGCTTGAATTGCTTCCCTTCCCTCCCTTCGAAAAATAAAGAAATGATAAATCATCAACATATTTGATATTACCACATTCACAAAAGTCAAATTTATGAAATTGGAAATCTGTATAGTGATTGTAAAATAGAAAAAAAAAATGAAAAAGTGACAAATCACAAAAAATGCAATAAAAGGCAATCAAAACATTGTATATATACCAATATGATAAATTTTTAAAAAAATAAAAATATTCATTAGCTCACCATTTCCCAAGGAGAGTTCAGAGGTGATACGATGCACGGATGAAGCTAAAAGCTGACTCTCGGAAACTTGTAGAAGAGGTAATGAAATCCAGCAACCATAAAAACATACATGATTGAACATTTGTTGCTGTTGAACCCTGCCCAGACAATCACGCCTTCCTGCACAAACCAGTACACAGGTATATAATGTATGAATGTGTCTGAAGCATTTATGAGACATCGATAAAGGCTAAATACACAATAGTTTAATAAATATATAAAGATATTTATTTATATGCGCAACACAGACTAGAAATACACAGACAGTAGTGATTTAAAATCAACACAGCAAAAACCAGGCAGTGTAGTTGGATACAGGGCTTAATATATTGCCAAATGCAATTAAAGTTACATGAGAGCTCTGGAGAGATAGTATAGTGGAAGAGTCTGATATTATTGGCAAAAAAATGGTAAAAATCTATATACCAAAAAATCACAGATCACAAAACCTGCAGCAGCCGTAGACAGTCAGCTAGGTTAATGCAGCATAACAAGGTATGAAACAAAACTAAACATTAGTGAAACAATAGACATCACACAGTGACAATAAGAAAGGATTTAACCATTACATGTAATGCCTGCAGTATTTAGACCAATGTACCAGTAGGAAGCCTGAAACACTATCTTAAAGTAAGGCCTCTGCCACACATACGTGAAAATCACGCATGTGCCGCGAGACACGTATTTTCCCTCCGTGTTGCGTTTGGTAAGTACGTGTCTCCGGTACGTGCGGGCCATGTGTGTTCTCCGTGTGCTTTCTGCGATAACACACAGAGAACCGGTAATTTGAATACTCACGTGGTCCTTGCTGCTGTCCAGAGGACTGATCTTCGGCTCCAGCCCGCCCACTCCCCGCTGATGCTGCTTCCTGCCGAGCGGAGGGGCGGAGATTAGCACCCGTGACATCACGCCCAACTCTCCTTAACACGCTCATAATGAGCGGCGGTCGGCAGCAACTGTTTACAACGGAAGATTCTGCTGGGCTTATGGAGGTGACTATGTGCTTTTTTTTATTTTCAAATAATGACACGTGTTTCTCCGGCGCGTGTCACATGGGAATGGATCCACACTACATCCGTGTGGTACGGGTGCGGGCCGTGTGACACCCGTGATGCCGGAGAAAAACCAGACATGTCGGTGTGAGAAACACACAGACACACGTTCCGTTCCAAAATACTTACGTGTGTCCGAACCATTAGGAATACATAGGTCCACGTGTGTACGTGTCTCCGGCACATGAGAAAAATGTCAAACACGTACCAGAGGCACGAACGTGTGACAGAGGCCTAAAGGCCCCTGTCACACACAGATAAATCTGCGGCAGATCTGTGGTTGCAGTGAAATTGTGGACAATCAGTGCCAGGTTTGTGGCTGTGTACAAATGGAACAATATGTCCATGATTTCACTGCAACCACAGATCTGCCAAAGATTTATCTCTGTGTGTGACGTGGCTTTAAAGCACAGTGAGGGCAAAAGCAATACAAATGTTGTAAAGCCTGTGGATATCCTCAGACTAAATGGATTATCATTAGATTTATGCATAACCTATAGGTGACATAAACGCAATATATACGGAACATAAACAAAGAAGATAATTATGCATAATAACAATGTGCATGCTGGGATATTGGAAAATATTGGACATTCTTTGTATTCTTTATCCCTCATATATTGCCATATATAAATTCCTCAGCAGCAGTCAAACGGGGGGAGCCAACCAGATCTATAAGAAAGACAGACAATTAAAATCATGATTTCAGCACGGACAGATGGCAACCACAATACCACCTCTTATATACAGTAAAGGAAAATTTGGTAAAACTGATAGAGATAGTGTGTATATATATATATATATATATATATATATATATATATATATATCTATATATATATATATATATATATATAGATATACATGTGCACATAATTACATGACCATGCAAAAATCAGAATCCTACTGCCCCACAGTAGTAACAACCACATTGCAATATCAAAAAATAAGATATATAGTAATATTGAGCATTACTGAATGACATCACATGGGGCCAGACATTATGAAAGAAATGCCCTAAAACTAACAGCGTCATTCAAGTCTTTTGGCTTTACGGTGTCCAGGACCGTGATCCATCTAGCTTCCTTTCTATGTAAGTTATTTTTTGTATCACCTCCTCTCACCCCCAAATTGACTTTGTCTATCCCGCAAAATTTTAAATGTTGCCAATTACAGCCATGTTTTTCTTTAAAATGTTTGGGTATATTTTTGAGCAAAGATATTTCCTCAGGTTTGTGAATTTTAGCAGCATTTTTAATGTCGCAAACATGTTCCAAGATTCGCACCCTGAGCTCACGAGTAGTGAGGCCTAAATAGCTAAGCCCACAGGGGCATGTTGCCCAATAGACTATATTAGAAGAGTGACAATTTATAAATTGCAGGATTTTGTAGGTCCTAGATCGTGAGGAATCCCAAAATTCAGATGCACGATCCATTTGTGGTCATGCACCACAATCACCGCATGAAACAGATCCCCATCTGGGACCACTACATGCAAAAAAAGTGGTGATTTTCCTTGGCACATAGTGGCTCCTCACGATCAAGTCCCCCAAAGTTTTAGATCTCCTAAGAGTAATAGCCGGTCTGGGAGTAAGAATTGAAGCTAGATCACGATCTGCCATTAGTATAGGCCAGTATTTGGAAATTATCGTTGACATTTCACGCCATTGTGCATGATAAGGGGTGATTAATCGAATCATGTCATCAGTTGCTTTAATTTTAGTCTTAAGCAGATCATCACGTACTTTCCCCTTCGCTCTCTCATAACCTTGATGGGAATAATGTCTGGCCCCAAAACGCCGCCTCAAGTTATTTGATTGTTGTTCAAACAAAGCATCGCTCGAGCAGATCCTACGTGCCCTTTAAACTTGTCCGGTAGGAATGGAGTTAATTATCTGGAATGGGTGAGAGGATCTGGCACTCAGAATGGAGTTTGTTGTTGTTTTCTTACGGAAGATATTGGTGCACAAAGTGCCATCATAGCCCTTGGTGATTGAAACATCCAAAAATTCGATTTGTTTCAGTGCTGGTGGTGAAAGTAAGTTTAATATTTTTAGTATTCTTGTTGAGCCGCTGTATAAATGTATCCAACTGGTGAACCTCCCACTGCCAAATTAAAGAAAACATCATCAATAAAACGCAGCCACATGTGGACTGCGCCAAACTCAGAATCCGGAAAAATAATAGACCGTTCCCAATGTCCAAGAAAGAGGTTTGCGTATGAGGGCGCACAAGACACCCCCATCGCAACTCCTCTCTCTTGGAGATAGAAACGGTCATTAAATAAGAAAAAATTCTGTGTGAGAATAAATTTAAGTAATAATAAAAGAAGGTCCACCAGTTGATCGTCAAACATGGTTGTTCTAAGGAAAAATTCTACTGCTTCCATCCTATCATCATGATTGATAGACGTATACAGCGACTCAATGTCAGCTGTTACCATAATTATGTCTGTCTCAAGTACAACACCATCTAATCTATTCAGAAATTCCGTGGAATCACGAATTTAAGACGGCAATGTAATCACCAAGGGCTTAAGCTAGTGGTCCAAAAACTTGCATGCCGGTTCACACAAATTATTATTACCAGAAACAATGGGCCTTCCGGGTGGACAAGATAGATTTTTGTGCACCTTCGGTAGAAAGTAAATAGTTGGAATAGTGGGAAATTGGACTAGTAAGCCTTCTAGCACTGATTTTGGAATGACACCCCTATCAAAGGCCAATTGAAGTAAGTCAAAGAGTTCACCCCGAAATCTGCCAGAAGGATCAGTGTCCAATTTAGAATAACATGAACTGTCGCCAAGCAGCCTGAAGGCCTCGGCCTCATATTTATTTTTAGACCACAAAACCACGTTCCCACCCTTGTCAGCCTGTTTAATGACAAGTTCATCCATTGTTTGAAGTTCCCTCAGGGCTGTACGCTGCTGACCACTTAGGTTATCATAAGTTCTTTTTTCTGATAACTCTCTAAGCTCCTGAGATACCAACTTGGTGAAAAGATCTATAGGGGGACAGGCTGACAAAGGTGGGAAGGCGGTTGAGTGTTTTTTAATGTGTGCAGGGAAAGTAGAAGAGATGCCACTATCTTGCTCAGCGAGTAGTAATTCCAAAATTCTTAAGGCCTAACGTTCGTCCTTAGAAAGGTCTGCATCTGAGTGTTGGTGTCCTCTCAAAAAATATTTTTTCAGGAGGATCTTACGACTGAATAACTGCAAATCTTTAATTGCAGTAAAAAAAAAAATCAAAATTTGCTACGGGAGAAAAGGAAAGTCCTAATTTTAGTACATCAATCTGATCTTTTGTTAGAACTCTATCAGTAAGATTTATTACCTTTTAAAGAGTCCGATTGGTCTTGGATATTCCTTTTGTCGGGACGTTGTTTCTTCTTTGTTGAATTTCTGGTCTCAATCCTACTATAGGTATAACCATATCTCCCTTGACCTTTCTTTGGACCTTGTAATCTAGATGATCCCTCACCAGAGGACATAGATTCGATGGTATTTTGGGACATGGATCTACCCACTGAGCCTGATCGGGAACCTTGATTATGATGCCATTTGAAAACTAACCCATTCTTGTAGTCACTGACATCTCTCTGAAATTTTTGGGCCTTTAATTGTTTAATCTCACCTTCCCATTTGTCTAGATCTTTTTTCAGCTCATCTTCAAAGATTACAAGATTTTCCCTAGATGTATTCTGCTTAATTTCACTATTTACTTTCTCAAACTCAGCTTCCAATTCTTCAATTCTGCGCTTATCAGCGTCAATAAGCAACTCTATCATTGTGCGAGAACAGATTTTACATGTCTCCTCCCATCTGGTTTTGAATGCCGCATCCTCCACCGCATAAGCCGGAAATATCTGGATACGAAGTACCCTCGGGACAATGTCCCTACTGAGATACTGTTCGAGCAAGGCCTTGTTCCACCATGTTTTTAACCTTTTTTACATAAAATTCTTGAGTTTAACTTGTAGTTCATGACACTGTGGGGGGGAATCTGGGGCAGTGGTAATACAAGTGTCCGCGCCAAAAACATCCTTAATCTGTGCAGCCCAATCTGCGTCGCGACTTCGAAAGTCCATAATAGGGCCTGTATTCATCCAAAAAACAGAATATATTAAATACAATAGAATACATGGATCCATGATATAAAAAAACAATTATTCAAGTTGACCAAAGTCATCATACCATATGTTGTTTACAAAGGACTGACTCTGTCTGAAGCATTTATGAGACATCGATAAAGGCTAAATACACAATAGTTTTATAAATATATAAAGATATTTATTTATATGTGCAACACAGATTAGACATACACAGACAGTAGTGATTTAAAATCAACACAGCAATAACCAGGCAGTGTAGTTGGATACAGGGCTTAATATATTGCCGAATGCAATTAAAGTTACATGAGAGCTCTGGAGAGATAGTATAGTGGAAGAGTTTGATATTATTGGCAAAAAAATGGTAAAGATCTATATACCAAAAAATCACAGATCACAAAACCTGCAGCAGCCGTAAACAGTCAGCTAGGTTAATGCAGCATAACAAGGTATGAAGCAAAACTAAACATTAGTGAAACAATAGACATCACACAGTGACAATAATAAAGGTTTTTAACCATTACATGTAATGCCTGCAGTATTTAGACCAATGTACCACTATAACATTAGATCGCTAATAGTCTAGTTTGCTATAAAGCCTGAATATATTTCAGTAACTGCTACCTCAGACCGCTGGCCATGCACCACAATCACCGCATGAAACGGATACCCAGCTAGGACCACTACATGTCAAAAAATTGGTGATTTTCCTTGGCACATAGTGGCTCCTCACGATCAAGTCCCCCAAAGTTTTAGATCTCCTAGGAGTAACAGCCAGTCTGGGAGTAAGAATGGAAGCTAGATCACGATCTGCCATCAGCATAGGCCAGTATTTGGAAATTAAACAACCAGATAGACAGCCTCCACACGTCCCGACGAAGCAGTTGCGAAACGCGCGTCGAGATGGCGGTGTATCTTGGTTTTGGGGCAATTAATGGTGGGTATCTTCCCCCATATGAGTGCTGGTTCTTTTCTCCAGCAATGAATGGTTCCTTCAGCAGGGATGGCCAGCGGTCTTAGGTAGCGGTTACTGAAATATATTCAGGCTTTATAGCAAACTAGACTATCAACAATCTGATGTTATACTGGTACATTGGTCTAAATACTGAAGGCATTACATGTAATGGTTAAAAACCTTTATTATTGTCACTGTGTGATGTCTATTGTTTCACTAATGTTTAGTTTTGTTTCATACCTTGTTATGCTGCATTAACCTAGCTGACTGTCTACGGCTGCTGCAGGTTTTGTGATCTGTGATTTTTTTGTATATAGATTTTTACCATTTTTTTGCCAATAATATCAGACTCTTGCACTTTACTATCTCTCCAGAGCTCACACATAACTTTAATTGCATTTGGCAATATATTAAGCCCTGTATCCAACTACACTGCCTGGTTTTTGCTGTGTTGATTTTAAATCACTACTGTCTGTGTATTTCTAGTCTGTGTTGCGCATATAAATAAATATCTTTATATATTTATAAAACTATTGTGAATTTAGCCTTTATCGATGTCTCATAAATGCTTCAGACAGAGTCAGTCCTTTGTACACAACATATGGTATGGTGACGTTGGTCAACTTGAATAATTGTTTTTATATCATGGATCCATCTATTCTATTGTATCTAATATAATGTATGAATGCAGCTCCCCTGAAACCATTAGGGAGCTACAAGGTTCTGCATCCCCACCAGGATGCAGGGCCTACACCCTAGGGCCCCGGAAGACCAGTGCCGGTCACACACAAAAACTCCAGGTAATCCCAGTTTTCCCCAACAATCCCCCATACAATGGTGCAAAGCTAGGGTCGGACCAAAGGATGGCCGCCTAGAGGTGGAGCCAGTCCAGTCCACTAGTTGACCAGGTGGGAGGGGCAGACAGTGGACAGTCGGTCAGAGCAGAGGAGTGAGGAGTGAAGGTGGATGTGAGGAGACACACTGAAAAGGAGTTGACAGTAACCTGGTGCCCAAGAGGGTAGTCGCCGGTGGAGTACTCCTGGAACTACGCACCAACGGGGTACAGGACCCTAGGTCAGGCATAAAGCTCCAGGCAGGCCTGATAACACCTGCACAGCGAGGGGACCATCAAGGACCTCGCTGACCCTAAAAATCCGAGACTCAGTAGCAAAGAGAGAGCTGGGGACAGGACCAGAGACTCCAATCCCACAGGGTTCACGCTACTGTCATACGGACAGCAGTGTGAAGAAAAAACACCGGACGGGGACCCCCAGTTGCTCTACGCCACCGGGACCCACTAACCAGAGACAAGTGCAGGGGAAGAAGGTACCAGATTATTACACTGGCACTGGGACAAAGGGGGCCCGAAGGTTAAACCTGTCGGCCTCGGATGACCAGTAACCACCAGCAAGTGAGTAATGAACCAGTTGCACTGAATCCTTTGTGTGAACTACCTTCTTCCGACACTCGTCATAACACTCCCCTCTGGGGCCCGGCCCTGCTTGCAGAATGTCTAACATCCAGGCTGCCATTAACACCAGCCCCAGTAGTGGACATTGTGCAACGGCGGATCCAGCCACATAGCCGCAACATCGCAAGTGGCGTCACGTATGAATACTAATCTAATCCCCTGTAAATACATCCCCTTTACAAAAAGGGCCCAGGGCACGGAACCGAGCAACGGCCATCAAAGTGACGTTCCCAAGATATACACTGCTCGGGACCGAGCACCCCATATCTCTGCGCGCGACATGTGTATATATATATAAATAAAAAATAAACTCAAAAGAAGAGCTATGAGGCCCTCATAGAGTTGCATTGAAAAGTAACCTTCAGCTGCTCCATGAAATACTGTAGATACACAGTGCCAGAGTTACAAAGTACCATACTGTATACTGTAGGGAGTATAATACTAAGGTATAGAGTGGGTATGTGTGTTCATGGGCAGTGATAACACTATGGATGTTCTTATGTGTTAATATAATAATATTTATTCATTTATATTTTGCTTTACATACATTGACAATATTGTCCCCATTGGGGCTAACAATCTAGAGTCCCTATATGTATGTGTTTGGAGTGTGGGAGGAAACTGGAGTACTTGGAGGAAACCCACACAAACACAGGGAGAACATAAAAACTCCTTGCAGATGTTATCCTTGGTGGGAAATATTTACATAGAGATATGGGAATGGTGGCTTGGCTCTGTCGGACTCCACGTCGCTCCAGTTTATGGAGTGGAAAACGGGTGAGACCTGATGGATGATTTTATGGCCATTCTGCCGTATGGAACTTTGCAAAGAAGCTGGAATGTTTTCTGATAGGATATTACACATTCTCTATAGACTATCAACATCTTATCATCTATTACCTATCTCTCCTTATAATCCCCATCATTGTTCTCCTTCTGATCCTACTCACCCTTTGTATGATGTTAATGGTGTCAATGTCGATCCCAGGTGGAACTTATGCTACTTCCCCACATGAGGCACCACCAGTGTACCTAAAATGGTGTACTACCCTGCCCCCAGACCGGAGAAGGACGATTGCAACAGCGGCAGGTTTTCCTACCCAGGGGTAGGTGAAGGGTTAACGTGGAGGCACGCAGCAATAAGTCAGTCCAGACAGGGAGTGCAGTTTGATTGTCTTTACTTACTGGATTTGCGCCCTGGGGACGTGCTGGATCCCAGGTGCGCCCATATCCTTTATAGCTGTGCCAGCCAACCTGGTGCCACTCTCCCACTGATGCACTCTGGTGTATTTGTCACTCTTCCCTGGCGTGGAGCACTTGGAGGTCTTTCTGGTGTCTGGGTCCTGCCGCAGGAACTTGGACTATTTAAGGGAATTTCTCCCGGTCCCCTCTTTGCTTCTGATGCCTCGGACGTTAGTGGTGGCAGATAAGTCCTGGAAACCCACCCACCCGCCTGGCAGAGTTAACAGATAGCTTGAAGTCTTGGTCTCTTCTGAGATCTCCACTCCGTATGTACAAAGTCCTGTGAGCCCTGGATATCCACCCCACAAGATCCCTCTGTCCTTGGAGCTTGCTCTCTCGCTCTCCAGCTACTTTTCTCCTCTGAGTGGCTGATCTTTCTACTCAGGTGTTTGCGGATTCTTTGGTACTTTCAATGTGATTCCTTTGCCTGTTTTGATGTACCGCCCCGGTGTTGGTTGGGCTGCTCGAATCCGGGATCGTGGTGGCTCGAGGGGTCCGGACCCGGCTTGACAGACACTTTGATCTGTGAAAGGGGGTATTTACAGGGGATTAGTTTGTGATGCCACCTGCGGGTTGCGGTAATTGGAGTACCGACGCTGTTGGGAGGAGTATCGGGGCAGATGGTGTTGGGAAGCAAGGTGTCAGTCCCTCTGCAGGTAGGGAAGGCCCTGGACTCAGGGTGTTGGTGCTTTGGGAGAACAGGGTCCAGGGGATAGGGGTACTCACTGTGGGTAGTCGTGGTGCTGGATGAGGTTTATAAAGGAGACACACACACTGCAGGTAGACCAAAGTCGCTGTGTACAGCTGCCGCTGCCAAAAGTCCGTCCAAGTACCCAGTCCCACCGATGTCACTTAGTGATCCGGAGCCTGCCTCTGTGTACAATTTGTGGTCGGTTAGTGGTCCCCATGGCTTGAAGCTGTTGGGGGCCCTGCTCATTATTTGTAGTGTAGCTGTGCTCTTGAGGGCTGGCACGCGGGACTTTAGTGGGTTACTGTGTCTGGATACACCCCTGTCCCCCTTATTGTGCTGATGCCCTCAACCTCTGAGCTTGTAGGGAAGTCCTTGGAGGTCCTCTCCCTTACAGGTGAATTGCCAGGACGTTGAATTGGCTCCTGACCTAGGGTCCTGTACCCCATCATGCTCGGTACCGATCAGTTCTTTTGGGCCTTCTGGTGCTGACAGTCCTCCAAGACTATGTCCGTCACACCCTTGTTTAATGTCCCTGCTACTGGTCCTCGACTCCTCTGGACCCGGATCACCGCTTGCGACCCAGGAGCTCACTCTCCCAGCTTCTCTCTCTTTGGAGCCTACTTCACTTTTTTTGTCTCCCTCTCACAGTCTGCTCAGTCCCCCAGTGGCCGGCCCATTTACAGTTTGTCCACCCCCCTGGTGTGTCTGGCAGTGGCTGCTGTGAGGTGATTGGGTTTTGTGGTGCAGATGGGAGTGACATCAGCTTCTTGGGTACCTGGAACCATGAGGGGTTGGGCCCTGCACCCTGGGGAAGGATGCAGTACCCTGTGCTCCCTGATGTATTCAGGGGCGACACACTGACACCTGTCTCTTTTACTACTGCACACTTCTCTCCTCAACTCCTTCCTCTTTCACTGTCTACCGCAGACTAGCCACACTTCCAGGTCACTCTCTCCTCCCCCAAGTCTGGTCCCTCCCTTCCCAGTTGGCTGCCTGTAAGCTCACAGTGCCCAACCCTGTCACCTGGCTCTAAGGGGCGGGGTCTCCCACCCTGGTTGTGAGTGTAAGGGGTACTTTACACATTGCGATATCGCTAGCATTTGCTAGCGATGTCCAGCGCGCTAGTAACCGCCCCCATTTGTACATGCGATATGTGGTGATCGCTGCCGCAGCGAACATAATCGCTACGGCAGCTTCACACGCACATACCTGGTCGGCGACATCTCTGTGACCGTCGAAAAATCCGTCCTTCAAGGGGGAGGTGCATTCGGCGTCACAGCGACGTCACCGCGACGTCACTAAGCGGCCAGCCAATAGAAACAGAGGGGCGGAGATGAGCGGGACATAACATCCCGCCCACCTCCTTCCTTCCGCATTGACGGTGGACGCAGGTAAGGAGATGTTTGTCATTCCTGCGGCTTCACACACAGCGATGTGTGACGCCGCAGGAGCGACAAACAACATCGTACCTCCTGATGTAGCGACATTATGGAAATGAACGATGTTACACAGATCAGCGATTTTTAATGCTTCTGTGCTCGTTCATTGTCCCACATAGGATTTACACGTTGCGATGTCGCTACTGGCGCTGGATGTGCGTCACTAACGACGTGACCCCGACGATATATCGGTAGCGATGTTGCAACGTGTAAAGTACCCCTAAATGTCCTGGTGTGTTATTGTGTGTGTAATGATTGGCACAGTCATGTAGGACCCGAGCTGTTACCTTGTTGTTACCTTCTTTTTGTGACACCTGGGTACTGCAGGGCTATTCTGTCTCTTCCTGGTAGCTGTGAATCCCAAGTGCTCTAATTATCAGTCCCTTAGATAACTGTATGATTGTACTTACACTACCTGCATCAACAGATAGTTCAATTCAGCCAGAAATGATGACTTGTAGGAAGACAAGGAGAAACGCTGTAGTTTTCTTCTAGAATCTTGTATTAAGTACAAAGTAAAGGCAGGTGAAAAGGAATAATCTGTACAGGGTGTAAACATGTGTCTTCAGCAATGTTCCTCTAGACTAAACTGAAAGAAGAAGGGAGGAGCATTCTATACAGAAGACAACTAAGGGAGGAACATAGGGACAAACTTCATACAGTCTAAATCCACCTAGTAACAATAAGGAATTTCCTGATAGGAGGAAAAATATACAATGCAAGAAATATATACAACAGGTTGTTCCCATTCATGGGACACAAAAAGGGGCGTCACAAAAGATCTTTAGAAATACTTTTTCTATAGATCTCTTTATCTATGCTACTAGATACAGGGACAGTTAGGTGGGGATTAGCAATATGCACCCAGAACTACTTGTGGTTCTAGGTGCATATTGCACCTGATAGGTTTCTTTTAAATATCCTTATCCATTTAATGCTGTATGTAAACTTATACAAAAATCTAGAGTGCTATTGCATGTATGCGACGCTAGAGAGCGATAATGGTATAGAAGCAGAACCCCTTTGCAAGTAACTTCTATTACATCAAAGTGCTAAGTGCGCTGCTATCATAACTGATGATCATATAGCTATAAATGTATAGTGTTCCGTTTTATAAAAACAAGGACCGCAAATAAATTCCATACAAAGGAGTACATGCACAGGTCCAGAACTGTTCACAGTATTAAGTCAATCATAGTGTACATTAAGTAAATATGCACAAATTCTGATAATGTGCAAGCATAATACATAAATCAGAAGGTGAACAAACAATTAAACTGACCACCCAGGATAGGCCCACTGACGTACCCTTTGTACTTTCTTCCTCCATCTCCACCTGGTCCACATGAAAATCTTCCTCATAAATTGTGAGCAGCGAGCATTTGAGTAGACACAGAAGCGGGATGGTAACGCTGATTATGGCATCATCACTGTTCCCCATTTTGGCTGATTCCTCAAAGTTTTGTAGAACTTCACAGTGTTAAACATCCTTGCCCACTTGTCGGTTCTTATGTGCAGAAGCTGACTGGAATGCCGGTGGACATATTGTAGTTTGTATTCAGCAACTTCCCTCTGCTACTCACAAAACCTTCCCAACATGTGTAATGTGGGGTTCCAGCGCGTGGTCATGTGGCACACCCGTCGGTGAGCTGGCACTGCCAAACCAGCGGTAGCTGTAGCTTACTTGCAGAAATGGGCGCACATGCAGCGTAGCTTCACAAGTAGCTCAGGCAAATTTAGGTAGGTTTTCAGAAACCGCTGAACCACTAAGGGGTACTTTGCATGTTGCGACATCGCTAGCATCGGCTAGTGATGCCGAGCGCGATAGTATCCACCCCCGTCGCACATGCGATATCTTGTGATAGCTGCCGTAGCGAACATTATCGCTATGGCAGCTTCACACGCACTTACCTGCCCTGCGACGTCGCTCTGGCCGGCGACCCGCCTCCTTCCTAAGGGGGGGGTCATGCGGCTTCACAGCGACGTCACACGGCAGGCGGCCAATAGAAGCGGAGGGGCGGAGATGAGCGGGACATAAACATCCCGCCCACCTCCTTCCTTCCGCATAGCCGGTGGAGGCAGGTAGATGTTCCTCGCTCCTGCAGCTTCACACACAGCGATGTGTGCTGCCGCAGGAACGAGGAACAACATAGTATCTCCTATTGGTGCGATATTATGTAAAAGAATGACATGACACAGATCAGCGATTTTTCACGCTTCTGTGCTCGTTCATCATCGCACCTAGGATTTACACGTTGCGATGTCGCTACCGGCGCCGGATGTGCGTCACTACCGACGTGACCCCGACGATATATCAGTAGCGATGTCGCAAAGTGCAAAGTACCCCTAAGTTGAGCATGTGGGCCAGATATAGTACGTGTATGAGCTTGCCAAGCTTCAGAGCTGCCATCAGACTTGGAAGTGGGTCCAGTGGCGAGAGCCACAGATCTGGTTGGTCTGTTATAGCTTTCTACAACTCTGTGGTGCTGTGCTGTTTGTCACTTAAACAAATTAACCTCATTAAAGCCTTTAGATGCTTCACTGCGGCACTGCTGACAGCTCGCGACTGACATGGATAATGTAGCGCTCCTGAAGCCCTCAGGGTGCTGCAAGGGTCTGCATTCCCACCAGGATGTAGAGCCTACCCCCTTAGGGACCCAGAACCCCAGTGCGGTAACACCAAAAACCCAGGTAATCCCAGTTTTTCACCAAAAATCCCCGATACAATGGTACTTAACTAGGGTGGGACCAATGGATGGCCGCCTAGAGGTGGAGCCACTCCAGTCCACTAATTGACGAGGTGGGAGGGGCAGACTGTGGAGAGTAGTCGGGAAGACAGTAGTGAGAACTGCGGTGACTATAGAAAGTGTCAGACAGCAGGAGTCTGAAGGTGGAAGCAAAGTGACACCCTGACTCGGGTTAACGGTGACCTGGTACCAAGGAGAAGTGGCTGCCGGTAGAGTACTCCCGCAACTACGCACCGACGGTCCATTAGTCCACTAGTTGACTAGGTGGGAGGGGCAAACTGTGGAGAGTGGTCAGAACAGAGTTGACAGCCGAGGTGTAAAGGTGGAAGTGAAGTGACTCCCTGACTCGGGTTGACGGTGACCGGGTACCCAGGAGAAGTGGTTGCCGGTGGAGTATGGTGGAGTACTTCCGGAACTATGCACCAACGAGGTACAGGACCCTAGGCCAGGAAAGAGCTTCAAGCCGACCTGTTAACACCTGCACAGCAAGGGGACCATCAAGGACCTTGCTGACCCTAAAGAATCCGAAGACCCAGTAGCAAACAGAGAACCGGGGACAGGACCAGAGACTCCAACCCCACAGGGTTCACGCTACTGTCAGGTGGTCAAAAGTGGACAAACCACAGACCGGGGACCCCCAGTGTTCCATACCACGGGGACCCACTTACCAGAGACAGGTGCAGGGGCAGAAGGTACCAGAACACCAGACTGGCACTGGGATGAAGGGGACCTGGAGGTGAAACCAGCCTGCCTCGGGCAACCAGTTAACATCAAAGTGAGTAAACCAGTTGCACTGAATACCTGTCTGGACTCCTTCTTCCGACACCCACTGCATCATACACCTGCTGGGGCAATACCCTACTTGCGGAGGGACTACCATACTAGCTGCTAATACCATCAGCCCCAGTAGAGACATTTTGCAGCGGTGGCTCCCTACACAGGGGCGTAACTACCGCGGTCGCAGGGGTCGCGACTGCGACCGGGCCCGGCAACTTAGGGGCCCACACTGCAGATCAGCAAGCAGCTCCTCTCTGTGAGAGGAGCTGCGCTGTTTTGGCACAGACCACACGGCCGCTTTATGACCCGGTGCCGCCGCTGACACCGGGCACCCCTCCTCTGTCATCACGCACAGCAACAATGAAGAAGCATGGAGCGGCCCGTGCAGCTCCATGCTCCATCATTCTCCCTCTGTGCCTGCGCCGTGACTTCACTCCTGTGCGACCGCTGTGCTGAGAGCACAGAGCGCAGGGTGGGAGGACGCCGACTGCAGCTGCAGGGGAACGGAGGAGAGTTGAGGACAAAGGAGCGGGGGAACGAGGAGAGGTAAAAACTTGTTTTCTTCTTTTTTAAATCAGTGCATACATGGTGGCCAGGGGCCGGGGGGAAGCATGGGGGGCTGCCAACATTATATATGGAGCATGGGGGGCTGCATTATACATGCAGCATGGGGGGGTTGCCAGCATTATACATGGAGCATGGGGGGCTGCTAGCATTATACATGGAACATGGGGGGCTGGCTGCATTATACATGGAGATGGGGGGGCTACCAGCATTATACATGGAGCATGGGGGGCTGCCAGCATTATACATGGAGCATGGGAGGCTGCCAGCATTATACATGAAGCAGGGGGGCTTCCAGCATTATACATGGAACATGGGGGGCTGCCAGCATTATACATAGAGCATGGGTGGGCTGCCAGCATTATACATGGAGCATGGGGGGCTGCCAGCATTATACATGAAGCATGGGTGGGCTGCCAGGATTATACATGAAGCATGGGGGGCTGGCTGCATTATACATGGAGCATGGAGGGCTGGCTGCATTATACATGGGGGGCTGGCTGCATCATACATGGAGGACTATGGGGTGAATTATAACATACAGTTAGGTCCAGAAATATTTGGACAGTGACACAATTTTCGCGAGTTGGGCTCTGCATGCCACCACATTGGATTTGAAATGAAACCTCTACAACAGAATTCAAGTGCAGATTGTAACGTTTAATTTGAAGGTTTGAACAAAAATATCTGATAGAAATTGTAGGAATTGTACACATTTCTTTACAAACACTCCACATTTTAGGAGGTCAAAAGTAATTGGACAAATAAACCAAACCCAAACAAAATATTTTTATTTTCAATATTTTGTTGCAAATCCTTTGGAGGCAATCACTGCCTTAAGTCTGGAACCCATGGACATCACCAAACGCTGGGTTTCCTCCTTCTTAATGCTTTGCCAAGCCTTTACAGCCGCAGCCTTCAGGTCTTGCTTGTTTGTGGGTCTTTCCGTCTTAAGTCTGGATTTGAGCAAGTGAAATGCATGCTCAATTGGGTTAAGATCTGGTGATTGACTTGGCCATTGCAGAATGTTCCACTTTTTTGCACTCATGAACTCCTGGGTAGCTTTGGCTGTATGCTTGGGGTCATTGTCCATTTGTACTATGAAGCGCCGTCCGATCAACTTTGCGGCATTTGGCTGAATCTGGGCTGAAAGTATATCCCGGTACACTTCAGAATTCATCCGGCTACTCTTGTCTGCTGTTATGTCATCAATAAACACAAGTGACCCAGTGCCATTGAAAGCCATGCATGCCCATGCCATCACGTTGCCTCCACCATGTTTTACAAAGGATGTGGTGTGCCTTGGATCATGTGCCGTTCCCTTTCTTCTCCAAACTTTTTTCTTCCCATCATTCTGGTACAGGTTGATCTTGGTCTCATCTGTCCATAGAATACTTTTCCAGAACTGAGCTGGCTTCATGAGGTGTTTTTCAGCAAATTTAACTCTGGCCTGTCTATTTTTGGAATTGATGAATGGTTTGCATCTAGATGTGAACCCTTTGTATTTACTTTCATGGAGTCTTCTCTTTACTGTTGACTTAGAGACAGATACTCCTACTTCACTGAGAGTGTTCTGGACTTCAGTTGATGTTGTGAACGGGTTCTTCTTCACCAAAGAAAGTATGCGGCGATCATCCACCACTGTTGTCATCCGTGGACACCCAGGCCTTTTTGAGTTCCCAAGCTCACCAGTCAATTCCTTTTTTCTCAGAATGTACCCGACTGTTGATTTTGCTACTCCAAGCATGTCTGCTATCTCTCTGATGGATTTTTTCTTTTTTTTCAGCCTCAGGATGTTCTGCTTCACCTCAATTGAGAGTTCCTTAGACCGCATGTTGTCTGGTCACAGCAACAGCTTCCAAATGCAAAACCACACACCTGTAATCAACCCCAGACCTTTTAACTACTTCATTGATTACAGGTTAACGAGGGAGACGCCTTCAGAGTTAATTGCAGCCCTTAGAGTCCCTTGTCCAATTACTTTTGGTCCCTTGAAAAAGAGGAGGCTATGCATTACAGAGCTATGATTCCTAAACCCTTTCTCCGATTTGGATGTGAAAACTCTCATATTGCAGCTGGGAGTGTGCACTTTCAGCCCATATTATATATATATAATTGTATTTCTGAACATGTTTTTGTAAACAGCTCAAATAAAAAAACTTGTGTCACTGTCCAAATATTTCTGGACCTAACTGTATGGAGGACTATGGGAAAAGCATTATAATACATGGAGGACTATGGAGCTGTATTCTAATATGAAGGGTTATGTGGGACCCTTTATACAACATGGAAGGCTATGTGGGGGCCATTATAGTATTTGGAGAACTATATACAAGGGGGGACAAAGATACAAGCAGGGGATGGGAACGTTTTGTGCTGAGGGAAAAGGGCTATTTCCCTCAGCACCCAGCTTTCTCATGCTCCGCTATACATCTCTCAGCACCCAGCTTTCCCATGCTGTGATATGGGAAGCTAGGTGCTGAGGGAAAGATGTATAGCAGAGCATGGGGAAGCTGGGTGCTGAGGACAAGATGGATATCAGAACATAGGAAAGCTGGGTGCTGAGGGAAAGAGCCAAGTGTCAGTGTCATTATCCTGTACCCCGAGTGTTATTGTCCTGTACCCCAAGTGTTGGTGTATATAGAGGAGGGGCCCAGGTCCGAACTTTGCACCGGGGCCCATCAAACTCTAGTTACGCCACTGTCCCTACATATAGCCGCAACACCGCAAGTGGCGACACAAATAAACTTTATTCACCAATCCCCTGTAAATTTTCCCATTACAAAAACGGCCCAGGGCACAGAACCGGGTAACGGCCACCATCGTGACATTCCCAATAGAGACACTGCCCAGAACCGAGTACCCCATACCCCTGGGTGCTACAACCCTTTTTCCTGGCGTCATGAATAGGATTGAACTGGACATGGTCAAACCGGGTGACGTGTGCCTTAAAAACTGTATTATATGGATTACACCACACCCCTCCTCATTACAGAGATGCACATCACCTAATTTACTTAATTGGTAGTTGGCTCTCAAGCCTATATAGCTTGGAGTTTGACAACATGTATAAAAATTATCATGTGATCAAAATACTCATTTGCCTAATAATTCTGCACACAGTTTATAATACTCGTCAGATGGGTGTCTCCGGGTGTGGTGCCTCCTCTTTCGGCCACCTTTGTCCTCTTTCTTCTGAAGCCTGAGTGCATGACGCGTCCTATGTCATGCACACGCGCTGGCATTGAGGTCCTGCTTAAATGACCAACCTGAAATAACCTGAGTGACGTCATCGCTCATTTCGGCTCAGTTTTTGTCTGCAGTCACAGTGGGCAGTCATGTTCTATTGACGCTTGCTGTGATTGAAAAGTAGCAGAGCTGAATTGCTGTGGGACCTTGTGTGGAATACGTCGGACATGCAGGGGTGTATTGGGGTTAATAAAGAGGGTGTTTTTTGTATTTTATTCCAAATATAGGATTTTTCTCATAGACCCCTACCCATCACTAATTTTGGGCTTGATGACAGTTGTGCTCTGTTATTAACCCTGAAGACGCTGTCACACAGGCTGGGGGTGCCACCGCTATCACTGCCACCATTGCATGGGACTTTCTCCATTTTATCGGTAGACAAACAAAAAGGTGCACTGCTCCTCTATCCTCTGCATCATATCCCTTCTAACCTGGCATATGATTTGTCTCTGCATTCTTGGGCACTTTACCGATACCACAGACGCCCTAAGCACCGTCTGACATTGCAGATTTTTGCCTCCAAAACCCTCAATGCTTTATATGCAAAACCCTGATGAAGGCTTCCTAAAAGCCAAAATGTCGTTTTGCGTAGGTTGAGGTGCACCCTTTTGCAACAAATCAAAAAAATCAAAATTCTATTTGACCCTTTGTCATCTCTTGAGTGCTGGAGTTATCCTTTATGATTACTGACATTTTCTCCAGAGCACTTCCCACAGGAGCAGTGTTCAACTGCGACGGAGCCTCGGTAAGTATGAAGCGCTTGATACATTCTTATTTTCTTTATTTTTCCTTTGTTTTTTTTAATTCTCGAATGCCGGATCTGGATCAAACACCCGGAATCCTGGCCCAGGCCCAGCACTCTGGTACCTTTGAAACGGTGCGGATCCGCACTTTTACAGTCGGCGTCCGCCCATCACTATTTACGATATATTAAAATGTATAAATGTTAAAATGAAAGGATGATGCAGATAATTAACATAAAGGACCTAATATATAAACAGTAACACATATACTGACATGTTAAATACACAAGATTGCACAATATAAATGTATACATTTACCATGAAGATAAAATAAATGCAAGCTAAAGTGACAAGCAATATAAGGTAGATAATGTATAATTGATCATCTAGTATTCAGTAAATAATAATAAAGTGCAAGACAGTGTATAAAAACTATAATGTATAAAGAGGCAATTACAAACACTATATAACGCAATGGTCATGCAAAATAATGTATAGTTAAGAACTGGTATATATAGTATGACCACCAGATGGCATGACTATTCTATCTAAGCTATCTAAGAGAAAATATCAAATGACAGATCAAGATAATAAGGCATTATACCAGATCATTACTCAAATTCTCATTAGCATAAATAAGCTCATTACACAAATAGAATGAAGTAATTACCTCCAATGTATTCAGTGATAAAGATCGGTCCCTACACCCCAACACAAGTTTCGTGTCAGGGTGGAGGTGTCATGGCGTTTATATGCAAGACATAGGCCAATGAGAAGTGCAATAGGTGCAGAAATGTTACAGCAATTCTGCAACATCAGAAACTCACGAAAAGCTCATTGTGGGAACGCAGCCTAAGATGCTGCATTTCTGATGCAGCAAAAATAGGCAGCATCAAATACCCACTGATATCTCTGAATTACAGGAGGCAGGGTCGGCGATGCTGTGGGCTCGGAGGAGGGGGTGTCGTGGCTCAGGAGGGTCAATGGATGGAGGGTCGTGATACTTCGGGCTCGGGGTGTCGCAGCGGAAGACACCATTGATCTGCCGGCGAACTGCGGGCTCCATTGAATTGCCTGCGGTTGACAAGGTATTGACTTCAACAAAATTGCTCTGTGGCCACTTTCTTGAAGTCCATTTCATCAATCAGCGCACGTGCCACCTTCTCTGCCATTTTCTTGAAGTCCATCATGTCAACAGCGGGCAATTCAATCCAGCCCGCTGTGAGATCAATGGCGCCTGCCACATCACCAACCCTCTGTCCTGTGATCCTCCTGAGCCTCCCCACTGTAGTGACACTCCGTCCTCCGAGCCCTCAATTTTGCCGACCTTGCTTCCTGTGACCCCGCTCCACCACTGTCGCTTCGGTAAGCCATATCCGGATTATAAGACGCACACCCATTTTACCCCCAGTTTTTTGAGGAAAAAGCGTGTTTTAGAATCTGGAAAATACGGTATATGGTAAAATTAATAACTACAACTTGTCCTGCAAAAAAAAAAAAATGTTCAATAAGCTTGTTTGCTTCAGGATATAATAACATTATATAAATATCAGATATAAATGCTTTTGTGGAAAGATCCTATTTCACACATCTTTTCAAATTGGGTAGGTATTTAAACCTTCATAGAATCAAACTGTAAACAGGTGCTAGGAATACAACACTCAATAAGGGCAACTCAGTGGTGACTCCAACAATTTTTTATTGCACTGGAACAGGGAGTAAGCAAAGGAATGGGTAAGCGGAAGGCGGTACAGAAATTGAAAGCGCGCACACTGGCACATCATATGTTGTGTCCCTCTCTTTGATGCAGGACATGTGAACTTAGCCTTAGGGGTACTTCACACACAGCGAGATCGCTACTGAGATCGCTGCTCAGTCACGGTTTTTGTGACGCAGCAGTGACCTCATTAGCGATCTCGCTGTGTGTGACACTGAGCAGCGATCTGGCCCCTGCTGTGTGATCGCTGCTCGTTACACACAGCCCTGGTTCGTTTTTTTATTGTTGCTCTCCCGCTGATAAGCACACATCGCTGTGTGTGACAGCGAGAGAGCAACAATCCTGAATGTGCAGGGAGCAGGAGCCGGCATCTGACAGCTTGCAGTAAGCTGTAACCAAGGTAAACATCGGGTAACCAAGGTGGTTACCCGATATTTACCTTCGTTACCAGCCTCCGCAGCTCTCACGCTGCCAGTGCCGGCTCCTGCTCCCTGCACACGCTAAGCTAAGCGGTGTGCGCTGGTAACTAAGGTAAACATCGGGTAACCATACCCGATGTTTACCTTAGTTACCAGTGTCCGCAGCTTCCAGACGCTGGCTCCGTGCAAGCGCAGCGTCGCTTGCACGTCGCTGCTGGCTGGGGGCTGGTCACTGGTCGCTGGTGAGATCTGCCTGTTTGACAGCTCACCAGAGACCATGTAGCGATGCAGCAGCGATCCTGACCAGGTCAGATCGCTAGTGGGATCGCTGCTGCGTTGCTAAAGTGTGACGGTACCCTTAGTATGGTGCTGCACTCTTTGTTTTTTTATGTAATACAGTCACAGCAGTTTGCACCTGTTTACACTCTATTCATGACATTAGGAGGTGCTGATCTGATCACTTCCTTTTTTCTTTGTACAGGGATGTGAGGAAAGAGTTAACCTTTTTCACTGGCTTAGAAAATAATAGAAATCCATTCTCCCTTGCAAGACCGAACCAGACTTATTTACGTAATAAACTATGAGACCAACTTCAAGGACGCAGAATGTTTTGACTTAGAGACGACTGAAAAACATCTTGTTATGGGAGTATAAGTCATTATATTAATTTCTCTTGCTGGGAATATGTAATTCACGCCTTTAATGAATATGTATGTTGCATAGTTACGCCCTAATCAACTTTGTATAACTTTGTAATGTAAACAATACCAATACACTTTCTATTCGGAGCCGCACATCTCCAGTCTTATGTGTATAACGGTGTCCGCTTGTTTTCATTGAGACGGAGTAGCAGAGGGGGGGGGTCACCGGTACCCTCTCTGCATTCGGACATCGCTGGCAACAGCTGTGACCGTTAGGTCAACCTAACATTATCTGGCGCCCGAACAGGGACACGTGTTTGTAATCCCAGGACTGTCTTGCCAAGCCGAGGAGGAGGTGACCAGACGTGGGGACCAGAAACACCTGGCCAGGTAAGAGTTGAACCTTATTCTTCTCTTTATGCTCCCCATCTCTGTTCAGTTCCCTCCTCAACGCGCAAAAACGTGCACTGTGAGTAGATACTCGGTTATTGGCGGGTTTCTACTGAACTCTGAGAGAGCCTTGCCAGCTGATGTTTTCTGTGCCTTGTTTGGTTGTTTGTTTGTTTCTCTGTGTTTCTCTGCCTCTCCGTGTGTCGCGTGTCTGCTCTCCTGCGCTTTACTTCTGTACTGTTGTCCTTGTTGGTTGTCATAGATCCCATACATCAGTGAGTGTTGAAAGGGAATAGTGTACCTGCTCTGTCCAATGGATGTGATATTCACTGCCCTAGTGTTAGTGGGAATAGCCCTGTTTGCCATTGCCATCGGATATAGAGTGTACCTTTGGTACAAGAAGGGTAACCCAGCGCCATTCAACATTCTCAGCCCCCTCTGAACAGTTAGGACACCACCTTTCAGTAGGAATACAGATCAAGAATCAGTCTCTGGGTACTTCCAGGAAAGGTGGTTCTAGACCTCACCTTAGGTAGGAATACAAAAGGAGTTAGTCTCTGAGTATCTCCAGGATAGGTAGGTTTAGTCCAAAGGACGTTCAAGGGTCTAAAAGCTGAAGAAGATAGAAGAAGAAGAATGGGGCAAGGAATATCAAAAGACAGAAGAGCTGGATGCACCCTGCAACATCTCATTACGTGTTATCATGGCAAAAGAACAGCCAGTCAGTCCAAGGAAATTTTTAAGACATTTGGATTGAAGGGGAAGGATCAATTGGACCCCAACAAATGGGACACAATAAGAGCTACTAGAGCAGGAGCAATAGCAGATAAATCATGGACTGAACTAGTCAGAACTCTTTCTGACATGGCAAAAACAGCCCACGATCAAGGTTGGATATACCATGAAGAATCAGACACATGGGAAGAAGCTGGGAAGCAGACTAATAAGGATCAACAGCCTCCTCTGTACCTGTCAGCTACTCCTGGAACAACTCGAAAAATAGCAGGATCTCTGGAATGGACCTGCACAAACTGTGGCCAACAAAATCCGGACTGTAGTGAAACATGCCTAGCCTGTGGAGCCCCACAGCACAAGCTACAAGCCACAGCACCAGTGCCTCTCTATCCCGTAGTGTAAAGAAGAGTCCTGATAAGACCATCTGTTAATCCACAAAACCCAGATGCTCCCAGAGATGCAGTTCCTCGTACGTATGTGAAAGAAAAAGTTCTCGTAGACCTCGAGAGCTAAGAAGACGTTGTAGACAATTCGTTCCAAGCAAAGACTGAAGTTTATTCCGAGATAGCAACAGAGCAGATAAGACAGGTTATCGGCATGAAGACACACGCAGGTGTCTTGTAGAACAGCAGAATTAGCAACAGATGAAGAAGAAGTGTCCCCGATAGGCGTGTGGAGGCTTTTATACATGTTAGACAAAGGAAAGCTCATACTGCAGAGAAAGGCGTACACATTAGAAAACAAAGAATATAATGATACATCATGACATTATTTACGAGCATTGCGGTAGAAACTTATCAGATCCCTATGGGCCTCCATGGTACTTTTAATTAATTCAGTAATGTTGTCATGGCTAACATCTCTGATCCCTGAAGGCGCCTCTACTTCACATAACTCTTCAAACACTGACAACTCTATTGACAACTTTGTTTCTTTATCAATTCAATATACCTACTGTTTATGACTACACATCACCATCTATCAACTGACGCAATTGTATTCTTCTATTCGATTTAACCTTTTTAGACTTTTTCTTATACTTGCTAACAATACTGATGTCATCTCTATCTCCTCTCTGGGGGTGAACTCTAGCCAATGCATCTCATTAGCTGCAAAGTTAGTTTGCTCAAGTCTGCCCAAGATGGCTGTTAGATACAACATGGCTGCTCCGCATATTTTGGCTGACTATTCTCTAACAGTATGATGACTACGTACCCTGGACTCCAGCCGAGCAGATGGCTTTCCTGCAAAATGCTCCAGACCCGACTAGAAACCCAGTCAGTTTTTCACGTTACCTGAACCAAATACAGGTCTCCTACAGAAGCACTTGGTTGGACATGGAAGGTTTGTGTAGAGTTAAAATGTCTCCCGAACTGTATGCCAAACTCACTGCCCACCTGACAGGACATGTTCCGGACAATACCCGTAATGTGGAATCGGGCCAAGATTTCATGATAAGACTCAATCTCTTCTGCGCCCAGGAGCAAAGAACTAAGGGCACAATGGGACCAGTGCATCAAGGTCCTGTGGAGAATGTCAGCTCATTTTACTACAGATTGATGCAGTCATTCGCAGATGAAGGGCTGGACTTACAAGCGGGTGCAATACGTCGCCTGATGGTAAGATCCTTCATGGATGGAATACATGCACCTCTGGCAGAAAGATTGAAAGCGTGCTGCCCAGAATGGAGAAACATGGAAGACATAGATCTTCTAGTCAACAAAGCAAGTGGCTTAGAAACCGACGCAAAGGATAAAAGGAGCAACAAGAAAGTTGTCATAGCAGCAGTGGACGGTCAGCCAGAAGGTACAAGAAGGAAGGCACCGACCTGCTACTATTGTGGGAGTCAGAGGACATGTGATCAGAGACTGTAGAAAGAAGAAGAGGGACACTCAAATCAACCCGAGAGTCAGGAGGAGAAGACTGCCTGACTTGCGACAGCACGGGATAGGGATGCCAGAGGTCCATTTATACACGTCCCCCTTCACATTGGCAGCAAGGAAATAAGAGCTTTGGTGGACTCAGGAGCCTCACGTTCCGTACTCCCCAGGAACCTGGTGCCTGAAGGATCCATCTCATCTGAAGCTACTGTAGTATCCGGATTTGATGGACAAGCCCAGATAATCCCAATAACACATCCACTGAAGGTGAAACTGGGACCACACATGTTCGTGTCTAAATTCTTAGTGTCCCCCCTGGGTGGAGATGCCCTAGTGGGAGCAGATCTACTATCAAGACTACAAGCTCAGATTGTCTACAATGAAGATGGATCTGCTATCCTGCAAATTCCAGAAGATATCCCAGAAGAAGTCCTGTGCACCCTCCAGATGATAGAAGATCAACCAGAATCTGAAGTTACACATGAAGTAAACACAGACCCAATACTTCTACAAGTCCCTGCAAAACTTTGGTCCACATCAAAAACTGACCTCGGCACACTTCCCGTGCCCACAGTAAAAGTTTCAGTCAAGCCTGGAATTACGCCACCGCAGCTGAGACAATCCCCCCTCCCGCTACCTCTCGTAGTACATCTACCAGTACGTGGATGATTTACTACTGTGCTGCCCTAGTGAAGAGGAATGTAAAACGGCTTCAATAAGCCTTCTTACCTTTCTGGCAGAAGTAGGATGCAAAGCAAGCAGAGATAAATGCAGGCGGTGGATTCCCAATGCGTCACTACTCATGCAACCGCTGTATGATTGCACAAAGAATGTTCCTTTCTCCCTTACAGAAGAAGCTCGACAAAACTTTCAACAGCTCAAGGAACTAGTGATTGATGCACCTTCTCTGGCACTACCAAACTATGATCTCACCTTTAATCTGTTCATAGCAGAGCTTCAAGGATTTGCCGTAGGAGTACTCACCCAGAAGACGGACAAACATCACATAATCGGGTACTACTCCTCTCAACTTAACAACGTCACAAAAGCAGCACCAACCTGTGTCCGTGCTGTTACAGCAGTTTCAAACATACTGCAGAAAGCATCTGAAATCTCACTCGATTTCCCGACTACCATCCTTACCAGCCATGACATTTATGCTGTTCTCAATCAAGTGCAGTTGAAACACCTCTCCATGGCAGGACAAGTCAGACTCCAGTGCACGCTGTTGCTACCCCCAAACATCTCATTTGCTCGAGTTACAAGTCTAAACCTTGCTGATCTGCTGATCTTTACAGGTTTAGAAGGGGGGACAGAAGACAGGACAGAAGAGAGTGACAAACGTACCAGCGCACCATTTGATCATGATTGTCAGGAACTCATTGAACATGAGGCAAAGCCCCTGCACAATATTCAGGCAACACCGCTTACAAATCCAGACTTTGAACTTTTTGTGGATGGTAGCAGATACGCTGATGAAGCAGGCAAGTTCCACACCGGATTTGCAGTAATGACTCTATATGCAGTCCTAGCCAAACAACCACTACCTCCACGCATATCTGCTCAAGAAGCAGAACTTCTTGCCCTCATCTGGGCAATTGAGTTTCTGGAAGAACGAACAGCGAACATCTACACGGACTCAGCCTATGCACACGGCATTGTGCACGATTTTGGCACTATCTGGCAGACTAGAGGATTCCTCACAGCAACAGGAAATCCCATCAGGCATGGAGCCTCAGTGAAGAAACTAATGGAAGTAGCCTTGATACCAAAACAGCTAGCAATCATAAAGGTTGCTGCCCACACCAAGGCTCAAACACCCGAGGCAAGGGGAAATCGCTTGGCCGATCAAACAGCAAAACAAGCCGCCTTACTCCCTTTGAAGGAGACGGAATCAGTGTCAACGACGGAGGAAGAAATGCAGAACCTCTTTGAGACACAAGAAAACGCCTCTGAGGAAGAAAAGGCCGGATGGCGGGCCAAGGGGGCAGAAAAGGTGGAGGGGATTTGGCGCCTAAACGGACTTCCCGTCCTGCCACGCAGTTGGTTCCCTGCCATTTTCCAAGTACTCCACTATCCCACACACGGTAGCACAAACTCAATCATGAACCAGATGCAACCATATTGGGTAGCCCCCGGCTTCAGACAATACGCCTCCCAGAGAATAAAAGCTTGTCACATCTGTCAACAACATAATCCAGGCCAGCTAACTAAAACCCCGCAAAGACACATGCCAATGACGTTTGCCCCATTTCAAAGAGTACAAATAGACTATATACAGTTGCCAAAACATGGCATCTACGAGTTTGTACTTGTATGTGTAGACCTCTTCTCAGGATGGCCAGAGGCCTATCATGTAAGCTCAGCCACGGCCCGAATTACAGCAAATAAAATTGGCCTGTGAGCTGGTGCCTCGGTTTGGAATCCCTGAAGTCATAGAGTCAGACCGAGGTACTCATTTCACTGGACAAGTTTTCCAGAACACCTGTGCCCTGTTAGGCATTCAGTCAGCCTTAGGGTATGTGCGCACGTTGCTTTTTACCTGCTTTTTACCTGCTTTTTTGCTGCTTTTTCTTCTGCGCTGTTTAATGCCAAAATGGATGTGTTCTTCTATTCAAGCAAAGTCTATGGGAATTTGGGTTTCTTGTTCACACTATGTTGTTCAAAATGCTGCCTTTTTGAGGCAGAACTTTGGTCAAAAACTCAGCTTTTCAAAGAAGCAACATGTCAATTGTTTTTGCCAATTGGGTTTTGCACTGCAAAGCTGAGTTTTTGACCAAAGTTCTGCCACAAAAAGGCAGCATTTTGAACAACATAGTGTGAACAAGAAACCCAAATTCCCATAGACTTTGCTTGAATAGAAGAACACATCCATTTTGGCATTAAACAGCGCAGAAGAAAAAGCAGCAAAAAAGCAGGTAAAAAGCAACGTGCGCACATACCCTTACACACGCCTTACCACCCACAGTCATCAGGGAAAGTGGAAAGGTTAAATGGAACTCTAAAGCTCAAACTAGCCAAGGCAGTGGAGGAGACTGGTAGACCATGGACAGAATGTATCCCCATAGCTCTTTACTCTATAAGGACCACCCCGCAGGGAAAGCACAGGCTCTCACCCTTTGAAATACTCTTTGGTAGTGCACCCAGATTAGGATGCTACTTCCCACAGGAGTTACACCTGCAATGTGATAGCCTAACGTCTTATGTTGTTTCCCTGCAGAAGAGACTAACTGAAACCCAAGAAAAGGGTCTACTCTTCTCTACCTGATCCTGATGCTGTTCCAGGAACCCACTCTCTAAAGCCTGGTGACCGGGTCTACCTAAAGAAGCACGTGAGAAAGACCCTTGAGCCACGATTCGAAGGGCCTTTGACTGTCCAGCTGACCACTCCAACCTCCGTCAAACTTGAGGGGAGATCAACATGGGTCCATGCCAGCCACTGCAAGAAGGCCTAATACTGCTGATAAGTATTTCTATGTGTACTCCCTTTTTGGGGCCTTCTACACCACGGCAGAATTCATTTGAGACCCATCATGAAGTGTTAGCTGAAAAACTTGAGATCACAGACTGCTGGATATGTACACACGCACCTGTGACAGCCTCTTCCATGCCATACTTAGCCATACCAGTCCCAATAAACAAAGTGTTTCAATGGGGAGGCTGTTACAACAGACTATCAGTGTTCTAAGTGTTACTCTGTTTACTAGTTGCTTATGTAGTGTTCAAGTTGCTAATGGCTTTGTTTTCCCGCTGCTTGAAGCAATGTAGATACAATGATTATTCAGCACCCGTATGAAATCACTAATATGCCTTTTTTCTCTTCTCTACTCTTTCCTCTAGAAATCACCTTGGCGTATCATGATGAGACTCCTATCGAGAGGCATGCAGGCAGTCCTGGGTGACGGATGTGAGACGACACTCCCTGAGCAAACCCGTGGCTCAGAAAGTATCTGGAGGCTAGCCTGCTTTCTCTATAGTCCACAGCTTCTCGATGGCCCCCTGTCCATCAATCACGCCAATAGGGGGGATTGTGAGGAAAGAGTTAACCTTTTTCACTGGCTTAGAAAATAATAGAAATTCATTCTCCCTTGCAAGACCGAACCAGACTTATTTACGTAATAAACTATGAGACCAACTTCAAGGACGCAGAATGTTTTGACTTAGAGACGACTGAAAAACATCTTGTTATGGGAGTATAAGTCATTATATTAATTTCTCTTGCTGGGAATATGTAATTCACGCCTTTAATGAATATATATGTTGCATAGTTACGCCCTAATCAACTTTGTATAACTTTGTAATGTAAACAATACCAATATACTTTCTATTCGGAGCCGCACATCTCCAGTCTTATGTGTATAACGGCGTCCGCTTGTTTTCATTGAGACGGAGTAGCAGAGGGGGGGGGGCACCGGTACCCTCTCTGCATTCGGACATCGCTGGCCACAGCTGTGACCGTTAGGTCAACCTAACATTATCCCATGATAACAAGTAGCCTGCCTCTGGCAATAGAATGACAAGATGAATGAGCAAGTGGATTGTTTTTATTCATTACCCACAATTCACAACAGATGCTGAAAGTGGTCCCTGTTTACTCCTATACACCTTTGCACATGTTTAAGCGAGTTGACTAATACTGCTTGCAGTTCTTCTACAGTCCTGATGTGGATAGTGTATGTGATGTTTTCCCTCAGTTCATCTAGAGTATGTAGATATTTGGTTTACACTTTTTGTTTTAAATTTCCCCACAAATAACTATTCATGTTTGCGACAGAGCCAGTTTGATGATATTTTTTTAAAAAAACAGACTCTGAATACAATGCTTATCTGGTGGTTTAGTTCCTGGGTACTTTACGGCGAAGACCTCTTGCATTTCCTTAATCAATTTGCTTTGCACATAGCCTTCCACAATCACTATTCACTGTTTACGGGAGAACATAGTCTTTCTGACACGATAAGCAAAAGAAGGTAAAATAAAGATAATGTGATGCCAAGCACCCAGGTGTAATGAGACGCTAAACCACTAAGAGTCGCTAGACACACTAGTGGAGATCTGCGGGGTACTCGAACAAGCCAGGGGTCAGGAGCCGCCAGATCCCGTCAGTAACAGAGGGAGAGAGTGAAGCCAAAGTCAATGTGTGAGCCGAGGACCTGTAAACCAGGTAGTCGCGTCAAGTACCAGGAAGAGAGCAGAACCGGAGTCAGGGTACGAACCGAGGTCGGTAGCCAAGAGGACACGTCGGGTACACGGGAGAGAGCGGAGACGGGGTCAGGAAACAACACTAAGGCCAGGGAGGCAGGGAATCTAGTCTGAGTAGGGGAGGAGGCGAAACGGGGTACAAGGAACAGGGTTGCGGGACAAGATCAGGTCAGCCACTTATGGGAACCAGAGACGAACAATGCCAAACAGAAACTATTACTGGAGGAGTTCCAGGTGAAATAGTTCTCAAATAAAGCAGAGCAATTACCCGGAAAGAGGCTCCAATGAACAGGCCCCTCCCACACCACACAGTACCCAACTGGAGACAACGATTTCACTGGAGGAAAATTTGAGGCCCAGCATAGGCTCTGCAGAAGAGCAGAGCACCCCTAATCCGAATCATGAAAGATGGAACCCGTTCATGGAGCAACAGCACATCGCCAAATGTACAGCATTGGGGCTAAGGCCTCCTCCAACTTCCATGGCATTGGTATTGGTTGCGGGCTACTTTTCAATGAGCGACCTTGCACAAAGCAGTCTATAATTGTTTCTATTACCTCCTTAGAGATAATTATCTTTCTATTTTTCCAGATTATGAATCAAGTGATCCACAGTAAGCCTTCGTGATTTTGTGCTTGTGTTGTTGTAGCACAAAAGTGCAGCTCCCTTTTAAGTAATAGCAAGGTTGAGTTGTCGTCACTCTCACGGATTGAGTGCTCATCTGTTTTTTCCCCCCCAAAGTATTGTTCCAGCACAGTTGATCTTTTTTCAGAGAACAGATGTTTCAGCCTTCCTTTGTTTCCTTTTTGAGGGTGCGCGGTCAGATTGTGCTGTCATTAGCTCTCTATAAAGACAGTGGAACCTGGAGCTCTCAACTCAAGCGGCCATCTTGTACAGTGTCCAGCCACCCAGCTTGGACATTGATTTATAAAGTAGCCACAATCTCCCTGATACAGCGCCGGCTCTTAAATTCCTCTCCTGCCCCAGACAGCTTCTTTAGTTCCTTTGAATCTGATTACAATAGTTACCTCACATCTCTTGACACAGGTGTATCACCATTGACAGACAGTCCTGTGATGTCCGGTTGTAGAAGATTACAGCATTTAGCTACACAAACTGCTCCCTGATATTCTATTCTTCTTGCTCTGGTGTAAATGGTATCTTATGTATCTTCTCTGCTTGAGGTTCATCCCTTTCCTTTAGGACCCTGTGGATATGCACACCTTTCAGCTGTTAATCATTATCACTTCCGTTTGTGTCCTTAAATACCCACATTTCCCCTTAGTGTTTGCTAGTGATAAAGTAATCTTAGTTTAGTTGACTAATCTCTCATCCCATTCGTTTCCTACCTAGGGTCCAGTTCAGGGTCAGCCAGGCCAGGAATCCTGCTTTGGGCATAGGTGTGGAACCTATCTAGGGTGGTCAGGGGAGCCTAGGGCCAGTGGAAGATTTGGTCACAGGTCACCATCTCCCCCTTCCCTAGACACAGGGTTTCCCGTCCCTGTAACCGTACGCATGGTACTTGGCCAGGTCATGAAGGTGAAAACAATAATCCAGATAATAAGCTGCACACTAACCATTATAAAAAGTTTAACATGAAAAATTGTAAAGCATTACTGCTATAGGGATACTATGAACAATGAAAAATACATTTAGCTATCTGGAAAAAATGAAATACACGAAAAATGGTATTGCAAAAACTGCTATGAATATTTGAAAATAGTAGAGATGTTTAGCAAATGTATTGATTAATGCAAATGAGCCCGGGTATTGGTCCGGATCTGGCACTCGAGAAATTAAAAAAAAAAGGAAATAAGAATGAAGCAAACGCTTCATACTTACCGAGGCTACAGCGCGGATGAACACTACTCTCGCGGTCTCTCCTTCACTACCTGGGCCGCTTATTATTGCTCATCCATATGCACTGCTTTCCCTGTTTACCGGCCGTCCTGACATCTGTGATTGGTTGCAGAGAATACCAGCCCCCAACTGTCGGGTTTTTATCTTGGCCAGGTATCAAAATTGTGGGGACTGCATGTCGGGTTTTTCAATTATTTATTAAATAATAATAATAATAATAATAATAAAAAAGCCACATGTGGTTCCTCCTATTTTGATATACAGCCAAAATAAGTGCATGGCTAGGGGTGCAGACTGTAGCCGTATGCTTTATCTGTGCTAGGTATCATAATATGGGGGGGACCCTACGCCAATTATTTTATTTATTTTTTATACCCCGATAGATGCATCTGTGATTGGAAGCGTTAGACACGCTGTCACTTGGCGGGGAACGCCGTGCATATGCATAAGCTTAATGTGCGGCACCAGAAGTGAATGGGCGGCCTGGAAGCAGTGTACAGCTGTGCCGAAGCCTCTTTTGTGATTTGTGTGCGCTTTTGTGTTTGTTTTTTTACTTTTTTGCACATTTTAACTTTTTCTGTTTTTGCATCTTTTTACTTAACCCCATAGCGACGGCCTAACGTCTCAAGACGTCGGAAAAACAGGGTACTTATTCTGTTCCGACGTCTTGAGACGTCAGGCCGGAAAAAGCTTGTAGCGCCCCTCAGTGACGAAAAATCTCGGGGGTTTCAGCTACCGGAGGTAGCTGAGACCCCCAAGATTATGAATCGGGGTGTTTTTTTTGGACCCCGATAATGTGATTGCCGGTATACACCGTATACCGACGTACACATAAAAAAAAAAAAATGGCAAATAATGCTGATTTCTTTCTCATCTGACATGATCAAACATGTCAGATGATAAAGAAATATAATCCTCTAGTGCCCCCAAGGCCCCCGGTACCGGAGAGTCCCCCCCCACCCCCACCCCCCCTCCGGAGCAGTCAAAATGGCGCCGACTCGCGCCGAAAACTGCATTTCAGATCGCAGGGAAATGTCCTCCCCCTGACCCCTCCTCCGGTCCACCGGAGCCCTCTGGTCCACCGGAGCCCCCTCCGGTTCTCTAGAGCGCTCCCCCTCCCCCCCCTCCGGAGCATGCAAGATTGCGGCGTGCGGCGTGCAGCGCACAGCGCGCGGCCGCATTCATCCTGCTCTTTCTGCCGCATGTGACACGTCACATGCGGCAGAAAAGTCGTCCCCCGGTCAGCCCTCGGTCAGCCCTCGGTCAGGCCCCGGTCAGCCCCGTTACCTACCTGTTGCTCCATCCCCGCGATCACTCCGCCTCCTAGAAAGCTGGATCCTTGTAAGCAGGGACGCTGACCTTGCTGCTGCGCTGTGGACCGGGGGAGAGTGAGTGCAGTAATCTGCAGCCACACTCCTCACAGGGGGAGAGCCTGCTGTTCTAGAAAATGGAGGGTACGTTCTGTGAGTGTGCCCCTCATATTCTGGAATGAGGTTACTGCAGGTCACTCTGCCCTAGGTTGGACCGGGGCAGTGTGAGTGCAGTATTCTCAGATTACTGCACCCACACTGCTCATGGAGAGCTTGCTCTTCCAGAAAATGGGGGATACGTTCCCTGAACGTGCCCCCCATATTCTAGAAGGTCCAGAGTCGCCGAGGGACCTCCAAAATGGATTACAGCGACCGAAATGTATTTATTTTCAATAAATTGGTGAAAAAGGAATGTTTCGGGGAGTTTTTTTTTCAAATAAATTTTTTTTTGTGTGTTTATTTTTTTCTATTACTGACTGGGTTAGTGATGTCGGGTATCTGTTTAGATGCCGTGACATCACTAACCCCAGGGCTTGATGCCAGGTGACATTACAGCTGGTATCAACCCCGTATATTACCCCATTTGCCACCGCACCAGGGCGCGGGATGAGCTGGAGCGAAGCGCCAGGATTGGCGCATCTAATGGATGCGCCACTTCTGGGGCTGCTGCGGCCTGCTATTTTTAGGCTGGGAAGAGTCCAATAACCATGGCTCTTCCCACCCTGAGAATACCAGACCCCAGCTGTCCGCTTCACCTTGGCTGGTGATCTAATTTGGGGGGGACCCCACGTTTGTTTTTTTTTTTAAAAAAACGCCTGGGGAGCCCTCCAAATTGATCACCAGCCAAGGTGAAGCTGTCAGCTGTGGATTGCAGGCTACAGCTGTCTGCTTTACCCTAGCTGGCTATCAAAAATAGGGGGGACCCCACGTCGTTTATTTTAATTATTAATTTTTTGGGGGGCTAAATACAAGGCTAGGCGCCCTTTAGTGCCACATGAAAGGCACTAAAGGGTGCCAGCTTAGAATATGCAGGGGGGTGGGACGTTATATATGTTTGACATCTATCCATTCATCCATTGTAGCATTTTAGGCTGTGTGCCCACAATCAGGGTTTGCAGCGTTTTGGGAGCAGAGTGTTTTCCCTGCATCCATAGCGCTGCATTGTGCAGTAGAAGCACAGTGGAAGGATTTTTAGAAATCTCATGCCCAATGTGCTTCTTTTCTCCGCAGCATAAACTGACCTGTGGTGCAGCTTCCCGAGCCTCAGCATGTCAATTTATGCTGCGGAGACAAGAGTGTTCTCTGCAGGTAGCATAGAGCTCCACAGCAGCCTGAACCCAAATCGTGGGCATGGGCAGCTGCGTTCTCCCGTTGACAACACTCACATCTCAGCAGGAAGGCTGACACTGTGTACTAGACGCCGTGTCGCTGGATCATGGCCACAGCAACATTTTTGTGAAGTACCTGTGGATTCAAAATGCTTACTATGCTCCTGAATAAAATCCAGTTTCCAAAATGGGGTCACTTGTGGGGGGGTTTCTGCTGTATAGGTACCCAAGGGGCCCTGCTAATGTGACATGGTGCCCGCAATTTATTTCAACTTTTCCAGAATTCAAATGGTGCTCCTTCCATTCCAAGCCCTCCCTTTTATCCAAACAGAGGTTTTTGGCCACATGTGGGGTATCCCTGTGCTCATAAGACATTGGATAACAACCTGTGGGGTCCACGGTTTGTTGTTGCCTCTTCAAATATAAGAAATATGATGCTAAAGCAACATTTTTGTGAAAAAAATGAAAATTTTCAATATGGCAACCTAAGCTTATCCAATTCTGTGAAGTACTCTTGGATTCAAACTGCTCAATATACACCTAGATAAAAGCCTTGAGGTGTCTTGTTTCCAGAATGGGGTCACTTGTGGGGGACCTCCACTGTTTAGGCACCTTAGGGGCTTTCCAAATGCAACATAGCGTCCGCTAATGATTCCAGCCAATTGTGCAGTCAAATGGCGCTCCTTCCCTTCCGAGCCCTGCTGTGCACCCGAACAGTTGATTTCCACCACACATAAGGTATCAGCATACTCAGGAGAAATTGCACAATAAATCTTATGCTGAATTTTTTCCTTTTACACTTGTAAAAAAAAAAGCTACCTGGTTGAAGTAACAATTTTGTGGTAAAAATGTATTTTTTTATTTTCACAGCTCAACATTATAAACTTTTGTGAAGCACCTGAGGGTTCAGGGTACTCACCAAACATCTAGATAAATTTCTTCAGGGGTCTATTTTCCAAAATGGGGCCACATGTTGGGGAGCTTCACTGTATAGACACCTCAGGGGCTCTCCTAATGCAACATAGCGTCCGCTATTGATTCCAGCCAATTTTGCAGTCAAATGGCGCTCCTTCCCTTCCGAGCCCTGTCATGCGCCCAAACAGTTGATTTCCACCACATATAAGGTATCGCCAAACTCAAGAGAGATTGCACAATAAATTTCATGGTGATTTTTTTCCTGTTACCCTTGTGAAAAAAAAGCTACCTGGTTGAAATAACAATTTTGTGGTAAAGAAGGGAATTTTGTTTACTTACCGTAAATTCCTTTTCTTCTAGCTCCAATTGGGAGACCCAGACAATTGGGTGTATAGCTACTGCCTCCGGAGGCCGCACAAAGTACTACACTTAAAAGTGTAAGGCCCCTCCCCTTCTGGCTATACACCCCCCCGTGGGAGCACGGGTCCCTCAGTTTTAGTGCAAAAGCAAGAAGGAGGAAAGCCAATAACTGTTTCAAAAACAAATTCAATCCGATAACAATATCGGAGAACGTAACTTATCAACATGAACAACATGTGCACCCGAAAAACAAATACCCTAAGAAAAAACAGGGCGGGTGCTGGGTCTCCCAATTGGAGCTAGAAGAAAAGGAATTTACGGTAAGTAAACAAAATTCCCTTCTTCTTTTTCGCTCCTAATTGGGAGACCCAGACAATTGGGACGTCCAAAAGCAGTCCCTGGGTGGGTAAAAGAATACCTCGTGATCGGGCTGTCAGGCAGCCCTTTCTTACAGGTGGGCCACCGCCGCCTGCAGGACTTGTCTACCTAGGCTGGCATCCGGCGAAGCGTAGGTATGCACCTGATAATGCTTGGTAAAAGTGTGCAGACTCGACCAGGTAGCCGCCTGGCACACCTGCTGAGCCGTAGCCTGATGCCGTAATGCCCAGGACGCACCCACGGCTCTGGTAGAATGGGCCTTCAGTCCAGAAGGAGTCGGAAGCCCAGCAGAACGGTAGGCGTGAAGAATTGGTTCCTTGATCCACCGCGCAAGGGTGGATTTGGAAGCTTGCGACCCTTTATGCTGACCAGCGACCAGGATAAAGAGTGCATCCGAACGGCGCAGAGGCGCCGTGCGGGAAATGTAGATCCTGAGTGCTCTCACCAGGTCCAACAGATGCAAACCCTTTTCAAATTGGTGAACTGGATGCGGACACAAAGATGGTAAAGTGATATCCTGATTGAGATGAAAGGAAGATACCACCTTGGGAAGAAACTCTGGAATTGGACGCAGTACTACCTTGTCTTGGTGAAACACCAGGAAGGGGGATTTGCAAGATAACGCCGCCAGCTCTGACACTCTCCGAAGAGACGTGACCGCCACCAGAAAAGCCACTTTCTGTGAAAGCCGAGAAAAGGAAATCTCCTTCATAGGCTCGAAGGGTGGCTCCTGGAGAGCAATTAGAACCTTGTTCAGATCCCAGGGTTCCAATGGCCGCTTGTAAGGGGGAACGATATGACAAACCTTTTTCCAACCCAGACTGCAGGAAGGAAAGAAAAATAGGCAATGCAAATGGCCAGGGAGAAACTCCCTGAGCGGAGCACCAAGATAAGAATATCTTCCACGTTCTGTGGTAGATCTTGGCGGAGGATGGTTTCCTAGCCTGTCTCATGGTGGCAACAACATCATGAAATAAACCTGAGGTCCCTAGGATCCAGGACTCAATGGCCACACAGTCAGGTTCAGGGCCGCAGAATTCAGATGGAAAAACGGCCCTTGAGACAGCAAGTCTGGACGGCCTGGTAGCGCCCACGGTTGTCCTACCGTAAGATGCCACAGATCCGGGTACCACGACCTCCTTGGCCAGTCTGGAGCGACGAGAATGGCGCAACGGCAGTCGGACCTGATTTTGTGGAGCACTCTGGGCAACAATGCCAGAGGTGGAAACACATAAGGTAGTCGGAACTGCGACCAATCCTGAACTAAGGCGTCTGCCGCCAGAGCTCGGTGATCGTGAGACCGTGCCATGAAAACCGGGACCTTGTTGTTGTGCCGTGACGCCATCAGGTCGACGTCCGGCATCCCCCAGCGGCGACAGATCTCCTGAAACACGTCCGGGTGAAGGGACCATTCCACTGCGTCCATGCCCTGGCGACTGAGAAAGTCTGCTTCCCAGTTTTCCACGCCTGGGATGTGAACTGCGGATATGGTGGATGCTGTGTTTTCCACCCACGTCAGAATCCGCCGGACTTCTTGAAAGGCTTGCCGACTGCGTGTTCCCCCTTGGTGGTTGATGTACGCCACCGCTGTGGAATTGTCCGACTGAATCCGGATCTGCTTGCCCTCCAGCCACTGTTGGAAGGCTCGCAGAGCAAGATAGACTGCTCTGATTTCCAAAACATTGATCTGAAGGGTGGACTCTCTCTGAGTCCACGTACCCTGAGCCCTGTGGTGAAGAAACACTGCTCCCCACCCTGATAGGCTCGCATCTGTCGTGACCACCGCCCAGGATGGGGGTAGGAACGACTTTCCTTTTGACAATGAGGTGGGAAGAAGCCACCATCGGAGAGAGTCCTTGGCTGCCTGAGAGAGGGAGACATCCCTGTCGAGGGACGTCGACTTCCCGTCCCATTGGCGGAGAATGTCCCATTGTAGAGGGCGCAGATGAAACTGCGCGAAAGGGACTGCTTCCATTGCTGCCACCATCTTCCCTAGGAAATGCATGAGGCGCCTCAAGGAGTGGGACTGGTTCTGCAGGAGAGATTGCACCCCTGTCTGCAGAGAGCACTGCTTGTCCAGTGGAAGCTTCACTATCGCTGAGAGAGTATGAAACTCCATGCCAAGATATGTTAGTGATTGGGTCGGGGTTAGATTTGACTTTGAAAAGTTGATAATCCACCCGAAACTCTGGAGAGTCTTCAGTGCCACGTCCAGACTGTGTTGGCATGCCTCTTGAGAGGGTGCCTTTATAAGTAGATCGTCCAAATACGGGATCACGGAGTGACCCTGCGAGTGCAGGACAGCTACTACTGCTGCCATGACCTTGGTGAAGACCCGAGGGGCTGTTGCCAGCCCGAAAGGTAACGCTACGAACTGCAGGTGTTCGCTTTCTATAACGAAGCGTAGAAAACGCTGATGCTCTGGCGCAATCGGCACGTGAAGATAAGCATCTTTGATGTCTATTGATGCTAAGAAATCTCCTTGAGACATTGAGGCTATGACGGAGCGTAGAGATTCCATCCGGAACCTCCTGGTTTTTACGTGTTTGTTGAGCAACTTTAGATCCAGGACGGGCCGAAAGGACCCGTCCTTCTTTGGCACCACAAACAGATTGGAGTAAAAACCGTGACCTTGTTCCTGAAGAGGAACGGAAATCACCACTCCTTCCGCCTTTAGAGCGGCCACCGCCTGCAGCAGAGCATCGGCTCGGTCGGGCGGTGGGGAAGTCCTGAAGAAACGAGTTGGAGGACGAGAGCTGAACTCTATCCTGTACCCGTGAGACAGAATGTCCTTCACCCAACGGTCTTTGACCTGTGACAGCCAAATGTCGCCAAAGCGGGAGAGCCTGCCACCGACCGAGGATGCGGAGAGAGGAGGCTGAAAGTCATGAGGAAGCCGTCTTGGTAACGGTTCTTCCTGCTGTCTTTTTTGGGCGTGACTGAGTCCGCCAAGAATCTGAGCCTCTCTGATCCTTTTGAGTCCTTTTGGACGAGGAGAATTGGGACCTGCCTGAGCCTCGAAAGGACCGAAAACCAGACTGACCCCTCCTTTGTTGGGGCTTGTTTTGTCTGTGTTGAGGTAAGGATGAGTCCTTACCCTTGGAGTGTTTAATGATTTCATCCAAACGCTCCCCAAACAATCGGTCGCGAGAAAAAGGCAAACTGGTTAAGCACTTCTTGGAAGCAGAATCTGCCTTCCATTCTCTCAACCACAGGGCTCTGCGCAAAACCACGGAGTTGGCTGACGCCACCGCCGTACGGCTCTTAGAGTCCAGGACAGCATTAATCGCGTAAGACGCGAATGCAGACATTTGAGAGGTCAATGGTGCCACCTGCGGGGCAGATGTACGTGTGACCGAGTCGACTTGTATAAGCCCAGCTGAAATGGCTTGGAGTGCCCATACGGCTGCAAAAGCTGGCGCCAACGACGCTCCAATAGCTTCATAGATGGATTTCAGCCAGTGCTCCATCTGCCTGTCAGTGGCATCTTTAAGTGCCGCTCCATCTTCTACTGCAACTAAAGATCTAGCTGCAAGCCTGGAGATTGGAGGGTCCACCTTGGGACACTGGGTCCAACCCTTGACCACGTCAGGGGGAAAAGGATAGCGTGTATCTTTAAGCCGTTTAGAAAACCGCTTCTCAGGATAAGCGTGGTGTTTCTGGATTGCATCTCTAAAGTCAGAGTGGTCCAGAAAAGTGCTTAATTTACGCTTGGGATATCTGAAATGGAATTTCTCCTGCTGTGAAGCTGCCTCCTCCGCAGGAAGAGCTGGCGGGGAAATATCTAACATCCTATTGATGGACGCTATAAGATCATTCACTATGGCGTCACCATCCGGTGTATCCAGATTGAGAGCGGTCCCAGGATCAGAATCGTGATCAGTTACATCCGCCTCATCACCCATAGATTCGTCCCGCTGGGATCCTGACCAGTGAGACGAAGTTGAGGGCCCCTCATAACGAGCCCGCTTAGGTTGTCTGGGACTGTTGTCTGAGTCAGAATCGTCACCCTGGGGTGCATGTGACACCCCCGGAGCTTGGAAGTGTTCCAGCTGAGGGGGACCAGGGAGCAATGATGCCACAGTGTCCATGGTCTGAGTTACTGGTCTAGACTGCAATGTTTCAAGAATCTTTGACATGGTCATAGACAATCTGTCAGCAAAAGCTGCAAACTCCGTTCCTGTCACCTGGACAGCATTCACAGGTGGTACACTCTGGGTCACGTCCAGCAGAGGCCCCGGCTGTGCAAGTTGCACAGGGGCCGAGCACTGCACACAATGGGGGTCAGTGGAACCTTCCGGTAGAGCAGCCCCACATGCGGTACAGGCAGCATATAATGTCTGTGCCTTAGCACCCTTGCGTTTTGCGGACGACATGCTGTTGCCTCCTTGTAATCTAGGAGGGAGTATAGCCGAGAATCACCAGCGACCGTACAGTACAAAGTATTTGCAAACACAAAATACTCAGTATACAAACGGCACAAGTGGGGGTGAGCCCTTGAGGGCTGCTTATCGCCCGCTGAACAGCGGGTATGAGGCCGTAGAATCCCGTGTCTGGGTCTCCCCGTCTCCCCTCTGCAGCTCAGCGTGCAGGCAGGAATGGCTGCCGGCGTTCAGTGAAGAGGGGCGGACCGTGGGCGTGCCACAAACAAAGTGCGGGAAACTGCGTCCTACTGTGCCTGGTGTGAGGGCTGGAGTATGTAAAAAAGACTCCAGCCCTCAGCGCTGATGCTCTGTACAGCGTCCCGCCCTCCTCCTGACTGGCAGGTGCGGAGGCAGGAACGAACGAACTAGGCCGCAAAAGCCGGGGACTGTAGTAATAAGCGCGGCCGTGATATATGCACGGTCAGCGCGGAAGTCCCCGGCGCACCACAAGTCCCAGCCGCGTCGCAGTCCCAGCGGCCGGCGCGACCGTTCTCCCTGAGTCTACCCACTCAGCTAAGCTGAAGTGAGGAAATGGCACAAGCGCAGCAGCGCTGTTGTCCCCGGCGCACTAACACACCCAGCAATGCTGCGGTGTGCGCGCGTATGCACGGGGACACAGAGTACCTTGACGGAGCAGGGCCATGTCCCTGACGATACTCAGCTCCATATCCAGCGGCTTCTCCAGGGGCTGCGGATGGAGCACGGTCTCAGTGCCTGGAGACCGGTAAAATCCCACTTCGCCCAGAGCCCTAATGGGGATGGGGAAGGAATCAGCATGTGGGCTCCAGCCTCCGTACCCGCCATGGGTACCTCAACCTTAACAAGCACCACCGACAGAAAGTGGGGTGAGAAGGGAGCATGCTGGGGGCCCTGTATGGGCCCTCTTTTCTTCCATCCGACATAGTCAGCAGCTGCTGCTGACTAAATAGTGGAGCTATGCGTGCGTGTCTGACCTCCTTCGCACAAAGCAAAAACTGAGGGACCCGTGCTCCCACGGGGGGGGTGTATAGCCAGAAGGGGAGGGGCCTTACACTTTTAAGTGTAGTACTTTGTGCGGCCTCCGGAGGCAGTAGCTATACACCCAATTGTCTGGGTCTCCCAATTAGGAGCGAAAAAGAAATTTTATTTTTTTATTTTCATGGCTCAACGTTATAAAATTCTGTGAAGCACCTGAGGGTTCAGGGTACTCACCAAACATCTAGATAAATTCCTTGAGGGGCCTAGTTTCCAAAATGGGGTCACTTGTGGGGGGTTTCTGCTGTTTAGGTACCTTAGGGGACCTCCAAATGCGACATGATGCCCGCAATCTTTTTCAGCCAAATTTCCTTTCCAAAATTCAAATATTGTTCCTTCCGTTCCAAGCCCTCCCATTTGTCCAAACAAAGGTTTCAGAGCACATGTGAGGTATCACCGCGCTCATAAAAAAGTGGGTAACAAACATTGAGGTCAAATTTTTGGAATTACCTCTTGAAAAAGTGAGAAAATTGATGCTAAAGCAACATTTTTGAGAAAATTATTAAAATTTTCAATATGACAACGTAACGTTAACAAAATCTGTGAAGTACCTGTGGATCCAAAATGCTCACTATACCCCTAGATAGAAGCCTTGAGGGGTCTAGTTTCTAAAATGGCATCACTTGTGAGGGGTTTCTTCTGTTTAGGTCCCTTAGCGGACCTGTAAATGCAACATGGTGCCCGCAATCTATTTCAGCCAAATTTGCTTTCCAAAATTCAAATATTGCTCCTTCTGTTGCAAGCCCTCCCATTTGTCCAAACAGAGGTTTCTGACCACATGTGGGGTATCGGCGCGCTCATAAGAAAGTGGGGAACAAGTTTTGTGGTCCATTTTGTTGTGTTATTTCTTCTAAAAGTGAATAAATTTGGGTTAGAGCAACATTTTTAGGTAAAATTTAATTTTTGCTTTTTTTCATTCCACATTGCTTTTGTTCATGTGAAGCACCTGAAGGGTTACTAAACTTCTTGAATGTGGTTTTGAGTACTTTGGGGGGTGCAGTTTTTAGAATGGGGTCACTTTTGGGTATTTTCTGTCATCTAGGCCTATCGAAGTCACTTCAAATATGATGTGGTCCCTAAAAAATGGTTTTGTTAATTTTGATGTAAAAATGAGAAATCGCTGATAAACTTTGAACTCTTCTAACTTCCTAACAAAAAAAAATTTTGTTTCCAAAATTGTGCTTATGTAAAGTAGACATGTGGGAAATGTTATTTATTAACTATTTTGTGTCACAGAAATCTCTGGTTTAACGGTATAAAAATTCAAAAGTTGAAAATTGCTAAATTTTCAAAATTTTTGCCAAATTTCAATTTTTTTCAGAAATAAACGCAAAAAATATTGTCCTAAATTTGGTACTAACATGAAGTCCAATATGTGACGAAAAAACAATCTCAGAATCACCGGGATCCGTTGAAGCGTTCCAGAGTTATAACCTCATTAAGTGACACTGGTCAGAATTGCAAAATTTGGTCTGGTCATTAAGGTTAAAATTAGCTCCGTCACTAAGGGGTTAAAAAGCACATTTCAATTAACTTTATTTTCTACTTTTTTGTGTTTTGACTTTTCTTTTTTAGCACATTTTAAGTTTTCTTTTACTTTTTCGCACAATTTATTTTTTTTTTACTTGTTTTGTTCATTTTATTTCTTTTTTTACATTTTTGTACATTTTAACAATTTTTTTGCACATTTTATTTGTTTTACATTTTTGCACATTTTAACAGCTTTGTTACTTTTTTGCACATTGTTTTTTTTTTACTTCTTTGCACATTTTACTTGTTATACTTGTTTGCACATTTTAACTTTTTTTTTTACATTTTTGCACATATTTAACTTCTTTTACATTTTTGCACATTTTAATTTTTTTTATTTTTTTGCACAATTTAACTTTTTTTTACTATTTTTGCACATTTTTACTTTTTTTTTTACTTGTTTTGTACATTTTATTTCATTTTTTTACTTTTTTGCATATTCACTTTTTTTTTTTTTTTACTTTTTCACTTAGTCCCACTGTGGGACGTGAATATTTTTTACTTTGATCACTTGTCTCATGTCCCACAAAAAAACCCCAAAGCCCTCACATGGCTACGTGGACGAAAAAAAAAAAGTTATGGCTCTTGGACTAAGGGGAAAGAAAAAAAACGAAAACGAAAGCACAATTACGATGCTGAAGTTGGTTTCTTATTCGTCCAGTTTCTTATTCGGGGCTGAAGTTGGTTTCTTATTCGTCAGTTTCTTATTCGGCAATTTAGTTTTTTCAGTTTTTTATGCATTTATCAACAAAAATGACACATGACAATAATAAAATACAATGCACTGATGAGCCCTAATATACATACACTCAAAACCAGCTGCGAAAATTATAAAACTGGCAAAAAAATGGGCATCAAAGTGGGCACCAAAGTATGTTAGTGAAAGGGTTAAATGGCTTTGGGCCACTGATCTAACACCACAATTACCTATCTAGTGATGCCCCTAATCAAACTCAAGTGTCTCCAGCCTGGCCCAAAGGGGTTCTGGGCATCAGAACTGGCATCAAAGTGGGCAAAACCCACTTTTCACAGATTTGAATAAGTAACTGGTGTTTTTGAGGGGTTAAATGGCTTTGGGCCACTGATCTCACACAACATTTACATACCTAGTGATGCCACACATCAAATTCAGATCACTCCAGCCTGGCCCAAACAGGTTCTGGGCATCAGAACTGGCATCAAAGTGGGCAAAACCCACTTTTCACAGATTTGAATAAGTAACCAGTGTTATTGAGGGGTTAAATGGCTTTGGGCCACTGATCTGACACCACATTTACATACCAAGTGATGCCACACATCAAATTCAGATCACTCCAGCCTGGCCCAAACAGGTTCTGGGCATCAGAACTGGCATCAAAGTGGGCAAAACCCACTTTTCACAGATTTGAATAAGTAACCAGTGTTTTTGAGGGGTTAAATGGCTTTGGGCCACTGATCTGACACCACATTTACATACCTAGTGATGCCACACATCAAATTCAGATCACTTCAGCCTGGCCCAAACAGGTTCTGGGCATCAGAACTGGCATCAAAGTGGGCAAAACCCCAGTTTTCACAGATTTGAATAAGTAACTGGTGTTTTTGAGGGGTTTAATGGCTTTGGGCCACTGATCTCACACAACATTTACATACCTAGTGATGCCACACATCAAATTCAGATCACTCCAGCCTGGCCCAAACAGGTTCTGGGCATCAGAACTGGCATCAAAGTGGGCAAAACCCACTTTTCACAGATTTGAATAAGTAACCAGTGTTTTTGAGGGGGTTAATGGCTTTGGGCCACTGATCTGACACCACATTTACATACCTAGTGATGCCACACATCAAATTAAGATCACTCCAGCCTGGCCCAAACAGGTTCTGGGCATCAGAACTGGCATCAAAGTGGGCAAAACCCACTTTTCACAGATTTGAATAAGTAACCAGTGTTTTTGAGGGGTTAAATGGCTTTGGGCCACTGATCTGACACCACATTTACATACCTAGTGATGCCACACATCAAATTCAGATCACTTTAGCCTGGCCCAAACAGGTTCTGGGCATCAGAACTGGCATCAAAGTGGGCAAAACCCACTTTTCACAGATTTGAATAAGTAACCAGTGTTTTTGAGGGGTTAAATGGCTTTGGGCCACTGACCTCACACCACATTTACATACCTAGTGATGCCACACATCAAATTCAGATCACTCCAGCCTGCCCAAACAGGTTCTGGGCATCAGAACTGGCATCCAAGTGGGCACACAGCCAATTTTCACAGATTTGAATAAGTAACCAGTGTTTTTGAGGGGTTAAATGGCTTTGGGCCACTGATCTCACACCACATTTACATACCTAGGGATGCCCCACATCAAACTCAGATCACTCCAGCCTGGCCCAAACAGGTTCTGGGCATCAGAACTGGCATCAAAGTGGGCAAATGGCCAGTTTTCACAGATTTGAATAAGTAACCAGTGTTTTTGAGGGGTTAAATGGCTTTGGGCCAGTGATCTCACACCACATTTACATACCTAGTGATGCCACACATCAAATTCAGATCACTCCAGCCTGGCCCAAACAGGTTCTGGGCATCAGAACTGGCATCAAAGTGGGCAAAACCCACTTTTCACAGATTTGAATAAGTAACCAGTGTTTTTGAGGGGTAAATGGCTTTGAGCCACTGATCTGACACCACATTTACATACCTAGTGATGCCACACATCAAATTCAGATAACTCCAGCCTGGCCCAAACAGGTTATGGGCATCAGAACTGGCATCAAAGTGGGCAAAACCCCAGTTTTCACAGATTTGAATAAGTAACCAGTGTTTTTGAGGGATTAAATGGCTTTGGGCCACTGATCTCACACCACATTTACATACCTAGTGATGCCACACATCAAATTCAGATCACTCCAGCCTGGCCCAAACAGGTTCTGGGCATCAGAACTGGCATCAACGTGGTAAAAATCCCAGTTTTCACAGATTTGAATAAGTAACTGGTGTTTTTGAAGGGTTAAATGGCTTTGGGCCACTGATCTCACACCACATTTACATACCTAGTGATGCCACACATCAAATTCAGATCACTCCAGCCTGGCCCAAACAGGTTCTGGGCATCAGAACTGGCATCAAAGTGGGCAAATGGCCAGTTTTCACAGATTTGAATAAGTAACCAGTGTTTTTGAGGGGTTAAATGGCTTTGGGCCAGTGATCTCACACCACATTTACATACCTAGTGATGCCACACATCAAATTCAGATCACTCCAGCCTGGCCCAAACAGGTTCTGGGCATCAGAACTGGCATCAAAGTGGGCAAAACCCACTTTTCACAGATTTGAATAAGTAACCAGTGTTTTTGAGGGGTAAATGGCTTTGAGCCACTGATCTGACACCACATTTACATACCTAGTGATGCCACACATCAAATTCAGATCACTCCAGCCTGGCCCAAACAGGTTCTGGGCATCAGAACTGGCATCAAAGTGGGCAAAACCCCAGTTTTCACAGATTTGAATAAGTAACCAGTGTTTTTGAGGGATTAAATGGCTTTGGGCCACTGATCTCACACCACATTTACATACCTAGTGATGCCACACATCAAATTCAGATCACTCCAGCCTGGCCCAAACAGGTTCTGGGCATCAGAACTGGCATCAACGTGGTAAAAATCCCAGTTTTCACAGATTTGAATAAGTAACTGGTGTTTTTGAAGGGTTAAATGGCTTTGGGCCACTGATCTCACACCACATTTACATACCTAGTGATGCCACACATCAAATTCAGATCACTCCAGCCTCGCCCAAACAGGTTCTGGGCATCAGAACTGGCATCAAAGTGGGCAAAACCCACTTTTCACAGATTTGAATAAGTAACCAGTGTTATTGAGGGGTTAAATGGCTTTGGGCCACTGATCTGACACCACATTTACATACCTAGTGATGCCACACATCAAATTCAGATCACTCCAGCCTGGCCCAAACAGGTTCTGGGCATCAGAACTGGCATCAAAGTGGGCAAAACCCACTTTTCACAGATTTGAATAAGTAACCAGTGTTTTTGAGGGGTTAAATGGCTTTGGGCCACTGATCTGACACCATATTTACATACCTAGTGATGCCACACATCAAATTCAGATCACTTCAGCCTGGCCCAAACAGGTTCTGGGCATCAGAACTGGCATCAAAGTGGGCAAAACCCCAGTTTTCACAGATTTGAATAAGTAACTGGTGTTTTTGAGGGGTTAAATGGCTTTGGGCCACTGATCTCACACCACATTTACATACCTAGTGATGCCCCATATCAAATTCAGATCCCTCCAGCCTGGCCCAAACAGGTTCTGGGCATCAGAACTGGCATCAAAGTGGGCAAAACCCCAGTTTTCACAGATTTGAATAAGTAACCAGTGTTTTTGAGGGGTTAAATGGCTTTGGGACACTGACCTCACACCACATTTACATACCTAGTGATGACACACATAAAATTCAGATCACTCCAGCCTGGCCCAAACAGGTTCTGGGCATCAGAACTGGCATCAAAGTGGTAAAAATCCCAGTTTTCACAGATTTGAATAAGTAACCAGTGTTTTTGAGGGGTTAAATGGCTTTGGGCCACTGATCTCACACCACATTTACATACCTAGTGATGCCACACATCAAATTCAGATCACTCCAGCCTGGCCCAAACAGGTTCTGGGCATCAGAACTGGCATCAAAGTGGGCAAAACCCCAGTTTTCACAGATTTGAATAAGTAACCAGTGTTTTTGAGGGGTTAAATGGCTTTGGGACACTGACCTCACACCACATTTACATACCTAGTGATGACACACATAAAATTCAGATCACTCCAGCCTGGCCCAAACAGGTTCTGGGCATCAGAACTGGCATCAAAGTGGTAAAAATCCCAGTTTTCACAGATTTGAATAAGTAACCAGTGTTTTTGAGGGGTTAAATGGCTTTGGGCCACTGATCTCACACCACATTTACATACCTAGTGATGCCACACATCAAATTCAGATCACTCCAGCCTGGCCCAAACAGGTTCTGGGCATCAGAACTGGCATCAAAGTGGGCAAAACCCACTTTTCACAGATTTGAATAAGTAACTGGTGTTTTTGAGGGGTTAAATGGCTTTGGGCCACTGATCTCACACAACATTTACATACCTAGTGATGCCACACATCAAATTCAGATCACTCCAGCCTGGCCCAAACAGGTTCTGGGCATCAGAACTGGCATCAAAGTGGGCAAAACCCACTTTTCACAGATTTGAATAAGTAACCAGTGTTATTGAGGGGTTAAATGGCTTTGGGCCACTGATCTGACACCACATTTACATACCAAGTGATGCCACACATCAAATTCAGATCACTCCAGCCTGGCCCAAACAGGTTCTGGGCATCAGAACTGGCATCAAAGTGGGCAAAACCCACTTTTCACAGATTTGAATAAGTAACCAGTGTTTTTGAGGGGTTAAATGGCTTTGGGCCACTGATCTGACACCACATTTACATACCTAGTGATGCCACACATCAAATTCAGATCACTTCAGCCTGGCCCAAACAGGTTCTGGGCATCAGAACTGGCATCAAAGTGGGCAAAACCCCAGTTTTCACAGATTTGAATAAGTAACTGGTGTTTTTGAGGGGTTAAATGGCTTTGGGCCACTGATCTCACACAACATTTACATACCTAGTGATGCCACACATCAAATTCAGATCATTCCAGCCTGGCCCAAACAGGTTCTGGGCATCAGAACTGGCATCAAAGTGGGCAAAACCCACTTTTCACAGATTTGAATAAGTAACCAGTGTTTTTGAGGGGGTTAATGGCTTTGGGCCACTGATCTGACACCACATTTACATACCTAGTCATGCCACACATCAAATTAAGATCACTCCAGCCTGGCCCAAACAGGTTCCGGGCATCAGAACTGGCATCAAAGTGGGCAAAACCCACTTTTCACAGATTTGAATAAGTAACCAGTGTTTTTGAGGGGTTAAATGGCTTTGGGCCACTGATCTGACACCACATTTACATACCTAGTGATGCCACACATCAAATTCAGATCACTTTAGCCTGGCCCAAACAGGTTCTGGGCATCAGAACTGGCATCAAAGTGGGCAAAACCCACTTTTCACAGATTTGAATAAGTAACCAGTGTTTTTGAGGGGTTAAATGGCTTTGGGCCACTGACCTCACACCACATTTACATACCTAGTGATGCCACACATCAAATTCAGATCACTCCAGCCTGCCCAAACAGGTTCTGGGCATCAGAACTGGCATCCAAGTGGGCACACAGCCAATTTTCACAGATTTGAATAAGGAACCAGTGTTTTTGAGGGGTTAAATGGCTTTGGGCCACTGATCTCACACCACATTTACATACCTAGGGATGCCCCACATCAAACTCAGATCACTCCAGCCTGGCCCAAACAGGTTCTGGGCATCAGAACTGGCATCAAAGTGGGCAAATGGCCAGTTTTCACAGATTTGAATAAGTAACCAGTGTTTTTGAGGGGTTAAATGGCTTTGGGCCAGTGATCTCACACCACATTTACATACCTAGTGATGCCACACATCAAATTCAGATCACTCCAGCCTGGCCCAAACAGGTTATGGGCATCAGAACTGGCATCAAAGTGGGCAAAACCCACTTTTCACAGATTTGAATAAGTAACCAGTGTTTTTGAGGGGTAAATGGCTTTGAGCCACTGATCTGACACCACATTTACATACCTAGTGATGCCACACATCAAATTCAGATAACTCCAGCCTGGCCCAAACAGGTTCTGGGCATCAGAACTGGCATCAAAGTGGGCAAAACCCCAGTTTTCACAGATTTGAATAAGTAACCAGTGTTTTTGAGGGATTAAATGGCTTTGGGCCACTGATCTCACACCACATTTACATACCTAGTGATGCCACACATCAAATTCAGATCACTCCAGCCTGGCCCAAACAGGTTCTGGGCATCAGAACTGGCATCAACGTGGTAAAAATCCCAGTTTTCACAGATTTGAATAAGTAACTGGTGTTTTTGAAGGGTTAAATGGCTTTGGGCCACTGATCTCACACCACATTTACATACCTAGTGATGCCACACATCAAATTCAGATCACTCCAGCCTGGCCCAAACAGGTTCTGGGCATCAGAACTGGCATCAAAGTGGGCAAATGGCCAGTTTTCACAGATTTGAATAAGTAACCAGTGTTTTTGAGGGGTTAAATGGCTTTGGGCCAGTGATCTCACACCACATTTACATACCTAGTGATGCCACACATCAAATTCAGATCACTCCAGCCTGGCCCAAACAGGTTCTGGGCATCAGAACTGGCATCAAAGTGGGCAAAACCCACTTTTCACAGATTTGAATAAGTAACCAGTGTTTTTGAGGGGTTAAATGGCTTTGGGCCACTGATCTGACACCACATTTACATACCTAGTGATGCCACACATCAAATTCAGATCACTTCAGCCTGGCCCAAACAGGTTCTGGGCATCAGAACTGGCATCAAAGTGGGCAAAACCCCAGTTTTCACAGATTTGAATAAGTAACTGGTGTTTTTGAGGGGTTAAATGGCTTTGGGCCACTGATCTCACACCACATTTACATACCTAGTGATGCCACACATCAAATTCAGATCACTCCAGCCTGGCCCAAACAGGTTCTGGGCATCAGAACTGGCATCAAAGTGGGCAAAACCCCAGTTTTCACAGATTTGAATAAGTAACTGGTGTTTTTGAGGGGTTAAATGGCTTTGCACCACTGATCTCACACCACATTTACATACCTAGTGATGACACACATAAAATGCAGATCACTTTAGCCTGGCCCAAACAGGTTCTGGGCATCAGAACTGGCATCAAAGTGGGCAAAACCCACTTTTCACAGATTTGAATAAGTAACCAGTGTTTTTGAGGGGTTAAATGGCTTTGGGCCACTGACCTCACACCACATTTACATACCTAGTGATGCCACACATCAAATTCAGATCACTCCAGCCTGGCACAAACAGGTTCTGGGCATCAGAACTGGCATCAAAGTGGGCAAAACCCCAGTTTTCACAGATTTGAATAACTAACCAGTGTTTTTGAGGGGTTAAATGGCTTTGGGCCACTGATTTCACACCACATTTACATACCTAGGGATGTCCCACATCAAAATCAGATCACTCCAGCCTGGCCCAAACAGGTTCTGGGCATCAGAACTGGCATCAAAGTGGGCAAATGGCCAGTTTTCACAGATTTGAATAAGTAACCAGTGTTTGTGAGGGGTTAAATGGCTTTGGGCCACTGATCTCACACCACATTTACATACCTAGTGATGCCACACATCAAATTCAGATCACTCCAGCCTGGCCCAAACAGGTTCTGGGCATCAGAACTGGCATCAACGTGGTAAAAATCCCAGTTTTCACAGATTTGAATAAGTAACTGGTGTTTTTGAAGGGTTAAATGGCTTTGGGCCACTGATCTCACACCACATTTACATACCTAGTGATGCCACACATCAAATTCAGATCACTCCAGCCTGTTTGGGCCAGGCTGGAGTGATCTGAATTTTATGTGTGTCATCACTAGGTATGTAAATGTGGTGTGAGATCAGTGGCCCAAAGCCATTTAACCCATCAAAAACACCAGTTACTTATTCAAATCTGTGAAAACTGGGATTTTTACCACTTTGATGCCAGTTCTGATGCCCAGAACCTGTTTGGGCCAGGCTGGAGTGATCTGAATTTGATGTGTGGCATCACTAGGTATGTAAATGTGGTGTGAGGTCAGTGGCCCAAAGCCATTTAACCCCTCAAAAACACCAGTTACTTATTCAAATCTGTGAAAAGTGGGTTTTGGCCACTTTGATGCCAGTTCTGATGCCCAGAACCTGTTTGGGCCAGGCTGGAGTGATCTGAATTTGATGTGTGGCATCACTAGGTATGTAAATGTGGTGTCATATCAGTGGTCCAAAGCCATTTAACCCCTCAAAAACACTGGTTACTTATTCAAATCTGTGAAAAGTGGGTTTTGCCCACTTTGATGCCAGTTCTGATGCCCAGAACCTGTTTGGGCCAGGCTGGAGTGATCTGAATTTGATGTGTGGCATCACTATCACTAGGTATGTAAATGTGGTGTGAGGTCAGTGGCCCAAAGCCATTTAACCCCTCAAAAACACTGGTTACTTATTCAAATCTGTGAAAACTGGGTTTTTGCCCACTTTGATGCCAGTTCTGATGCCCAGAACCTGTTTGGGCCAGGCTGGAGAGATCTGAATTTGATGTGAGGCATCACTAGGTATGTAAATGTGGTGTGAGGTCAGTGGCCCAAAGCCATTTAACCCCTCAAAAACACTGGTTACTTATTAAAATCTGTGAAAAGTGGGTTTTGCCCACTTTGATGCCAGTTCTACTGCCCAGAACCTGTTTGGGCCAGGCTGGAGTGATCTGAATTTTATGTGTGGCATCACTAGGTATGTAAATGTGGTGTGAGGTCAGTGGCCCAAAACCATTTAACCCCTCAAAAACACTGGTTACTTATTCAAATCTGTGAAAACTGGGGTTTTGCCCACTTTGATGCCAGTTCTGATGCGCAGAACCTGTTTGGGCCAGGCTGGAGTGATCTGAATTTGATGTGTGGCATCACTAGGTATGTAAATGTGGTGTCAGATCAGTGGCCCAAAGCCATTTAACCCCTCAAAAACACTGGTTACTTATTCAAATCTGTGAAAAGTGGGTTTTGCCCACTTTGATGCCAGTTCTGATGCCCAGAACCTGTTTGGGCCAGGCTGGAGTGATCTGAATTTGATGTGTGGCATCACTAGGTATGTAAATGTGGTGTGAGGTCAGTGGCCCAAAGCCATTTAACCCCTCAAAAACACTGGTTACTTTTTCAAATCTGTGAAAACTGGGGTTTTGCCCACTTTGATGCCAGTTCTGATGCCCAGAACCTGTTTGGGCCAGGCTGGAGTGATCTGAATTTGATGTGTGGCATCACTAGGTATGTAAATGTGGTGTGAGATCAGTGGCCCAAAGCCATTTAACCCCTCAAAAACACTGGTTACTTATTCAAATCTGTGAAAACTGGGATTTTTACCACTTTGATGCCAGTTCTGATGCCCAGAACCTGTTTGGGCCAGGCTGGAGCGATCTGAATTTGATGTGTGGCATCACTAGGTATGTAAATGTGGTGTGAGGTCAGTGACCCAAAGCCATTTAACCCCTCAAAAACACTGGTTACTTATTCAAATCTGTGAAAACTGGGATTTTTACCACTTTGATGCCAGTTCTGATGCCCAGAACCTGTTTGGGCCAGGCTGGAGAGATCTGAATTTGATGTGTGGCATCACTAGGTATGTAAATGTGGTGTGAGGTCAGTGGCCCAAAGCCATTTAACTCCTCAAAAACACTGGTTACTTATTCAAATCTGTGAAAACTGGGATTTTTACCACTTTGATGCCAGTTCTGATGCCCAGAACCTGTTTGGGCCAGGCTGGAGTGATCTGAATTTGATGTGTGGCATCACTTGGTATGTAAATGTGGTGTGAGATCAGTGGCCCAAAGCCATTTAACCCCTCAAAAACACTGGTTACTTATTCAAATCTGTGAAAACTGGGATTTTTACCACTTTGATGCCAGTTCTGATGCCCAGAACCTGTTTGGGCCAGGCTGAAGTGATCTGCATTTGATGTGTGGCATCACTAGGTATGTAAATGTGGTGTGAGATCAGTGGCCCAAAGCCATTTAACCCTTCAAAAACACCAGTTACTTATTCAAATCTGTGAAAACTGGGATTTTTACCACTTTGATGCCAGTTCTGATGCCCAGAACCTGTTTGGGCCAGGCTAAAGTGATCTGAATTTGATGTGTGGCATCACTAGGTATGTAAATGTGGTGTGAGATCAGTGGCCCAAAGCCATTTAACCCCTCAAAAACACCAGTTACTTATTCAAATCTGTGAAAAGTGGGTTTTGCCCACTTTGATGCCAGTTCTGATGCCCAGAACCTGTTTGGGCCAGGCTAAAGTGATCTGAATTTGATGTGTGGCATCACTTGGTATGTAAATGTGGTGTGAGATCAGTGGCCCAAAGCCATTTAACCCCTCAAAAACACTGGTTACTTTTTCAAATCTGTGAAAACTGGGGTTTTGCCCACTTTGATGCCAGTTCTGATGCCCAGAACCTGTTTGGGCCAGGCTGGAGTGATCTGAATTTGATGTGTGGCATCACTAGGTATGTAAATGTGGTGTGAGATCAGTGGCCCAAAGCCATTTAACCCCTCAAAAACACTGGTTACTTATTCAAATCTGTGAAAACTGGGATTTTTACCACTTTGATGCCAGTTCTGATGCCCAGAACCTGTTTGGGCCAGGCTGTAGAGATCTGAATTTGATGTGTGGCATCACTAGGTATGTAAATGTGGTGTGAGGTCAGTGACCCAAAGCCATTTAACCCCTCAAAAACACTGGTTACATATTCAAATCTGTGAAAACTGGGATTTTTACCACTTTGATGCCAGTTCTGATGCCCAGAACCTGTTTGGGCCAGGCTGGAGTGATCTGAATTTGATGTGTGGCATCACTTGGTATGTAAATGTGGTGTGAGATCAGTGGCCCAAAGCCATTTAACCCCTCAAAAACACTGGTTACTTATTCAAATCTGTGAAAACTGGGATTTTTACCACTTTGATGCCAGTTCTGATGCCCAGAACCTGTTTGGGCCAGGCTGGAGTGATCTGAATTTGATGTGTGGCATCACTAGGTATGTAAATGTGGTGTCAGATCAGTGGCCCAAAGCCATTTAACTCCTCAAAAACACTGGTTACTTATTCAAATCTGTGAAAACTGGGGTTTTGCCCACTTTGATGCCAGTTCTGATGCCCAGAACCTGTTTGGGCCAGGCTAAAGTGATCTGAATTTGATGTGTGGCATCACTAGGTATGTAAATGTGGTGTGAGATCAGTGGCCCAAAGCCATTTAACCCCTCAAAAACACCAGTTACTTATTCAAATCTGTGAAATCTGGGGTTTTGCCCACTTTGATGCCAGTTCTGATGCCCAGAACCTGTTTGGGCCAGGCTGGAGAGATCTGAATTTGATGTGAGGCATCACTAGGTATGTAAATGTGGTGTGAGGTCAGTGGCCCAAAGCCATTTAACCCCTCAAAAACACTGGTTACTTATTCAAATCTGTGAAAACTGGGATTTTTACCACTTTGATGCCAGTTCTGATGCCCAGAACCTGTTTGGGCCAGGCTGGAGTGATCTGAATTTGATGTGTGGCATCACTTGGTATGTAAATGTGGTGTGAGATCAGTGGCCCAAAGCCATTTAACCCCTCAAAAACACTGGTTACTTATTCAAATCTGTGAAAACTGGGATTTTTACCACTTTGATGCCAGTTCTGATGCCCAGAACCTGTTTGGGCCAGGCTGGAGTGATCTGAATTTGATGTGTGGCATCACTAGGTATGTAAATGTGGTGTCAGATCAGTGGCCCAAAGCCATTTAACCCCTCAAAAACACTGGTTACTTATTCAAATCTGTGAAAACTGGGGTTTTGCCCACTTTGATGCCAGTTCTGATGCCCAGAACCTGTTTGGGCCAGGCTAAAGTGATCTGAATTTGATGTGTGGCATCACTAGGTATATAAATGTGGTGTGAGATCAGTGGCCCAAAGCCATTTAACCCCTCAAAAACACCAGTTACTTATTCAAATCTGTGAAAACTGGGGTTTTGCCCACTTTGATGCCAGTTCTGATGCCCAGAACCTGTTTGGGCCAGGCTGGAGAGATCTGAATTTGATGTGAGGCATCACTAGGTATGTAAATGTGGTGTGAGGTCAGTGGCCCAAAGCCATTTAACCCCTCAAAAACACTGGTTACTTATTCAAATCTGTGAAAAGTGGGTTTTGCCCACTTTGATGCCAGTTCTGATGCCCAGAACCTGTTTGAGCCAGGCTGGAGTGATCTGAATTTGATGTGTGTCATCACTAGGTATGTAAATGTGGTGTGAGGTCAGTGGCCCAAAGCCATTTAACCCCTCAAAAACACTGGTTACTTATTCAAATCTGTGAAAGAAGGGAATTTTGTTACTTACCGTAAATTCCTTTTCTTCTAGCTCTTATTGGGAGACCCAGACGATTGGGGTATAGCTACTGCCCTCTGGAGGCCACACAAAGCACTACATCAAAAGTGCAAGGCCCCTCCCCCTCTGGCTATACCCCCCCCGTGGTATCACGGGTTCTCCAGTTTTAGTGCCAAAGCAAGAAGGAGGAAGCCAATAACTGGTTTAAACAAATTAACTCCGAATAACATCGGAGAACTGAAAAAACCGTTCAACATGAACAACATGTGTACCCGCAAACAACAAAAAAACATCCCGAAGGACAACAGGGCGGGTGCTGGGTCTCCCAATAAGAGCTAGAAGAAAAGGAATTTACGGTAAGTAACAAAATTCCCTTCTTCTTCAGCGCTCTATTGGGAGACCCAGACGATTGGGACGTCCAAAAGCTGTCCCTGGGTGGGTAAAGAAATACCTCATGTTAGAGCTGCAAAACAGCCCTCCCCTACGGGGGTGTCACTGCCGCCTGCAGGACTCTTCTACCTAAGCTGGCATCCGCCGAAGCATAGGTATGCACCTGATAATGCTTGGTGAAAGTGTGCAGACTGGACCAGGTAGCTGCCTGGCACACCTGTTGAGCCGAAGCCTGGTGACGAAATGCCCAGGACGCACCCACGGCTCTGGTTGAGTGGGCTTTTAGCCCTGAAGGAACCGGAAGCCCCGCAGAACGGTAGGCCTCTAGAATTGGTTCTTTGATCCATCGAGCCAGGGTGGCTTTAGAAGCCTGCAACCCCTTGCGCGGACCAGCGACAAGGACAAAAAGTGCATCGGCACGGCGCATGGGCGCCGTTCGGGAAATGTAGATTCTGAGTGCTCTCACCAGATCTAACAAACGTAAGTCCTTTTCATACCGGTGAACCGGATGAGGACAAAAAGAAGGCAAGGATATATCCTGATTAAGATGAAAAGAGGATACGACCTTAGGGAGAAACTCCGGAATAGGGCGCAGCACTACCTTGTCCTGGTGGAACACCAGGAAGGGAGCCTTGGATGACAGAGCTGCCAGCTCAGACACTCGCCGAAGCGATGTGATCGCAACAAGAAACGCCACTTTCTGTGACAGCCGAGAAAAGGAAACTTCCTTCAGAGGCTCGAAGGGCGGCTTCTGGAGAGCAACTAGTACCCTGTTCAGATCCCATGGATCTAACGGCCGCTTGTACGGGGGCACAATATGACAGACCCCCTGCAGGAACGTGCGCACCTTAGAAAGACGTGCTAGACGCTTCTGAAAAAACACGGATAGTGCCGAAACTTGCCCTTTAAGGGAGCTGAGCGACAAGCCCTTTTCTAACCCCGATTGCAGGAAGGAAAGAAACTTGGGCAATGCAAATGGCCAGGGAGACACTCCCTGAGCAGAGCACCAGGACAAGAAAATCTTCCACGTTCTGTGGTAGATCTTAGCCGAATTCGACTTTCTAGCTTGTCTCATTGTGGCAACGACTCCCTGAGATAATCCAGCAGATGCTAGGATCCAGGACTCAATGGCCACACAGTCAGGTTCAGGGCCGCAGAATTCTGATGGAAAAACGGCCCTTGGGACAGTAAGTCTGGTCGGTCTGGCAGTGACCACGGTCGACCGATCGTGAGATGCCACAGATCCGGATACCACGACCTCCTCGGCCAGTCTGGAGCGACGAGTATGATGCGGCTGCACTCGGATCTGATCTTGCGTAGCACTCTGGGCAAGAGCGCCAGAGGCGGAAACACGTATGGGAGCTGAAACTGCGACCAATCTTGAACCAAGGCGTCTGCCGCCAGAGCTCTTTGATCGCGCGACCTCGCCATGAATGCCGGGACCTTGTTGTTGTGCCGGGATGCCATTAGGTCGACGTCCGGCACTCCCCAGCGGCGACAGATTTCCTGAAACACGTCCGGGTGAAGGGACCATTCCCCTGCGTCCATGCCCTGGCGACTGAGGAAGTCTGCTTCCCAGTTTTCTACGCCTGGGATGTGAACCGCGGATATGGTGGATGCTCTGTCCTCCACCCACATTAGAATGCGCCGGACTTCTTGGAAGGCTTGCCGACTGCGCGTCCCTCCTTGGTGGTTGATGTATGCCACCGCTGTGGAGTTGTCCGATTGGATTCGGATCTGCTTTCCTTCCAGCCACTGTTGGAAGGCCAGTAGAGCAAGATACACTGCTCTGATCTCCAGAACATTGATCTGAAGGGTGGACTCCTGCGGAGTCCACGTCCCCTGAGCCCTGTGGTGGAGAAATACTGCTCCCCACCCTGACAGACTCGCATCTGTCGTGACTACTGCCCAGGATGGGGGCAGGAAGGATCTTCCCTGAGACAATGAGGTGGGAAGGAGCCACCATTGTAGGGAGTCCTTGGCCGTCTGGGAAAGCGAGACTTTCCTGTCCAGGGACGTTGACTTCCCGTCCCATTGGCGGAGAATGTCCCATTGAAGTGGGCGCAGATGAAACTGCGCAAAGGGAACTGCTTCCATGGCTGCCACCATCTTCCCTAGGAAATGCATGAGGCGCCGCAAGGGATGCAACTGGCCCTGCAGAAGAGATTGCACCCCTGTCTGTAGTGACCGCTGCTTGTTCAGCGGAAGCTTCACTATCGCTGCTAGAGTATGAAACTCCATGCCAAGATACGTTAGTGATTGAGTCGGTGATAGGATCGACTTTGGAAAGTTGATGATCCATCCGAAAGACTGTAGGGTCTCCAGCGTAGCATTCAGGCTGTGCTGACATGCCTCTTGAGAGGGAGCTTTGACCAGTAAATCGTCTAGGTAAGGGATCACCGAGTGTCCCTGAGAGTGCAAGACTGCTACCACCGCCGCCATGACCTTGGTGAAGACCCGTGGGGCTGTCGCCAGACCAAATGGCAGAGCTACGAACTGAAAATGGTCGTCTCCTATCACAAAACGTAGAAAACGTTGATGTTCTGTAGCAATTGGCACGTGGAGATAAGCATCTTTGATGTCTATTGAGGCAAGGAAGTCTCCTCTGGACATTGAGGCAATGACAGAACGCAGGGTTTCCATCCGGAACTTCCTGGCGTGCACATGTTTGTTGAGCCGTTTTAGGTCCAGAACAGGACGGAACGAGCCGTCCTTTTTTGGAACCACAAAGAGATTGGAGTAAAACCCTTGCCCTTGTTCCTGAGGAGGGACTGGGATCACCACTCCTTCCGCTCTTAGGGAGTCCACCGCCTGCAGCAGAGCATCTGCTCGGTCTGGATGTGGGGAGGTTCTGAAGAACCGAGCTGGAGGACGAGAATTGAACTCGATTCTGTACCCGCGAGACAAAATGTCCGTCACCCACCGGTCTTTGACCTGTGACATCCAAATGCCGGAAAAGCGGGAGAGCCTGCCCCCGACCGGCGATGCGGAGGGAGGGGGCTGGAAGTCATGAGGTAGCCGCTTTGGAAGCGGTACCTCCATTTGCTTTCTTGGGGCGCGTGTGAGCCCGCCACGAATCTGAGTTTCTTTGCGTCCTCTGAGTCCCTTTGGACGAGGTAAATGGTGTCTTGCCCGAACCTCGAAAGGACTGAAACCTCTGCTGCCACTTTTTCTGCTGAGGTTTGGTTGTTCTGGGTTGTGGTAAAGAGGAGTCTTTACCCTTGGACTGCTTAATGATATCAGCCAATGGCTCGCCAAACAGTCTATCTCTAGATAAAGGCAAACTGGTTAAACATTTTTTGGAACCAGCATCTGCTTTCCAGTCCTTTAACCACAAGGCTCTGCGCAAAACTACCGAATTGGCGGACGCCATTGAGGTGCGACTGGTAGATTCTAGGACCGCATTGATAGCGTAAGACGCAAACGCCGACATCTGCGTGGTAAGGTGCGCCACTTGCGGCACTGCTGGATGTATGATAGCATCCACTTTTGCTAAGCCAGCTGAAATAGCCTGGAGTGCCCATACGGCTGCGAATGCCGGAGCAAACGACGCGCCGATAGCTTCATAGACAGATTTTAACCAAAGGTCCATCTGTCTGTCATTGGCATCTTTAAGTGAAGCGCCATCCTCCACTGCAACTATAGACCTAGCTGCGAGTTTGGAAATCGGGGGGTCTACCTTTGGACACTGTGTCCAGCGCTTGACCACCTCAGGGGGGAAAGGGAAACGCGTATCTTTAGATCGTTTAGAGAAACGCCTTTCTGGGTGAGCGTCGTGCTTCTGGATTGATTCTCTGAAGTCAGCGTGATCCAACAAAGCACTCAATTTACGCTTGGGATAAAGGAAACGAAACTTCTCCTGCTCCGCAGCCGCCTCTTCTGCTGAAGGGGCTGGGGGAGAAATATCCAACAGCCTATTGATGGCTGAGATAAGGTCGTTTACCATGGCATCCCCATCAGGGGTATCCAGGTTGAGAGGGGTTCCAGGAATGGATTCCTGATCACTCTCATCAGACACATCACAGGGAGACTGATTGCGCTGAGACCCTGAGCAGTGTGATGACGTCGAGGGCCTTTCCCAGCGAGCTCGCTTAGGGTGGCTGGGGCTATCATCTGAGTCATAATCCTCGGCCTGTGAAGCCGGGGACCCCCCTGTGGGCTGGATTAATTCCAAGTGAGGGGGACCTGAGGACAGAGGCCTCGCCGTGTCCAAAGACTGAGCCCCATGCATAGATTGCAAGGTTTCAAGGATTTTTGCCATAGACACAGACATATTATCCGCAAAAACTGCAAAGTCTGTCCCTGTCACCGGGGCAGGACTTACAAGCGTCTCAGCCTGGGTCACTACCCCTCCTGACTCCGGCTGGCGAAGCAGCACCGGGTCGGAGCATTGCACACAATGGGAGCCTGCTGGTAGATTAGCCCCACATGCAGCACACACAGCCCTGGCCTTGGCAGCCTTGCGTTTTGAGGATGGCATGTTGCTGCTTCCACAGAGTGATCTGGGAGATGCAGCCAGAAGCGACCTCACAGTGCAAGAAATACAATATCTATATATCTGTACAGTACACCGATACACCGTGAGGCACTAGAGGGACCAGCACAGACAAATCGCTTACCGCCCGCTTAAAAAGCGGGTGTGTGGTCGCCAGATAGCCCCTAGTCCAGGTCTCCCAGAGCCTTGCGTCCTTCCTCCAGCCAGACTGCATGTAATGGCTGCCGGCGTCTGAGAGAGAAGGGGGGCGGGCCCTGGGCGTTCCTGGCTAAGAGCGGGAAGCCTGCTTCCCTCTGTGCCTAGTGTGAGGGCTGGAGCATGTAAATCAGGCTCCAGCCCTCGTCGCTGCTAGCGAACAGCGTCTCTCCCCTACCCTGAATGACAGGGTGGGGGCGGGAACGAATCGGAGCTGCCGGCGTCCTAGGCCCAAAAAGCCGGGGACTCAATTTATAACCGCCGCCGCCGTAAAAGCGCGGACGGCGGATCCCCGGCGCACCACAAGTCACAGCAGCGCGGCCCGGTCCAGAGGGGGTCGGCGCTGCGTTCCCATACACAAAAAATCCCCCAGTAATCTGTAGGGACACTAACTCCAACGTTGCGGTCCCCGGCGCACTACTACACCCAGCCAGCCCGGAGTGTGTCTGTGCCTGCCGGGGACACAGAGTACCTGTATGATGCAGGGCCTGTCCCTGATCGTACTCCTGCTCCGTCTCCATCAGGTTCTAATGGGTCTGTGGATGGAGCCCGGCGTCAGAGCTGAGAGGCCGGCAGGATCCCACTTCCACAGAGCCCTACCAGGGGATGTGGAAGGAAAACAGCATGTGGGCTCCAGCCCTGTACCAGCAATAGGTACCTCAACCTTACAACACCATCCAGGGGTGAGAAGGGAGCATGCTGGGGACACTATATGTGTCCTCTTTTCTTCCATCCGAAATAGTCAGCAGCTACTGCTGACTAAAATCTGTGGAGCTATGCATGGAATGTCTGACCTCCTTCGCACACAAAGCTAAAACTGGAGAACCCGTGATACCACGGGGGGGGTATAGCCAGAGGGGGAGGGGCCTTGCACTTTTGATGTAGTGCTTTGTGTGGCCTCCAGAGGGCAGTAGCTATACCCCAATCGTCTGGGTCTCCCAATAGAGCGCTGAAGAAAGTGGGTTTTGCCCACTTTGATGCCAGTTCTACTGCCCAGAACCTGTTTGGGCCAGGCTGGAGTGATCTGAATTTTATGTGTGGCATCACTAGGTATGTAAATGTGGTGTGAGGTCAGTGGCCCAAAACCATTTAACCCCTCAAAAACACTGGTTACTTATTCAAATCTGTGAAAACTGGGGTTTTGCCCACTTTGATGCCAGTTCTGATGCCCAGAACCTGTTTGGGCCAGGCTGGAGTGATCTGAATTTGATGTGTGGCATCACTAGGTATGTAAATGTGGTGTCAGATCAGTGGCCCAAAGCCATTTAACCCCTCAAAAACACTGGTTACTTATTCAAATCTGTGAAAAGTGGGTTTTGCCCACTTTGATGCCAGTTCTGATGCCCAGAACCTGTTTGGGCCAGGCTGGAGTGATCTGAATTTGATGTGTGGCATCACTAGGTATGTAAATGTGGTGTGAGGTCAGTGGCCCAAAGCCATTTAACCCCTCAAAAACACTGGTTACTTTTTCAAATCTGTGAAAACTGGGGTTTTGCCCACTTTGATGCCAGTTCTGATGCCCAGAACCTGTTTGGGCCAGGCTGGAGTGATCTGAATTTGATGTGTGGCATCACTAGGTATGTAAATGTGGTGTGAGATCAGTGGCCCAAAGCCATTTAACCCCTCAAAAACACTGGTTACTTATTCAAATCTGTGAAAACTGGGATTTTTACCACTTTGATGCCAGTTCTGATGCCCAGAACCTGTTTGGGCCAGGCTGGAGAGATCTGAATTTGATGTGTGGCATCACTAGGTATGTAAATGTGGTGTGAGGTCAGTGACCCAAAGCCATTTAACTCCTCAAAAACACTGGTTACTTATTCAAATCTGTGAAAACTGGGATTTTTACCACTTTGATGCCAGTTCTGATGCCCAGAACCTGTTTGGGCCAGGCTGGAGAGATCTGAATTTGATGTGTGGCATCACTAGGTATGTAAATGTGGTGTGAGGTCAGTGGCCCAAAGCCATTTAACCCCTCAAAAACACTGGTTACTTATTCAAATCTGTGAAAACTGGGATTTTTACCACTTTGATGCCAGTTCTGATGCCCAGAACCTGTTTGGGCCAGGCTGGAGTGATCTGAATTTGATGTGTGGCATCACTTGGTATGTAAATGTGGTGTGAGATCAGTGGCCCAAAGCCATTTAACCCCTCAAAAACACTGGTTACTTATTCAAATCTGTGAAAACTGGGATTTTTACCACTTTGATGCCAGTTCTGATGCCCAGAACCTGTTTGGGCCAGGCTGGAGTGATCTGAATTTGATGTGTGGCATCACTAGGTATGTAAATGTGGTGTCAGATCAGTGGCCCAAAGCCATTTAACCCCTCAAAAACACTGGTTACTTATTCAAATCTGTGAAAACTGGGGTTTTGCCCACTTTGATGCCAGTTCTGATGCCCAGAACCTGTTTGGGCCAGGCTAAAGTGATCTGAATTTGATGTGTGGCATCACTAGGTATGTAAATGTGGTGTGAGATCAGTGGCCCAAAGCCATTTAACCCCTCAAAAACACCAGTTACTTATTCAAATCTGTGAAAACTGGGGTTTTGCCCACTTTGATGCCAGTTCTGATGCCCAGAACCTGTTTGGGCCAGGCTAAAGTGATCTGAATTTGATGTGTGGCATCACTAGGTATGTAAATGTGGTGTGAGATCAGTGGCCCAAAGCCATTTAACCCCTCAAAAACACTGGTTACTTATTCAAATCTGTGAAAACTGGGTTTTTGCCCACTTTGATGCCAGTTCTGATGCCCAGAACCTGTTTGGGCCAGGCTAAAGTGATCTGAATTTGATGTGTGGCATCACTAGGTATGTAAATGTGGTGTGAGATCAGTGGCCCAAAGCCATTTAACCCCTCAAAAACACTGGTTACTTATTCAAATCTGTGAAAACTGGGGTTTTGCCCACTTTGATGCCAGTTCTGATGCCCAGAACCTGTTTGGGCCAGGCTGTAGTGATCTGAATTTGATGTGTGGCATCACTAGGTATGTAAATGTGGTGTGAGATCAGTGGCCCAAAGCCATTTAACCCCTCAAAAACACTGGTTACTTATTCAAATCTGTGAAAACTGGGGTTTTGCCCACTTTGATGCCAGTTCTGATGCCCAGAACCTGTTTGGGCCAGGCTGTAGTGATTTGAATTTGATGTGTGGCATCACTAGATATGTAAATGTGGTGTGAGATCAGTGGCCCAAAGCCATTTAACCCCTCAAAAACACCAGTTACTTATTCAAATCTGTGAAAATTGGCTGTGTGCCCACTTTGATGCCAGTTTTGATGCCCAGAACCCCTTTGGGCCAGGCTGGAGACACTTGAGTTTGATTAGAGGCATCACTAGATATGCAATTTTGGTGTTAGATCAGTGGCCCAAAGCCATTTAACCCTTTCACTAACATACTTCGGTGCCCACTTTGATGCCCATTTTTTTGCCAGTTTTTTAATTTTCGCAGCTGGTTTTGAGTGTATGTATATTAGGGCTCATCAGTGCATTGTATTTTATTATTGTCATGTGTCATTTTTGTTGATAAATGCATAAAAAACTGAAAAAACTAAATTGCCGAATAAGAAACTGACGAATAAGAAACCAACTTCAGCCCCGAATAAGAAACTGCACGAATAAGAAACCAACTTCAGCATCGTAGCACAATTACAGTATGTCAAGTCTCAGGTTAGTGAAGGGGTTAAGTATGAAACAAGTGGCAGCTGCTATATTGTATATAAAGGGAAACAATAGAAAAGAAAAGCTAACCTATATTTTTATCATTTTCATTACTAAACTACACAAACTGCTGTGTTTGAAGGAGGAGAGCCGCATTACACCACAGCCGGTCACTGCGCCGCCATCATTTCTTCCTCACAGAATCAGACATCACCCTCAGCGAAGGATGTGAGGTGAATGGGCGGGAAAAACTCGACAGTGACGTCACGCATTGTGGGCGGAGACTTCAGCTGTCCCGCGGTGGCTTCGCGAGGACGTAACCAAGCAAGCCGTTGCTAAGGAAGAGGCTGTGGGCGCGCAGTGGCTGTTGGGAATAGCTAACAAACGTTAGTTCCCATGGTAACACCGGACGCGCTGACTTTTTTTGAGGAGGTGAGTAAAATGCTGCCAAAACTAGAACAAAAGCAGCAAATAGAAGACATGAGAAACCAAGAAAGTGAGAATAAGGAGAATGTGGAGACCCCACGAGTGACGGGGACAGCAGACAAGAGACTGCCCGGTAGGTATTATACACACAAAGCTCTAACAGAGTGTTAGCCACAACAGCCAATCACATCATTGCTTTCTTTTTCAAGACTGAAAGCTGGATTCTGATTGGTTCTTGTGCTGACACTTTTGATTGTTTTTTTTATCCATCTATGAGTTTTTGTTTTTGCCCTGGTCCAGTATTTGGGGTGAGACCGGGGGTTTTGCGGTGACCGTGGGGTCAGTCACAACATTTTTTTGTCCAGTTCCTGCATAATTGAAAAGTACCCTGCAAAACTACTGCATCTATGTCTGGAAGAAAATATTCACCCACCTTACTTAAAGGGGTTGTCCACTACTTTTACATTGATGACTTATCCTTAGGGTAGGTGAATACTGTCCGACACCCTGCACCCCAGCCAATCAGCTGCGCTCAGTGCTGGCGGCGGCAAGAAATCCTCAGCTCCAGAGCTGCCCCGTTTTCTGATAGCATCCGCTGCCAACTACTTCACATCCACCTCCCATTCAAGTCAATATTCGTGCAGTACCCGGCCGCTATCAGAAGGCGGGCAACTCCGGAACTGAGCATTTCCGGCTACTTCCTGCCGCTAGCACCATAAAAAGTTAATCAGTGGAAATGCCAGGTGTCGTACCCTGGCCGATCAGACTCTGATAACCTATCCTAAGGACAAGCCATCAATGTAAAAGTAGTGGTACTGAATAAAAACCCCCCATATCTCTGAAATCATATAAAGGATTTAAAAAACCAAAACTGTAGTACTCAAAAAACTGTACGAACAAAATAGAAGCAAAAGCTGGATTATTTTGACCAAGTGACAGGTCCCCTTTACCCCTTTCATGGCCGAGGACTTATAATTACATCATCGGCCATGTCCCTGCCTTTGATGTGGGCTCACACACTAAAGAGCACTTTACACGCAGCGCTATCGATATCGCTAGCGAGCGTACCCGCCCCTGTTGGTTGTGCGTCACGGACAAATCGCTGCCCGTTGCGCACAACATCGCTAACACCTGTCACACTACTTACCTGCCTAGCGACGTCGCTGTGGCCGGTGAACCGCCTTCTTTCTAAGGGGGCAGTTCGTGCGGCGTCACTACGGCGTCACTAAGCGGGCGCCCAATAGAAGCGAAGGGGTGGAGATGAGCGGGACGAACATCCCACCCACCTACCTCCTTTCTTCCTCATTGCGGGCGGCCGCAGGTATGATGTTGTTCCTCGTTCCTGCAGTGTCACACAGGCAGGAACGATGAACAACATCATACCTGCAGCAGCAACGATAATCGGGAATGGAACAACACATCAATGGATCAACGATTAGGTGAGTAATTTTGATCGTTAACGGTCGTTCGTGCGTTTCACACGCAACAACGTCGCTAACAAGGCCGGATGTGCGTCACGAATTCCGTGACCCCAACCTTGCTTGTAAAGCGGCCTTTAGCCCCCGTGTTTCCCCGCACTTGATTTATATATTATAAGTGCCTCTAACAGCCACGGGTGGATCCGAGATCCACCTGCAGCTGTTAACCAGTTAATTACTGCAGACAGGAAGCACGTCATTTATCCCCCCCATCAGTGAACCTGTCACATGATTGTGGAGCGTCATTGGTTGTCATGACAGCAGCCAGGGGTCAGCTGATGACCCCTGTGTCTGTCATGTACTTCCTGTGAACGCTGGCTGCGAGCTCAGGAGATTATGATTTCTGCTGTGCAGAGCAGGGCTGATGTTGATGCTTTGCTCTGGACTAGTAAATACATTAAAAAGTAAAAAAAAAAGGTTTTAAATATTAAAAAAAAACCACACAATTCCAAATCACCCCCTTTTTGCCCCATTAAGAAAAAAAAACATTTGGTATTTCCGCATTCAGGAATGTCCGCTCAATTAAAATATAAAATAAATTAATGTGTTCGTTAAATGGCGTAACAAGAGATAAAAATCAAAATGACAGAATAACGTTTTGGTTTTTTTTAGCCACCGCAACATGGCAACAAAATACAACAATAGGTGATAAACACATCGTATCTACCCAAAAATGGTATCGGTAAAAAAGTCAGGTCAGGACCCCGCAAAAAAACCGCCATCACACAGTCCCAGATCCCGAAAAATAAAAACATTACTGGTCTTGGAAAATGGAGATAAGAGCGACTTTTTTTTCTTTTTTGTGTGATGCATAGACTAAAAAATATATATATACTGACCTCCCGGACCATGCATCATCCTGTGGCCATTATTAAAGGGGTTGTCCACTGGTAAGACAAGCCCTTCTGTTTCCACATGTTTCCCCCAGGTAAAATAATAGAGCCTATACTCACTTCCTTTACTGACGCTGTTCCAGCTGTGCAGCAGATCGCGGTATTGGGGCTCACATGAAGTGACATCACGTGAGCCCCACATCCAATCAGGAAGAGCTTTTGTTTATACGCCTTTAGACAAGCGAGTTAACAGAGTGAGCACAGCAGCTATGCTCACTTTCTGTTGATTGTTCCTGTGTCTGAATACGAGGAGAGAGAATCTGGCGCTGATTGAACACTCGGGGATAGCGTAATGTCACATGAGACTCAGGAATGCGAGCCCCGACACAGCTGGATAGGCATCGGCATGGGAGGTGAGTATTGTCTTTATTATTTTACCTGGGGGAAACATGGAATCAGAAGTGGTTGTGCTAGTAGTGGACAACCCCTTTAAGGTGATGGGAGCTGCCTCATTATTTTAGCATATCGCTCAGTGATAAGGGTGTACAGAGAATGTCTATGTCCTGTACCTGTCTTACGGACATGATGTGACCACTGCAGCCAATCACTAGCTGCGGCGGTGATAAATTTGTCACCTCCGCAGCCAGTAAATGACTGCAGTTGTCACATCCGCATCCAGGCCAGAAGATGATGCACAAAGATCAATGGGGGAACCAGGCAGATAAGAGGAGCGTGATATTTGTTCGCATTCTTTGTCAGTTAAAAGTCAAATCAGGGGTGGAAAACCCATTTACGTGAAAGATATAACATAGTTACATAGTTACTTAGGTTGAAAAAAGACCTAGATCCATCTAGTTCAACCTTCCTCCACCAGTTCTACATTTGGTCACTAAGGGGTACTTTGCACACTACGGCATCGCAGGTGCGATGTCGGTGGGGTCAAATAGAAAGTGACGCACATCCGGCGTTGCTGTCGACATCGGAGTGTTTAAATAGTTTTTGATACGATTAACGAGCGCAAAAGCATCGAAATCGTATCATCGGTGTAGCGTCGGTCATTTCCATAATTTCGGAAGGACCGATGTTACGATGTTGTTCCTTGTTCCTGCGGCAGCACACATCGCTGTGTGTGAAGCCGCAGGAGCGAGGAACATCTCCTTATCTGCGTCCCGACTGCAATGAGGAAGGAAGGAGGTGGGCGGGATGTTTATGTCCCACTCATCTCCGCCCCTCCGCTTCTATTGGCCGCCTGCCGTGTGACGCTGCACGACCCGCCCTCTTAGGAAGGAGGCGGTTTGCCGGTCAGAGCGACGTCGCAGGGCAGGTAAGTGCATGTGAAGCTGCTGTAGCGATAATGTTCGCTACTGCAGCTATCACAAGATATCGCAGCTGCGACGGGGGCGGGGACTATCGTGCTCGGCATCACTACCATCGGCTTGCGATGTCGTAGTGTGCAAAGTACCCCTAAGTCATTTATAACCAACAATGTTGTGTGTACTGAGGAAATCCTCCAGCCCTGATATAAAAGCTGTTATAGTATCTGCCATTACTACCTCTTGTGGTCGGCATTCCACAGTCTGACCGCTCTAACTGTAAAGAACCCTTTCCTATTTAGCTGTCGGAATCGCTTTTCTTCCACTCGCAGTGAGTGCCCCCTGGTCCTTAGTATTGTCTTTGGAAGAAATAAGTCATGTGCCAGTCCTTTATATTGACCGCACATGTATTTATACATATAAATCAGATCTCCTCTGAGACGTCTTTTTTCTAAGCTAAACAGATCTAACTTTTTCAACCTCTCATCATACGGGCGGCCTCCATTTCTTTGTAGTAGTCTAGTTGCCGCCTTTGAACTGACTCTAACTTCTGAATGTCCTTTTTAACACTCGCTTAAAAGAAAAATTATGCAACTATTTCTTCTCTGGAAAAAGCTGTAATGATTTTCCTCATTCCTCACAGTTGACTTTGCAGAAACTGCTGAACAGAAGCTGGAGATAAGATCTGCAAATACAAAGGAGAAAGAGAGTGGCCCCAGGTAATTATGTACACCCTGACGTCTGAGCATATTAGATTTCTTAGGCCCGGGTCCATCTTCTATCACCTCCAGTTTGTTGTATGAATGTTCTTGTGCTGTAGCTGGAGTCTACGTTTGTTTTTCCGCTCCCCCCCCGCCCAAAAAAATACACACCTGAAGGATATATACAGTATATAGATACATGGACAAATAAGATAATACAGTGCCAGGCAATTACCACATATTAAAAAATGACCTATTCCCAATATCAAACCCATACAGTGACTATACAGTGTGTTCACCCATATCCTGTCCACCACCATTAACTTGAGAACGTCGGGAGCTATAGGCATAGAAGTGGTGTCTAGGTATAGTAAAGTAGCCATGCGCTGCGCAATGAAACCACCTATAGCGCCACCTGGTGGAAAACAACGGAGTTAGCATATTTATCTCGAAAACGGAACAAGGTAGAGAAAAAAAGTGAATTATAAAGTTGTAGGGCATCATCAATTCAATACGAATCGAGACCTTGCATACAGAAATGCTATGATTAGAATAATAAATGATTTGCATATTTACTTTCAAGGTGCATTTTTTCATGATTTTTCAATATGAACGGCCTTTTAAAACTCATTTTTCGTATTCATTATTATATCTTACAAAAGTTGGTATATTATGGTGCACAGACCAGATGAATTGGCAATTTTTCTTGTTGGTTTTGATATAATATTGTACTGTATTTTGTATTGTTTTGTATTTTAATTAATCTGTAATAAATTAAGAGCTTTTCTACTCAAATTTTTGAAACTTGGTTTCCTATTGCGTTCCTTATCAACCTAGTAATAATGGCCCCATTGTGCCTTCATGTATTTGTAATGCTTCCTTTTATGCCTCCTTGTATTAATGGTGCCTCCCTTTATGCCTCCATGTATTATTAATGCCCCCTCTGTGCCTCTGTTTATTAATAATGCCTCCTTTTATTCCTCCATGTGTTAATAATGCCCCTCTGTGCTTCATATATTAATACTGCCTCCTGGTGCCACATTTGTGTATTAACAAAGCCCCGTGGTGCCTCATTTGTATATTAATAATGCCCCTCTGTGCCTCTGTTTATTAATAATGCCTCCCTTTGTTCCTCCATGTATTAATAATGCCTCCCTAATAATGACTGCCTTTATGCCTCCATGTGTTAATAATGCCTCCCTTTGTTCCTCCATGTATTAAGAATGACTGCCTTTATGCCTCCATGTGTTAATAATGCCTCCCTTTGTGTCTCTATGAAATAATTATGCCACTTTTGTGTCTCCACATTTTCTAATGCCCCCTTTGTGCATTCATGTATGATACTCCCTTGTGCCTCCTTTGTGTACTAATAGTGCCTCCATTTGTGTCTCCATGTATTAATAGTGCCTCTCTTTATGCTTCCATGTATTAATAAAGCCCGCTTGTGTCTCCTTTGTGGGTTAATAATGCCTCCCTTTGTACCTCCATTTATTAATAATGTCCCCTTTATGCTTCCATGTATTAATAATGCTCCCTTTATGCTTCCATATATTAATAATGCCCCTTTATGCTTCCATGTATTAATAATGCCCCCTTTATGCTTCCATATATTAATAATACCTCCTTTATGCCTCCATGTATTAATAATGCCCTCTTTATGCCTCCATATATGCCCCATTTAATGCCCCCTTTATGCTTCCATGTATTAATAATGCCCCATTTATGCCTCCATGTATTAATAATGCCCCCTTTGTGCCTCTATGAAATAATTATGCCACCTTTGTGTCTCCACATTTTCTAATGCCCCCTTTGTGCATTCATGTATGATACTCCCTTGTGCCTCCTTTGTGTACTAATAGTGCCTCCATTTGTGTCTCCATGTATTAATAGTGCCTCTCTTTATGCTTCCATGTATTAATAATGCCCGCTTGTGTCTCCTTTGTGGGTTAATAATGCCTCCCTTTGTACCTCCATTTATTAATAATGCCCCCTTTATGCTTCCATGTATTAATAATGCCTCCTTTATGCTTCCATGTATTAATAATGCTCCCTTTATGCCTCCATGTATGCCCCCTTTATGCCTCCATGTATTAATAATGCCCCCTTTATGCTTCCATGTATTAATAATGCCTCCTTTATGCTTCCATGTATTAATAATGCTCCCTTTATGCCTCCATGTATGCCCCCTTTATGCCTCCATGTATTAATAATGCCCCCTTTATGCTTCCATGTATTAATAATGCCTCCTTTATGCTTCTGTGACGCCCCAGAGCTATGGGGTACTCGATCCCGGGCCGTATATATACAGGGATGCTGTGTCACGGTTGTGTAACGGCCGATGTCCGGTTCCGTGACCCTGGGGGTCGCTTTTTAAAGGGGGTTATATACAGGGGATTAAAGAGTTTATATCGTGACGCAACGTGCGAGTTGTGGTTATGGTGATGGAACCGCCGCTGCACAGTCTGTTACCACTGGGGCTGATGGTGATGGCAGCCTGGATGTTAGGCCCTCCTCAAGTAGGGCCGGGCCCCAGGGAGTGAATGGTGGGATCCGGCGCAGAAAGAAGGGAGACCACACAATGGAGATGCAGTGCAACTTCTGTTTTACTCACGGTGGTGTTGAGCTGTAGCACTGAGGACGGTTGGTTCAGACCCCTGGTCCCTTTTGTCCCAGTGCCGGTGTGGTAACCTGGTGGTCTCCTTCCCCGGGACCTCTCACTGGTTGGTGGAACCCCGTAGCGTGGAGGGTTTGTGGGTCCCTTACTGTCTGTCAGTAGTCTCTGGTCCGTACGGCGGGCAGTGCGAACCTTGTAGGGTCGGTGTTCTTGTTCCGGTCCCTGGCTCAGTCTTTACTGCTGGTGCCCCGGATTCTTGGGTCAGTGACGTCCTGGATGGTCCCCTCACTGTGCAGATATTTGTCAGGTTGCGTGAAGCTGTCGTCTGACCTAGGGCCCTGTATCCCGTCGGTGCTGTGGTTCCAGGGGTACCTGGCTGTACCCTCCCTGGCTACCACTCTCCTTGCCACCTAGATCACTGCTACACAACCCCGTCTGGAGACATGTCCGTCCACTTTCACTACCGGCCTCCTCTGTCGTTCTGTCTCTCTGTCCCCTCCCACCGGCTTGCTTTCTAGTGGACTGGACTAGCTCCACCTCTGGGCGGCCATCCATTTGGTCCCAAACTAGTTAGTCATCCCTAATGGGGAGTGGGAAACTGGGGATGTTATGTGTTTTTGTGGTACTGTCACTGGTCTTCCAGGTCCCTCGGTGTAGGCCCTGCATCTTTGTCAGCGTGCAGTACCTAATGGTGCTCTGAGGGGTTCAGGGGCGCTACATTAGCATGTATTAATAATGCCCCCTTTATGCTTCCATATATTAATAATGCCCCCTTTATGCCTCCAAGTATTAATAATGCCCCCTTTATGCCTCCATGTATTAATAATGCCCCCTTTATGCCTCCATGTATTAATAATGCCACCTTTATGCCTCCATGTATTAATAATGCCCCCTTTATGCCTCCATGTATTAATAATGCCCCCTTTATGCCTCCATGTATTAATAATGCCAGCTTTATGACTCCATCTATATATATAATTGCCTTATTCTGTCTGTCTGTCTGTCTGTCTGTCTGTCTGTCTATCTGTCTATCTGTCTGTCTGTCATGCTCCGAAATTGTGTCCTTACGGTGACACAAAGCTGATTGGCCGCTGGGCTCGCCATGGCCCCGCCCCCCCACACGGATTGGCCTCTCGCCCCGGCTCTCTGCAGGCCCCGCCCCCCTCACGCAATCCACGCTCGCTGTGGCCCAACTGACACGGAGCCCCGATTCCCAGGTGAGTACACACACACACATCAGATCACACTCACTCTCACACACACCTCACACATCACAACATGCTGGGATATCGCTTGCTTCTACACCGGCTCCGTCAGGATCCCAGCAGCGCCAGACATAACCTTGCGATGCTGGGATCTTCACGGAGGCCGTGAAAGCTGGTAACCATTATACACATCGGGTAACTAAGGTCCCTTAGTTACCCGATGTGTATCATAGTTAACAGTGTACACCGGCTCACACTCACTCTCACACACACCTCACACACACATCACATCGCATCCACACATCAAGGTCCTGCAGCGCCGGAAAATACAGACACATAACAGCACACACACATAACAGCACACACACACACACACACACACACACATACACACACACAAATCAGATCACACTCACTCACACACACACATCACATCGCATCCACATACTCACAACATCCTGGGATATCGCTTGCTTCTCGGCCTCGATACTGTGCTGTTGTGATCTTCCAGGACCTGCCGGAGGATCACATGGCCAGAAGCATGTGATATCCCCGGATGTTGTGAGTATAAGCGCGTATGTGCGATATCGTCAGTGTCTGTGTGTGTGAGTGGATGCGATCGGGTGTGTGTGAGTGGATGCGATCGGGTGTGTGTGAGTGGATGCGATCGGGTGTGTGTGAGTGGATGCGATCGGGTGTGTGTGAGTGGATGCGATCGGGTGTGTGTGAGTGGATGCGATCGGGTGTGTGTGAGTGGATGCGATCGGGTGTGTGAGTGTCGGCAGAGGAGCACGGCGTGCTGGAGGAGGCTGGGAGCAGAGAGGCTGATCATGGGGAAGGCTGGGAGGAGAGAGGCTGATGGTGGGGGAGGCTGGGACGAGGGAGGCTGATGCTGGTGGAGGCTGATGCTTGGGGAGGCTGGGAGCGGAAGGCTGATGCTGAGGGAGGCTGGGAGAGGGAGGCTGGGAGGAAGGAGGCTGGGAGGAGAGAGGCTGATCCTGGGGAAGGCTGGGAAGGGGAGGCTGATGCTGGGGGAGGCTGGAAGGAGAGAGGCTGGAAGGAGAGAGGCTGATGCATGGGGAGGCTGATGCTGGGGGAGGCTGGAAGGAGAGAGGCTAATGCTGGTGGAGGCTGATGCTTGGGGAGGCTGATGCTGGGGGAGACTGGGAGGGGAAGGCTGATGCTGAGGGAGGCTGGGAGGAAGGAGGCTGGGAGGAGAGAGGCTGATCCTGGGGAAGACTGGGAACGGGAGGCTGATGCTGAGGGAGGCTGGAAGGAGAGAGGCTGATGCTGGGGGAGGCTGGAAGGAGAGAGGCTGATGCTGGTGGAGGCTGATGCTTGGGGAGGCTGATGCTGGGGGAGACTGGGAGCGGAAGGCTGATGCTGAGGGAGGCTGGGAGAGGGAGGCTGGGAGGAAGGAGGCTGGGAGGAGAGAGGCTGATCCTGGGGAAGGCTGGGAAGGGGAGGCTGATGCTGGGGGAGGCTGGAAGGAGAGAGGCTGATGCTGGTGGAGGCTGATGCATGGGGAGGCTGATGCTGGGGGAGACTGGGAGCAGAAGGCTGATGCTGAGGGAGGCTGGGAGGAAGGAGGCTGGGAGGAGAGAGGCTGATCCTGGGGAAGGCTGGGAAGGGGAGGCTGATGCTGAGGGAAGCTGGAAGGAGAGAGGCTGATGCTGGGGGAGGCTGGAAGGAGAGAGGCTGAGGCTGGGAGGAGAGAGGCTGATGCTGGGGAAGGCTGATGCTGAGGGAGGCTGGGAGGGGAAAGCTGATGCTGGGGAAGGCTGGGAGGACGGAGGCTGGGAGGAGAGAGGCTGATCCTGGGAAGGCTGGGAGAGGGAGGCTGATGCTGGAGGAGGCTGGAAGGAGAGAGGCTGATGCTGGCGGAGGCTGATGCTGGGGAGGCTGGGAGAGGGAGGCTGATGCTGAGGGAGGCTGGGAGGAGGGAGGCTGGGAGAGGTAGGCTGAGAGAAGAGAGGCTGATGCACACACACACACACACACACACACACACACGCGCGCGCGCGCGCACTGCACAACACACCACACACACACACACACACACACACACTGGGAACCACAAACAACTGCCCTACACAGACACCCACACATACAGACAACGCTGCACACACAGACAACGCTGCACACACAAACACCGCGGCACACACAAATATATGCACATACCGCACAACACACACATTGCTCAAAACATACCTCCCCCCAAAACACACCACACACACACAAACCGCGCAACACACACACAACGCTACAGACACACAGCGCTCCACAAACAACGCAACACACGCAACACACATACAACACCGCTCTCACCCCCCGTCACACCCAGACAACACCCAGAACATGTATAGCGCCTACACAAACACTTGGTAACTACAGACAACAACATCTCTCTATATATATATATATATAACAAAAATCATACATGAACTACACAATACGTAAATTCTAGAATACCCGATGCGTAGAATCGGGCCACCTTCTAGTGTATTAATAATGCTCCCTTTATGCTTCCATATATTAATAATGCCGCCTTTATGCCTCCATGTATTAATAATGCCCCCTTTATGCTACCATATATTTATAATGCCCCCTTTATGCTTCCATGTATTAATAATGCCCCCTTTATGTCTCCATGTATTAATAATGCCCCCTTTATGCCTCCATGTATTAATAATGCCCCCTTTATGCCTCCATGTATTAATAATGCCCTCTTTATACCTCCATATATGCCCCATTTATGCCTCCGTGTATTAATAATGCCCCCTTTATGCTTCCATGTATTAATAATGCCCCATTTATGTCTCCATGTATTAATAATGCCCCCTTTATGCCTCCATGTATTAATAATGCCCCCTTTATGCCTCCATGTATTAATAATGCCCCCTTTATGCCTCCATGTATTAATAATGCCCCCTTTGTGCCTCTATGAAATAATTATGCCACCTTTGTGTCTCCACATTTTCTAATGCCCCCTTTGTGCATTCATGTATGATACTCCCTTGTGCCTCCTTTGTGTAGTAATAGTGCCTCCATTTGTGTCTCCATGTATTAATAGTGCCTCTCTTTATGCTTCCATATATTAATAATGCCCCCTTTATGCCTCCATGTATTAATAATGCCACATTTATGCCTCCATGTATTAATAATGTCCCCTTTGTGCTTCTGTGCAATAATTATGCCATATTTGTGCCTCCGCATTTTTGTGCATTCATGTATGACTAATGCCTCCCTTGTGCCTCCTTTGTTTATTAATAGTGCATCCATATATTAATAATGCCCCCATTGTGCCGTTGTGTATTAATAATGCCCCCTTTTTCCCTCCATATATTAATTAAATCCCCCCTTTCTGTCTACTTGTGTTAATAATGCCTTTGTTTAGTTAAGTTTGGGCCGATTGTTAGCAGTGTAGTAACACCAGAAGCAGGGAGGGTATTTTAGGCTCTGTTCATATCTGTGACTTTTGAGTTTCTTGACATGGAGCCATAAATATTCAATATATGATTTTAAAAACCACTTAGTGAGAAAAAAAACACAAAACATTGATTCTTTGATATAAATTCCTCTTATAATCAGCTTCCATTTTTACATTGAAGTCAAAAAGATGCAAAATACGCACTGAAAAATGTATGAAAAAAGCCATGAAACTGAAACCTGCTTGGATTTCTCTTAAAATGTACATCAGATTTTTCACACCTTAACTGTGCCGTGAGCATTAGAGTTGGGTGGAATTGATTTGCCAGATCCAGTCCATCGGCCATGACAATAGGAGTTGGTCACTAGATGGGAACTCTGAGAACCGCTTCTTAGGCTAGGTTCACATTTCCGTTGTTTTGCATCAGTCACATGCGTTGCTTGACGCATGTGACTGATGCGTTGTACAACGGATGACAAAGAACAGAATTCATTGTCGGACTCTGTTGTGGGCGGGGGGCGGAGCGCGAGGGGGCGGAGCCGAGCGGGGCCGTGGCGCTGAGGACGTCAGTGCCACGGGGACTGCAGGGCTGGGGACAGGTGAGTGTGTGTGTGTGTGTGTGTGTGTGTACACATGCGGAGTGCAGGAGGGGGCGGAGCCAAGCGGGGAAGTGTCAGCCTCCCTGCACACGTATCCAGGGTAAATATCGGGTAACTAACCAAAGCAAATTGCTTAGTAACCCGATGTGTATTCTGGTTACGTGTGCAGGGAGCCAGAGAGAGCATACGCAGCAAAATCCTACGGATTGCGCTGCTCAAAAAACGTTACAGGCTGCGTTCCTTCCGCCCCGCGGTTAGTCGTTCCACGACTGATCAGTCGGGCGGAGGGTGCAATGCAGCATCAACAGTCACAATCCGCCGGTCATACAAGTCTATGGGAACAACTGAATCCGCCAAACGGATTCCGTTGTGTACCAGAGCTGCGGATTGTGACTGGTACAATTTAACGGAAGTATGAACCTAGCCTTAGGCTATTTTCACACTTCAGTCTTTTTCCATCAGTCACAATCCGTTGCCTTGAGAAAATACGGTATCCTGCAAAATATTTAGCAGGATTCAGTTTTTTTCCCCATAGACTTGTAACGACGGATTGCGACTGATGGCCTTGCGTTGCATCTGCCACGCGACAGATCCGTCGTGGAATGACTGACCATCGGGCAGAAGGAACTGACACTGTAATGTTTTATGGAGCGTCAAAAAAACGCAATGCGCAGGATTCTGTCGCAATCCGTCAAGAGCTATAATGGATGTCTATGGTGCAGGATTCCGTCGTAATCCATCACATGACGGAATCCAGTGCTGGATTCCGTCATGTTCTATTGAGCATGCCCAGCATGTCTGGCACTCCCATTGGACTGTCCCAAAAACAAACAGATCATGACGGGTCCGTCGTAAAACAGACGCACAGCGGATGTAAGGAACGCGACGGCTCAGTTTTTTCACAGGATTCCAGTGAATGGAATCCTGTGAAATAACTCATCCATTGCGTCAGTTGACAGCTAAAAAACAATGGACCTGGCGGATTTGAAACGCCTGAAGTGTGAAAGTAGCCTTAGGCTAATTTCACACTTGCGTTGGGTGCAATCTGCTGGGTCCGTTGCTGTGTCGTTTTGACGCATCCGTTACTTTTTTGGTGTCAACGGATGCAACGGATCCGTTATTTCACAGGAATTCGTTAGCGGTTTCCTGTGAAAAAACGGATCCGTTGCGTCCGTTAAACGGAATCTGTCTGATCCGTTTTTTGTTTTTTTTTCGGATAGCCCAATGGGAGTGTCAGACATTTTGGAGATGTATATATGTGTTCAGACCGGCCATCTGTAGAGGCTGCCAGAGAAAGAAGAAAGATGGATGTCATTACCGGGAGGATCGTACAAGCATACATCGACTTTTTGTATCAAGCAAATGTTTTTGCGTTTAACATTGCTGAAAAGGAGTGACAACGTAGGAGGCATCTCCTTCGCCATTTCTGGGTCCACCCCATCAATGATCTACGTGTATCCCGTGGCGTTTTTACCACACTATATTTAGAGTTAAGGAGCCATCCGGACAAGTTTTTCAGATACGTCAGAATGTCTGTGGCGATGTTTGACAACTTGGTAGAGCTGGTGGAGCCTCTCATCCGTCGCAACGACACATTTTGCCGCCTGGCAATAACTCCTGCAGAGCATCTCATGATCACTCTCAGGAAGCCAATTGTATTGTGCTACCTATCATGTGATGTAATGGTTGTTTTTTTGGGACTGTTAATTAATTGTTATGTTTTTATTTTACAGATTTTTGGCCACTGGGGAGTCTTATGCGGGCTTTACACTGTACGATCTATCGTGCGATTGCACGAGCGATCGTACCCGCCCCCGTCGTTTGTGCGTCACGGGCAAATCGCTGCCCGTGTCGCACAAAGTCGTTAAACCCACGTCACACGTACTTACTGCTGAGCGACCTCGCTGTGGGCGGTGAACATCCTCTTCCTGAAGGGAGAGGGATGTTCGGCGTCACAGCGACGTCACACAGCCGCCGGCCACTAGAAGCGGAGGGCCGGAGATGAGCGTGACGTAAACATCCCGCCCACCTCCTTCCTTCCGCATAGCCGGCGGGTGCCGCGGGATGCAGGTAAGCTGTGTTCATTGTTCCCGGGGTGTCACACAGAGCGATGTGTGCTGCCCCGGGTACGATGAACAACTGGCGCCATTAAAAATAAACAATTTTTTAAAAATAAGCGACGAGTACACGATTCACGATTTGTGACCGATTCTGCGTCGGTCGGAGGTGTCACACGAAACGACGTCGCAAGCAATGCTGAATGTGTATCACGAAAATCGTGACCCCAACGATGCATCGCTTGATAGCTCGTTTCGTGTGAAGCCCGCATTATTCTGCGCTGCATTACCAGTTCTGGGTAGGAATCTCAACTATTTCCGGAATCGTAACCACCACTTGCCGTGCATTATGGGATTCCTTAAATGAAGAATATATTCCGCAACCAACGTCACAACTTTGGATGTCCACAGCATCCCAGTTTTATGAAATCTGTGACTTCCACAATTGCTGCGGTGCGGTGGATGGAAAACATGTTCGGATAGCGAAGCCAGCAAACACCGGATCCGAACACTTCAATTATAAGAAATTCTTTTCGGTAGTCCTGATGGCTATTGCCGATGCAAATTATAAATTCCTCGCAGTGGACAAAGAATGGAAGAAGTAATGACTCCCAGGTTTTTAAAACATCTTCCATGGGCCGCAATCTATATGGAGACCAATTTAGCTTCCCACCACCAAGACCACTTCCCCAAACTTCTGGTCCACCCCTGCCTTTTGTCTGCCTTGCTGACGAGGCATTCCAATTGGACAAACACCTTCTCAAACCCTATTTCAGTCGTGGGTTGCCATACGAACAGAAAATATTCAATTACCGATTGAGTCGTGCACGGCGCATGGTGGAGTACGCATTTGGACTCCTTATGGCTAAGTGGAGAGTTATGACCACAGCCATAAATGTTAAAGTCGAAACTGTGGATGATATCATCAAAGCCTGCGTCGTGTTACATAATTATCTGTTAACCAATGGTGTAACTCCTGTGGAAGAGGTACTGTCCAATAGTAATCTGCCAGACTACACAAACATTACCTTCCTCAGCGGTAGGGAAATAATTGAAATCCGTGACAAATTTGCTGCTTATTTTATCTCTGAAGTAGGGCGACAGGAGTGGCAGGACAGAATGATCCGATGTTTTATTTTCTTTATTCGTTTTTTTTTGTCCAAGTTTTTCAGGCATTCATATTAGTAAAATTGCAATAATTCCACTTTAAGATTTTATTAAAATTATAATAGTGTATTTTCAAACTATTTATTATATTTTTTGGCAACCGTTATGTTATGAAAACCACATGTTTAAAATGTTAATAAAGACACATTTTCACAAAACGTGTTAGTTCATTAAAAACAAGAGACAAAATATAAGTAAAATAAAACAGAATTTATTAAATGGAAATACAGAAGAAAAAAAAATGATAAATTAAAGTATCTATGTGGGGTGGAGATATCGCTGGAGTTGCTTGCAGGACTGACCCCTTCAACATGCAGTGTATTCAGAGAAGATGGTGAAGGAGAAGGTTGGGTTACAGTTAGGGGTACTTTACACGTTGCGACATCGTTACCGATATATCGTCGGGGTCACGTCGTTAGTGACGCACATCCGGCGCCGGTAACAACATCGCAACATGTAAATCCTAGTTGCGACGATGAACGAGCGCATCAGCGTCAAAAGTCGCTGATCTGTGTAATGTCGTTCATTTTCATAATGTCGTTACGATGTTTGTCGTTCCTGCGGCAGCACACATCGCTGTGTGTTAAGCCGCAGGAACGACAAACATCTCCTTACCTGCGTCCACCGGCTATGCGGAAGGAGGTGGGCGGGATGTTATGTCCCGCTCATCTCTGCCCCTCTGCTTCTATTGGCCGGCCGCTTAGTGACGTCGCGGTGATGCCAAACGCACCTCCCCCTTGAAGGAGGGATTGTTCGGCAGTCACCGCGACGTCGCCGATAAGGTATGTGCGTGTGAAGCTGCCGTAGCGATAATGTTCGCTACGGCAGCTATCACCACATATCGCATGTGCGATGGGGGCGGGTGCTATCGCACTCGACATCGCTAGCCAATGCTAGCGATGTCGCAACGTGTAAAGCCCGCCTTAAAGAAGGTGAGGGTGTAGAAAAACTAAGGGAAGTTGCTGGATAAAATGGTGTAGTAACAGAAGATGACAGAGGGCTAGGAGATGGCTGAGGGCTGGGAGATGGGTGATGTACGGAAGGTGTATAGGTGGGTATGGCAAAAGATGTTTGGGTTTGGATTAAGAGGGGTGAAGAAGTAGAATGCTGGTATGGGGAATGGAGTGTAGGTGTAGAGACAGTGAGGAAGGACATGGACTTGTGACATGCATGACATGTGGAGACAGGGAATGAAGGGATGTTTGGACAGGGTAAGTATGCTGGGAAGGGATTGTGTGCTGGGTGGGTAGTGAAGAGTGGTAATAATGGTGAGGGGGCTGGTAATGGGCAGGGGGCTGGTAATGGGCAGGGGGCTGAATCGGGGCAGGGGGCAGAATCGGGGCAGGGGGTCGAGGAAGAGGTCCTGTGGGATGAGGTGGTGCAGTGGTGGTAGGGGATAGTGGATTAAGTAGCATAATAGCATTCTTGAAAGCCCTCATCACATGTATTTGCTGTTCAGACGGTAGGTTTTCCAGCTGATGAAAATAATGCTGGCTAGGTGTTTGTCTTACAGCTGAAAGCACCTGATCCATCTTGCTGGTCAACTCCTGTAAACTATGGTTTATCAGGTTGAAGCCAGCAATAATTTGGTCAGATAATACTTTAATAAAACTATAAAACTATGGATGGATGCATTCAGATGTAAGAATTCGGCGCTGCCCCTATCCTGTCCCCTCTGTCGCAGAGAACCTAACACGGTTCTAGTGTCGGGAGCGTCAGAGGGGTTGGATAAGGGAACACCTACTCGCTGACCATCCTCATGTAATGAGGTCTGCCAGTATGCTGAGGGGCAGGGTGGGTAAGATGGGAAAGCTGGGAGGCTAGAGCGTGAGGGATCAGAGGTAGAGGTGGACGGGACAGAGGGATCAGAAGTAGCGGTGGAAGGGAGGGAGGGATCAGAAGTAGAGGTGGAAGGGATGGAGAGAGCAGAAGAGGGATCACCGGACATGTTGGAGGGGTCACCGGTACCGGTCACTTGTGTAATCACTCCAGGAGGGTGCTGGACTGATGCAGGCTCCATGGTGTTCGTGAATGTTCTGTGGGAGAAAAACAAAACAAAAAAAAACAAAACAATCAATGAAAATTGGTTTATAAACTTTACACTAAAATGCTGTTTGAGACAAATTTTTAACAATTAAATACATTTCAAAATCCACCCTAAGCAGTTTAATTACCTTCTTGGTAGCATCGTGCTTCTTAGGAATGCAAGGGCTCTGGCGTATTTGTACTGGGAGCCCTTGCGTCCTGCATATCCACTGGGAGCCTGCATCTCCAAGTTGTAGTCCCTCCTGAAGCGATCACGTAGTGACCGCCACCGGATTATCAGACGTCGCACTGACAATAAAATAGATATACAAGGTTAACCCTTGAATAGGGGATCTGACAACGACGATTTGTGAAAGAGTTTACTTAGCTGCTTTGGATTTTGTCCTGTCATTGAGATCCTCCCATCCATCTATTAGTTTTGAGGCAACCTGTTCCCAGAGCTGTCGGGTGATGACAGAATCGGCATGGCGGTGGTCTTGCATGTCCCACAACGGCTGCCGAGTATGGACGAGGTTGATTAGGAGGTCCACGTCGATACCTGATTCCTCCCCATCAGACTCCTCGTCCTGCACCCGTTGTGAAACCTGTGGAATGGAGGAAAAAATATAAAAACCTGATATTAGTTATAATGCATTTTATAAATTTTAAGAGCCTCTTTACATAATATTTGTTAAAAAATAACTCACATGCTGGCGACCACCACCGCGCCCTCGACGACCCCGGGAGCCCCTGGGAGGATCTCTACAACGGACATGCAGTGCAACCTGAAAATAGAAAAAATACATTAGAGATAGACAAATCTATTGTTGTCATTAACTTTTCAATATGTCTTGTGCAGGCATGTATACTCTGTGATGCATGATATGGTAATGATAGCAACTTGTGATTGGTTTTGGGATGTGTCGTGTTTGCATGTGTGGTGTAATGGTTATGATGTAATTCTAGTGGATATACTTACATCCTGCGCGCCTTCTCCACTAATTTCTCCACCCTGTCCTGCTTCTGGCCCCAGTTCGGCATCAGCCTCCTCCTATATGCAAATTTAACAATTGTTAGTACTAGTTGCATACAACAGATTAAAAAACAAAATGTACTTGAAAATTTCACCTGCACTCGCGGCCGCCTTTCAGGGGGGCTGTCATCCGACAACATCACGGTTTAGTATTTTCTATTTTATTTAAAAAAAAAAAAAAAACACATTAGAAATCAAGCTTCGGGACCACTCACCTATAAATTTGGTCTGAAAAAATACTTACATGTGGGTTGCACTTAAAACTGTGCAGGCTGTGTCAAAGGCTCTCCAAAAGGTTCAAGGCACTTTAGGATACTGCGAAAAAAACCAACACATTAGAAATCAAGCTTCGGGACCACTCACCTGTAAATTTGGGCTGAAAACATACTTAGCATACACGCAGCATGGGAACTATTGGATACTATGAAAAAAACAAAAACATTAGAAATAAAGGTTCAAAACCGCTCAACTGTTAAGTTGGGCGGAAAACAAAGAACTATAATCCCATAAACCCACCTCCCATTACCAAACAATAGCCCCAGCCTAACCCACCTCCCATTACCAATCAATAGCCCCACCATAACCCACCTCCCATTACCAAACAATAGTCCCACCCTAACCCACCTCACCTCTATTAATCCAATTGCCCTCAGTATCCCCAATTACCACATTTTGTAAATGTATGTTATTTTTCACAAGTCTACCCACCAACCATTGATGAAACAAGCACCAAACGGCAAACCCAAATTATACAATTACATAAACTAAAAAGGCGGTAAATTATTCAACAAACCAAAAATTGGGTATATTTTTAATATATTTTTTTTTTTAAATTTTTTGCAAATGATAAATAATAAAAAGGAGCATAAGCTCTTTATTTAACATTTAAAAATATTAACGTGAAAAAAAAGGAGAGATAGACAAAATATGGGGACAATGGGTCTCTGATTTTTCTCACCTAGGCAATGTCCTCCAGCAGTCTTATTTCCCAGCTAGTTTCTCCAGGTCAGGATCTGCAGCTTCAGCTTAGGGTACCTTCACACTTAGCGATGCAGCAGCGATCCGACCAGCGATCTGACCTGGTCAGGATCGCTGCTGCATCGCTACATGGTCGCTGGTGAGCTGTCAAACAGGCAGATCTCACCAGCGACCAGTGAACAGCCAGCAGCGACGTGCAAGCGACGCTGCGCTTGCACGGAGCCGCCGTCTGGAAGCTGCGGAGACTGGTAACTAAGGTAAACATCGGGTATGGTTACCCGATGTTTACATTAGTTACCAGCGCACACCGCTTAGCTGTGTGTGCAGAAGTCTTCAGTGTAGGAGGAGAAAAAGGGGTTAAACCCGCGCAATCCGCCAAATAAGATGTAGAGATGTTGATAGTTTAATCACTCTTTTATTCCATAGGTCTACGCGTTTCAAGGTGCAGGGACCTCTTCCTCAGGACCAGAAAATCAACATGTTGATTTTCTGGTCCTGAGGAAGAGGTCCCTGCACCTTGAAACGCGTAGACCTATGGAATAAAAGAGTGATTAAACTATCAACATCTCTACATCTTATTTGGCGGATTGCGCGGGTTTAACCCCTTTTTCTCCTCCTACACTGAAGACTTCTGCACGTGGGGCCGCGGCAGCCGCCATTATCCTATGCTATCTACGGTGGTTGTGACCCTTCACAACCATTTTTGGTGAGTGTATTTATCTATATACTAACCTGTACTTATCTGGTAAAACCCTATCAGCGCTTCTGTTTTTTAGCACTATTATCTAGCTGTGTGTGCAGGGAGCAGGGAGCCGCGCACACTGAGCGCTGGCTCCTTGCTCTCCTAGCTACAGTACACATCGGGTTAATTAACCCGATGTGTAATGCAGCTACATGTGCAGAGAGCAGGGAGCCGCGCACACTGCTTAGCGCTGGCTCCTTGCTCTCCTAGCTGCTGTACACATCGGGTTAATTAACCCGATGTGTACAGCAGCTACATGTGCAGAGAGCCGGAGCCGGCAGCACAGGCAGCGTGAGAGCTGCAGAGGCTGGTAACTAAGGTAAATATCGGGTAACCACCTTGGTTACCCGATGTTTATCTTGGTTACAAGCTTACCGCAGGCTGTCAGACGCCGGCTCCTGCTCCCTGCTCGCTTCATTTGTCGCTCTCTCGCTGTCACACACAGCGATCTGTGTGTCACAGTGGGAGAGCGCCTTTGAAGAAAACGAACCAGTGCTGTGTGTAACGAGCAGCGATCTCGCAGCAGGGGCCAGATCGCTGCTCATTGTCACACACAGCGAGATCGCTAATAAGGTCACTGCTGCGTCACAAAAAGCGTGACTCAGCAGCGATCTCGGCAGTGAGTTCGCTGTGTGTGAAGCACCCCTAAGTCACGTCTCAGGGTCTTGAGGGCTTGTCAGCAGATCTCCGTGCCAAAAGGCATTGTTTGCTGCTTTAAATTAAGGTTTTTATATAGCTTTCCAGATAAGGAGGCTTAACAACGTGATTGGTTTCATTCTGGGCATGCTCAGTAGAAAATAGCAGAGAGCAATAGAGAAGGGTGTTCAATTGCCGCGCCAACAGATCACTCATTCAGATGATGAAGACCAATGTCACTTTATTTTCATACAGGTCTACGCGTTTCTGGAGCACCTGCTCCCTTCCTCAGGACCATCAGGTTAAAAATAACATCAAATCTCGACTGATTTGATGTTATTTTTAACCTGATGGTCCTGAGGAAGGGAGCAGGTGCTCCAGAAACGCGTAGACCTGTATGAAAATAAAGTGACATTGGTCTTCATCATCTGAATGAGTGATCTGTTGGCGCGGCAATTGAACACCCTTCTCTATTGCTCTCTGATGTCTGCCACTGGGTGGCTGCAGCCGTGGATCTTGTTTTACATGCACTTATAGTAGTTGTGACTGTCACAACTACATCAGGTGAGTGAGTTTACTCCCCCTTCCCCACCCCACATATATCGGGGTAAGACCCTATTTGCGCTTTTTTGTCCACAGCCTCCTTCTATACAGTAGAAAATAGCGGAATCCAGCAGCGGATTCCATTGTAAAGCACTTTGCAACGGAATCCGCTACCATAGGGAGCCATTATAAATTTTGACGGATGCAACCGAATCCGCCGCTCGGCGTCATTTTGACGCAAGCAATTAATGTTACATGCTGCGTTGCTTCCGCTCGCCAGCGGAAGCAACGCAGGTACTTTTGGCACAATCCATCATCCATACAAGTCTATGGGAAACAGCAGATTCCGTTAACGGATTCCGCTGTTTTCCAAAAGGGCAGATTGTGCCAAAAGGTAAATAACGCAAGTGTGAAAGTACCCTTAAATCTAACTAATCAAAAGACAAGCAGCAGATGCTGTGACATAGGAGTCTGTTCTTAGGGGTACTTCACACACAGTGAGATCGCTACTGAGATCACTGCTGAGTCACGTTTTTTGTGACCTCATTAGCGATCTCGCTGTGTATGACACTGAGCAGCGATCTGGCCCCTGCTGTGAGATCGCTGCTCGTTACACACAGTGCTGGTTCGTTTTTTATTGTTGCTCTCCCGCTGATAAGCACACATCACTGTGTGACAGTGAGAGAGCAACAATCCTGAATGTGCAGGGACCAGGAGCCGGCATCTGACAGCCTGCGGTAAGCTGTAACCAAGGTAAACATCGGGTAACCAAGGTGGTTACCCGATATTTACCTTCGTTACCAGCCTCCGCAGCTCTCACGCTGCCAGTGCCGGCTCCTGCTCCCTGCACACGCTAAGTTAAGCGGTGTGAGCTGGTAACTAAGGTAAACATCGGGTAACCATACCCGATGTTTACCTTAGTTACCAGTGTCCGTAGCTTGCAGACGCCGGCTCCGTGCAAGCGCAGCGTCGCTTGCACGTCGCTGCTGGCTGGGGGCTGGTCACTGGTCGCTGGTGAGATCTGCCTGTTTGACAGCTCACCAGTGACCATGTAGCGATGCAGCAGCGATCCTGACCAGGTCAGATCGCTGGTCGGATCGCTGCTGCATCGCTAAAGTGTGAAGGTACCCTTAGGGTTCTCGTCCAGTGGGCACAGATCTATGAGGCTTATGGAGAATAGACGGTAATGACTGCTAGGGCAAGTGAGTGATCGGCTGATAGCAATGCTATCTACTGTTTTAGTTCTTTAGGTTCAGCTTCTTATCTTTTCATGCTTTTTTTCTTTTTGTAGGATAACAAAAACGTACCTGAGAGAACTGTGCAAGTTACATAAACTGTATACAACCCCATATCTCAATGACACCTTGTACTTACACTACAAAGGTAAGAAAAAGGACAAGAACATTTCCAAGACTATTCACATTCATAGCTGGTCCTAATTAGGTTTTGTAGTAGGTCGTGTTTGGCACTTTGGAGTTTATTTTTTTTTATTATGTATTATGTTATGCCCTTAGTAAAATGCTCTTTTGGAGAAGAGATCGCATTGACAGTAAAAACGGGGCAAATCAATGTGCAGCAACCGGTCTAGCAGCTAGGTTAGCAATGTGTGACCAATGGAAGGGATCCCTTAGGCTATGTGGCCACGATCAGGACTCACTGCATTCTGGACACAGCGAGTCCTGACCTGCTGGACCGCGTGTCTCCTTCGCAGGAGACCGCAGCTGCTTGTACCTATGATCAGGGTTCAGTGCGCTGTGGTCTCTCGCTTGTGTTCTCCCTACGGAGGACGCATGTGATTCCGCAGCAAACAATTGACATGCTGCGGTCTTGAAACTCGCACCGCAGGTCAGTGTTGCGGAAAAAACAAGCACAGTTGGCACGGGATTTCAAGAATTCCCGTCCACTATGCTTGTACTGTACAATACAGCGTTTTGGATGCAGCTAAAACACACTGCGTCCAAAACACTGCAAACACTGATCGTGGGCACGCAGCCTTAAAGCCGCCGATTTACTTCCAGCACCTGCAGCTCTTCTTTTTATTAGCCAGGCTGGCGTGATGTTATCATTGCGGTGTCACATATTTGTGACATTGCGCCAGGCCAGCTAATCAAATCAAGAACTGCAGATGCTGGGAGGTAAGATGAGGATCTCTGGGCTCCCATCCAGTGGTCACACAGTATCGACCTGGACGCTGGACCGGGTCCTGCAAATTGAGTTACAACAGCTGTAAGTAATAGTAACTCTATTGAAATTGAACCGGAGATCAAGTCTCACTCGTTTTTGTTTTTAATCTTTACTACTGCAGAATGCCATAAAATATATCTGCACACGACAGAAAAGTCCCCCACAAATCCATCTTAAAACATACTTTAAATCTACAGTAAATCAGATTTTTCACCAAACATCTCTGTGGCTCCTTTCAGGTTTTTCTCTGTACTGTAGTTGTCTGAGACACCATCAGTTAAGGGAATTGCATAATATACAGTAAAGGGTGCTTTACACGCTGCGACATCGCTAGCGATAGCACCCGCCCACGTCGCTGTTTCGTCATGGGGGTGATCGCTGCCGTAGCGAACAATATTGCTATGGCAGCGTCACACACACATACCTGCTTAGCGACATCGCTGGAGACACCGAACAATCTCTCCTTTTTATCATTATTATTATTTATTTATAGAGCACCATTAATTCCATGGTGCTGTACATGAGAAGGGGGTTACATACAAAGTACATATACAAGTTACAGTAGACAGACTAGTACAGAGGGAAGAGGGCCCTACCCTTGCGGGCTTACATTCTATAGGATCTCCTTTATCTCTCCTTTAAAGGGAAGGTTAGTTCAGCGTCACAGCGACGTCACGAAGCGGCCGCCCAATAGCAGAGGAGCGGCGGAGATGAGCGGCCGGAACATGCCGCCCACCTCCTTCCTTCCTCATTGCCGGTGGACACAGGTAAGGAGATGTTCGTCGTTCCTGCGGTGTCACACATAGAAATGTGTGATGCCGCAGGAACGACAAACAACCAGCGGCATGCACCACCAACGATATTATGATAAGGAGCGACGTGTCAACGATCAACGATTTTCGACGTTTTTGCGATCGTTGATTGTCGCTCCTTTTGGTCACACAACGATATCGCTAACGGCGCCGGATGTGCGTCACGAGCACCGTGACGCCGATGATATATCGTTAGCGATATCGTTGTGTGTAAAGTACCCTTTTGGTCTAGAAATATTTGGACAATGACACAAGTTTTGGTATTTTAGCTGTTTACCAAAACATATTCAATATAGAGTTATATAATCAATATGGGCTTCAAGTGCATACTCTCAGATTTAATTTGAGGGTGTTTACATCCTAACTGGAGTAAGGTTTTAGGAATTCAGACTCTTTAATAGGTAGCTGCCTCTTTTTAAGGAACCAAAGGTTATTGGACAAGTATCTTAAAAGCTCTTTAAAGGGCTGCATGGGCTATTCCCTCATTAATCCATCATCAATTAAGAAGGTAAAAGGTCTGGAGCTGATTCCAGGTCTGGCATTTGCATTTAGAAGTTGTTGCTGTAAACCTACAACATGCTGTTAAAGGAGCTCTCAATGGAAGAGAAATAGACCATCGTTAGACTGAAAAAAAAGAAATCCATCAGATAGATAGCAGAAATGTTAGGAGTGGCAAAATCAACAGTTTGGTACATTCTGCAGAAAAAGAGAAAAGAGCGCACTGGTGAGCTTGGGAAGTTAAAAATGCCTGGAAGTCCAGGGAAGACAACAGTTGAAAACTATCTCAGAATTCGTTCCATGGTGAAGTATATCCCCTTCACAGCATTCACCAAAGTGAACCCTCTTCAGCAAGTTGGTGTTTCAGTATCTAAGTCCACCATAAATAGAAGGCTTCATGAGGGCAAATACAGGGGGTTCACCCCAAGGTGCAGACCATTAATCAGTCTTATAACATTGAAAGGCCAGATTCTACTTTACCAGAAAAACATCTAAAGATGCCGCCCAGTTCTGGAAAACATTTTGCATAGAAATGAAACTAAGATTAACCTGTACCAGAATGATGGGAAGGGGAAAATAAGGAGAGGGCTTGAAACAGTTTATGACCCAAAGCATACCACATCCTATGTAACACATGGTTGAGGCTGTGTGATTTCATGGGGATGCATGACTTCCAATGGCTCTGGGCCACTAGTGGTTATTATGATTAGACTGAAGACAGAAGCAGCTGGATGAATTTTGAGTGTACAGGGCGAGACTTTCTGATCACATTCAACCAAATGCAGCAAGATTGATTAGATGACGCTTCACAGTACAGATGGACAATGACCCAAAAACACATTGCAAAAGCAACCCAGGAGTTTTTATTTTAATGCAAAGAAATGCAGTACTCTTCAATGACCAAGTTAGTCACAAGATCTCAACCCCATCGAGCTGCACTTCACATGCTGAAGACAAAACTTAAAGGGAATCTGTCAGCAGGTTTTTGCTACCTGATCCGAGAGAAGCATGATGTAGGCAAAGAGTTCCTGAATCCAACAGTGTATCACTTGGATTACTAGGTGCAGCCATTCTGTCACAATAAGAATTTTTAGATTTAGTCATGTAGCAGAGCTGAGAGAGCTGCCCCCGCCCACACCTGGCTCTCTATAGAGATTGTAAATTGACAGTGAGGTGTCACTCAGAAGAGGAGGCATGCTGGACCACGTGCGACATTGTAGTCCAAACAAAGATTAGTTTTGCTGCTTAAACAAACATTCCAGGAAAATAACAGATTGGACCTTGACAAGACAGGCATCCCTGAATTCTATGTTTCAACCCTTGCAGCATGCTGTCTTCAGATTACATAGCAAAAACCTGCTCAAAGATTCCCTTTAAGGCACAAAGATTCACAAACAAGCAACAACTGAAGTCAGCTGTAGTAAAGGCCGGCAAAGCATCAAAAAAGAGGAAACCCAGCATTTCGAGACTTCCAAGGCTTCCAGACTTAACGCAGTCATTGCCTGCAGAGGATTCTCTACAAAGTGTGAAAAATGTACATTTTATTTGTGTTAAAGTAAATTTGTCCAATTATTTTTGAGTCCCTAAAGCAAGGAGGCTTTTTAGGAAAATGGTTGAAATTCCTAACTGTTTCACAGGATATTCTTATTCAACACCTACAGTTGTGTTCAAAATAATAGCAGTGTGTACAAAAACATGAGATAAGCCCAAAATCTTTATAATAGTTTAAATTTCCATGCATTTGGGAACGTTGCACACTTTTCTAAATCAAAACATGCAGAGAAATTTATATAATTTTTAACTACTTTACAGAAAATATAAAAAAAATGAACATTGGGTTGTCCCAAAAAATAGCAGAGTCTGAATTTGTCTTTACATACTCAAAATATGTCCTCTTTTTATTTAGGATTTCGCATTCCTGTGAATCACTAACCTAATAAAATTTGCAGATGATAGTAAGATAGGAGGAGTAGCCAACACTAGAGAGGAAAGAGAGCGGATTCAAAAGGATCTAGACACACTCGAACAATGGGCCGAGGAGAATAGAATGGTGTTTAACGGGGCCAAATGCAAAGTCCTACATCTGGGTAAAAGAAATATAAAAAGCATATATAGTATGGGAGGAATGGAACTAGGTGATAGCACCGGGGAAAAGGACTTGGGCATAATAGTGGATCCCAGATTCAACATGAGCCAACAATGCGGAGCTGCAGCTAAAAAGGCCAACAAAATTCTGGGATGTATCAAGACAAGCATTGAATCTAGATCAAGAGAGGTAACTTTTCCCCTATACTCTGCCCTGGTCAGACCCAGCCTGGAATACTCTGTACAGTTCTGAGCGCCCCAATTCAAGAAAGACATTGATATATTAGAGCAAGTACAGAGAAGAGCAACCAAGATGGTAGAAGGTCTGCAAACCATGTCATATGAAGAACGGCTAAAAGAACTAGGGATGTTTAGATTGAAAAAGAGAAGGCTGAGAGGAGACTAAAGGCCCCGTTACACGCAACGACATATCTAACGATATGTTGTCAGGTGCACGGAATTTGTGACGCACATTCGGCGTCGTTAGCGATGTTGTTGCGTGTAACAGCTAGGAGCAAGTGTCAACGATCAAAAATACTCACCTAATTATTGATCGGTGACACGTCGTTTATTTTCAAAATCTCGTTGGTCGTTGTGGACGTAGGTTGTTCGTCGTTCCTGAGGCAGCACACATCGCTACGTGTGACACCCCGGGAACGACGAACAACAGCTTACCTGCATCCTCCGGCAACGAGGTGGGCATGTCGATAATGCGGCTGCTCTCCGCCCCTCCGCTTCTATTAGTCGGCTGCTGTGTGACGTTGCTGTGACGGCTCACGAACCTCACCCTTAACAAACAGGTTGTTCGCCGCCCACAGCGACGTCGCTAGGAAGGTAAGTCCGTGTGACGGGGCCTAGCAATATTGTGCGCCTCGGGCAGCGATTTGCCCGTGATGCACAAACGACGGGGGCTTACGCTCGCTAGCGATATTGTAGCGTGTAAAGCCCCCTTTAATAGCGATCTACAAATATCTGAAAGGTGGTCACAGTGTAGAGGGAACTACCATATTCTCATTAGTACAAGGAAGTACAAGAAGCAATGGGATGAAACTTAAAGGAAGGAGCTTCAGATTAGACATTAGGAAAAACTTTCTGACAGTGAGGGCAGTCAGAGAGTGGAGCAGGCTACCATGGCAGGTAGTGAGCTCTCCATCAATGGAAATCTTCAAGCGGAAACTGGATAAACATATAGCTGGGATGATTTAAGAAGCCTGCACTCGCAGGGGGTTGGCCCCGATGGCCCTTGAGATCCCTTCCAACTCTACCATTCTTTGATTCTATGATAATATTTAGTTGTATAACCACAGTTTTCTAGAACTTCTTCACATCTATGTTGCATGGAGTCACCAACTTCTGGCCCCTGTCACCTGTTATTCCAGCCCAGGATGCTGTGACTACATCCCACAATTTATTTGCATTTGTTGGCTTTGCCTCAGAAACTGCATTTTGATGTCACCCCACAAGTGTTCTATAGGATTAAGGTTCGGGGATTGGACTGGCCACTCCATAGCATCACTTTTGTTGAATGCAACCAAGATTTTGCTCATTTACTGGTCTGTTTAGGGTCGTTGTCTTGTTGAAACACCCATTTCAAGAGCAGTTCCTCTTCTGCATAAGGCAACATGACTTCATCAATTATTTTAATATATGCAATCTGGTCCATGATCCCTGGTATGCGATAAATAGGCTCGGCACCATAGTAAGAGAAACATGCCCACATCATGATGCTTGCACCACCAGGCTTCACGGTCTTCAGAGTGTCCTATGGCTTGAATTCAGAGTTGGGGGGTCGTCTGACGAACTGTCTGTGGCCCTTGGACCCAAAAAGAACAATTTTGCTTTCATCGGTCCACAAAATGTTTCTCCATTTCTCTTTAGGCCAGTTGATCTGTTCTTTCGCAAATTGTATACTCTTCAGTACATGTGTTTTTTTAACAGTGGGACTTTTTGGGGACTTCTTGCTAACAGAATAGCTTCACACAGGCGACTTCTAAAGCTGGGTTCACACATAGCGACAGCGACAACGACGTCGCTGTTACGTCACCATTTTCTGTGACGTAACAGCAACCTTGTAAGTCGCTGTTATGATCGCTGCTTAGCTGTCAAACACAGCAGAAGCAGCAGCGATCATAACGACGCTACATGTGCAGAGAGCAGGGAGCCGCGCTTAGAGCTGGCTCCCTGCACTCCTAGCTACAGTACACATCAGGTTAATTACCCGATGTGTACTGCAGCTACATGTGCAGAGAGCAGGGAGCCGCACACACTGATTAGCGCTTGCTCCCTGCTCTCCCAGCTACAGTACACATCGGGTTAATTACCCGATTTGTACTGCAGCTACATGTGCACAGAGCAGGAGCCGGCACTGGCAGCGAGGGCGGACGCTGGTAACTAAGGTAAATATCGGGTAACCAGGGAAAGGTTTTCCCTTGGTTACCCGATGTTTACCCTGGTTACAGCTTACCGCAGCTGCCAGACGCCGGCTCCTGCTCCCTGCTCGCTTCATTTCGTCGCTCTCTCGCTGTCACACACAGTGATGTGTGCGTCACAGCGGGAGAGCGACAACCAAAAAATGAAGCTGGACATTCAGCAACGACCGGCGACCTCACAGCAGGGGCCAGGTCGTTGCTGGATGTCACACACAGCGACAGCGACGGGACGTCGCTGCAACGTCACAGAAAATGGTGACGTAGCAGCGACGTCGTTGTCGCTGTGTGTTATGCCACCTTAAGTGTAACAGTACTTACAGGTAACTTGAGACTGTCTTTGATCATCCTGGAGCTGATCGTTGGCTGAGCCTTTGGCATTCTGGATATTCTTCAATAGATTCAAATGGTTATCTTCAATTTTCTTCCACGTCTCTGTTTTTCCTTTCCATTTTAAAGCATTGGAGATCATTTTAGCTGAACAGCCGATGATTGTCTGCACTTCTTTATAAGTTTTACCCTCTCCAGTCAACCTTTTAATTACAGTGCGCTGTTCTTCTGAACAATGTCTCGAAGAACCCATATTTCTCAGGCTTTCAAGGAGAAATGCATGTAACAACATGGGCTGACTTCACCCTTGAATAAGGGCCACCTGATTCTCACCTATTTATTCACCTCACTAATTTAACTCCACATTCCTATTATTTTGAACGCCCCCACTTTCAATTAATTATTCGAATACACCGACTCAAAAACCTGCAGATCAGGAATGCCGAGTCTGGTGGTTTTCTAAGAATCTACTGCACCAACTGGTAATTGTTTGACATGTGGTAATATCATTTATACAAACACCATGAATAATCTGTTTAGTCATATTAGACTGCTATTATTTTGAATACTACTGTATAATTAAACCTGAAAGTCAAATTAAATTGTATCTCAGTTGTTTCATTTTAAAGGGAACCTGTCAGGTCCCTTATGCGTTCTGACCTACAAGCAGGGTGATGTGTGGCCTAGAAACCCCTTCCTACCATCCCTGTGTTGTAATATTGTGTAATATGAATAAAAAAAGTTTTATAACTTACGTGTTCCCTATGTAAGTGATCAGAGGGTCTAGTCCACTGGGCCTCGCATCGCCCTGTCGGCATTTGTATGCTTTCCGTGGTATCACACCCATGGATTTACATAAGCAACGTCACCATCAGCTCCTGGAGATCCCGCCTGTGCGCACTTCTCATTCGCGCAGCCTTCTTATCCAGATGTTTACTTGCTAGCTTTAGTCTTTTGTTCACACACTGCGTTTTTACCCGCTTTTTTTTTTTTTTTCGTTTTTGCTGCAGAAATTTCTTGAGAAAATGGTTGTAACCTTTCTGCAGACATTCCCCAGCAAAACCTATGGGAAAAAAAATAGCTGTGCGCACACTGTGTTTTTTTTTCTCAAGAACATTCTTTCTGCAGAATTTCTTGAGAAAAAGAATGAGCATATCACTTCTTTTCTGCAGGTACCTGCATTTTTTGCCATAGATAATGGTAAAATAAAGCAGGGACCAACCAGCGGAAAAAACGCACCAAAAACGCACAAAAACCGCGGTAAAAACGCATGCGTTTTCGGTGCGTTTTTTTTACCGCAAGTGCGCTCAAGAAATTTCTTGAGAACAATCCTTTGTCTAGTGTGAACAGAGCCTTAGACGCGCTCTGCGCACAGTTGGAACCACTGGAGTCTTCTGATTATGCGCAGTGCACTTGTGAAACCGTCAGGCAAACACCTGGATAAGAAGGCTGCGCAAACGGCAAGCGCGCACGTACGGGATCTCCAGGACCTGATGGTGATGTCGCTCATGTAAATCCATGGTATTACGCCCACAGGGGCGTCATACCACGTTAAGCATGCAAATGTCCATGGGGCAAAGAGACGCCCTGCGGACTAGTGCCTCTACTTATTTACATAGGGAACACGTAAGTTATAAAACCTTTTTTTTTTATAAATTCATATTACACAAGATTACAAATTTACATATCACACAGGGATGGGTAGGAAGGGTTTTTTAGGCCACACATCACCCTGCTTGTAGGTTAGAACGCATAAAAGACCTGACAGGTTCCTTTTAAATCCAAAATAGTGTCATACAGAGCCCAAATCATGAAGAGTCAGACACTGTCTAAGTAATTCTGGACCTAACTGTATGATGACTTTGGCTCATTCTTTAGGACATCAAGAGTAACCACCATTTTAATTTCTTTTCCCAATAAATTACTAATACAATGAAGATAAAATACTTAATAATATATCTTATTATAGAAATCTGCTTCTTTCTACTCCAAGGCTGATCTTTCATTCTCAATTTATGGGTAATAGTTGTCTTCAATGAATAGAGACTTTCCCATTACTGAGATAGGAGATGACAGTTGATACTTAAAGTTCTATGTTCACTGTCGTTTCAGGTGAACTTGCAGCAGAATTGTCTCCACCTCCAGCTCCTCCTCCCTTCTCCATAAAATTTTAAAAGCATCAGCTGTCATCTTCTATCTCCGTAATGGAAAAATCTGTCATCACGGAATACATATTTAGAGATTTTACCCATTAATTGAGAATTAATGACGATGAGCCAGGACTAAAATGCTCTGGTGCTCAGTACTCGAGTCGAGCAGGTTAGATGCTCTGACGGGCTTATTATGGAGCTCAATTATTGGGCAGTTCAGCTCTCCACCCACATACAGCCAGCCATAAAGAGATCATTTCTAGAGGATGGTGGGCTGTGTTTTTTTAACACACGTTGTTTTGACCCCCTAGTGAGATCCTTTCAGAGAGTGCAATCGTCTCTCACTCGGGTGGCGGCTCCTTGTGTCGGATCTTTCACGACCTACACATCTGAGCACCCCTGACACTCGTCCGAGTACTGAGCATACCCGAGCACCCCGATGCTTGGCCGAGTATTGAGCAGTGGCAAGCATTTGCTCGCTCATCATTATTGTGAATGAAATATCAATCCAGGAGGAGAAAGAGGCAGAATTCACCGATAACGTAGATGACTAAGTTGCTTATTTTCATGTGTCCTATTGATTTATGAACTAAAAATTGAAATGATTGAGTTTTTGAAGGGGTTGTCCTCTACTAGGGCAACCCCTTCAGATTCAACTTGATTCCCCCAGTTAAATTAAAAAACCCTGTACTCGTTTCCTCTTCTGGCACCGTTCCAGCGTTGTCGGTAACCGAGGTTTGGGGCTTATGTGACATTGTGACATTACACGAGCCCCATGTCCAATCACCACCGGCTTCCCTTTCTCAGCCTTCAGATCAAATTAGTTAATCAACAGCAAGTGACGCTGTGACAAACACTCACTTCCTGTTGATTACTCATTTGGTCCAAAGATGAGGAGAGAGAAGCCGGAGGTAATTGGACTCGGGGCTCGCGTTATGTCACAATGTACTGCGCCAGAATGGAAGGTGAGTACAGAGTCTTTTATTTTAACTGGGGTTAACAAGTGGAATCAGGAGGTGTTGTCCTAGTAGGGGACAACCCCTTTAAGCTCTACTCCACATTTTAAAGGCTGTAGATATAAGACCGTGTAGTCGTTAGCAGCAAGACTGCTTCACATGGCTCGCCATTCAACTGAAAATCAAACCTAAAGCGGGCTTTACATGCAGCGACATCGCTAGCAATGTCGCTGCCGATCGCACCTGCCCCCATTGTTTGTGTGTCACAGGCAAATCGCTGCCCGTGGCGCACAAAATCGCCAGTACCCGTTACACATACCTTCCTAGCGACGTCGCTGTGGCCGGTGAACAGCCTCTTTTCTAAGGGGGCGGTTCGTGTGACGGGCGACGTCACACGGCAGGCGGCCAATAAAGCGGAGGGGCGGAGAGCAGCCGCATGAAAGACATACCCACCTCGTTGCCGCAGGACGCAGGTACGGTGCTGTTCCTCGTTCCCGGGGTGTCACATGTAGCGATGTGTGCTGCCTCAGGAACGACGAACAACCTGCATCCTGCACCAGGAACGATATTTGGGAAAGGAACTACGTGTCAACGATCAACGATAAGGTGAGTATTTTTGATCATTAGCGATCGCTCGTAGCTGTCAAACGCAACAACTTCACTAACGAGGCCGTATGTGCATCACGAATTCTGTGACCCCAGCGATATCTCGTTAGCGATATCGTTGCGTGTAAAGCCCCCTTTAGCCGTTATTTTTTTTGGTGGCCAATCTCCATAAAAAGTTGTGCAGCTGGAGATGTTGTGTTACACGGCACAGATTAATAGGCGATCATGTACACTGCGCCCCGAAAAGCAAGGGGAGGATTTTGTAGTGTCCCCGCACTGCAGCTTTACGAGAGGTTCCTACTATCGACCGTATGGCCTCTAAGGATGTGTTTACCTTTGTAAACAGTACATTTTTTGCTATCTGCTAAAAAAAATGTTCTTTGTATCAATGTTGTTCTCTACACTTAGGATTTACGCGTTTGGAAAATCTGGAGGAATACACAGGCCTGAAATGCCTTTGGCTGGAAAGTAATGGCCTGCAGAGGATTGAGAATCTGGAGGCGCAGACAGAGCTGCGATGTCTCTTTTTGCATCAAAATATCATAATCAAAATCGAGAATCTTGAACATCTTCAAAAACTGGACTCCCTCAACCTCTCCAACAATTACATCAAGACGGTAGAAAACCTATGTGAGTGCCAAGCACCACGGTCATATGTATGTTTATAAGGATGGAGGGGGTGATGTTCGTGCTAATTTTATGGATCTGCCAAATACTCTCATGTAAGATAACCAGAAATATGAGCAGATGCATACGGCGGTATTCCCATCTACATCTACAACCCTGACCTATCTCGAAACCGGACCCAGTCCCATCCACTGTGAATGGAGGGGTGGCCGGGAATGTGCGTTGTTCTCTCTATTACAGTCAATGGTAGTTATGACCGAGCTTGTATGTTAGTTAGTATTCAGGAAGATCAGTATCAGGAAATATCGTAAAAGTCGGGAGCTCAAGTTTTGATAATATATTAATGCCACTGTCTTTTGCTCTCCAGCCGGTCTACCAGTACTGAACACTTTACAGATTGCTCACAACCAGTTACAGACTTTGGAAGATGTCCAACAGCTACAGGAGTGTCCCAGTATAAGTATCCTCGATATATCTCACAATAAACTGGATGATCCTGCCGTCATTGATGTCCTTGAGAAGATGCCAAACCTGGTACATATTCCTAGAGGCAGGCGGCACGTACGACACTTGATGTAATACATACGACACACTACTAAAATCTTTCTACATTACTTGTCACTCTGATTTCTTCCAGTATCGGGTGTACGTGTCCTGGCTTCAGAGAGGTGCACTGGGCATGACTGGAAGAACAGCTTCTGCACGTCTAATCATGCGTAGTGTGATTCTCTGAAGCCAGGACACATACACCCAGCTTCTGAGACACACTGATGCTGCCAAAATGATCTGCGGTCAGGCGCAAGATTTCCAGTATCTAGCGATGCGCCATATCATGGACATTGTTGGTTGTAGGGAATATGTACCTGAGAGGTTCCCTTTAACAGAAACTGTCCGTCTGGCGCTATTTGTGTCTGTCATGTAATAGATAATTTCCGTCATGTGAACTGTTTTTCTGTGAAAAACAAAAAATTGAAGTCTGACGGTCAGTGTGAACTGAGCCTTACATGGTACATTCTTTCCACTTTTTAGACTGAGATATTAAGGTCTTGCACCTTTCCATGGGCTTTTCAATTTTGGAAAACCCCTACCCCTGGCTGCAGTTTGTTTGAAAGGGAATCTGGCACTAGATTTTGGCCGTCTTAACTAAAGCTAGCACCTTAAGTAGCTCCTGTGCTGCATTCTATAAAGGTGCACGTTAACCCCTGAGCCTCCCTGTAGACCCCCTTTGTAATAGCTCCAGTCATGTATGTATATTGTCTGGTCCGGTCTGATGGGTATCTTAATCTGTGCCTCCTGTCCCTCCTTTCACCGTCCTCTTGTGCTGACTGACGTGGATGATGCTTTGGGTGCCATTCACGTAGGCAGGCAAAAATCTTGCGCCTGTGCAGACACATTCGCGGCTCGCGCAGGTGCACTTTGCTCTGTGCTATTGTGGGCAGAGACAAAAACATAGCTGCGCCTGCACAAACCAGTGAGTTCTCTGCGCAGGCATGAGATTTTGCCCGGTGATGTGCTAGACGCGGCTGACGTCATCCACATCAACGGACAAAATGTGGCGCCTGCGCAGAGAACTTACCGATTCATGCAGGCGCTTCTATGTTTTCGGTTCTGTTCGCAATAGGGCAGAGTGAAGTGTACCTGCGCAAACCAGGAATGTGTCTGTGCAGGCGCAAGATTTTGAAGGCATCATCCACATCAATCAGCACGGGAGGAGTGCGAAAGGAGGGACAGGAGGCACAGATTAGGACACCCAACAGACCGGACTGGGCAATTTACATACATGGCTGGAGATTTTTTAAATGTATTTGTGGGGTCTACAGGGAGGCTCAGGGGGTAACGTGTAGCTTTACAGAATGCAGCACAAGCGCTGCTTAAGGTGCTAGTTTTGGTTTAGCAGGCCAAAAGCTAGTGACAGGTTACCTTTAAAAACAAACAAACTGATCTTTACTGACCCTCCCCAGGTCCACGGCTGAGTCTCTGACTCTGCTCCCAGTGTCTGTTCTTGTTCGTAGCACTGATGGCATGTCAATAGCGTTGCAGCCAATTGGCTCGTGCCGTCAACTTGGGCAGAGCCAGTGACCTTACCGATTGGATTGGATGCAGGGCTGTCAATGGTAAATTAGTGCCTTAGACAGTAACATCCTGGAAGAAGCGACTGAAACTCAGCACTGGACCCGGGGAGGGTGAGTAAAACACAGTGTTTCTTAGTGAAACTGCAGCTGGAAGACGAGGTTTCGTAAAGTAGAAAACTCCTTTGACATTATATATGCAAGAAACCTTCACAGTCGGCAACTATAAGAAGTCTACTCCGAAAAGGTGACATCTCTCCCATAGTTTTATCTTGCCTATTTTGTCTTATTTTTTTTTCCTAGCATGTTTTAAACCTGATGGGAAATCAATTAATTAAGAAGATCCCTAATTACAGGAAGACTGTTACAGTGAGGTTGAAGGGGTTAACATATCTGGACGACAGACCCATTTTTCCAAAAGACAGGTAAGATTTTATTTACCGCCTGATTTAAGGGTTCTCCACTCTCAGAAAGAAAGTAGAGACTCTGTGACTTTATGATTGTGCTCCTCCGACAGAGCATGTGCAGAAGCTTGGGCCAGAGGAGGACGGGAGGCTGAAATGGAGGAGAGAGAACGATGGGAGACCAGAGAAAGGAAGAAAATCCAAGATAGCATCGATGCCTTATCTGAAGTCCGGAGACGAGCTGAGGAGAGAAAGCGCAGAAAGGACGTGGAACAAGAAGGTGTCCAAGAAGAAGGTGACCTCATTATTAGAGAAGATGAAGGTGTTGTTTCATATGCCCACCCCTGTCCATATGCCCTGTATGAGCCAGCGAATCCCAGTATGGCAGACCCCAGACAGACAGCAGTTCATCTGAATGGCCGCCATGTATTAATACATTTCCCTTATCGGAACCCCTGCAGGGAAAATGCCTGACCTCAACTTTTCCTGGTAAAATCCCCTTTTGCAGACAGGGCCAGTATTGGGATCGGCCCAATCATCTGATCACCCCTGGGGTTCATTCTGAAACTAAACAGCAAGTCGTCTGATATTTGTAGGAAGGTAGACTATGTTGCTTCTGTGAATTGGAAACACAATGTACAGAATGGGTTTTAGTACAGATATTTCCACATCATCTTAATGGCTGCCGCATTTTCTTCCTAATATGCAACTTTTCTAAGCCGGCAGTCACACATCCATGTGATACATCCTAGTGCTGTCGTTTTTTGGGTTGCACACGGACTGATACAGTTTAATTGGCCCATACACACACCCGTGTCCGGTCCATGAGACTCTGAGACGATCCTAACCTCATCTGTTTTGCGGATTAGACTCGACCCTTAATCTGTGAGGTTCCATTTAAAACGGATCCCCACAGACTTTATTTCAGACCTTCATCCGTGTTTCATCTGTTTTCAACTGATCCATTGTTGAGTTAAAAGAAAAAAACGGGTGACACGTGAACGAGAAACCATCCATTCACCCTAAGTGTGGGTTCAGTGGGCATTTGAAAAAATTGTCTGTTTTGCATGCGGAAAAGTTATTTTCATGCGTATGTCCTTTTTTTTACATCCATATTGCATCCTTTTTGTGCACACCCATAGACTTCAAAGGACGAGTCTCATCTGAAACATGGAAGCAAATGGTGCATGATGCCACTCGAACCATGTGCAAAAACTCTCATCTGATGAGCTCTATTGAATAACATTGGTCGCAGGTTATCCCTGTGAGTTAGCAGAGACAACACATGTACGAAAATATGCCTGTTGGAACTAAGCCTAAAATGAAGGGATGTGGATCACTGTTCAGCCTAATAAAAGAGAAATATCTGCAATGTACAGCTCTGGCAAAAATTAAGAGACCCTTTCCATTGTATTTATTTTCTGAAAATGAGAAATGGTCAAAATAACGAAAAAATGCAGTGCTTTCATACCTCAAATAATGCAAAGAAAACAAGTTCATAATCATTTAGAAACAACAATACTAATAATGTTTTAACTCAGGAAGAGTTCAGAAATCAATATCTTGTGCAATAACCATAATTTTTAATCCCAGCTTTCATGCATTTTGGCATGGTTTCCATCAGTCTTTCACACTGCTTTTGGGTGACCTTATGCCATTTCTGGTGCAAAAATGTAAACAGTTCTTCTTTGGCTTGTGACTATCCATCTTCCTCTTGATTACATTCCAGAGGTTTTCAATGGGGTTTAGGTCTGGAGATTGGGCTGGCCATGACAGGATTTTGATGTGGTGGTCTTTCATCCACACATTGATTGACCTAGCTGTGTGGCATCGCGCATTGTCCTGCTAGAAAAAACAGTCCTCAGAGTTGGGGAACATTGCCTGAGCAGAAGGAAGCAGCTGTTTTTTTAAAGGATAACCTTGTATGCGGCTTGATTCATACGTCCTTCGTAAAGATATTTGTTGAATTTTCTTTACCTAATTTTCAGCTTTGCCCAACACCTGTTCGTCTAATGGTTAGACGGAGACCTAGAGAAGCGTATAAGCCACAGTGTCTTGCACCCACTGTGAAATTTGGGGGAGTATCGGTGATGATCTGGGGATGCTTCAGCAAGGCTGGAATTACTTTGCGAAGGACGTATGAATCAAGCTGCATAAAAGGTTATCCTGAAAAAACAGTTACTTCCTTCTGCTCAGGCAATGTTCCCCAACTCTGAGGACTGTTTTTTTCCAGCAGGACAATGCACCATGCCACACAGTTAGGTCAATCAATGTGTGGATGAAGGACCACCACATCAAAACCCTGTCATGGCTAGCCCAATCTCCATACCTGAACCCCATTGAAAACCTCTGGAATGTAATCAAGAGGAAGATGTATAGTCACAAGCCATCAAACAAAGAAGAACCGCTTACATTTTTTGCACCAGGAGTGGCATAAGGTCACCCAAAAGCAGTGTGAGTCTGGTGGAAAGCAGCCAAGACGCTGGAAAGCTGTGATTACAAATCATGGTTATTCCACAAAATATTGATTTCTGATCTCTTCCAGAGGTAAAACATTATTAATATTGTTGTTTCTAAATGATTTTGAACTTGTTTTCTTTGCATTATTTGAGGGCTGAAAGCAATGCATTGTTTTGTTATTTTGACTATTTCTCATTTTCAGAAAATAAATACAAAATGTATTGCTTGGAAATTCGTAGACGTTGTCAGTAGTTTATAGAATAAAAGAACAATTTATATTTTACTCAAAAATATACCTTGTGATGTGATCACTGGTGATGTACACGAGGGGAGATATGTGTCGCTGCGACTACGGAAATCAGTGATGTGAACCTGGGTGGAATACTGCAGCATATTAGGTGCTGAGAGGGTTAATATGTATTACCTGGGCCAGGTTTGTTGTGAACAGCTAAAGAGATGGGTGGGATGGCTGTTCACCATATCTCCACCTCAGGGTGTGGTCCCAGAGGTAAGTCAGGCCTCTGGACACACCCAATGTTCTGCTCTGTATTTTCCTGTGATGGAAGAAGTAGTGCTGGCTTCCTGTGAATGTGTTGTGGCTGAAGCAATAAACCAGATGAAAATCGACCCGTGAGGTGTTCCTGCATCCATCCCCTACTGCTGAGACAGTGGCTCTACCACAAGTGGTGGAGAATGTGGGCAGGCATCCCGGGGCCGTTTATACCTGCTACAGAGGAGCTGGAGGTCCTGGGTGAAGGCAGCCATGAGCCAGGGAACATGGTCAGACACCATGGAGGAACTGATTAAACACCTGGTGCAGGCCCAACAACAACAGCAGCAGGCTCAGCAAGAGACGAACAAGCTGTTGATACAGCTGCAGCAACAACTGGAGCAACAGCAGAAGCAGATAAATGTCATAGCAGAGGTAATCCGTGGCAGAGCGACCAGTCCAGGTGATAACGCTAACGTCCGGAAGGCGGTAAGGCGAGCTATGCAAAAGATGACTCCGGGGGATGATGTTGAGGCCTTCTTGACTGTGTTTGAGAGAGTTGCTGAACAAGAAAAACTCCGGAGCAGTGGGCGGAGGTATTGGCGCCATATTTAAGTGGAGAGCCACAAAAGGCCTATTATGATCTTGCTTTACAGGACGCTAATGAGTATGACAAACTAAAGGCTGAAATTGTGGCACGCCTGGGTGTGACTATGTTAGGGCACAACGGGTCCACCAGTGGTGGCATATCATGGCAACAAACCCCCTCGCTCGCAAATGTTTGATTTATTTCATCTGGTACAAAAATAGCTGCAGCCAGAGTCCTCCACCCCAGCACAGATGGTGGAGCGGGTCGTAATGGACAGGTTTATTCACTCCCTTCCGAAACTAGTGAAAACTTGGGTTGCCCAGGGAAACCCCTTGAATGCCGACGACCTAGTTGGACTGGTAGAGAGGTACCAGGTGGTAGAGAGTTCCCGGGGAAAGCCACGGGACTTACCATTTCCCTACTGGGGGGTTTCTTCAGGGAACGACACCCAAAAGAAGGGTACAAGAGCCACAGGAGGGGGGAAGCCAAGGTCCCAAGTGGCAAGTAGAGGCAATCAAAACCCCCCAGTCAGTAATATTATCTGTTGGAGGTGCCAGGGACCGCATCACATTGCTGCCCGTTGTCCCGTGACCACCGAGCTGATGGACTGCAGCATGGGTCGGCGCTCTTCCTATTATGCATACCCAGCCTGCAGTGTGGACAGTCAACACAGTGAGGGGCCACAGGCATGTCTTGTAGAAATAAATGGTACCAGAATAGTGGGACTGTTAGACTCCGGGAGTTTGGTGACCCTCGTGAGGGACACACTTCCACACCAGCTGATTCCTGGGAAGAGGGTGGGCGTCCGCTGTATTCATGGGGATGCCAAGGACTACAATGTGGCCGCTGTGACTATAAAAACAACTTGTGGGTCGGAGTCTCATGAGGTTGGAGTGGTAAAAGATCTGTTGCACCCAATAATAATAGGGTGAGACTTTACTTTGTTCTGGGAGTTGTGGAGTAAAGGGGTGGAACCCTGTGTCTCAGATAAAGGACAGTTGGCCCTCAATGATGAGACTTCATTTCAGTCGGAGGCAGATGAATTCCCCATATGTGTGTTTGTGGGCGATGAGGCCGAGTCCCAGGAGGTTGACGTGCCGGAGTTGGCCGTTTCCGAAGGGAACTTTGGGACTGTGCAAATGAGGGACCTGACACTAAAGGGGGGGCATTTGAAAATGTGACTGTCATAAACAGGGTTGCTTAAGAGCCGGGGGCTGACACCAGATTCCCCCACTTTGCAGTAAATGGGGAATTGTTATATCGGGTTACCCAGTTGAGAGGTGAGATAATTGAACAACTATTGGTACCAGGGCCTTATAGACGCCGGGTGTTAGACATGGCCCATTCTCATGTCCTGGGTGGTCACCTGGGGGTAGATAAAACACGGGAGCGGATTCTTCAGAGGTTCTACTGGCCGGGGTGTCATCGAGAGATTCTTAATTATTGTAGATCCTGTCCCACCTGCCAGCTAACTGCACCAGTTTCACACTTTCGAAGTCCCCTTGTGCCATTACCTATAATAGAGGTCCTGTTTGACCATATTGCCATGGATCTTGTGTGCCCTCTGGTAAAATCCGTTAGAGGGCACCAGTATATCTTAGTGGTTCTGGACTATGTGACTCGATACCCTGAGGCGGTGCCATTGAGAAATTGGTCCTCTAAGAATATAGCCAGGGTCCATATCTTCTCTCGGACCGGACTGCCAAAGGAGATCCTGACAGACCAAGGGACCCCCTTTATGTCGAAAGTCATGAGGGAACTGTGTAAGGTGCTGCGGATTACACAACTGAAGACTTCAATCTATCACCCGCAGACAGACGGCCTTGTGGAGAGATTCAATAAAACCTTAAAGTCCATGCTTAAAAAGGTCGTGGAGAAGGATGGTCGAAATTGGGATTGCCTGCTTCCATATTTGCTCTTTTCTATCAGGGAAGTTCCACAAGCCTCTACCGGGTTCTCTCCCTTTGAAATTTTATATGGTCGACATCCCCGAGGGTTGCTTGACATAGCCAAAGAAACCTGGGAAGCAGAGGTTACCCCCCATAGGAGTGTCATTGAGCATGTGGCCCAGATGCAAGAGAGGATGGCTGAGGTGATACCCATCATGAAAGAGTGTCTTCTCCCGGGCTCAAGAGGCACAGGCGAGAGTATATAATCGCTCTGCCAGGGTGAGACAGTTCAGCCCTGGCGACCGTGTGTTGGTGTTGATCCCTACTGTGGAAAGTAAATTTCTGGCCAAGTGGCAGGGACCCTATGAAGTAGTCGAGAAACTGGGAGAGGTGAATTATAAGATCCACCAACCGGGTAGAAGGAAGCCCTACCAGGTGTACCATATTAATCTTATTAAGCCATGGTGAGATAGGGAAGCGGTGGAAGCTCCATGTCTAGCTGCCAAGGTGGACGCTGGTATCGAGGACGTCACAGTGGCAGAGACGCTGTCAAGGGCCCAAAAGCAGCAGTGTCGGGAGTTCCTTTATCAAAATCGAGATTTCTTTTCAGAATTGCCGGGGTGTACACAGGTTGTGGAACATGAAGTTCTGACGGAACCACACGTGAAAGTACATCTGAAGCCGTACTGGGTCCCTGAAGCCTGCCGAGAAGTGATCTCAAAAGAGGTGAAGAGGATGCTGAGCCTCGGCGTGATTGAGGAATCAAAAAGTGGCTGGTCTAGTTCTATCGTCCTTGTGCCAAAGCCGGATGGAGAATGGCGAAGTCTCAAAATTTGACGCTTATCTAATGCCTCGAGTCGATGAGCTCATTGAAAGGCTTGGGCCAGCCAGGTATATTACCACCCTTGACCTAACAAAAGGGTACTGGCAAATACCCATGTCTCAAGCGACCAAGGAGAAGACGGCTTTCTCTACACCTGGCGGATTTTTCCAGTACACCAGGATGCCGTTTGGGTTGCAGGGAGCCCCAGCCACCTTCCAGAGGGCCATGGACCGGATCCTAGCTTCTCATCAGAAGTACGCTGCAGCTTATCTGGATGATATTGTGATCTTCACCCCGGATTGGGGGAGTCATCTACAGAGGGTCCCGTCGGTGCTGGATGCATTGAGGAAGGCGGGGTTTACCATAAACCCGAAGAAGTGTGCCATAGGGAAGGAGGAGGCCAGGTACCTGAGCTATGTTGTTGGTAGGGGCCTAATCAAACCACAAGTGAATAAAGCGGAGGCGATCCAGAATTGGCCACGACCACCCTCTAAAAAGCAGGTTAGGGCATTTCTGGGAATCGTCGGATACTACCGCCGGTTTGTACCGAAGTTTGCTATGAGGGCCGCGCCGCTGACTGATCTCCTCAGGGCTGTGAAGCCATCGGTGGCCAACTGGACCTCTGAGGCAGAGGTGGTGTTCCAGGACTTGAAGTCTGCTCTATGTCGGCAGCCAGTCCTGGTGGCACCTGACTTTACAAAGGAGTTTGTGCTTCAGACTGATGCTTTGAAGGGCGGGTTGGGAGCTGTGCTATCGCAGGAAATAAATGGCGAGGAACATCCAGTGCTTTACCTGAGTAGGAAACTCTCCTCTTGTGAGAAAAACTATGCCTGGAATGCATAGGAATGCCTGGCCATTAGGTGGGCAGTGGACTCTCTAAAATACTACCTGCTAGGCCGTAAATTCAGGCTAGTGTCTGATCATGCGCCACTGACATGGTTGAGAAGGAGACAGGGAAAGAATGCTAGGGTGACCAGGTGGTTTCCAGCTCTCCAAGGCTTAGCCTTCCATGTAGAGCACAGGCTTGGGAAGTTACATGGGAATGCAGATGCCCTGTCGCGGCTCCCCTGTTTAGTGGTTGATGGTGCCCATGCCCCCGGCTTTGGGCAGAAGGGGGGAATATGTGATGTGATCACTGGTGATGTGCACGAGGGGAGATATGTGTCGCTGCGACTTCTGCAATAAGTGATGTGAACCCGGAAGTAGTACTCCAGCATATTCTGTGCTGAGAGGGTTAATATGTATTACCTGGGCCGGGTTTGTTGTGAACAGCTAAAGAGATGGGTGGGATGGCTGTTCACCATATCTCCACCTCGGGGTGTGGTCCCAGAGGTAAAAGTCATGCTTCTGGACAAACCCAATGTTCTGCTCTGTATTTTCCTGTGATGGATGAAGTAGTGCTGGCTTCCTGTGAATGTGTTCTGGCTGAAGCAATAAACCAGATGAAAATTGACCCGTGAGGTGTTCCTGCATCCATCCCCTACTGCTGATAGAGTGGCTCTACCACAACCTACAAAGAGAAAAATCAGAAAAACCGACAATTTTGCAGTGGTCTCTTAATTTTTGCCAGAGCTGTATATAAAGATCTAACTAATTGTTCGCTGGGGTGCCTAACGTCCCTACATACCAATGAGTAGAGAGGGTCCCTGTTTGTACTACTATGCCCATGACCTCTATATAGATAAAACTTGAAGTATCTGTTATAAAAGAAACAATTCCATATAGGATAGAGGGTAGTCGTCCAATATGGCCACTCATATCAGTTCATATGTTATATGTTTAGGAAATCAGCAGATAACAGCAGAAGAAGAAAACCACCACAGGAATGAAGAGTCTGAAGAGAAGATCCAGAGATTTGTTGATGAAATGTTTGAGGCCTATGAAGAGCTGACCTCCAATATAAACCGTGACCCTGCTGACGGTCCTCCCATCCAGATTGTGGAGACCGACGTGGATCCTGATCAGCGCACACTTCTAAAAATAGACAGCAATTCTGACAATAAAGACAGATTATTGGGTGTGGATGCAGAATCTGATTGTGTCACACATGGTAAGCAAAATTAATTACTACACAATGGATGACTAATAACTGCAGAACAGCATTACGTCTGGTGAAAGTATGGCAATGACAAATATGGCTGATTTAAGCAGGTTATCTGGTGAAAACAAGTTACAAGTTATAACTTATTGATGAGGGTGGGTTTGATCACTTGGACCTCTGCCGATCATCAGAATGGGAAACTTTATTCCCCGTTAGGATGGATCGGCAATCCAACCTGCTGCTACATTTTGTAGTGGGGATAAAAGTGCCATCGGGGATAAAAATTCAAGTGTTCTGCCAAACCCAGAGGTCAAACACTCAGCAGTGAGCAAGTTATCAACTATCCTGTAGCTCAGGGATCCCCAACATGTGGCTCATAGGCCCATGATGCATGACTCTCGGCTGTCTACCAGCTTGGTGCATAAGCACCAGGTCTAGCAAACACCTCTGTACAGAAGGTCTCCAGATGGTGACTTTTGTGAATAGTCCCACACAGAAGAGCAGATCTGAATGGAGGTAGGAACCCCTGGGTTTTGGTATACTGCCTTGGTGTGGTGATTTCTGTGGAAAAGCTGTCATTATACCGGTAATTATGCTCTGGTTGTCACTGGGTGTTGGGCTGGATGTGGCTCACAACCCATTCTCAGAGCTGGATGTGGCTTGCGACCTGCTCTCAGAGCTGGATGTGGCTTGCGACCTGCTCTCAGAGCTGGATGTGGCTTGCGACCCGCTCTCAGAGCTGAATGTGCCTCACAACCCTCTCTCAGAGCTGGATATGGCTCGCAACCCTCTCTCAGAGCTGGATATGGCTTGCAACCCTCTCTCAGAGCTGGATATGGCTCGCGACCCTCTCTCAGAGCTGAATGTGGCTGACCAGCCTCTCTCAAAACTGAATGTGGCTCGCAATCCTCTCTCAGAGCTGAATGTGACTCGCACCCTCCCTCAGAGCTGAATGTGGCTGACCAGCCTCTCTCAGAACTCAATGTGGCTCTCTCAGAGCTGGATGCATCTTGCGACCCTCTCTCAGAGCTGGATGTGGCTCGGGACCTTCTCTCAGCTGGATGTGGCTCGCGACCCTCTCTCAGAGCTGGATGTGGCTCGCGACCCTATCTCAGAGCTGGATGTGGTTCGCGACCCCCCCCTCTCAGAGCTGGATGCGGCTTGCAACCCTCTCTCAGAGCTGGTTGAGGCTCGCGATCCTTTGACTAATATTACCATCTGCACCTTTTTCTTTTTGGACGCAGTTTATTTTAAATCCAGTGTGAACGCTTCCTTAAAGGGGTTACAAAAAAATACAAAAAAAGTATAATATTATTTTCATCTTTGAATCTATAGTTGCTTCACAACTGATCCCATTATATTTTATCTTTAGAATCACAGGAGGAGATGAATAAGGAAGGTTCTCTGACCACTGGACTGGCTGATGATGGAGAGATAGAGATTGTCCCTCTGAAGGCCACCGACAGGCTGTATATTGATGTATGTGGGACCTGACAGCTCACCAATTACCTAAATTATTATCAAAACTATGTGTTATGAATCGACTGAATAGTGCCACTTGTGCTGTTGCTGAAGACCTCTGTGTCAGTCATCTTAGCCCTCGGGTGAAAATCAGCCTGTGGCCAGTGTTCATAAAGGGGACAGTGATTTTTTTTCAGCATACAGCAATACTATAGCATCGCAGTGTATAGAACAAGTGATCAGTTGATGACAGGTTCAAGTCCCCTAAGGAGACTAACAAATACAGTGAAAATTTAAAAAAATATATGTTTTAAAAAATATGAAAAAGAATAAAAAAATATAAAAGTTCAAATTTATTTTTTTTTATTTCTTAATTTCTAATGTGGCAAAGGGGGGGGGCTTTTACCATAATAAAAATTAAGAAATAAAAAAAATAACTGCCAGGTCAGTTTTATCTTAAAATGAACGTCGGAAATGAAAATCAATTGTAGAATTCCACTTTTCTTTGTCGCTCCATTGGGAGACCCAGACAATTGGGGTGTATAGCTTCTGCCTCCGGAGGCCACACAAAGTATTACACTTTAAAAAGTGTAACCCCTCCCCTCTGCCTATACACCCTCCCGTGGCTCACGGGCTCCTCAGTTTTTATGCTTTGTGTTGAAGGAGGCACACATTCACTCGAGCTCCCATTTTAGTCAGCAGCAGCTGCTGATTGTATCGGATGGAAGAAAAGAGGGCCCCCACAGGGCCCCCGGCATGCTCCCTTCTTACCCCACTAAGTCGGCGGTGCTGTTAAGGTTGAGGTACCCATTGCGGGTACAGAGGCTGGAGCCACATGCCGTTTTCCTTCCCCATCCCTTAGAGGCTCTGGGAGAAGTGGGATCCTAACCGGTCATCCATTCCCTGGGACCGGGCTCCCTCCGCAGCCCCTGTGGGAATCTGACGGACAGGAGACTTGGTATCATCAGGGACAGGGCCCTGCATCTAAAGGTACTCTGTGTCCCCTTGGGGACGGTGCATGGAGCGCTTGGTCTCAGACGCTGCAGCGGCTGCTGTATTTTTATGACGACCGGGACTACCGCGCCGACCGCGCCTGTTTGCCGGCCGCGGTATTAAATTTAGTCCCCGGCTTCATGCGGCCTAGTGCCATAACTCCCGCCCCCGGGCCTGCCAGTCAGGGGTAAGGACGGGACGGTCGACCTGACGTCGACAGTGAGGGCTGGAGCACACTTTAGGTGTCCTCCTCCCCCCTCACTAATCACTGTGGGGCACCAGATTCCCGCACTTTATTAGTCGCCGCCCACGGCTCCCTCCTTCCCTGAGAACGCCGGCAGCCATGTTTTAAACACATTCTGCCGGTGGAGGACTTATGGCTGCAGCTCTGGGAGACCCAAGGCAGGGAATCTGGTGGACACACACCGCTTTGGGCGGTCGGTAAGCCACACCGGTCACCCGGTGCTGGTCCCCCTAGGGTGCCGAAGTGTGTATATATATATATATATATATATTTGTATACATTTTCTCTGTTCGGCCGCATTGTTTTGCTTTTGGCTATATACCCTCAGTGATCACTCTCCTAGGAGACAACAGCATGTCGTTCACAAGGAGCAAGGGTGCCAAGACACAGGGTTATTTTGCAACCTGTACCTCTTGTGCGGCTATGCTACCTGCAGGGGCCACCTACCCTCACTGTGAGCAATGCTTGGGCCCTGTGGCACTCGCTCAGCCGGAGCCTCGGGCACTGGTGGGACCCTCGGCTCAGGTAGAACCGCCGGCTTCCCCTGTCCAGGTGGCAGGGACAGAGTTTGCAGTTTTAGCTGAGAAACTCTCTGAGTCACTTTCACAATCCATGGCTCAGTCTATGGACAAATGGTCTGCTAAGATACTAGAAGCCTTGCAGTCCAGACCGGCCCTTACACAGGCCCCGGGCACTGCGGGATCATCGCCCCCAGGCCCCTCTCGGTCTGCGCCGCAGCGTGCTCCCGGGGTGGCCCCTAGGTATCACGTGGAGGACTCCGGCACGGACCGCAGTCCCAGACCGGCTAAGCCGACTCGCTGGGAATCTTCCCCGACTTCATCACGCTGTTCGGGGTCTCAGCTTGAGGACTCTCTGGAGGATGAGGCGGAGGTCGCAGCCCAGGGTTCTGACCCTGACGTTGCTCTCAATCTTGATACACCTGAAGGGGACGCCATAGTAAATGACCTTATAGTGTCCATCAACCAGGTGCTAGATCTTTCTCCCCCAACTCCACCTGTAGAGGAGTCGGCTTCACAGCAGGAGAAACACCAGTTTAGGTTTCCCAAACGTACACGGAGTGCTTTTTTCGATCACTCTAACTTCAGAGATGCTGTCCAGAAGCACAGAGCTTTTCCGGACAAGCGCTTTACTAAGCGCCTTAATGACACACGTTACCCCTTCCCCTCTGACGTAGTTAAGGGTTGGGCTCAATGTCCCAAGGTGGATCCTCCAGTCTCTAGACTGGCGGCTAGATCCGTAGTATCAGTGGCTGACGGTTCATCTCTCAAGGATGCCACTGACAGGCAGATAGAGCTCCTAATGAAATCCATCTATGAAGCCACAGGCGCGTCTTTTGCCCCGGCCTTTGCAGCCGTGTGGGCACTCCAAGCTATCTCAGCTTGTCTGTCTGAGATTAATGCGGTCACACGTACCTCTGCTCCGCAAGTAGCGTCTTTGACTTCTCAGGCGTCGGTATTTTCATCCTATGCCATGAATGCCGTCCTGGACTCTGCTAGCCGTACAGCGGTAGCATCCGCCAATTCGGTGGCAGTCCGCAGGGCCATGTGGCTACGCGAATGGAAGGCAGACTCTGCTTCCAAGAAGTTCTTAACCGGTTTGCCATTTTCTGGCGACCGTTTGTTTGGCGAGCGATTGGATGAAATTATTAAGCAATCCAAGGGAAAGGACTCGTCCTTACCCCAGTCCAAACCAAACAGACCTCAGCAACGGAAAATTCAAGCGAGGTTTCGGTCCTTTCGGCCCTCAGCCAGATCCCAATCCTCCTCGTCCAACAGGCCACAGAAGAGCCAGAGGAACTCTTCTGCATGGCGGTCTAAGTCACATCCTCCAAAGACCGCCGGAGGCACCGTCTCCAAGGCGGCCTCCTCATGACTTTCGGCCTCCCCAAACCGCATCCTCGGTCGGTGGCAGGCTCTCCCGCTTTGGCGACGCCTGGTGGCCACATGTCCAAGACCGATGGGTGAGAGACATTCTGTCTCACGGTTACAGGATAGAGTTCAGCTCTCGTCCTCCGACTCGTTTCTTCAGAACATCTCCGCCCCCCGAGCGAACCGATGAACTTTTTCAGGCGGTGAACACGCTGAAGACAGAAGGAGTTGTGATCCCCGTTCCCCTTCAGGAACGTGGTCGCGGTTTTTACTCCAACTTGTTCGTGGTGCCAAAAAAAGGACGGATCATTCCGTCCCGTTTTGGACCTCAAACTGCTCAACAGGCATGTGAGAACCAGACGGTTTCGCATGGAATCTCTCCGCTCTGTCATCGCTTCGATGTCCCAAGGAGACTTCCTAGCATCAATCGACATCAGGGATGCTTATCTCCATGTGCCGATCGCACCAGAGCATCAACGCTTCCTGCGTTTCGCCATCGGGGACGAACACCTTCAGTTTGTGGCACTGCCTTTCGGCCTGGCGACAGCCCCACGGGTCTTCACCAAGGTCATGGCATCCGTTGTGGCAGTCCTACACTCTCAGGGCCACTCGGTGATCCCTTACTTAGACGATCTCCTAGTCAAGGCACCCTCCCGGGTGGCATGTCAACACAGCCTGACCGTTGCTCTGGAGACTCTCCAGAGGTTCGGGTGGATCATCAATTTCCCAAAGTCAAAATTGACTCCGACCCAATCACTGACTTACCTCGGGATGGAGTTTCATACTCTCTCAGCGATAGTCAAGCTACCGCTGGACAAACAGCGTTCGCTGCAGACAGGGGTGCACTCTCTTCTTCGGGCCCAGTCACACCCTTTGAGACGCCTTATGCACTTCCTGGGGAAGATGGTGGCAGCAATGGAGGCAGTCCCCTTTGCGCAGTTTCATCTGCGTCCACTCCAATGGGACATTCTCCGCAAATGGGACAGGAGGTCGACGTCCCTAGACAGGAACGTCTCTCTTTCTCTGGCAGCCAAAACCTCTCTTCAGTGGTGGCTTCTTCCCACTTCTCTGTCGAAGGGAAAATCCTTCCTGCCCCCATCCTGGGCTGTGGTCACGACGGACGCGAGTCTGTCAGGGTGGGGAGCAGTTTTTCTCCACCACAGGGCTCAGGGAACCTGGACTCCGACAGAGTCCTCCCTTCAGATCAATGTTCTGGAAATAAGGGCAGTGTATCTAGCCCTAAAGGCGTTCCATCGGTGGCTGGAGGGCAGGCAGATCCGCATACAGTCGGACAACGCCACGGCGGTCGCGTACATCAACCACCAGGGCGGCACGCGCAGCCGTCAAGCCTTCCAAGAAGTTCGGCGGATTCTGCTGTGGGCGGAGACCACAGCCTCCACCATCTCCGCAGTTCACATCCCGGGCGTAGAAAACTGGGAAGCAGACTTTCTCAGTCGCCAGGGCATGGACGCAGGGGAATGGTCTCTTCACCCGGACGTGTTTCAAGAGATCTGTTGCCGCTGGGGAACGCCGGACGTCGATCTCATGGCGTCTCGGCACAACAACAAAGTCCCGGCATTCATGGCACGGTCTCAGGATCACAGAGCTCTGGCGGCGGACGCATTAGTTCAGGATTGGTCGCAGTTTCGACTGCCTTATGTATTTCCTCCTCTGGCAATGCTGCCCAGAGTGTTACGCAAGATCAGGTCCGACTGCTGCCGCGCCATCCTCGTCGCTCCAGACTGGCCGAGGAGGTCGTGGTACCCGGATCTGTGGCACCTCACGGTGGGTCAACCGTGGGCACTCCCAGACCGACCAGATTTGCTGTCTCAAGGGCCATTTTTCCATCTGAATTCTGCGGCCCTCAACCTGACTGTGTGGCCATTGAGTCCTGGCTCCTAGCGTCCTCAGGGTTATCTCAAGATGTCATTGCCACTATGAGACAGGCCAGGAAACCAATGTCCGCCAAGATCTATCACAGGGCTTGGAGGATCTTCTTATCCTGGTGCTCTGATAAGGGTTTTACCCCCTGGCCGTTTGCCTTACCCACTTTTCTTTCCTTCCTTCAATCTGGAATGGACAAGGGTTTGTCTCTCGGCTCTCTCAAGGGACAAGTATCGGCGCTTTCCGTGTTTTTTCAAAAACGTCTAGCCAGGCTTCCGCAGGTCCGCATGTTCCTGCAGGGAGTTTGCCACATAGTCCCACCTTACAAGCGGCCGCTGGAACCCTGAGATCTTAACAGGGTTCTAAGGGCTCTTCAGAAACCACCTTTCGAGCCACTGCGGGATGTCTCTCTATCACGTCTTTCGCAGAAGGTGGCTTTTCTAGTGGCAGTTACATCGCTCCGTAGAGTGTCGGAGCTTGCAGCGCTGTCATGCAAAGCCCCCTTCCTGGTTTTTCACCAGGATAAGGTGGTTCTGCGTCCGGTCCCGGAATTCCTCACTAAGGTGGTATCCCCTTTTCATCTCAATCAGGATATCTCCTTACCTTCATTTTGCCCTCATCCAGTTCACCAATGTGAAAAGGATTTGCACTTGTTAGATCTAGTGAGAGCACTCCGGCTCTACGTGTCTCGCACGGCGCCACTGCGCCGTTCTGATGCGCTCTTTGTCCTTGTCGCTGGCCAGCGTAAGGGGTCGCAGGCTTCCAGGTCAACCTTGGCTCGGTGGATCAAGGAACCTATTTTTGAAGCCTACCGTTCTTCGGGGCTTCCGATTCCTTCAGGGCTGAAAGCCCATTCTACCAGAGCCGTGGGTGCGTCCTGGGCATTGCGGCACCAGGCTACGGCTCAGCAGGTGTGTCAGGCGGCTACCTGGTCTAGTCTGCACACTTTCACAAAACACTATCAGGTGCATACCTACGCTTCGGCAGATGCCAGTCTAGGTAGGCGAGTCCTTCAGGCGGCGGTTGCCCACCTGTAAGAGGGGGCCGTTTTCGGTTCTTTTTATCGGGGTATTCTTTTACCCACCCAGGGACTGCTTTTGGACGTCCCAATTGTCTGGGTCTCCCAATGGAGCGACAAAGAAGAAGGGAATTTTGTTTACTTACCGTAAATTTCTTTTCTTCTAGCTCCTATTGGGAGACCCAGCACCCGCCCCTGTTCCCTTCGGGCTGTTGTTCTTTTGTGTACACATGTTGTTCATGTTGATTTGTTCCTTTGGTTCATGGTTTCAGTTCTCCGAACATCCTTCGGATTGAATTTACCTTAGACCATTTATAAGTTTCCTCCTTCCTGCTTTTGCACCAAAACTGAGGAGCCCGTGAGCCACGGGAGGGTGTATAGGCAGAGGGGAGGGGTTACACTTTTTAAAGTGTAATACTTTGTGTGGCCTCCGGAGGCAGAAGCTATACACCCCAATTGTCTGGGTCTCCCAATAGGAGCTAGAAGAAAAGGAATTTACGGTAAGTAAACAAAATTCCCTTCTTTTTGCTGGTTTGCAAAATTTAAATTTTTTTTCTGCTTTCCATTCCATCACATGTAGTGATAGGCAAATAGTAGCTATTCGTGTTTGCATAATGCTTACCGAATACCAAGTACTATCCCAGTATTTGTAACAACAGAAAAATGCTCGGGTTCCCCATTGACTTGCATTAGGTTCATTATTCATGACGAATACCGGAATAGAAGTTTCAGATGCATTATGAAGAATTCGAACCCCAATAGTTACTATTCGCCTATCACTAATCATATGATAAAAGAGATTGTGTCATTCAAAAGTACAACTTGTCGAGTTGTACTTTTGAATGACACAATCTTCAAATTCCCTTATCTAATAGTGCATGAAAATAAGATCGCGCGGTATATTTTTTTCACGAACCCATAAACGTGCATTGCCGATTTTTATCCTGCACTTGGAGCGAGATCGGACATGTCTGCACGATTTTACATAGAGATCACACAAAATCATAGACATGTGAATGACCCCATAGACTTTAATAGGTATGAGTGCTATCCATGAAAATCACACAGAACACTCCTATGAGAAAAATTGACGTGTGAACGAGGCCTACGGTCAATTTTTGCTAATAAATTGCTCAATGTAAACTTAACTCTTTGCCCACTGATTGTCTATTATTCAGGATTTGCCCGATTTGGAAGATGTGGACATTAATGAGCTGTCCCCGAATATGCTGGAGAACATCACTACTAACCAGGTAAGTGTAAAGGCCCCTGTCACACACAGAGATAAATCTGCGGCAGATTTGTGGTTGCAGTGAAATTGTGGACAATTAGTGCCAGGTTTGTGGCTGTGTACAAATAGAACAATATGTCCATGATTTCACTGCAACCACAGATCTGCCAAAGATTTATCTCTGTGTGGGATGGGGTCTTTAGGGTGCGTGCCCATGATCAGTGTTTGCAGCATTTTGGATGTAGCGTGTTTTTGCTGTGTCCAAAACGCATCGTTGTACAGTACAAGCACAGTGGACGGGATTACTAGACTTCCCGTGCCCACTGTGCCTGTTTTTTCTGCAGCAAACACTGACTTGCGGTGCGGCTTTCCAGACCACAGCATGTCAATTGTTTGCTGCGGATTCGCATGCGTCCTTCATAGGGAGAACACAGCAACGGACCGCAGCGCTCCGAAACCTGATCGTGGGCACAGTCAGCTGCGGTCTCCTATTCTTCTGCGGAGGAGACTCGTGGCCCCGCAGGTAAGGACCCGCCGCGTCCAGAACGCAGTGAGTCCTGATCATGGGCACATATCGTTATCATACATATTACAGTATTCTGTGGATGAGATTTTTTTAACCGACGTCACTGAGAGATAAATATCTGTGCAGATTTTCACTGCAGATTACACTCATTGAAATGCATTACTCACTACCAGCATGGAGACAATGGATAAATATACACTAGATACAAGCAGATTCATAGATTACGTGATCAATTGTCTGGTGAACGATATGGATGCCGCCATACGCACGTTAATCCATTTTGAAGTCGATGAATCTGCTCATACCGGTTCAGTGACAACTAGCGAGGAAACAGATCTTTGTAACAACGTCCTGGAAACATTCCCTCATAGAAAGGTCACAATTGTACCGGCAGCTATCAGATCAAAATAGCAATCCCTTGACAGCAATTTTTCATTTCTCTGCTCTCATTATTTACCTCCTCACTGTCTAAGATATATGTGGGGAGGAATTGTAAAAAAAAAGACGCAACCCCCCCCCCCAGAGATATCTGTATTGTTTTTTGACAGTGGAAATAGCATTTTTTTTCCTCTACTACTTAGAGCAGATTCCGCCTAAAAAACATGTGCACATATCCCTTACATTCTGCTCTTGACTAAGCCTTGATTCACAGATTCTTGTTTCATGGTCCGATTACGGAACATAATGGACATTATCTATCATGGGTCTCCTGATAGGCCTATATGAGGCTGAGGAGTTGTGATCTGGAGCTCCATAGCCGCTCTATGTATACTGCAAAACATGGATGTGTGAATCCACAATAAAGCTTATTCAGTCAGCAATTGTCACTATTAGTGATGAGCGAGCACTACCATGCTGAGGTGCTTGGTACTCATCACGAGCAATCGGACGCTCGGATGGGAGTAACTTTTGTAGAGTGGAAGTCAATGAAGAAATTGAGTAATTTTCCGGAAAAATCTGGAAAAATGCTCGTGTTCCTCATTTTCTTCCATTATTCTTGGGTAGTCAAGTCATGCCCATTCGAGTGTCTAACTGATCGTTATGCCCGCTCATCACTAGTTATGAGTACTGAGCACCCGAGCATGGTAGTGCCCGCTCATCACTAGTTATGAGTACTGAGCACCTGAGCATAGTAGTGCCCGCTTATCACTAGTTACGAGTACAGAGCACCCGAGCATGATAGTGCCCGTTCATCACTAGTTACGAGTACCGAGCACCCGAGCATGGTAGTGTCTGCTCATCACTAGTTACGAGTACCGAGCACCCGAGCATGGTAGTGCCCGCTTATCACTAGTTACGAGTACAGAGCACCCGAGCATGATAGTGCCCGCTCATCACTAGTTACGAGTACAGAGCATCTGAGCATGATAGTGCCCGCTCATCACTAGTTACGAGTACTGAGCACCCGAGCATGGTAGTGTCTGCTCATCACTAGTTACGAGTGCCGAGCACTTGAGCATGGTAGTGCCCGCTCATCACTAATCAGATTCAAGTACACTTCACATTCATAAGCATGTATATTTAAATGAAAAGCATCTATGGTCAAATCTTGACATATAGCCAGCGTCTGAGACTACTTTGATTTATGAATCAGAGATGAAGAGTTATACATTTCCACGGAGAAAGGGAGGAACGATGGATGTAGGAGGGAGCTGCGTGAGCCGCCAATCAGGCTGCCGATAACCCAACAAACGATGCAAAACGCTCGTATGTCAGATGAAATGATCTTTTGGTCTGCACAAAAGATTGTCATTCTCGGCAGCACAACCTTCTGTGTAAGGAGGACCTATGCTATAGAGAACTATGGCAGCATATGAGCAGTGAACAATCTATTACCGATTGTTCAGTATGGATCTGAAGCAGGCTCAGCCTGTGTATTCGAGCTATTAAAAGACCGCCAACTTGCAAGTATTAGAAAAACAAAGACCAAGTACAGCGAACCTCATAATGATGGAATGATTCACGCTGGCTGGACTCACGCTGGCTGGACTCACGCTGGCTGGATTCACGCTGGCTGGACTCACCCTGGCTGGACTCACCCTGGCTGGACTCACGCTGGCTGGATTCACGCTGGCTGGATTCACGCTGGCTGGACTCACGCTGGCTGGACTCACGCTGGCTGGACTCACGCTGGCTGGATTCACGCTGGCTGGACTCACCCTGGCTGGATTCACGCTGGCTGGATTCACGCTGGCTGGATTCACGTTGGCTGGACTCACGCTGGCTGGACTCACGCTGGCTGGACTCACGCGGGCTGGACTCACGCGGGCTGGACTCACGCGGGCTGGACTCACGCTGGCTGGACTCACGCTGGCTGGACTCACTCTGGCTGGACTCACGCGGGCTGGACTCACGCTGGCTGGCTTGCTTGCTGGGACATTGATGAGTGAAGCCCTACCTGGCAGATTTATATACCTTTCCTAATTGGGGGCTGGCTAGCTAATTTGATACTCAATAATAAATTGGAGCATGCTCAGTTAAAAAAAACAGAATCTGTTGCCAGATTCCGTCATTTAACGGGTTACGACGCATCCTGCGCCCATAGGTTTCCATTCTACCAAACAACAGACGGTGACTGATCCGTCACTGTCCAATTTTTCGACGTAGACAAAAAAACATTACTTTGTCCGTTGTCGCCGTTCGCCGGACAAACAATTTTCGACGGATCCATTGAGCGATGGATGAAGCGTGAGGCCATCCGTTGTAATCCATCGCTAATACAAGGATGAGGAAAAAAACGGATCCAGCGGCATCAGTCACCGGATCTGTTTTTTTTTTCAAAATTCGACGAATTGTGACTAACGGCAAAAAACTGATGTGTGAAAGGGGCCTTAGCCTCATTTTACAGCCATTCCCTTGTATTGAGCAAGGTCAATCACGTTTAGTCGGAATGTGGCCAAAGTATGGATGTTGCATATTTTGCTGTCAAATAACCACCCACTCACGCCACTAACACCAGCATTGTTCGCGCTATGAGGATTCAAAAGTCTGCGGACACATATAGTGATTGCAGACGTTTAGAAAAAAATAAGACAATCCCTTTAAGCTCCATGAAAATGACAGCTGCCAGTTTTTCAAGCTCTTGTCATGACTTTCTTTATCTGTCGTGCCCTGTGTTCAGGTGTATCGTCCAAAGATTGAAGTGATATCTGGAGACAGCGATGAGAGTGATGGCGAGTGGGAGAAGGAAGACATGACCACCGGCAGTGAGGACAACGAGCACCCGACACGCCATCCACTAAGTATATTTGCTCCAATTGCTAATGAGCTGTCATCGTCTAACAATATTCAACCAGATGCTGCCACATCCAAGACTAGCAGTCCCCTCATCCAGGAAATAAGTCATGACCGGTTGGATGAAAGTCAGAATTGGAAGGAAGATCTGGAATCACTGGGTAATTAATTTGTATTTTATCTAGTATCCACAAAACATATACAGTTGCACACTGAAATGCTATCAATGAATAAGGAAACTCTGGTATTGCATTACTGCTACAGGAATATTTGAAAAAAAGAGAGATATTTAGCTTATGTATTGGCCAATGCATGGAAGCCCAGTCACCACGGCAAGGTAATCTGTGTATACCGGGAACCTAACCTGAAATGCCACTATCTGGGTTAAAAACCTTCATGTCTGAGCAGCTAGACTAAGATGTAGACTTAGGTTTCCCCTAAAAGAACTGAAACCATTGCATCCAGAGGAGAGCTGGACTAATGGATGACTACAGATGGAGCAAACTTCTAAATTTTTATTTGTATATCACCAACATATACCGCAGCTCTTTACAATTCAGATGGTTCATATACAAACAATATCAGACATTACATAACACATGGATTCTAAGGGGAGAAATGTTTCTCACACTTTTAGGGTTGCTAATCCAAATAGGTGGCTCTAGACTTCCAGTCATTTTCCTCTCGGACGTTGCTAGTTGCGTATATAAATTCCCAGGGGAGCATTGTATGGCTTATAAGTCTCCCTATTCGAACTTGGTGCTCTCCGCAGTGCAAACTCTTCCCCCTTATACCTCCATTCAGAGGCTACTCATCCAGTCAAATCAGACCTCCTGCTTTGCACTGGTGATAAACAAACACCCCGAAACATGTGTCTGCTAATGGAGCATCTTTTTTGACTAAGTTATGTGACAGGACTTATTAAAGGTTTAATATTGACTTTTAAAATTGCTACCTGTAATAGGGGGAATAAAGTTCAAATCCGTTTTCTCACCAAAGAGGCTGTTTGCTGAATAACACATACCATATTTTTCGGATTATAAGAAATTTGGGAGGAAAATCAGGGGTGCGTCTTATAATCTGAATGTTGTTTACCAGGAAGTGGTGGAAAGGGGGAAGCAGGCAGCAAATGGTAATGCTGCAGGCGCTATACTGGGGCTACGGGCGCTGTGCTGGGGCTACGGGCGCTGTGCTGGAGCTACCGGCGCTGTGCTGGAGTTGTGGGCGCTGTGCTGGGGCTGTGGGCGCTGTGCTGGGGCTGTGATTGCTGTGCTGGGACTGAGCGCTGTGCTGGGACTGTGGATCCTGTGCTGGAGCTGCTGTGCTGCGGGCGGTGAGGCAGGAGCTCAAGATCTCAGCTCAAGATCTCATCTGCACAAGCGCCGCCTCCGGCCCATTGATCTCCCAGCAGCGGACTTAAGGAGAACGATGCCCAGAGGTGGCGCGTGCGCAGACGAAATCTCAGCTTGTCATTAAGTCGATCGCTCAATCTGTGCATGCGCCAACTCTGGGATCCATTTCTTTCAAGCCCTCACCGCTGACAGTTTCTGGGTGCTGGCTGCCTCACAGTGCCCGCAGCGAGCATCTCGGACATCCGCCGCACCGCCCGCAGCATCACCCTGCTCCACCACCACCCCTGGTGCCTGTGACCCCACTCCATCACTGCTGCTGCAAACCTCCCCCTCCCACCCGGTAGGACAATACCAGATCATAAGACGGACCCATTGTTTTTACCTTTTTGTCTCTAAATTTCTGGTGTGTCTTATATAGCATACCATGCCTGAGGAAGAGACCTGAGATGTCTCGAAAGCTTGCTTCATAACATCATCATATATTTTATTTTCGTTAGCCATTAAAAGGTATCACAACTACAAAATTTTAATTTTGTTTCTCTTACTGAGAGCAATCAATCATTTTTCAACTGGCTAACATGGTACCGAAACCTTTTTCTTTTATATAATCCGGTGCGTTTTATAAACCGAAAAGTATGGTACAATCAGAATCAGTTGAGTTCTTCACCCTGCAGAATTTCTGCCCCCTCTCCGCACTTTACTTGCTTTTTCGTATTACTTTTTTGGGTGCGTTTTTATCGTGTTTTTGACGCTGCATTTTTTTATGTCTGTGTTTAGCGTGTCATCCTTTTAAATAAAGCTGTATTGTTTTTGAAACCTCTTGTTTTTTTACATCATTAGATGTGGAATACATGCATTTTTGGTGCGTTTTCACCGCGCAAACGCACAAAAAGCGCACATACGTCTTTTCCGCACCTAAAGGGTTCTTTACATGCTGCGACATCGCTAGCGATCTCGTTAGCGATGTGACACGCCAGATCGCAGATGAGATCTGCCAAGATTGCACATGTGACCGGCGCTATAAAAACGACCTATGTGTGATCTCGGCAGATCGCATCTGCGATCTGGCGTGTCACATCGCTAACGAGATCGCTAGCGATGTCGCAGCGTGTAAATCACCCTTAAGGCATGTTTATGGGGAAAATCCATATAGAAAACTGAGGCTTACCGCAACAAAAAATTGACATGCTGCGGCTTGGAAAACGCACCACAGATCAGTTTACGGAGCGTAAAAAAGGAGTGCAGAGGACATGAGACTTCTATTAATCCCATCCACTTTGCTTGTACTGTAAAACGCGCCTAGAACTCGAGTAACACTGATCATGGGAACGTCCCCTTATAACATCTAAACCACAGAAAGCTACAGGTGTTATTTTTATATGGGCTAAGGCTGCTTTCACACTACGTTTTTTTAGCATGCGTCATGAACGTTTTTTTGCTGCAAAAGCGGATCCTGTTTTTGCAAAGAAAAACGCATGCAAACGCATGTGTTATTTTGCAGGATTTTGTCACTTTAAGTTTATGGGCGGGCATTGGATTCATGTGATTGGGAGTGAAGGGAACTGAACGTTAAAGACTGGGAGCCGTCATCTGACAGCTGCGGAGGCTTGTAACCAAGGTAAACATCGGGTAACTTGCTTGGATACCCGATATTTACATTGATTACGAGCATCTGCAGCTGCTAGGAGCAGGGCTGCCTGCTCCCTGCACACATAACCAAGGTAAACATTGGGTAACTAAGCCCGCGGTTAACCGATATTTACCTTGGTTACGAGCATCCTCCGCTCTTAGGCGGAGGAGAGAGGAGAGAGAGGGAGGGGGAGAGAGGGAGGGGGAGAGAGAGACTGATCACGCGAGGCTGGTTTCTGGGCATGCTCAGTAGAGCAAGCAGGATCCTGTCTATCAGCATGCCAGCATTCACATGCGTTTGCATGCTGTTTAGTCAGGATCCAGCAATTTGCTGTATTTGGACGCAGCTCAAAAACGCTACAAGTAGCATTTTTGAAAAAAGTTAAAAAACTGCAAGTCGCTGGATCCTCACTATAACGCACGCAAATGCAGGTGAACGCATGTTGACGCGAGTCCATTGCAAATGCATTGAAATGAAAACGCATTTGCACTGGATCCGTTTTTGCGTTAAAAAAACGTTCATGACGGATGTTAAAAAAACGTAGTGTGAAAGCAGCCTAAGTGGTTTAGTTAGTGTTTTGGGGGATGACAGACCCCCTAAAATATTTCTTCCACACATTGATTTAGTAATTAACTCTTCATAAATATTTTATTCCTTTGCAGAGAATTGGCGAAATGTGGATGAGACAGAGGAAGACTCCTCAACCCCCGGGAAGGAAAACAGAGAAGAATATGCCTATGATTTAGATTAAAAAGCAAGAACTGGGAAAGCGCTGGGTTGACAAGACTCAAATTATGTTCTATTATATGGTTTTATTGTTATATGGTTATTGTGCTTTTGTGGAGACACCTGTTTTCTATAGATGAATATGGTAAATAAAGTTTATTAAGAAATACACAAGAATTAAGTAAAGTCATTCTTTTCCCCTTTTTTTTTTTTTTTTTTTTTTTTTTTAGTGACCTTTATAACCAGACACTTTGTTACACCGTTTTGGTTACAAAGTGAGTGACCAATTAATACAAAGCTTTTATAAAATAGTAAAATGCGGAATAAATAAATTCAGAACCAGGAGTATAGAAATTTGATAGAGTTGGTTACATTGGTTGAAAAAAGCCCTAGCTCCATCTGGTTCAACCTTCCTCCACCAGTTATACATCTAATTACTTAATCTTTTATAACCCACAATGTTGTGTGTACTGAGGAAATCATCCAACCTCTTGTGGTCGGCATTCCACAGTCTGACCGCTCTAACTGTAAAGAGCTTTCCTAGTTAGCTGCCGGAATCGCTTTTCTTCCACTCGCAGTGAGTGTCCCCTGGTCCTTAGTACTGTCTTTGGAAGGAATAAGTCATGTGCCAGTCCTTTATATTGACCACACATATAAAAGAGATCTCTGAGACGTCTTTTTTCTACACTAAATAAATCCAACTTTCATTATGCTGAAAGTCTGTTTTACTGCCCATCAGACCTACTTCGATGCTATTTCAGGGAGAAGAAGACTTACCAGGGACTCCCATCACTGGAGTTGCATGTGGATTACGTCGGCACTTCAAGGAAATTTTTTTTAATAAATTGGTGAACGAGGGAAATTGTGGGGGAGTCTTTATTCAAATAAACTATTTTTCCCTGTGTGTTTTTTGTTTGTTTTTTTTAACTTTACACTTACTGGGTTGGTAATGGGGTATCAGATACATGCCTATCCATTACTATCCACTGGGATTGAAGCCAGCTGACAATTCACAGCTGACATCAACCCTAAAAATTTTACCTTTATTGCCACCGCACCAGGACAATTGGGAAGAGCCGGGCTAAGCACAAGAATTGCAAGATCTAATGTCATGCCACTTCTGGGGCTGCAATTTTTAGGCTGGGAAGGCCCAAATAACCATAGACCCTCCCAGTGTTAAATTATTAGCTCCCAACAATGCCCCCGCCGAGGCATGGGAGCGGAGGCGTGTGGATATGCCACACCGGGACCGGGCGCTACAGGGAAAATGTAAATTCTACTTATATGCTTGCTATAATCTAATCTGTCCCTCCTACGTCCACTCTCCCTGAGCTGCTCTATGCCAAGCATCGCACCCCTGGGTCTCATATAGGACCCAATGATCCGATGCAGCCAGCCAATCACAGTAATGCCAGTAGCCAAATTGGCTACAAAATTTCTGTGTATGGCTACAACATTACTGTGTATGGCAGGCAAACCCTGCATGTTTAGTGGCTGATAAACAGCAAACATGCGGGGCGAGGACTCGAGTATCACACTCGAACACCCCAATACTCGGCTTTTTAACTCTTCGTAAACTGACCTGCACGGGTTTCCTATCCGCAGCTTTCCAATTTGTCTTGCGGAGACGCCTGAATCTCCTGCGATGGAGAATGCAGCGAAAATACTCTGCATCCAGAACACCACATAAGCCCGATAATTGGCACGTACCCTAAGGCGGGCTTTGCACGCTCCGACATCGGTAACAATGTGTTACCGATGCTGCAGCGATAGTCCCGCCCCCGTCGCACGTGCGATATCTAGTGAAATCTGCTGTAGCGATTATTATCGCTACGGCAGCTTCACACGCACATACCTGCTGTGCGACGTCCCTCTGGCCGGCGACCCGCCTCCTTCCTAAGGGGGCGGGTCGTGTGGCGTCACAGCGACGTCACACGGCAGGCGGCCAATTGAAGCGGAGGGGCGGAGGGGCGGAGATGAGCAGGATGTAAACATCCTGCCCACCTCCGTCCTTCTCATTGCAGCCGGGAGGCAGGTAGGTGATGATCCTCGCTCCTGCGGCTTCACACACAGCGATGTGTGCTGCCGCTGGAGGGAGGAACAACATCGCACCTGTCGCTGCACCGGCATTATGGAAATGTCGGAGGCTGCAGCAATGATACGATAACGACGCTTTTGCGCTCGTTCATCGTATCAAAAAGGTTTTACACGTTGCGATATCAACTGCGACGCCGGATTTGCGTCACTTTCGATTTGACCCCATCGACATCGCACGTGCGATGTCGCAACGTGCAAAGCCCGCCTAAGACGCAGGACAGGAGCCCTCTAGTGTTATATAGTGAATGCTGCAAATAATTATGGGAGTTTCCTTGTGTATAAAGGTCACAATTTCATAAGTATCACCAATCAGGGTGGAGAGTTGTGGGATTTTGTTTTGTGATCATGTTACATGGAGCTGCTGTAGCCGGATGAACGAGATTTATGTTGATTAAAATAATGATTTTTTTTTTAACTGATGTTGTCTTTTACTGAGGAACAGGAAGGATTGCTTAAAATTAACTCCTTTGAAAATTATTTTCATCTATTAAATACTCATTTTAATATCCCATGCTTCACATCCAGCTTTCCAGGCTCATACACTCAGCTTTCCAGGCTCATACACTCAGCTTTCCGGGCTTACACACCCAACTTTCCAGGATCATACACTCAGCTTTCCGGGCTCACACACCCAGCTTTCCAGGCTCATACACTCAGCTTTCCAGGCTCATACACTCAGCTTTCCAGGCTCACACACTCAGCTTTCCAGGCTCACACACTCAGCTTTCCAAGCTCATACACTCAGCTTTCCAGGCTCACACACCAAGCTTTACAGGCTCATAAACTCGGCTTTCTAAGCTCAGATACTAAGCTATCCAGACTCACACACTCAGCTTTCCAGGCTCACATACCCAGCTTTCCAAGCTCATAGACTTTGCTTTCCAGGCTCATACACTCAGCTTTCCAGGCTCATACACTCAGCTTTCCAGGCTCACACACTCAGCTTTCCAGGCTCATACACTCAGCTTTCCGGGCTTACACACCCAACTTTCCAGGATCATACACTCAGCTTTCCCGGCTCACACACCCAGCTTTCCAGGCTCATACACTCAGCTTTCCAGGCTCACACACTCAGCTTTCCAGGCTCATACACTTAGCTTTCCAGACTCACACACTCAGCTTTCCAGACTCACACACTCAGCTTTCCAAGCTCATATACACAGCTTTCCAGGCTCACATACCCAGCTTTCCAGGCTCATACACTCAGCTTTCCAGGCTCACACACTCAGCTTTCCAAGCTCATACACTCAGCTTTCCAGGCTCACACACTCAGCTTTCCAAGCTCATACACTCAGCTTTCCAGGCTCACACACCAAGCTTTATAGGCTCATAAACTCGGCTTTCTAAGCTAGCCAGATACTAAGCTATCCAGACTCATACACCCAGTTTTCAAAGCTCATATACTCACTTTAGCAGGATCATACACCCAGCTTTCCAGACTCATATACCCTACTATCTAGACTCAAACACTCAGCTTTCCAGGCTTAAGCACCCTGCTTTCGACACTCATACACCCTGAATTATAATCACAGACACTCAGCTTTCCAGACTTGCACACCCAGCTTTATAAGCTCATACACTTTGCTTTCCAAGCTTACATACTAAGCTTTCCAGGATCATACACCCAGCTTTCCAGACACACATATCCTGCTTTTTAGGCTCAAACACTCAGCTTTCCAGGCTCATACACTCAGCTTTCCAGGCTGACACACCCAGCTTTCCAGGCTGACACACCCAGCTTTTCAGGCTGACACACCCAGCTTTCCAGGATCAAGGATCATACACTCAGACTTCCAGGATCATACGCCCTGCTAGCCAGACTCATACACCCAGCTATCCAGGCTCATAGACTCAGCTTTCCAGACTTACACACCCAACTTTCCAGGATCACACACTCAGATTTCCAGGCTAACACACCCAACTTTCCAGGCTCATACGTCCTGCTATCCAGGCTCATACACTCAGCTTTCCAGGCTCACACACTCAGCTTTCCAGGCTCACACACTCAGCTTTCCAGGCTGACATACCCAGCTTTCCAGGCTCATACACTCAGCTTTCCAGGCTCATACACTCAGCTTTCCAGGCTCATACACTCAGCTTTCCAGGCTCACACACTCAGCTTTCCAAGCTCATAGACCAAGCTTTACAGGCTGATAAACTCTGCTTTCTAAGCTCAGATACTAAGCTTTCCAGACTCATACACCCAGTTTTCCAAGCTCATATACTCACTTTAGCAGGATCATACACCCAGCTTTCTAGACTCATATACCCTACTATCTAGACTCAAACACTCAGCTTTCCAGGCTTAAGCACCCTGCTTTATAAGCTCATACACTTTGCTTTCCAAGCTCACATACTAAGCTTTCCAGGATCATACACCCAGCTTTCCAGACACATATATCTTGCTTTCTAGGCTCAAACACTCACTTTTGCAGGCTCATACACTCTGCTTTCCAGACTCGTACACCCTGATTTATAATGTCATACACTCAGTTTTTAAGGGTCATACACCCTGCTTTATAGGCTCAAACACCCAGCTTTCCAAGCTCATATACTGTTTTCCAGTCTCATATACTCAGCTTTCCAAGCTCATATACTCAGCTTTCCAGGCTCATACACTCTGCTTTCCAGGGTCATACACCCCTGATTTATAATTTCATACACCCAGCTTTCCAAGTTCATATACTGTTTTCCAAGTTCATATATTCAGCTTTCCAGGATAATACACTCAGCTTTCCAGACTCATACACCCTGATTTATAAGCTCATATATTCAGATTTCCAGGCTCACACACCCAGCTTTCCAGGATCATACACTTTGCTTTCCAGGCTCATATACTCAGCTTTCTAGGATCATACACCCAGCTTTCCAGACTCCAATAACCTGATTTCTAGTCTCAGACACTCAGCTTTCCAGGCTCCTACATTCTGCTTTCCAGGTTTATACTCCCTGCTTTCGAGACTCATACACCTTGATTTATAAGCTCTCCAGGGCATCCAGTTGCTGCACAAAGTAATAAAAATACTTTTTATTATCTATGTAGAATCTGTGACCTATTTTGTTAATTCAACAATACCCAAAGTAAACCCAAAAAGCTTTTATTGTGTACGCTGCCTTTTTGCCCGATAATTGTTGTCTCATTGAGCCTGACGAAGGGTCTTTAAGCTTTGAAACGTGTTGTCATTTAAAACCAATTGATATTAATTTGATATTAATTACTATCTCCGAGTTATAAGAGAAGGGGTAAAACCAGTTCAACACTTTTGCCAACGACTGGTTGTTGTGTCTACACAAATTATATAGAAGAGTGAGATTCCACCAAGTGTTATCATACTTTCTTCTGCATACATTGTTATATAAGGTGTTCAACCTTTTTTTTTCCATTAACTCTTTGATTTACGAGTAAGGTATGCCAAAGGGGAGCGTTCTAAAAATGAGAAGGGAGGACCTTCACGGTAAAGTATCAATCACATCTTGACGTGCCTTCGTCAGCGTGAGTCACCTTACCTAGTAATTGCAGAAGAAATAGAGTCCTTCAAAGCATGGACTAACTTGCCCCAAAGAGATTACATCTTACCGATGGTCAGCAGAAGACTTGACTGTCGGGTTACAAACAATTCTGAAACGAGTTTATCCACTTTAATCAGAAAATATACAGTAGAATATATTCCTCCTAGAAGCAAAATGATTAGTTCCGGATGCAGATAGTCACAGTTTCTTCTCTCTTCTCACCATGTCTATCGGCAGACTTTTACTCCTTGCTTCCTTCTTGGGTGAGTAATTCTGATTATAGTTTATGATTATGAACGTTCTGAGTTTAGGCTTAAGATATATTATTGCTTACACTGGTGTATATATATATACATATATATATATATATATATATATATATATATATATATATATATATAAAATATACAGTCATATGAAAAAGTTTGGGCACCCCAATTAATGTTAACCTTTTTTCTTTATAACAATTTGGGTTTTTGCAACAGCTATGTCAGTTTCATATATCTAATAACTGATGGACTCAGTAACATTTCTGGATTGAAATGAGGTTTATTGTACTAACAGAAAATGTGCAATCCGCATTTAAACATAATTTGAAAGGTGCAAAAGTATGGGCACCTCAACATAAAAGGGACATTAATATTTTGTAGATCCTCCTTTTGCAAAAATCACAGCCTCTAGTCGCTTCCTGTAGCTTTTAATGAGTTCCTGGATCCTGGATGAAGGTATATTTGACCATTCCTGTTTACAAAACAATTCCAGTTCAGTTAAGTTTGATGGTCGCCGAGCATGGACAGCATGCTTCAAATCATCCCACAGATGTTCAATGATATTCAGGTCTGGGGACTGGGATGGCCATTCCAGAACATTGTAATTGTTCCTCTTCATGAATGCCTGAGTAGATTTGGAGCAGTGTTTTGGATCATTGTCTTGCTGAAATATCCATCCCCTGCGTAACTTCAACTTTGTCACTGATTCTTGCACATTATTGTCAAGAATCTGCTGATACTGAGTTGAATTCATGCGACCCTCAACTTTAACAAGATTCCTGGTGCCGGCATTGGCCACACAGCCCCAAAGCATGATGGAACCTCCACCAAATTTTACTGTGGGTAGCAAGTGCTTTTCTTGGAATGTCGTGTTTTTTTGCCTCCATGCATAATGCCTTTTTCTATGACCAAACAACTCAATCTTTATTTCATCAGTCCACAGGACCTTCTTCCAAAATGTAACTGGCTTCTCCAAATGTGCTTTGGCATACCTCAGGCGACTCTGTTTGTGGCGTGCTTGCAGAAACGGCTTCTTTCGCATCACTCTCCCATACAGCTTCTCCTTGTGCAAAGAGCGCTGTATTGTTGACTGATGCACATTGACACCATCTGCAGCAAGATGATGCTGCAGGTCTTTGGAGGTGGTCTGTGGATTGTCCTTGACTGTTCTCACCATTCTTCTCTGCCATTCTGATATTTTTCTTGGCCTGCTACTTCTGGGCTTAACACGAACTGTACCTGTGTTCTTCCATTTCCTTACTATGTTACTCACAGTGGAAACTGACAGTTTAAATTTCAGAGACAACTTTTTGTATCCTTCCCCCGAACAACTATGTTGGATAATCTTTGTTTTCAGATCATTTGAGAGTTGTTTTGAGGAGCCCATGATGCCACTCTTCATAGGAGATTCAAATAGGAGAACAACTTGCAAGTGGCCACCTTAAATACCTTCTCTCATGATTGGATACACCTGCCTATGAAGTTCAAAGCTCAATGAGGTTACAAAACCAATTTAGTGCTTTAGTAAGTCAGTAAAAAGTAGTTAGGAGTGTTCAAATCAAGAAATTGATAAGGGTGCCCATACTTTTGCACCGGTCAAATTTTGTTTAAACGCGTATTGCACATTTTCTGTTAGTACAAGAAACCTCATTTCAATCCAGAAATATTACTCAGTCCATCAGTTATTAGATATATGAAACTGAAATAGCTGTTGCAAAAACCCAAATTGTTATAAAGAAAAAAAGTTTAACATTAATAGGGGTGCCCAAACTTTTTCATATGACTGTATATACAGTATATATATATATATATATATATATATATATATATATATATATATATATATATATACATACACTAGCTGTACTACCCGGCTTCGCCCAGGTTAATAACTGCTGTTAAAATAGAATGTATTAAAAAAAAATGTATTCTGCACACAAAAACCACAAGACAAATAGATAGAAATGTAATTATTAAAAGGCATATATATATATAGTACAGACCAAAAGGTCGGACACACTTTCTCATCTCTAGAACAACTATTAAGAGGAGACTGTGCAGCAGGCCTTCATGGTAAAACAGCTGCTAGGAAACCACTGCTAAGGACAGTGTGATAACACGCTCCGGGATCGCCTTTGCTGGGTTCAAAGGGCACGTATTCACCTCAGGCAGACAGCCGAATTCAAGGTGTAACTGACGCTTGGTCAGGTTTATTGCAGTGAAGCATAAACAAAAAGAAAAAAAACACCAACAAAATAAATCCTTGCCTGTCCGGCGCAAAACTATACAGGATGATATCCTAACTACAAACTGGAGGGCTTCTCCCTTCCAGCTACACCATACAAACATCAGGCACTGCTCCTCACACGTGTCTCCTACACAGACAGGCTTACTGTGTTCCCAGATGGAGAACCTCCCCCAACTTCCCAGATTCCTTTTACCTCCGTCCTTCACCTCCCATTAATCCATTAGTAGCCAGGTGATCCTGACCAGGCTAAGTCACATAGGACCGATACCGGGGTGAGATATACCTGCCCTCATCCACTAATCCCACATGAGTCTCACATATCCCCCCCCTCTGCTCAGACCACTGCAGCTGAGCAACAGCACCCACAAAACAGTGCACACGAGACAGGGCATCAGCATTCCCCATCCGCACCCCCGGGCGGTGCTCCACTGTAAAACGGTAGGCCTGAAGTGCAAGGAACCACCGGGTCACTCGGCCATTCCGTTCCCTATTCAAGTGCATCCACTTGAGAGGGGCATGGTCAGTGATCAGCCGGAACTTCCTTCCAATCAAGTAATATTTAAGGGACTCTAGAGCCCACTTAATGGCTAAGCATTCTTTTTCCACAATGGCATAGTTGCGTTCATGCTTATTAAGTTTCCGACTAAGATAAAGGACCGGATGTTCCTCTCCGTCCTTCAGTTGTGACAATACAGCCCCTATACCGGCATCAGAAGCGTCCGTTTGGACCACGAACTCGCTGCGGAAGTCAGGAGTCATTAGCACAGGTTGAGAGCAAAGAGCTAGTTTTAAGTTATGGAAGGCTTCTTCGGCTGCCGTGGTCCATTTGATCATGACAGAGTCTTTCCCTTTGGTAAGGTCCGTCAGGGGAACAGCGGTAGCCGCAAAATTGGGAATGAACCGTCGGTAGTAGCCGGCTATCTCCAAAAAAGCTCTCACCTGCTTCTTGTTGACTGGTTGTGGCCAGCTCTGAATGGCTTGTATCTTGTCAATCTGGGGTTTAACAATTCCCCTCCCAATTACGTATCCCAAATACCGGGCTTCTTCCAGCCCGATATGACATTTCTTGGGGTTTGCTGTTAGACCCGCCTCCCGCAGGTCCTCAATCACAGCCTCTAGTTTCTGGAGGTGCGTCTCCCAGTCCAGGCTGTAAATGACTATGTCATCCAAATACGCAGAAGCATACTGCCTATGGGGCCTCAGGACTCGGTCCATCAACCTTTGAAAGGTTGCCGGTGCCCCGTGTAGTCCAAACGGCATATACACATACTGGTATAAACCTTCCGGTGTAGAAAACGCGGTTTTCTCTTTAGCGGCCTCTGTTAGCGGGATCTGCCAATAGCCCTTCGTTAAGTCTAGGGTCGTGATATACCGGGCTTTTCCAAGCCGATCTATTAATTCATCGACCCGTGGCATAGGGTATGCATCAAATTTGGAGACCGCATTTAATCTCCTGAAGTCATTGCAGAATCTAATGGAGCCGTCTGGTTTCGGTATTAACACAATCGGACTCGACCAGGCGCTATGCGATTCCTCGATTACACCTAACTCTAACATGGTCTTCACTTCTCGGGAGACAGCTTCCCGCCGAGCCTCCGGTATTCGCTAGGGCTTTACCTGAACTGTTACCCCAGGCTCTGTTATGATGTCATGTTTAATGAGAGTGGTCTGCCCGGGCTTTTCCGAGAAAAACTCGTGATTGTTGATTACAAACTGCTTGACGTCGGTCTTTTGCCGCTCCGACAGAGTCTCCGCCGTCCCGACATCCGGTATGGTCTGCTTGCAGACCGGAAGGGCCAGACCTGCTGACAGAGCTGGACGGTCCTTCCAGGGTTTTATCAGATTCACGTGATAAATCTGTTCAGGCTTCCTTTTACCAGCCTGGTACACTTTGTAGTTTACCTCACCCACCCGTTCCTTAATTTCAAAGGGGCCTTGCCACTTGGCCAGAAATTTGCTTTCTGCCGTGGGGACCAGGATCAACACCCTATCTCCGGGTGCAAAAGTACGGATCTTGGCCCCCCTATCATAAATCCTTTTCTGTGCTCCTTGAGCCTGTATCATATGCTCTTTAACGATGGGCATCACCGCCGCAATACAGTCCTGCATTTGGGTTACATGGTCTATTACGCTTTTGAACGGGGTGACCTGTCCCTCCCAGGTTTCTTTAGCGACATCTAACAGTCCACGGGGACGTCGGGCGTACAGAAGCTCGAAAGGAGAGAACCCGGTGGAAGACTGGGGCACCTCCCGGATGGCAAAAAGCAAATACGGGAGTAAGTAGTCCCAGTTCTTCCCGTCCTTGTCTATCGCCTTACGGAGCATCTGTTTCAAAGTTTTGTTAAACCGTTCGACCAGTCCGTCCGTTTGAGGGTGATACACGGAGGTGCGTAACTGTGCTATTTGTAACAGCCTGCAGAGTTCTTTCATTACTTTAGACATAAAGGGGGTTCCTTGGTCTGTGAGTATTTGTTTTGGGACACCAACCCGACTAAACACATGGACCAGCTCCTTGGCAATGGTCTTGGTGGCCGTGTTACGCAAAGGGATGGCCTCGGGGTAACGAGTGGCATAATCCAAGATGACAAGGATGTGCTGGTGTCCTCGTGCAGACTTGGGGAGGGGTCCAACTAAATCCATCCCAATTCTCTCAAATGGGATCTCGATGATAGGCAGAGGTACTAAGGGGCTACAGAAACGGGGCCTAGGCGCAGAGATTTGGCAGTCGGGACAAGACTCGCAATAGGTGCGAATATCGTGATGCATGCCGGGCCAAACAAAACTGTAATATCCTTTCGGTAGTTTTCTGGACCCCCAGGTGTCCCCCCATCATGTGTCCGTGTGCCAGGTCCAGCACTCTCCGCCTGTAGGGTTTCGGCACAACCAATCGTTGCACTGTGTCATCCCCCTTCTTCTCTATCTGATAGAGAAAGTCATTCTCCAGTGCCATGTAGGGGTAAGACAGCATAGTACCTGCATCCACCTGCACCCCGTTTATCATTTTAACATTTTTAATAGCCTGAGAAAGGGTAGGATCTCTCATTTGCTCACTTTGGAAGTCATCTTTCTGGACTTCCAAATTCAGCCAAGAGGAAGGGGGACAGCCACCCGTGTCCGCCTCTGCCCCGGGTTCATCGGAATCACCCGCCAGAACTGAAAGGGGGAACTGGGGGTTGTTTTCAGCGGATTCCTCCTCTGAACCCTCTTGTGGGGCATCCTCTAGTGGCTCCGGGCCCACACAAGGTGTGGGAGAAGGATCATCCGTGCGGCTACCCTGGGGTACTAATTGGTTCTCCCACAACTGCCAGAAGTGGGGAAAATCCCTGCCCAAAATGATATCATGCAATAATGCTGGTACTAGTCCCACCTTATGATGCACAGACCCATAGGGCGTAGTAATGCAGGAGACCGTTGTGAGGTACGAGCAGGTGTCTCCATGAACACATGTCACAGAAAATTTATCTGACGGTCCCATCGGGACTGCTACCAGACTGGCCTTTACCAGAGTCACCACACTTCCCGAGTCTAATAGTGCAACAACAGTATTGCCATCAATGGACACTTCACAGAGGTGTTTTTTCATATCGCCTTGACATGCAGCAACACACACTACCCGTGCAACCATAGCCCTGCGTTTTTCAAAGTCCGTGACATCACACTGCATCGGTTCTGCAGTTACTGGACAGTTTGCAGCAATGTGGCCCACCTCCTGGCAGCGGAAACACCTCACGGGCCCCTTGCTAAGACCATAGTTTGGCACCTTAGCCCTCACAGGGCCAGCAGTCCTGTTTTCCTCCTCCACTGCCTTAGGATATTTTCCTCCTCCCCATGACCCTGGAACAGTCTTACCAGATCCTCGTCGAGAAGGGGAAGAGCGAGGATGTGTAGCATCGTCCATAAGTCCTTCTGCCAAGGAATAACGCTCCACTAGATCCACTAGCTGTTCCGCTGTCGTGGGGTTTCCATGGCTTACCCACCTCTTCAGAGATGGCGGTAGAGCTCTTAGGTATTTATCAAGAACGATTCTTTGTACCATCTCTGGCGCCGTCAAAACCTCGGGCTGTAGCCATTTCTTGGTCAAGTGAATGAGGTCAAACATCTGTGACCGCGGTGGTTTATCGGGCTGATAAGTCCATTGATGAACTCTCTGTGCTCGCACGGCCGTCGTCACTCCCAGCCGGGCAAGGATCTCGGCTTTTAGTTTATCAAAGTAATGCGCTGCTTCAGGCTCAAGATCAAAGTAGGCTTTTTGGGCCTCACCTGCCAGAAACGGTGCAAGCAAGTCGGCCCATCGCTCCTTTGGCCACTTTTCCCGCTCCGCCGTCCGTTCAAACGTGGTCAGGTAAGCTTCCACATCGTCCTCTGTGGTTAATTTCTGCTAGCACCGACTCACATGAATCACCCTCTGGTCAGCCTCCGCATTACTCTCCGGTACAGTCGCCAGACGCTGCGCCACCTGCTGCAAAAGTTGGCGGTCTTTAACCGTCGATTCCACCAGTTCCTTCAACTGTGCCGACATCAAGCGATTAGCCTCCTGCTGCACAGCTGCGGATTGTACCAGCGCTTTCACCACGTCATCCATTATGATGCGCTGTAACGTGCTGCCCGCGTTCTCCACCACAATGTGATAACACGCTCCGGGATCGCCTTTGCTGGGTTCAAAGGGCACGTATTCACCTCAGGCAGACAGCCGAATTCAAGGTGTAACTGACGCTTGGTCAGGTTTATTGCAGTGAAGCATAAACAAAAAGAAAAAAAACACCAACAAAATAAATCCTTGCCTGTCCGGCGCTAACTATACAGGATGATATCCTAACTACAAACTGGAGGGCTTCTCCCTTCCAGCTACACCATACAAACATCAGGCACTGCTCCTCACAAGTGTCTCCTACACAGACAGGCTTACTGTGTTCCCAGATGGAGAACCTCCCCCAACTTCCCAGATTCCTTTTACCTCCGTCCTTCACCTCCCATTAATCCATTAGTAGCCAGGTGATCCTGACCAGGCTAAGTCACATAGGACCGATACCGGGGTGAGATATACCTGCCCTCATCCACTAATCCCACATGAGTCTCACAACAGGCAACAAGCAGAAGAGACTTGTTTGGGCTGAAGAACACGAGGATTGGACATTAGACCAGTGGAAATCTGTGCTTTGGTCTGATGAGTCCAAATTTGAGATCTTTGGATCCAACCACCGTGTCTTTGTAGAAAAGGTGAACGGATGGACTCTACATGCCTGGTTCCCACTGTGAAGCATGGAGGAGGAGGTGTGACGGTGTGGGGGTGCTTTGCTGGTGACACTGTTGAGGATTTATTCAAAATTGAAGGCATACTGAACCAGCATGGCTACCACAGCATCTTGCAGCGGCATGCTATTCTATCTGGTTTGCGTTTAGTTGGACCATCATTTATTTTTCAACAGGACAATGACCCCAAACACACCTCCAGGCTGTGTAAGGTCTATTTGACTAAGTGATGGGGTGCTACGCCAGATGACCTGGCCTCCACAGTCACCAGATCTGAACCCAATCGAGATGGTTTGGGGGTGAGCTGGACTGCAGAGTGAAGGCAAAATGGCAAAGAAGTGCTAGGCATCTCTGGGAACTCCTTCAAGACTGTTGGAAAACCATTTCCAGTGTCTACCTCTTGAAGCTCATCAAGAGAATGCCAAGAGTGTGCAAAGAAGTAATCAAAGCAAAAGGTGGCTATTTTGAAGAACCTAGAATATAAGACATATTTTCAGTTGTTTCACACTTTTTTAAGTATTTCATTCCACATGTGTTAATTCATAGTTTGGATGTCTTCAATGTGAATTTACAATTTTTAGAGTCGTGAAAATAAAGAAAACTCTTTGAATGACAAGGTATGTCCAAACTTTTGGTCGGAGCAGAAGTCGCTGGAGCAGACTCTGGCTGTGACGTAACACTCTGCTGTTGGTTCTCGGTCCTGCTCATTAAGCTCATGAATATTCACTGCACTGACCACGGACCCGGGAGTAACAGCAGCGCCGGAGACAGGTAAGTATAGCAGATCATGCTGTCTGTGTGCTATCTGCATGTCACACAGACAACACAGTGACAGCACATGGAACATAGACACACGCACACACATACGCATCCTCACTTTGGACCGTGCAAAACGTTTGTGTTTTGCACAGATGTCTGAAGGAGGACTTAGGGCACTTTGTTTGAAAATATTGAATACTCCCTCATTGACTTTGGAACAGAATTCTTTGGTCACATAGGTTTTGTTAGCACTGTTTTGGGACTTTTTATTCAGTTTTTTCATAAGATAATCTAATAGTTTTGCCATATTTATTAATTCATTATTTTATTTTACATTATTTACTTTGGAGGATAAATGTATTTTATATTTTACATTTTGGGCTTTTCATGCATGTGGCAACAACAAATATGTTGACGTTTTTATTTTTCTGTTTGTTTTTTTCAGTATGGTAAAAGGGAGGTGATTAAAATGTGAATGTTTTTATTTATTTTCTTTTTAAAAATTTTAACCTAGGTGACTTAGCCCCTTCACAACCAGTGACATACTGGTACATGATTGGTCATGTAGCGGTAATCACCGCCGGCTGCTGTGGTTAGCCGCCGGTGATCTCCACACCTGTCTGCTGATTTGTACAGCAGACATGTGATGCTAACAGGCGCAGGTGCATCCGCGATCCACCCTTGCATGCTTGCCACTTAAATTGCGCTGTTAGAATTTGACAGTGCAATTTAAATGGCCGTTGTGGGGATCGCATCATTACTTGCCACCATCGGCAGCCCCATGATGTGATCATGTGGAGACGATAGTTGCCATGGTAGCTCTGGATTATGTGATGATCACTGACACTGCCATGACGCACTTCCTGTAAGTACAACAGAGTGCCGGCTCTAACAGGAATGCTTCATTTCTGCTGATCAGAACTGTGCAGCTCTGATCAGCAGAAATGCAGAAATGAACAGACTGCTGATCCATAAGGTCCCCTAGGGGCACTAGTAAAATAAATAAAAAATGTAAAACAAAAAAAAGTATGATGACTACGGTATGATGGCTAGACATTCCCATCTTGATTGTACTTATTATATGTATAATTGTTTGTACAGATGAACCAGGCACCTTCCGGTATCTGGAAATTGCACCCAAGGATGAACCAGACTTGTGTAAGTTCCTAATTCTCTTTCTGAGATCTTGGTTGATTTCTTTTGACTTTCCCATGATGCTACACAAAGAAACAGTGTGTTTCAGGTGTGCATTAAAATACATCCACAGGTGTGTTTCTAATTAGCTCAGATGTTGCCAATAAACCTATCAGAAGCTTCTAAAGACATGACATCATCATATGGGCTGTCCTATATTGTTTAAAGGCATAGTACGGGTGCTTTACACGTTGCAACATCGCTAGCGATGTCATGCGCAATAGCACCCGCTCCCGTCGACCGTGCGACATTTGGTGATCGCTGCCGTAGTGAATATTATTGCTACGGCAGCATCACACGCATATACCTTTTCAGCGACGTCTCTGTGATCGCCGAACAATCCCTCCTTCAATGGGGAGGTGCGTTCGGCGTCATAGCGATGTCACTGCGGGGTCACTAAGCGGCCGCCCAATAGCAGAGGAGGGGCGGAGATGAGCGGCCAGAACATGCCGCCCACCTCCTTCCTTCCTCATTGCCGGTGGACGCAGGTACGAGGTTGTTCCTCCTTCCTGCGGTGTAACACATAGCGATGTGTGCTGCCGCAGGAACGATAAACAACATCGACACTGACCAGGCAATGATTTTTGGTAAGTGAACGACATCACAGGCCAACGATTTTTGCCTCTTTTGCGATTGTTTAAAGTCGCTCATAGGTGTCACACGCTGCGATGTCGCTAACGACGCCGGATGTGCGTCACAAACACCGTGACCCCGACGATATATCATTAGCGATGTCGCAGCGTGTAAAGCACCCTTTAGTGTATGTAAACTTTTGAGTTTGCACAAAATAATAAAAATGCCTTAAAACATTTTCTATCATTCTGGGAAAAACATGCATATGTGCTTTTTTAGATAGTTTATATAAACGTCTGGTTTCAATTGTTGCTTAGAAGGGACTGCCAAACAGAAGACGCATTTCTTGGAAAGTGATTTCATCACAAGAATTCAGATATTTAACCTTAAAACCTAAAGCGGGCTTTACACGCTACGATATATCTTACGATCTGTTGTCAGAGTCACGTCATAAGTGACGCACATCCGGCATCGTTTGATATATCATAGAGTGTGACAGCTACGTGCGACGGTGAACGAGCAGAAATACCTACCTTTTCGTTCATCGTTGACACGTCGCTCATTTTCTAAAAATCGAACGTCCGGTTGTTCATTGTTCCCGAGGCAGCACACATCGCTCCGTGTGACACCCCGGGAATGATGAACACAGCTTACCTGTGTCCCGCCGGCAATGCGGAAGGAAGGAGGTGGGCGGGATGTTTACGTCCCGCTCATCTCCGCCCTTCCGCTTCTATTGGTCGGCCGCTGTGTGACGTCGCTGTGATGCCGAACGTCCCTCTCCCTTCAGGAAGTGGATGTTCGCCGCTCACAGCGAGTCATTTGGAAGGTAAGTATGTGTGACGGGGGGTTACAGCATTGTGCGTCACGGGCAACAAATTACCCGTGCCACTGTTATGTCACCACCAGAGTCCGCTCCAGCGACTTTTGCTCCGATCACCAGGTGACGCCGTGTTCCTGCCGTGGATGGTGCTGGTGATGGGAGTGGAGTCGATGCCAGCGGCACTGGTGGGCGCAGGCTCCGATCATCCACTGGGCTGGGTTATCTTGGGATCTGCAGTACCACTGGCTGACTGTGGGTGGCGTGTGTCTTCCAGCTGAAGTTCCCAGCGTTCAGCTACAGCCAATGGGAAGACACCACACCCTTCTTAGTTCCCCTCCTGTCTGCTGACCTCTGCCAGAGATAGTTCTGATTTCCTGGCTCCTGGTCCGCCCTATTCTGTTTTGTGATTCCTGTGTGCTGACTTCTGCGTGTTTTCTGACTACCCTTCTGCCTGCTGTTTTTGTACCTCGCTGCCTGATCCGGATTTGACCTCTGCTACATTTTCTGATTACGTCCTTGCCTGCCGATTGTGTCCCTGTTCTGCTATTCCTGGTTTGACCCTGCCTGACGACTACTCTCATCGGACTGCAGCCTTCCACAGGTAGTGATCTCCAGGGCCCAGTGTAATTCCAAATCCCTGTATAGGGGTTAAAGGGTTTCAGGGTTCTGGGGGTCCTGCTTGGTGAGTGGCTTCCCTCTAGTCTGTCCATTACGTCCCACCTGAGTCTGTTGATCCAGGCAGGCTTTACAGCCGCACAAACGATGGGGGCGAGTGCGATCGCACGATAAATTGATAGGTGTAAAGCAGCCTTTAGTGCACTGTGCAGTTTCTGTGGAAGCTGCTATCTAATCTCAGTGATTCTCAAACTGTTTTTTAATGACACATTTTACTTTTTCTTAGTGGTAAATTTAGACCAATATATTTTTCATTTATTTGTGAAAATATCCAAATTTTGGTTTCAATTTGGAAAAAGTTGCAATTTTCAAGTTTTATATTCTTAAACTATTTAGTCATGCTGTACAAAATCAAAATAATTAATAAATAACATTTCTCATATGTCTACTTCATTTTTCAAATGTTATTTTATTTTGTTACAATGTTAGAAGGGTTAAATTTTAACCGCAGTTTTCTATTTTTTCAAGAAATTTACAAAACCAGTTTCTTTAGTGACGTATTCAGATTTAAATGGACTTTGATGGACCTTTATTGGAAACTTCCAAAAAGTGATACCACTTTAACAACCGGCCTTCTCAAATACTTCAAAACCACTTTTACAAAATTTGTTAACCCTTCAGGTGCTATACAGGAATTAATACACAGTGCTATGATAAAAAAAAAATATTTTGCTTCTAAAATGTTGATTTAGCCCTGAGTTTTTCCGCTTTTACAAGGGATAGCACAAAAAATGGACCCCTTAAGTGGTTACCCAGTTAATTCTGAGTGCGTTGATATCCAACATGTGGTCAGAAACCTCTTTTTGGGCAAATGGCCAAGCTTGGAAGGGAAGGAGCACCATTTGAATTTTGGAACACAAATTTGGCTGAAATAGATTCCAATTCACATTTGCAGGGCTCCTAAGTTGCCTAAACAGCAAAAATCCTCCACAACTGACCCCATTTTGGAAGCTACACCCCTCAAGGATCTTATCCAGGGGTATAATTCACAAGTACTACACAGAAAACATTAGGTCATCACATAATGTTTTCACAAAAATGTTGCTTTAGCCCAAAATTTTTCACTTTTGCAAGAGTTAACACAAAAAAGGGGACCTCAAGGTTTGTTGCCCATTTTCTTCTGAGCATAGAAATATCCACATATAGTCAAACATTTATGTTTCGAGTAATAGCAAGGCTCGAAGAGGAAGAAGCAACATTTAGTATTTCGTGTGTAAAGTTGGCGGGAATAGATAGCAGATGCCATGTCTCATTTGCACACCTCCCGAGGTACCAAATCGGCATAAACCCTCACAAGTGACCCTATTTTGGAAACCTGACTCATCAAGAAATTCATGTAAGGGTGCATTGAGCACTTTGAACTCCATAAGTGCTTCACAGAACTTTTTAAAATGTGGATTTGAAAAAGAAAATTGTTTTTTTTCAGTTAACTTGTTGTTTTAGCCACAAATTGGTAATTTTCACAATGGATAATAGAAAAAAATTTACTAGATAATTTGTTACTCAATTTCTCCCAGACACGATGATACATCATTTGTGGTTGAAAACTGCTGTTTGGGCACACGGCAGGGCTCGGAAAGGAAAGAGCACCATTTTGTTTTTGGAGCGTAAATTTGTCTTGAATAAATTGCAGACGCCATGTTGCATTTGCAGACCCTCTGACATCCCAAAACAGAAGAAATCTCCTACAAGTAACCCCATTTTGGAAACTTGACCCCTCAAGAAATTCATCTAGTGGTGTACTGAGCATTTTTACTCTACAGGTGATTCACACAATTGTGCAACAATTAAATCCCAAAACAAAAAAAATATTTTTTTCCACTAAAATACTGTTTTAGCATAAAATATAATTTACACGAGGGGTAATAGGAGAGAATGGACCCCATGATTTGTTATGCATTTTCTCCAGAACACAGTGATACCCCATATGTGGCCAAAATGTAATGTTTGGTCACGTGGCAAAACTCTTTTTAATTTTTGCAATGGACATTTAGATACTGTGTTGCATTTGCAGAACCCCTGAGGTGCCAAAAGCAGAAACACTCAACAGTGACCCAATTTGACAAACTAAACCCCACAATGAATTCATCTATCGGTGTGGTGAGCATTCTTAACCCACAAAATACAACACAGAATTTTATAAGATTGAATAATAAAAACAAAAAACATGTTTTTTTCTGCTAGTATTTTTTTTTTATTATTATTATTATTATTATTATAGCACCATTTATTCCAAGGCGCTTTACATGTGAAAAGGGAGGGCATACATAGACAAGTATAAAATTATGAACAATACAAGGCACAGATGGGTACAGGAGGAGAGAGGACCCTGCCCGCAAGGGCTCACGGTCTACAAGGGACAGGTGAGGATACAGTAGGTGAGGGTAGAGATGGTCGTGCAGTATAGTGGACTGAGGGTTACTACAGGTTGTAGGCTTGTCTGAAGAGGTGGGTCTTCAGGTTCCTTTTGAAGGTTTCCACTGTATATTTTACTTTAGCCTCAACATTTTTTAATTCACACAAGAGGTAATAGGTGAAAATAGACAGTACAATGTCTTAAGCAAGTTTTACCTATCGTAGCAGTACCCCATAAGTGGTTGTACACTACTGTTTGTGCACACGGCGGGGATTAGTTGGTAAGGAGTGCTACTTGGTATTTAGAAAAAAGATTGATCGCTTTCAGTAGAAAACTGGGATCATATGCTTGTGTTCTAGGCTGAGCACGGACGGGGTTTCCGTGTAAATCCCACAAAAATGTAATTTGGAACCACTCACTATAATGAGGCAGATGGAGACATTTTGGTGTCTTTACTGTGGTAGCCATCTTTTTTAGGTATGCACAGAATTGTGGTCTTCCACACTTGTGCGCTAAAAAGACGCCTAAAATGATGGGACACCACCGAAACAAAGTCCAAATGGAGCCCAAAGTGACTGCATCTGCCTCATAATCAGTGGTTCCATCGGTGGTTTTGTCTGAATCACGGTTTATGTTGTTTACATGGAAACTCCAACGTAAGCACTCAACGAACACACACAATAAATATAAATCAAGGCTTATTACAATTATTGAGAGGTAAAATGAATAAATAGACAGCAGTACAAGAATAGTTCTTATTTTTATTTTTGCCCAGTTCACTGTACAATATTAGTGATAAGATTATTATTACTATTATTATTATTTTATTATTATAGCGCCATTTATTCCATGGCGCTTTACATGTGAAAGGGGTGTACATAATAGGGACAAGTACAATAATCATAAACACTACAAGGCACAGACAGGTACAGGAGGAGAGAGGTCCCTGCCCGCGAGGGCTCACAGTCTACAAGGGATGGGTGAGGATACAGATAAGATGGCTATATTCTTCAGGTTGGTGCAAATACAGCAATACCATATTTATATACCGTATATTTCGAATTATAAGATGCACTTTTCCTCCCAAAAATTTGGGAAGAAAATGGGGGGGGTGTCTTATAAGCTGAATGTAGCTTATCCTAGGATGATAGAGAGGGGTTATAGGAGGTAGGAGCGATGCTGTGGGCTGTGTGCTGTTCTGTGGTGGTGCTGATGCTGCAGGTAGTGCTGATGCCGATGTTGGGCTGTGCTCACTGCTGGGGGTGAGGCAGGGGCCATCCTGAAAATGTTGGTGGTGTGGGCTTCAAATAATGGTGCCCGGATTCAGTGCGTGTGCAGATTTAGCTCTCAGCTCAAGATCTCATTTGCACATGTGCCGTCTCTGGTGCATTGATCTCCCAGCAGCGGACTTAAGAAAAATTTCATCCAGAAGTTGATGAGATCTCGGCTCGTTATTGAGCCAATTGCTCAATCTTCTCACTGTGGGAGCCATTTCCATGAAGCCCACACTGCCGACAGTTAAGGGTACTTTACATGCTGCGACAGCGCTAGGGATAGCTAGCGATGTCGTGCGCGATAGCACCCGCCCCCGTCGTACGTGCGACATGTGGTGATCGCTGCCATAGCGAAAATTATCGCTACGGCAGCGTCACACGCACATCACCGCGACGTCACTAAGCAGCCGTCCAATAGAAGCGGAGGGGCGGAGATGAGCGGGGCGTAACATCCCGCCCACCTCCTTCCTTCTGCATTGCCAATGGACGCAGGTAAGGAGATGTTCGTCATTCCTGGGGTGTCACACATAGCGATGTGTGCTGCCGCAGGAACGACAAACAACATCGTACCTGCAGCAGCAACGATATTAAGGAAAGGAGCGACGTGTCAACGATCACCGTTTTTGGACGATTTTGCGATCGTTGATCATCGCTCCTAGGGTTTACACACTGCGATGTCGCTACCGGCGCCGGATGTGTATCACTAACAACGTGACCCCGACGATATATCGGTAGCGATGTCGCAGCGTGTAAAGCACCCTTTAGTTTCTGGATGCTCCTCCCTCACAGTGCCCACAGCAAGCATCTGGGACACCAGCTGCATCCCCTGCAGCATTGCCCTACTCCAGAACTACCCCTGCCTCTTGTAACCTTGCTGCACCACCACTGCCTCCCCTCTCCCTCCCACCCGGTAAGTTACACAAAGAATCTATTTGACTTATGGTGTTTCCTTCCTTACCAGATAGTTTTGCTGGGTATGCCCTGGTTGGTGAAACACAATCCCAGCATCAATTTGGAGACTAGCGAGATTAAAGCTTGGAGGAATTTCTGTTTTTCCAAATGTTTATCTAAATCCTGGGCATCTATGAGATCTCTTCTTCCAGATTTCATTCAGCATTTTAAGGATGTTTTTCTGAGACTGAATGTGAAATTCTTCCTGTGCAAAGGTCATATGATTGTGCTATCAAATTTATACCAGGGGTGAAACTCATCTCATCTGTTTAACTTCTCTTTCTGACTTTCTGAAAGAGATGCCTTGAAAGAGTACATTGAAAAGAGTCTTGGCCCTGTGTGCACTAGAAAAAGGATTTTTCTCTAGAAATTTCTTAAGAAATTTCTTGAGAGAGAAGGATTAGCGCACCTGCGTTAAATAAACGCACCAATAATATGCCAAAAACGCATGCGTTTTTTCCGCGTTTTTTATGCATTTTTGGTGCGTTTTTTGCAGGTTAGACCCTGCATTTTTTAATGCTTTAAAACAGCAATAAATAATATACATAATAATTCGATAGATAATGGATAGAGGGATAGATAGATAGATAGATAATGGACAGATAGATAATAGATAGATAGATAGATAGATAAATAGATAATGGATAGAGGGATAGATAATGGATAGAGGGATAGATAGATAGATAATGAATAGAGAGATAGATAGATAAATAAATAGATAATGGATAAATAGATGAATAGTTAGATTGATAGATACATAGATAATAGATAGATATATAGATAGATAGATAGATAGATAGATAAATAGATAGATGGATTGAGAAATACATAAATAGATAGATAATGGATAGATAGATAAATAGATAATGATAGATAAATAGATAAATAAAAAGATGATAGATAATGAGATAGATAGATAATGGATAAATAGATAGATAATGGATAAATAGATAGATAGAGGGATAGATAGATAATGGATAGATAATAGATAGAGAGATAGAGGGATAGATAGATAAATAGATAATGGATAGATAGACGGATAGATAAATGAGTTAAAACAATTGTCCTAACACAATGGTATGCGCTCGACCCAAATTACTTTCTTATAATTCTGCAGCTGGTTTTAAGGCAAAAACCTCCCCAAAAAATTGCCTAAACAAGGAACTGATATGAGTTAGAAATTTTTTCTTTTTTATAAAATCTCAGAAACCAGCGCTGAAAAATGATGAAAGTTATTTATTTTATTACTATCCTTATTCTGAGCACTTAACAAAATTCACATGAATTAAACCTACAAGAAAGTATACAGAAGGCAAACCACATATAGCTTGTAGGTTCAATAACACCTAAAAAGGTCATGGGGCCCCGGCCGGTGGCAACCACGATCTAGTAAAAGGATTTAATCCAATTATTAAAAGGATAATTCTCTCGAGAAATTTTAGTTCAGTAGCTGTAAAATGGCTTTAGCAAGGAAGCACTATGGCAGTGCCAGCCCGTGTATCAAAACGACATTCTTGCTTAAAGGTACCAGCACAAAGGTTAAGTCTTTACCGCTTATTAAAATCTTACTGACAACCATGCTGCACTTGATTCACGATCCCTGGTTGTTACTAGGTATACCGCGCTCCTGGCAGGGAGTCTAGCGGTAATTAAATCAGTGCACCGGGGACCCGTTACAGGTCCCCAGTGTAGGTTACCGGACACCGATACTAGGCAGAGGGATTCCGTGGAGTGTGGTCCTTGCGTGGTGCAGTTTTATTTCTCCTATCTGGAGAGGGTGGGTTTAGTGCTGGGCTCCTGTGCACAAGGTCTTCAGATTCAAGAAGCCGGCAAACCGTTAAATATTACAAGGTACTGGATCATCAGGCTTGACAAAGAACGCAGGCAGCGTTCGAAACGCGTAGCCTTACGCCGCATATGGGCTCCCTATTTTTGTCATCGCATTAATTTTTACATCCTCTAATAAAATTGCATCAGTTTTACTACTACGCCGGAAGCTGGATTTTTCTTTCTTCTACTGGACCCTTGCACTGCCAGAGTGTTATCCCTGCATGCCGGACTTTGCCCCAGTTGAGCTGGATCACTTGTTTTTCCTTCTCACTGGATCTTCCTACCTGGCTCATCCCGAATTGCTCTGGTGCGGTGGCAATCGGGGTAATAAGGAGTTAATGGCAGTCTACATGCTATACCCCACGGTGTATTGATACCGGGTATATATTTCTTGAACTGTTTGGAAAGGAAGACGGGGATGTGACTTTCTCCCCTGTTGTCAGCTTTGATCCCCTGATGAACCCCAGGCACAAATGGAGGGAAACGCGTTGGGAGAAGGGCGAGGTCAAAGACACAACTGAGCATTGCTGACATATGAATTGTCATTCTTTGGTGACATGCATGGCTCGACAGAAGGCATGGAGGCGCTACCAACAAATCGTAAAGTACTCAATGGGTGTATTCCTTTTTCTCACCCACCTATCTATAGTCATCTGATATGATTCATGTCTCTTTCTAGGGATGTTTCTGGGGACATGTTATCCTTGGAATAATGGAGTATGGTGCTTTATCCTTTGTATGTGAACTGTAATCCCTGGATTGTAGACATTCAACCAGTGAGCTGTATGTTATTTTGCATCTCTTTCTTTGCTAGTGAATTTAATGAGTGACAATCTAGAGTGCCTTGTTCTCATATTGTTCAATTTCAATAGATCCAGTGAATTACTGATGATACCAGTCCTGGGTAACTCTAAAGGTGGTGTCACACACAGCGACCATTTTCTGTGACGTGGCAGCGACGTCCCGTCGCTGTCGCCGTGTGTGACATCCAGCAACGAGCTGGCTCCTGCTGTGAGGTCGCCGCTCGTTGCTGAATGTCCTGCTTCATTTTTTGCACGTCGCTCTCCCGCTGTGAAGCACAAATTGCTGTGTGTGACAGCGAGAGAGCGACGAACTGAAGCGAGCAGGGAGCAGGAGCCGGCGTCTGGCAGCCTGCGGTAAGCTGTAACCAGGGTAAACATCGGGTAACCAAGAAGCCATTCCTTGGTTACCCGATATTTACATTAGTTACTAGCACCACCGCTCTCACGCTGCCAGTGCCGGCTCCCTGCTCCATGCACTCCTAGCCAGAGTACACATCGGGTTAATTACCCGATGTGTACTCCAGCTACGTGAGCAGGTAGCCAGCACTGGCAGCGTGAAAGCACACCGCTTAGCGCTGGCTCCCTGCTCTCCTAGCCAGGGTACACATCGGGTTAATTACCCGATGTGTACTCCGGCTATGTGTGCAGGGAGCCAGCGCTAAGCGGTGTGCTCTCACGCTGCCAGTGATGGCTCCCTGCTCACATAGCTGGAGTACACATTGGGTAATTAACCTGATGTGTACCCTGGCTAGGAGAGCAGGGAGCCAGTGCTAAGCGTGTGCGCTGGTAACCAAGGTAAATATCGGGTAATGGTTACCCGATATTTACCTTAGTTACCAAGTGAAGCATGGCTTCCACAGCGACGCGTGTCGTTATGATCGCTGCTGCGTCGCTGTGTTTGACAGCTAAGCAGCGATCATAACAGCGACTTACTAGGTTGCTGTTGCGTTACAGAAAATGGTGACGTAACAGCGACGTCATTGTCGCTGTCGCTATGTGTGAACCCAGCTTTAGGTGTCACCTAGTGTAAATATTTATTGCAGTTGACTCTTTGGGAGGCAACCGCTCTACTAATTTGTGTCTGTTGTATGTATTGTGTATATGTGGTTTTGCACTTAGCGCCAGTTAGTAAGGGACACAATAGGAGTAGCCGCCGTGGAATGGGGGCACCAAGAAAGTTAGAGTGCTTAAAGCCCTATTGCTAGACAGGGACCAATTAAGGGTGAGTCATATCCCCTAGGGTCCAGCAACTGAATCTATTAGGTTTATTTACCATTGATCTGCACAGCCCCTAGATACAATTACCCTTACACTTTCCATCCGGTGTATCTAACACTTTATGCACATTGTGTCTCTGGTTGACCTCTGTCACCACTTTATTGAAAAACCCCAAATACCCCTCCAGGTCCGATGTAATCCACATGATGACGCATCCAGCTCTGCTACATGAAGCTAACAGGAGCTGCCACAGACCATGACCGCTCTCTGTCAGCTCCACGCAGCAACTGAACTGAATCGCGCTGTGAGCGGGGATGTCACTGAGGTAGTGCCGGTGTGTACGGTGATGATGGGTGCGATAGTGCCGAGGTGTGTGCGGTGATGATGGGTGCGATAGTGCCGGGATGTGTGCGGTGATGATGGGTGTGGTAGTGCCGAGGTGTGTGCAGTGATGATGGGTGCGATAGTGCTGGGGTGTGTGCGGTGATGATGGGTGCGGTAGTGCCGAGGTGTGTGCGGTGATGATGGGTGCGGTAGTGCCGAGGTCTGTGTGGTGATGATCGGTGCGGTAGTGCCGAGGTGTGTGCGGTGATGATGGGGGCGGTAGTGCCGGGGTGTGTGCGGTGATGATGGGGCAGTAGTGCTGGGGTGTGTGCGGTGATGATGGGGCGGTAGTGCCTGTGTGTGCGATGATTTGATTTCTATGTGTATTATACAGTTAGGTCCAGAAATATTTGGACAGTGACACAATTTTCGCGAGTTGGGCTCTGCATGCCACCACATTGGATTTGAAATGAAATCTCTACAACAGAATTCAAGTGCAGATTGTAACGTTTAATTTGAAGGTTTGAACAAAAATATCTGATAGAAATTGTAGGAATTGTACACATTTCTTTACAAACACTCCACATTTTAGGAGGTCAAAAGTAATTGGACAAATAAACCAAACCCAAACAAAATATTTTTATTTTCAATATTTTGTTGCGAATCCTTTGGAGGCAATCACTGCCTTAAGTCTGGAACCCATGGACATCACCAAATGCTGGGTTTCCTCCTTCTTAATGCTTTGCCAGGCCTTTACAGCCGCAGCCTTCAGGTCTTGCTTGTTTGTGGGTCTTTCCGTCTTAAGTCTGGATTTGAGCAAGTGAAATGCATGCTCAATTGGGTTAAGATCTGGTGATTGACTTGGCCATTGCAGAATGTTCCACTTTATTTGCACTCATGAACTCCTGGGTAGCTTTGGCTGTATGCTTGGGGTCATTGTCCATCTGTACTATGAAGCGCCGTCCGATCAACTTTGCGGCATTTGGCTGAATCTGGGCTGAAAGTATATCCCGGTACACTTCAGAATTCATCTGGCTACTCTTGTCTGCTGTTATGTCATCAATAAACACAAGTGACCCAGTGCCATTGAAAGCCATGCATGCCCATGCCATCACGTTGCCTCCACCATGTTTTACAGAGGATGTGGTGTGCCTTGGATCATGTGCCGTTCCCTTTCTTCTCCAAACTTTTTTCTTCCCATCATTCTGGTACAGGTTGATCTTTGTCTCATCTGTCCATAGAATACTTTTCCAGAACTGAGATGGCTTCATGAGGTGTTTTACAGCAAATTTAACTCTGGCCTGTCTATTTTTGGAATTGATGAATGGTTTGCATCTAGATGTGAACCCTTTGTATTTACTTTCATGGAGTCTTCTCTTTACTGTTGACTTAGAGACAGATACACCTACTTCACTGAGAGTGTTCTGGACTTCAGTTGATGTTGTGAACGGGTTCTTCTTCACCAAAGAAAGTATGCGGCGATCATCCACCACTGTTGTCATCCATGGACGCCCAGGCCTTTTTGAGTTCCCAAGCTCACCAGTCAATTCCTTTTTTCTCAGAATGTACCCGACTGTTGATTTTGCTACTCCAAGCATGTCTGCTATCTCTCTGATGGATTTTTTCTTTTTTTTCAGCCTCAGGATGTTCTGCTTCACCTCAATTGAGAGTTCCTTAGACCGCATGTTGTCTGGTCACAGCAACAGCTTCCAAATGCAAAACCACACACCTGTAATCAACCCCAGACCTTTTAACTACTTCATTGATTACAGGTTAATGAGGGAGACGCCTTCAGAGTTAATTGCAGCCCTTAGAGTCCCTTGTCCAATTACTTTTGGTCCCTTGAAAAAGAGGAGGCTATGCATTACAGAGCTATGATTCCTAAACCCTTTCTCCGATTTGGATGTGAAAACTCTCATATTGCAGCTGGGAGTGTGCACTTTCAGCCCATATTATATATATATATATAATTGTATTTCTGAACATGTTTTTGTAAACAGCTAATATAACAAAACTTGTGTCACTGTCCAAATATTTCTGGACCTAACTGTATATGTCTGTGTCTGTGTGTGATATGTGTGTGAATTCTATATGTCTGTGTTTGTGTGTGAGTGTGATGTGTGATCTGTGTGTGTTTACTCTCTGCTCCGCTTCCTCTTGCTGTCATAATGACATCACTTCGCTGCAAAATGCAGGCAGTGATGAACATTATGTCCCGAAAAATGGGAAATAACGCGGGAATAACGCAGGTAAACGCAATGAACCGCACATAATTTGCTACCTGCGTTATTCCCTGTGCTATTTCATGATTACATTACAGTCAATGGAGTGAAATAACGCAGCTACCCGCGGAAAAGAAGTGAAATGCTCATTCTTTTTCTCAAGAAAATCTACTGAAAGAATTTTCTTGAGAAAAAACCGCAGTGTGCGCACAGCTAATTTTTTTTTCATCGGTTTTGCTGGGGAATGTCTGCAGAAAGGTTGCAACCATTTTCTCAAGAAATTTCTGCAGCAAAAATGCAAAAAACCGCGGGTAAAAACGCAGTGTGCGCACAGGGCCTAAAGCGGGCCATACATGCTACGAGATTGCTACAGCGATCTCGTTGGGGTCACGGACTTTGTGATGCACATCCGGCCGCTGTAGTGATGCCGTTGCGTGTGACACCTATGAGCGATTTTGCATCGTCGCAAAAACATGCAAAATTGCTCATCGGTGACATGGGGGTCCATTCTCAAATATCGTTACTGCAGCAGTAACGAAGTTGTTCCTCGTTCCTGCGGCAGCACACATCGCTCCGTGTGACACCGCAGGAATGAGGAACCTCTTCTTACCTGCCTCCCGGCCACAATGCGGAAGTAAGAAGGTGGGCGGGATGTTCCTCCCGCTCATCTCCGCCCCTCCGCTTCTATTGGGCGGCGGTTCAGTGACGCTGCAGTGACGTTGTTGTGATGCTGAACAAACTGCCCCCTTAGAAAGGAGGCAGTTCGTCGGTCACAGCGACATTGCAGGGAAGGTAAGTAGTGTGACGGGTCCGGGCGATGTTGTGCAACACGGGCAGAGATTTGCCCGTGTCGCACAACCGATGGGGGCGGGTGCGAACGATGGCGATATCGGTACCGATATTGCAGTGTGTAAAGCGGCCTTTAGGGTTAAATAAGGCCTTCCACTTCACCAGTCACTGTGGCATTTTAATTTAAGAAAAAAGATGTAGGGTTGCATCCTCGTTTGCATTTTGGAGAGCTTAATGAGATCACTGAATGTACCGTATTTTTCGGACTATAAGACACACTTTTTTCCCCCCAAATGTTGGGGGAAAGTGGGGGTGTGTCTTATAGTCTGAATATAGGGCTGCGGGGAATGAGGGTGCTGTGGTGGAGCGGGTTATCGGGGGCATGAGCAGTCTGTAGCAGCGCCTGCCGTGACCACGTGGGCCCGCTCATTTCATATGCACGCCCATCCTCCCGCCCATCTCTCAGTGCTGAAGCCGGCGCTGACAGGTGGGCAGGGTGATGGGCGGGGACGCGCGCATAGTAAACAGCCAGCTCGCGTGATTACCCCTGGCAACTACAGCCTGGAGTGATCATGTGCGGCTGTATTTACTGCTCCCCGCGCATCATCATCAGCGCGGGGTGCAGTGAATCAATGTACTCACCGTTCCCTGCAGCATCGCGATGTCCTCCTGTCTGCCGGCCGCGCTGTGTGGAGACTAGCGGTGCTCACAGCGATGACGTCCTCGCTGTGCGCATGTGTGTCCACACAGCCGCGCCAGCAGACAGGAAGACATTGCGATGCTGCAGGGATCGTGGCCGGCTCAACACAGCTCTTCCGGCACAGACAGGAGGAGGAGCGACGCTGCGTGGAACGAGGAAAGGTGAGTGTAAACGTTTTTTTTTTTCTAAACCGCAGGATGGGGGTATATGAGCAGGGAGATGGGGGAATATGAGCAGGATGATGGGGGTATATGAGCAGGATGATGGGGGTATATGAGCAGGATAATGGGGTATATGAGCAGGATGATGGGGGTATATGAGGAGGAAGATGGGGTATATGAGCATGATGATGGGGGTATATGAGCAGGGAGATGGGGGAATATGACCAGGATGATGGGGGTATATGAGCAGGATGATGGGGGTATATGAGCAGGATAATGGGGTATACGAGCAGGATGATGGGGGTATATGAGGAGGAAGATGGGGTATATGAGCATGATGATGGGGGTATATGAGCAGGATGATGGGGGTATATGAGCAGGATAATGGGGTATATAGCAGGATGATGGGGGTATATGAGCAGGATGATGGGGGTATATGAGCAGGATGATGAGGGTATATGAGCAGGATGATGGGGGTATATGAGCAGGATAATGGGGTATATAGCAGGATGATGGGGGTATATGAGCAGGATGATGGGGGTATATGAGCAGGATGATGGGGGTATATGAGCAGGATGATGGGGGTATATAGCAGGATGATGGGGGTATATGAGCAAGATAATGGGGTATATGAGCAGGATGATGAGGGTATATGAGCAGGATAATGGGGTAAATGAGCAGGATGATGGCGTATATGAGCAGGGTGATGGCGTATATAGCAGGATGACGGCGTATATAGCAGGATGGGAGCACATACCAGGATGGCAGTATATAGCAAGATGGGGCTATACTAGCATGAGGGACATATATATACACAAGGCAGGAGGATCATTACCAGGATGGGGTACCTTAGTAGAGAATTTGGGGACATTACCCCCATAATAGTGTCAGCAGCAGATACTTGACCCATAACAACGTGTCATGACCACATTTTTTGCTTAAAATTTTATTTTCCTATTTTCCTTCTCTAAAACCAGGGTGCGTCTTATGGTCCGGTGCGTCTTATAGTCCGAAAAATACGGTAATCCATACCCACTACTTCTTTTTCCTGATCTGATTAATCAACTAGCGGGAGCCAAGTAGTTTTCAAACTAGATCTGAGAGGAGCATTGAACCTCATACATGTTCACCAAGGGGATAAGTGGAAGTTTGCCTTCAATACACCAGAGAGTAACTTTGCTGGTGTTTGAAAACTTCAAAATTATGTTTTCTTCGACAGTGGGTATATTTGTAGTTATCTACTTGGATGATATCTTGATTTACTTAGATTCTCATGAGGAGCATCAGAAGCATGTTCGACAGGTACTTCAAGTTCTTCATGACAACCATTCATTTGCCAAGCTAGAGAAATGTCAAGTTTGAGGTGCAGCAGATTCAGTTTTTGGGTCATTTGGTTTCTGCTAAAGGTTTTCAGATGTACCCTGTTAAGATAGAGGCCGTCCTTGATTGGGTACAACCTACTAATCTTAAAGCTTTACAAAGGTTCTTAGGTTTTGCTAGTTATTCTCGTAAGTTCATTAAGAATTTCTCTGTGATAATCAAATCTCTTACTCATTTGACCAAGAATGGTACTGACTTTTCCTCTTGGTCTACTGCGGCTGTTGATGCCTTAGTGTCTCTCAAGACAACTTTTTTAAAGCTGAAGTCCTTAATTATCCCGATGTTGATTTGACTTTTGTCGTGGAGGTAGATGTCACTTGTATGGTGATGGGTGCCATTCTTTCACAAAAGAAGGATGGTTACTTTCATGTGCTTTTTCTCTTGGAAATTCTCATAAGCAGGCTCCAACTATGATATTGGCAATCGGGAACTCTTGGCTGTTAGGAGACCTTTTGAGGAATGGAGGCATCGGTTGGAGTTGGCTAGGCATAGAGTAGCGGTTTTTATTGATCACAAAAATGTACTGTATTTCAATTAGGCTAAATGCATAAATACTAGACCCAGCCGGTGGGCCCTTTTTTCCTTGCTCAATTTGATTTCTCTGTGACATATCTCGCTAATACTAAGAATGTTAAAGTGTAACTGTCGTTTTAATTTTTATCTAACAATAATGTAGAGCAAGCGATTTTAAGAAACTTTCAAATGTAATTTATAAATAAAATAAGGAAGTAAACCTTTCAAAAACTTTCTGGAAGATGTCCCCCTAGGCTGTTTCTGAAGCAAATATAAGCTTGTTGTCAGGGAGAATCCGTATTCAGGGGTGGAGCATACATAGTGGGCAAGCTCCCAGCAGCAGCTGATGCAGGGTCAGTTTACCTCAGGCTATGGGACAGTGCTGAGCTTTGTTATGGTGTCAGCACAAGCTCCTCTGCCCTTTGTCACACAAGCTTATCTGATCTGACTTCCTTCTCAGCTTGGCAGTGACTTCTCAGTGCTTGGTCAGCTACTGGCTTGGCAAACAGCCCCCCTGCACTGTGCACATAGTCCCCTCTCCCCTGCCCTGTGCACAAGCTTATCTCATGTCATCTAGCTCCTGCTCTGTTCAGTAATGTGTAAAGCTGGTGTCACACACAGCGACAACGACGTCGCTGCTACGTCACCATTTTCTGTGACGTTGCAGCGACGTCCCGTCGCTGTCGCTGTGTGTGACATCCAGCAACGACCTGGCCCCTGCTGTGAGGTCGCCGGTCGTTGCTGAATGTCCAGCTTCATTTTTTGGTCGTCACTCTCCCGCTGTGACACACACATCGCTGTGTGTGACAGCGAGAGAGCGACGAAATGAAGCGAGCAGGAGCCGGCACTGGCAGCTGCGGTAAGCTGTAACCAGCGTAAACATCGGGTAACCAAGGGAAGACCTTTCCCTGGTTACCCGATGTTTACGCTGGTTACCAGCCTCCGCCGCTCTTGCTGCCAGTGCCGGCTCCTGCACTGTGACATGTGGCTGCAGTATGCATCGGGTAATTAACCCGATGTATACTGTAGCAAGGAGAGCAAGGAGCCAGCGCTAAGCAGTGCGCGCGGCTCCCTGCTCTCTGAACTGTGACATGTAGCTGCAGCACACATCGGGTTAATTAACCCGATGTGTACTGTAGGAGAGCAAGGAGCCAGCGCTAAGCGCGGCTCCCTGCTCTCTGCACATGTAGCACAGCGACGTTATGATCGCTGCTTCTGCTGTGTTTGACAGCTAAGCAGCGATCATAACAGCGACTAACAAGGTCGCTGTTACGTCACCGAAAATGGTGACGTAACAGCGACGTCGTTGTCGCTGTCGTTTAGTGTGAACCCAGCTTAACTTTTCAGCTGCTGTCTCTTGTGTTGTCTGAATGTGACTGTGATACAATTTCAGCCAATGACTCAGCACACTCAAATGTAGTATGCACTACACACTACAACGCTGTCCAGCAGTCCACACTCTGCTAACATTAGAGACAGATAATTTACATAGATATCTCTTTACATATCTATCTATAGATATCTATCTATTATCTATCTATGGACCGATAAAAAAAGATATACAGTAGATCAATCTGTAGGTCTATTATATCTATTATATATTTAATCTATCTATCAATCTTATCTGAGACATAGGTAAAATATAGATATAGAGAGAAATAGCGATAGAAATATGAGATATGTACAGTAAATATAGAGAGCAATAGATAGATATTGTAGGGTAGTGATCGGCTACTCTGATAGTTGTAGTGCCACAAGATTGATTAAAGGCAAGAGCAGGTTTGAATTTTTCCTTGAGATGGGAGAGTCCACATACCTCCAACTGTGGGTTGGGCTCATAGCATATAATGTGAGTGTTTGTTTCGGCACATGGTCTGACAGAGAGAGTGAGACATTCTCAGGGGGAGATGGCCCTTGGAGGGGGTGACAGCTGTGTGTGCACTGACTGGAGTCAGTGCGTGGAGGTACAAATATCTCCTGAGGAAGGAGGAAGACTGCCTTGGGGCAATGGTGTGCCTCAAGGTAGGTGCACACAGTGGTGCAAGCTGGAGGCCTGTGATCAGAGACTCAGGCCCATACACACCTCTAGTAGTGTCAGACAGAGGTACCGTATTTTTCGGATTATAAGACGCACTTTTCCTCCCAAAAATTTGGGAGGAAAATGAGGGGTGCGTCTTAAAATCCGAATATAGCTTTACCTGGGAGGCCTGTCTGTGCGGCGATCTGGTGCGTTCGGGTGGCCGAGTGCCTGTGGCTGCGTGCAAGTGTCAGCCAGGTGCCTGTGTGCAGGCGGCAACCAGGTAACTGTGTGCGGGCGGCAGCCGGATACCTGTACCTGCGTGCGGGCGGCAGCCGAGTGCTTGTACCTACGTGCGAGCGGCAGCCGAGTGCTTGTACCTGCGTGCGGGCGGCAGCTGGGTCCCTGTCGGTGCCGCCTGCCTGTGTGGGTGGGCGGCAGGTTTCCCAATACATCCGCGGTCCAGTTTCAAATGATGGCGCTGGGAGACAGCACGTGCACAGATGGAGCTCTTTGATGAGAGCTCCATCTGCGCATGCGCCGCTCAGGGCGCCATCATTTGATCCGGGACCGCGGACACACTGGGACACTCACCGCACCGATCTGCTGCACCACTCACCCGCCGCCGCTACTATTGACCCGCCACGCCTGCCGCTGCCACTACTGACCCACCGCGCCTGCCGCCACTGACCCACCGCGCCTGCCGCCACTGACCCGCCACACCAGCAGCCACTAACCCGCCGCGTGTGCAAGCAGAACCTCTGCCTCCTCTGACCCGCTTCACCATCACTGCTGCCCCCCTCCGGTAAGACAACACTAAGACAACACCGGAGTATAAAGCTGGTGTCACACTAAACGACAGCGACAACGACGTCGCTGTTACGTCACCATTTTCGGTGACGTAACAGCGACCTTGTAAGTCGCTGTTATGATCGCTGCTTAGCTGTCAAACACAGCAGAAGCAGCGATCATAAGGTCGCTGTGCTACATGTTCAGAGAGCAGGGAGCCGCGCTTAGCGCTGGCTCCTTGCTCTCCTGCAGCACACATCGGGTTAATTAACCCGATGTGTGCTGCAGCTACATGTCACAGTTCAGAGAGCAGGGAGCCGCGCTTAGCGCTGGCTCCTTGCTCTCCTGCAGCACACATCGGGTTAATTAACCCGATGTGTGCTGCAGCTACATGTCACAGTTCAGAGAGCAGGGAGCCGCGCTTAGCGCTGGCTCCTTGCTCTCCTGCAGCACAAATCGGGTTAATTAACCCGATGTGTGCTGCAGCTACATGTCACAGTTCAGAGAGCAGGGAGCTGCGCTTAGCGCTGGCTCCTTGCTCTCCTGCAGCACACATCGGGTTAATTAACCCGATGTGTGCTGCAGCTACATGTCACAGTGCAGAGAGCAGGGAGCCGCGCTTAGCGCTGGCTCCTTGCTCTCCTGCAGCACACATCGGGTTAATTAACCCGATGTGTGCTGCAGCTACATGTCACAGTGCAGAGAGCAGGGAGCCGCGCGCACTGCTTAGCGCTGGCTCCTTGCTCTCCTTGCTACAGTATACATCGGGTTAATTACCCGATGCGTACTGCAGCCACATGTCACAGTGCAGGAGCCGGCACTGGCAGCAAGAGCGGAGGCTGGTAACCAGCGTAAACATCGGGTAACTAGGGAAAGGTCTTCCCTTGGTTACCCGATGTTTACGCTGGTTACAGCTTACCGCAGCTGCCAGTGCCGGCTCCTGATCGCTTCATTTCGTCGCTCTCTCGCTGTCACACACAGCGATGTGTGTGTCACAGCGGGAGAGTGACGACCAAAAAATGAAGCTGGACATTCAGCAACGACCGGCGACCTCACAGCAGGGGCCAGGTCGTTGCTGGATGTCACACACAGCGACAGTGACGGGACGTCGCTGCAACGTCACAGAAAATGGTGACGTAGCAGCGACGTCGTTGTCGTTATGTGTGACACCAGCTTAAGACAGACCCCATTTTTATTTATTTTTATCTTTTTTATCTCTAAATTTGGGGTGCGTCTTATAATCCAGGGCATCTTATAAAGCGAAAAATACGGTATGTTGTATTAGTTAGTGCCTAGCCAGGCTAGTCTTTATTGTTATGTCATATGATGTAATATGTTTGCCATATGATGTGTTGTGTGGAAACCGGGATGCTGGTAATAAACGCCTTATGCTCCCTATATATGGACTATTTGGGGTCTGTCACTGCCATACCACACTATAACACCAAGCTTGTCACAATATATATAGAGAGATAGATAGATACATAGATATAAGTATGATATATAGAGCAAGAGAAATAAATAAATATAGAGAGGTAGATAAAATATAGATATAAGTAAGAGATACATATTGATAGAATAATATATAGCGCAAGAGAACGAAAGAGGGCAATGCATTATGGGAGATGAGGTAGCTGCATAACTAAGGAATGCCATGCCCTATCAGCCCTCAAAAGCAGTTTTTAAAATAGCACAAAAATATAGAAAATATGTAATATGGCACAAAAAAAGCATAATCTAAGGGGTACTTTACACACTACGACATCGCAGGTGCGATGTCGGTGGGGTCAAATCGAAAATGACGCACATCCGGCGTCACTGTCGATATCGTAGTGTGTAAAGCCTTTTTGATATGATTAACGAGCGCAAAAGTGTCGTTATCGTATGATCGGTGTATCCTCCGACATTTCCATAATGCCTCTGCTGCGACGGTACGATGTTGTTCCTCGTTCCAGCAGGCAGCACACATCGCTGTGTGTGAAGCCGCTGGAGCGAGGAACATCTCCTACCTGCGTCCCAGCTGGCTATGCGGAAGAAAGGAGGTGGGCGGGATGTTTACGTCCCGCTCATCTCCGCCCCCCTGCTTCTATTGGCTGCCTGCCGTGTGACGTCGCTATGACTCGGCACGACCCGCCCCCTTAGGAAGGAGGCGGGTCGCCGGCCACAGCGACGTCGCAGGGCAGGTGATTGCATGTGAAGCTGGCGTAGCGATAATGTTCGCTACGCCAGCAATCACAAGATATCGCTGCTGCGACGGGGGCGGGGACTATCGCGCTCGGCATCGCAAGCATCGGCTTGCGATGTCGTAGTGTGCAAAGTACCCCTAAGGGCGGCGTCACACGCTATGATATATCGGGCGATATGTCGTCGGGGTCATGGATTCCGTGACGCACATCCGGCATCGTTAGAGATATCGTAGCGTGTGACAGCTACGAACGACTGTGAACGAGCAAAAATGCTCACCTTATCGTTGCTCATTGACACGTCGTTCATTTTCAGAAAGTCGTTCCTCCTTCAGCGCGCTGATTGTTCGTCGTTCCCATGGCAGCAGACATCGCTCGGAGTGACACCCTGGGAACGGCGAACACAACTTACCAGCGTCCCGCCGGCAATGCGGAAGGAAGGAGGTGGGCGGGATGTTACGTCCTGCTCATCTCCGCCCCTCCGCTTCTATTGGGCGGCCGCTGTGTGACGTCGCTGTGACGCCGAATGTCCCTCCCCCTTCAGGAAGAGGATGTTCACCGCCCACAGTCGTTCGGGAGGTAAGTATGTGTGACAGGGGTAAACGACTTTGGTGCGCCACGGACAACAAATTGCCCATGACGCACAAACGACGGGGGGGGTGCGATCGCACGATAAATCGTTGCATGTAACGCCGGCCTTAGGGCGGCTTTGCACGTTGCGACATTGCACGTGCGATGTCGATGGGGTCAAATCGAAAGTGACGCACATCCGGCGTCGCAGTCGATATCGCAACGTGCAAATCCTTTTTGATACGATGAACGAGCGCAAAAGCGTCATTATCGTATCATCGCTGCAGCCTCCGACATTTCCATAATGCCGGTGCAGCGACAGGTGCGATGTTGTTCCTCACTCCTGCGGCAGCACACATCGCTGTGTGTGAAGCCGCAGGAGCGAGGAACATCTCCTTACCTGCCGCCGGCTGCAATGAGGACGGAGGTGGGCGGGATGTTTACATCCTGCTCATCTCCGCCCCTCCACTTCAATTTGCCTGCCGTGTTACGTCGCTGTGACGCCGCACGACCCGCCCCCTTAGGAAGGAGGCGGGTCGCCGGCCAGAGGGACGTCGCACGGCAGGTATGTGCGTGTGAAACTGCCGTAGCGATAATAATCGCTACGGCAGCTTTCACTAGATATTGCACGTGCGACGGGGGCGGGACTATCGCTGCAGCATCGGTAACACATTGTTACCGATGTCGCAGCGTGCAAAGCCCGCCTTAGTTGCCATGTGACCCATCACTAACAAAGAAATTACATTTACGCTTTAAGGCTGATGCTTTATCACATAGTTTTGTTCCAGAGTTGAAGGTCAAAAATCCAGTCAAAATTCTTAGTGAAGGAGTGGTGGTGGGTGCTCTGGGGATTGATCTCAGGCAGCGCATTGTGGAGGCTCAGGTTGGAGCACCGGTGTGCTTGCCAACTGGCAAGCTGTTTGAGCCATCTTTGCTTTAAACTGACCTTTTTAGTGAAGTACATGACTCTTCTCTGTCCGGGCATCCTGGTTACTCTGCCACTTGGAGAGCTGTTTGCGCGTCCTTTTGGTGGCAGAGTGCTCAAAAGAATGTTAATGATAATGTCCGTAAGGGCAGAGTTTGTGTGACGCCCTGGACTATTCAGGTCATCACAGGGTTCTGCACAATCTCCCCTTCCCATGCAGAACGCAAACCCCCATGATTCTGGGAACCTAACCTGCGGTACTGCCTCCACCAGCATTCAGGCCTAAAACACACTTCCGCAAAAAAAACGTACGTGTCTTACGGTCCGTTTTTCGGGTCCGTGTTCCGTTTTTTAGGGGCGTTTCTCCGGTACGTATGGCATCCGTGTGATGGCGTATGCAAGCCGTGTGTACGTGTAAAATGTCCGTGTTTGTGTGTAAAATGCCCGTGTATGTGTACGTGGAATGTCCGTGTGGAATGTCAGTTTGTGTGTTGCACAATGTCATTGATACATGTCGGCTGACAGCAGACAGAGTTGCGCGATGAGAATGAACTCGGGTGAACTTCACCCGACTTCATTGTCATGCCGCGGCTCTGTCTGTGTGCCGCGTACTGATTAGCGGTCACCTGTGAAGGATTCACCAGTGACCGCTAATCCCCCGAGTGACTGAAGTGAGCAGCCCTCTCTCATACTTACCGCTCCCCGATCACCAGCGCGGCGAGGAACAGCTGTGCAGAGAATACGCGGAAATAATTACTTTGAATATGCCGGCCGCTCATTAATCAATCTCGTATTCCCTGCTTTCCCCACCCACAGATGCCTGTGATTGGTTGCAGTCAGACACGCCCCCCACGCTGAGTGACAGCTGTCTCACTGCACCCAATCACAGCAGCCGGTGGGCGTGTCTATACTGTGCAGTAAGATAAATAAATAAATAATTTAAAAAAACGGCGTGCGGTCCCCCCCCATTCTAAATCTAGGATTTAGTGGCAGCTATGGGCTGCCAATTACTCCTTATTACCCCGATTTGCCAACGCACCAGGGAAAATCGGGAAGAGCCGGGTACAGTCCCAGAACTGTCGCATATAATGTATGCGGCAATTCTGGGCGGCTGCTGACTGATATTGTTAGGCTGGGGGGCTCCCCATAACGTGGGGCTCCCCATCCTGAGAATAGCAGCCTTCAGCCGTATAGCTTTATCTGGCTGGTATTAAAATGGGGGGGACCGCATGCCGTTTTTTTTAAATTATTTATTTATTTATTTTACTGCACAGTATAGACACGCCCACCGGCTGCTGTGATTGGGTGCAGTGAGACAGCTGTCACTCAGCGTGGGGGGCGTGTCTGACTGCAACCAATCACAGGCGTCTGTGGGTGGGGAAAGCAGGGAATACGAGATTGATTAATGAGCGGCCAGCATATTCAAAGTAATTGTTGCCACGTATTCTCTGCACACCTGTTCCTCGCCGCGCTGGTGATCGGGGAGCGGTATGAGCCGGGGGAAGAAAAAAAACGAGCGCCAATGTAAGTATGACTGAGAACAGCAGAAAAAAGGTAAGTATACTGAATTTAATTTAAAAAAAAATAAAAATAAGATCGCTAGTATAAAAACGCACACGCACGAAACGTGCTGAACACGGACATACTCCGTGTGCGGTACGTGCAGGCACGGACCCATAGACTAAAGCGGGTCCGTACCTGCGTGCTGCCGGCCAAAAACGGACATGTCGTCTGTGTAGAAAAGCGCACACACGTACTTATCTCATGGACACACGTTCCGTGTGATTTTACGTGTGTGTGCCATCTACCATTGATTAACATGGGTCTCCGTGTCTACGTGTCTCCGGTACGTGCAAATACGTACCGCACACGTACAAATTACACGGATGTGTGTTGCGGGTCTCACAAATCCTAGATACATCTTGCACCACACCTGTCAGGCACACCAGTGTGCTGCTTAAGCAGGAATAAGGCCACCCACCTAGGGGTCAGGCAGGGAGGTGGGAGGTGTCAAGTGAGTCGTGTGGTAGCCCTCAAGCTGTGAGGAGGCTGGGAGTTTGAGCTCCCAGGGGAGAAGTAAACTAGGTCGCAGATGGTGATCTGGACCTAGAGGAGTCGGACCCCCTCGTAGGGGACCCTCGGAGTCGCAGGGGATTTAGGCTAGGTGCCTGGAGCCCTTCGAGGAGGACGGTCAGCAGCCTGGTCCTATCACCAGTCCTGGACCGAAGGCATGTTTGGGTACACGGACCCAAGGTCGCACCCGCCCCCGTCGTTTGGGCGTCACGGGCAATTTGTTGTCCGTGGTGCACAAAGTCGTTTACCCCTGTCACACGTACTTACCTCCCAAACGACCTCGCTGTGGGCGGTGAACATCCTCTTCCTGAAGGGGGAGGGACGTTCGGCGTCACAGCGACGTCACTAAGCAGCCGCCCAATAGAAGCGGAGGGGCGGAGATGAGCGGGACGTAACATCCCGCCCACCTCCTTCCTTCCGCATTGCCAGCGGGACGCAGGTAAGCTGTGTTCGTCGTTCCCGGGGTGTCACACGGAGCGATGTGTGCTGCTCGGGAACGACGAACAATCGGCGCGCAGAAGGAGGAACGACTTTATGAAAATGAACGACATGTCAACGAGCAATGATAAGGTGAGTATTTTTACTCGTTCACAGTCGTTCGTAGCTGTCACACGCTACGATATCTCTTAACGATGCCGGATGTGCGTCATGGAATCCGTGACCCCCGACGACACATCGCCCGACATATCGTAGCGTGTGACGCCGCCCTAATCCTCGCTCCCCATACTATGTCAATATACAGCACCCCTCACCCTCTCTCCCCTACATCACCCCTCACCCTCTCTCCCCATACTGTGTCCCTAGATACTTCCCCCTCCCTATCCTCTCTCCCAACACTGTGGCCATAGATACTTCCCCCTCTCTATTCTCTCTTCCCATACTGTGTCCATAGATACTTCCCCATCTTCTCTCCCCCTTACCATGTCGATAGATACTTCCTCTTTCCCATCCTCTCCCCATACTGTGTTCATAGATACTTTTCTCTCTCCATGCTTTCATTCCATACTGTGTCCATAGATACTTCCCATCCCAACCATCCTCTCTCCCCTCACTGTGTCCATATATACTTTCCCCTCCCTATCCTCTCTCCCCCCATGCTGTGTCCATAACATACTTCCCCCTCCCCATCCTCTCTCCACCATACCTTGTCCATAAATACTTCCCCTACCCCATCCTCTCACCCCACATAATGTGTCCATAGATACTTCCTCCTCCCCATTCCCTATCCCCATGCTGTGTCCATAGTTACTTCCTCCTCCCCTCCCTCTCTTCACCCATACGGTGTCAATAGATACTTCCCTTTCCCCACCCTCTCTCCCCATACTGTGCCCATAGATACTTACCCCTCCCAATTCTCTAGCCCCATACTGTGTCCATAAATACTTCCCACCCCAACCATCCTCTCTCCCCACACTGTGTCTATAGATACTTTCCCCTCCCCATCCTCTTCTCTCCCCCCATACTGTGTCCATAGATACTTCCCCATCCTCTCTCCCCCATAAAATGTCCACAGATACTTCCTCCCCATCCTCTCACCTCACATACTGTGTCCATAGATACTTCCTCCATCCCACCCTCTCGTCATCTATACTGTGTCAATAGTTACTCCCCCCCTCCACCCTCTCGCCCACCATACTGTGTCCATAAATACTTCCCCCTCCCCATCCTCTCTCCTTCATACAGTGTCAATAGATACATCCTCCTCCCCACCCTGTCTCCACCTATACTGTGTCAATAGATACTTCCCCCTCCCCACATACTGTTTCCACAGATACTTCCTCCCTCACCCAATACTATTTCTCCTCAGTATCTTCATCTCCACTGGAGCACTTATCACAAGCATTGTATGCCAGCTATTTGGCGTTGAAGAGTGACATCAGCAATTTGATCAGCTGACCTCATCACACTACATACAATACATCGCTCTGGCCCGGATGTCAGGGCCGGGGGTCACCACTTCAATTGTCCTTGTGTCTGAAAGATGCAAGGACAACTGATCAGTGTGACCCGCGCACCACACTTTCTCTGTGTCCAGCTCTCAGCTTGACAGCCGGCTCAGAGAATGGCTGGCTCCCATTACGAGGGGTGGCAAAATGCAGCCGCCTGGGAGCACCGCATCAGGCGGCCCGATGACGCCCTCTGACAGTTGCGCCCGAGGCACAGTCTCCACTAGCCCCTCACTAGATACGCCTCTGCTTTACGGTAGGAGATTTTGTGTGGCTAGCCTCAAAAAATCTTTATCTAAAAGTAATATCAAGGACGTTTGCTCCTAAATTGGTTGGTCCATATAAGGTAATTTAAATCATTAATACTGTGACGGTCAAGCTGCAACTCTTGGTTGCGTGGAGGATTAATAATGCCTTCCATTCCTCTCTTTTTAAAAAGCTTGAGGGTACGCAGTGTCCTTAGAACTTCATTGAGGTTGACTTATAGGAAGACGAGGAGTAAGAGGTTGAACAAATTTTGGGTTCCAGACATGTCAGACATCGACTGCAGTATGTCATTAAATGGAAGGGTTTCAGTCCGAAGAATAATTCTTGGGTAATGCAAAAGATTTGCATGTGGATCACTTACTGAAAGAATTCTGTCAGTGGCATCAGTGGTTGTTGATCTCTGCAGGTCCAGTGGTCCCTCGAAGAAGGGAAGGTACTGCCATGCGACTGGATTCAAACTCTTGAGGCTTTCATCGGTGGCCGGCTTCTCTGTCTGCCAAGCCAGAGCAGGATACGTCTTTTCTTCTATCTCAGCTCAGTATCACTTTCTATCTCAGCACATCTTTCCTTCTGTATGTTAATTGCACTCTGTTCTGTCATCCGGTTCTTTAGGAGGAAGATGAAGCACTCGATGGCTGAACAGGCAGAATAGGTTCAAGCTGCCATCATTCAGACAGTTGTCAGGGTCAGCTGCAGTTTTTAATGTGTTGCCTATTTCCCGTGTGAGTTGCTACACAACCATAACACTTGGCTATTTTAGCAGCTGTGTTTTCTTTTTCTGAAACCAATTGAGTTTCCTTGGCTGTATGTTTGAGATCATTGTCTTGCTGAAATGTCCACCCTCATTTTATCTTCATCATCCTGGTAGATGGAAGCAGATATTTATCAAGAATGTCTCAGTACATTTGTCCATTCATCCTTCCTTCAATTATATGAAGTTTGGCAGTGCCATGTTGAATAATTGCCCCACACCATGTTGTTTCCAAGTACAAACTGTTGGTATGGTGCTTTTGGGGTGATCTGCAGTGCCTTTTGGCCTCCAAATATGGCATCCAAAGAGTTCAATTTTGGTCTCTCAGTATTTCCCAGGATTATCTAAATGTTGTTGAATAAACTTTAAAAGAGCTTGAACATGCTTTTTGTTCAACAAAGGAGTCTTGCGTGGTGAACGTGCGTACAGGCCATGGAGGGTGAGTGTATTACTTATTGTTTTCTTTGAAGCAATTGCACCTGCTGATCTCAAGTGTTTTTGTAGCTCTCCCCAAGTGGTCCTTGGCTCTTGAACAATGCTTCTGAAAATTATTTTCAGTCCTCTATCTGAATTCCTGCGGGGAGCACCTGATCGTTGATAGTTTATGGTGAAATTATGTTTTTTCCACTTCTGGATTATGGCCCCAACAGTGCACATTGGAGTCTTCAATAGATTAGAAAATCTTCTGTAACCAGTGCCATCAGTATGTTTTGCAACAATAAGGTTTGCAAGGTCTTGAGACAGCTCACTAGTTTTACATATCATGAGATGTTTCTTGTGTGACACATTGCTAATGAGAAAACCTTTTTATAGGCCAACAATTGAACCAGCTATTATTTATCAACAAGTGGCACGACTGCTTTCTAATTACTGACAGATTTCAGCTGGTCTCATGACTTTACATGGATTTTTGCACCTCTTCCTTCATAAATTTAATACTTTTTTCCTTGTGTTTTTTCTGCTCGGGCGCCCCACTTTGAAAACAGGACCCTAGGTGTGTGTACGTCTGTGTAGGGTACATAGCACTCACTTGTTCTCCTGAGTCGCCATCCATCTTTCCATCCTCAACCCCAGGAACTGTCACACAGGAATCATGCAATACCAGAGATTTTTCAATAAAACTTTTTACATGCAACAGCGTCCACACTCATCAGTTTATTAAAAACACCTAAAGTAACAGAGAGAAGTGCACAGACTGAGGCCATGACTCTATGATACAAAAATAGATAAACTGCTGGCACTCCCTTACGTGATGGTCGGAACTGGTGCATACTGAATATAACATATACTATCACAATAACAGTTATACTCAAGCAAGAAAGAAAAGAAGTCCTAATTTAGTGAATGCCTCTTTGTGTCAAACCTGACCTCTTACATATAGGGTGGAAAAGGACCTGCTAACAGATAATTAAAAACACTTTAAGTTACTGGGAGGAGTGCACAGACTGAGGGCATGACTCATAATGCAAAAATAGATAAACTGCCTGTACTTCCTAACTAGAGATGAGCGAACTGGCCGTGGTCGAACGTTCGACGAACCAAACTCAAACCTATAGGATATAATGGGAGGCAATCACAAACACATAAAAATGCATGATAAATGTACACAAACAGTTAATAAACATTGCCATAACACTTACCGGTCCCCACGATCCCTCCTGCACTCTGTCTCCTGCCGCTATTCCATCCAATGATCGCTGAATCCTCCCGGTGACCAGCGCTGCCAGCAGTGATGCAGGACCTATCGTGACGTCAAAATAGCCATGTGACCAGTCACGTGGCTATTATCTCATTGGCTACAGACTGGTCACATGACTATGACGCGTCATGTAGGACCTGCGAGTGCATCTCTCCGGTACACGGTGCACATTTGTGTATCGCCGTGTACCGGCGACATGCTTTAGCACACGGTCGACTCCCCGTTCCGTTAGGGACCGGCTGACACAGCCGGTGATTAACGGAGATCACCGTTGCCATAGCAACGCAGTTAGCGGTGACGTCACCGCTAACCGCGGCTTCGGGAGCACCGTTGCTATGGTAACGCGTCTGTGAGCGTTACCGCTGACAGCCAGCAGCACTGATCACTCACGGAGTGAAGGCTGCACGCTGCTTCCCGTGCAGCCTTCACGGAGTGAAAGCTGCACGGGGAGCAGCAGCGTCTTCCCCCATGCAGCAGTGATGGAGCAGAGCTGCATTTGTTGAACGAGAAAGACAGAAGACCATGGATTGTGGAGGGCTGACAGGGGGTAATAAAGATGGAGTCTCTAATGTGTCTGTGTATTTATTTCTATTAAAGTATTTTTTCTCTGGGTGGTGTCTTTTTTTTTAACCCTTTATTGGAGATTCTTAATGGCCGGGTCAAACGTGCTTGACATTAAGAATCTCTGGCTTAATACTAGCTAGTAAAACAAAGCTAGTATTAACTCATTATTACCCAACAAGCCACCCGGCTTCAGGGCTGTTGGAAGAGTTGGATACAGCGCCAGATGATGGCGCTTCTATGAAAGCGCCATTTTCTGGGCGGCTGCAGACTGCAATTCGCAGCAGAGGCGCCCAGAAACCTCGGGCTAACCTGTGCTGCGGATTCCAATCCCCAGCTGCCTAGTTGTACCCGGCTGGACACAAAAATGGGGCGAAGCCCACGTCATTTGTTTTTTAATTATTTCATGAAATAAGTGAAATAATTAAAAAAAATGGGCTTCCCTATATTTTTGGTTCCCAGCCGGGTACAAATAGGCAACTGGGGGTTGGAGGCAGCCCGTGGCTGCCTGCTGTACCTGGCTAGCATACAAAAATATGGCGAAGCCCACGTCATTTTTTTGGTGGGCAAAAAACTTCTGCATACAGTCCTGGATGGAGTATGCTGAGCCTTGTAGTTCTGCAGCTGCTGTCTGCTCTTCTCCATACAGACAGCAGCTGCAGAACTACAAGGCTCAGGCTCAGCATACTCCATCCAGGACTGTATGAAGAAGTTTTTTGCCCCCTGAAAAAATTATGTGGGCTTTGCCATATTTTTGTATGCTAGCCAGGTACAGCAGGCAGGTACGGCTGCCCCCAACCCCCAGTTGCCTATTTGTACCCGGCTGGGAACCAAAAATAAAGGGAAGCCCTTTTTTTATTATTTCATGAATTTCATGAAATAATTAGAAAACAAATGACGTAGGCTTCGCCCCATTTTTGTGTCCAGCCAGGTACAACTAGGCAGCTGGGGATTGGAATCCGCAGCACAGGTTGGCCTGAGCTTTCTGGGCCCCACTGCTGCGAATTGCAGTCTGCAGCCGCCTCAGAAAATGGCACTTTCATAGAAGCGCCATCTTCTGGCGCTGTATCCAACTCTTCCAGCACCTGCCTGCTATACCTGGCTAGCATACAAAAATATGGCGAAGCTCACGTCCTTTTTTTGTAGTTTTTTGGCAAAAAAAATAAAAAATGCTTCCCTGGATTTTCCATTGCCAGTGAAGGTAACACCAAGCAGTGGGTGTTAGCAGCCAGTAGCTGCTTGGATTACCCTTAGCTAGCAATACAAAAAATGCAGCGGGAGCCCATATATATTTTTTTTAATTATTTATTTAAATAACTAAAAACAAAATGGGCTTCCCTGTATTTTGATTGCTGGACATCACAGTGCTGTAAAAATAAATCTTTAAAAAAAAATGACGTAGCGCTCCGCGGTATTTTTGATTCTCAGCGCAGATAAAGCAGACAGCTATGGGTTGCCACCCCCATCTGCCTGTCGTTACCTTGGTTGGCAATCAAAATACAGGGAAGCCCATTAATTTTTTCTATTTAAAAAATAGTTAAAAAAAATGACATTGGGTCCCCCCATTTTTGATAGCCAGCTAGGGTAAAGCAGATGGCTGTAGCCTGAAAACCACAGCTGGCAGCTTTACCGTGGTTGGGGATCCAATGTGGAGATCCCCCCAGGCTCTTTTTTTATAATTATTTTATAAATATTAATAATTACACAATAAAAGTAGGGTCCCCCCCAAATTGGATCACCAGCCAAGGTAAAGCGGACAGCTGTGGTCTGGTATTCTCAGGGTGGGAAGGTCCATAGTTATTGGGCCTTCACAGCCTAAAAATAGCAGGCCGCAGGCACCCCAGACGTGGCGCATCCACTAGATGCGCCAATCCTGGCGCTTCACCCCAGCTCATCCCGTGCCCTGGTGCAGTGGCAAACGGGGTAATAAATCGGGTTGATACTAGTTGTAAAGTCACCTGAGATCAAGCCCAGCAGTTTGTGATGTTATGGCGTCTATTAGATACCCAACATCATAAACTGTCAGTACTAACAAAAAAAAAGCGACAAAAGAAATTTATTTGAAAAAAACAGTCCCCAAAACATTTCCTCTTTCACCAATTTATTGTAAGAAAAAAAATAAAGGGGTCCCACGACGACTCTGGACCGTCTACAATATGGGGGCGAGACACTCAGGGAACGTATCCCCCATTTTCTAGGAGTGCGGACCCTTCATGTGAGGCGTGTGGGTGCAATGAATCTGCACTCACTCTCCCCGGGTCCACAGCAGCAGAGTCCATGTCGTAATGGTTGCTACCAAAGCTGCAATGCCCTGCTCATGAGGTAAGGGCATGCCTAATCAGGAGAACTATTCTACATTTCCAAATATTGGTATTTGCTGATATTATTGCTATTCCACCTACTATATATTGGAGATAGGATCTTGGAGATGGAATACCCCTTTAAGTCCAGTTATCCAGCTGAATGAATACTTAACAACAGAGCTCGCTATTTAGATGTGTTTTCTTGTGGCGTATAACGGACTCTCATGTTTGGTAGTCGTTCAGCAGGGAAACTATAAAAGCAAATCCCTCCATTTGGAAATGTAGTATATAGCTCTCCTGATCAATTATGTTCTTTACCTCATGAGCAGGGCATTGCAGTAATAATAATAATTTATTCATTTATATAGCGTTATTAATTCCATAGCGCTGTATGTGTTTGGAGTGTGGGAGGAAACCGGAGTACCCGGAGGAAACCCACGCAAACACGGGGAGAACATACAAACTCCTTGCAGATGGTGTCCTTGGTGAGAATTGAACCCAGGACCTCAGCGCTGCAAGACTGCAGTGCTAACCACTGAGCCACCGTGCCGCCCATTTAGCTTACAGATGCATAACCACCACTCACTGTGTCTGAACACAGGAAGCTGAGCTGACAGCCGCTCTGTGCATGCGGCAGCGTCTATTGTGAAGGAGAGGGCCGTGGGGGGATCAACGCTGCACAGGTACCGTGGGACACCGGGGAACACCGGTGGGTTTATAGGGGGTGACCTGGCAGGGCCTGGGGAGGAGTTTTCTGTCGCATGTGTCATGGCACATGTGACAGAAATCAGAGGAGTAGGGTGAATGCGGCCGGCACGCTGCTGTGCGCGCGGCCATCTTGGATTTCTGGGAGGGCATCAGGGGGGGCACTTTGGTGACACCGGGGGACCGGGGAAGAGATTTATCATGTTTGTTCATACCAGATGGGAGATAAATAATTTTTTACCGGCGCTGTCATTTACTGTAACGTAATCATCGGTGTACGGTGTATACCTGTGATCACGTGAGCGGGGACCGGAAAAACCGTCCTGAATCATGATCTCCAGGGTCTCAGCTAGCCCTGAATCCCCGGAGATTTTCTGACGCTGGGGGGCGTTATTCACTTATTTCTGCCTGCTGTTTATAAACGGCAGATCAGAATAAGGCTACATTCACACGACCGATCCATTTTTGCGGTCTGCAAAAAACAGTCGGTTTTTTTTCACGGGTGCATCCGTGTGGCATCCGTTTCCGTTCCGTAGACGGTCCGTATGTCATCTGTTTGTCATCCGTGTGCCTTCCGTTTTTTTTGTGTACTGCAAAAAAACTGAAGGAGGGTAAATGCATAAATTTACCCTGGATCCATAGCTTCATCCTACATGAGGCGGTCACATGTTCACTCCAGTGCCATTTTCTACTGCTTTTCACAGCGTAGAGCGCGCTGGTGATTTTCTTGTGCTTGTGCACTTCATATCAGTCTTTTCTGTCATTATAATGGCAGAAAGACACATAATGTCCCACTCTCCTGCATTTTGTAATTTTGCACCCTTTGGTGCCTTTCATGTGGCACTAAGGGGTGCTTAGCTTTGTATTTAGCCAAAAAAATGAAAAAAAAAATGACGTAGGGTTCCCCCTATTTTTGTAGCCAGCTAGGGTAAAGCAGACAGCTGCAGCCTGCAGACCACAGCTGGCAACCTCACCTTGGCTGGTAATCCAAAACTGAGGGCACCCCACGCTGTTATTTTAAATTAAATAAATAATTAAAAAAAAAAACGCGTAGGGGTCCCCCCAAAATTGGATCACCAGCCAAGGTAAAGCAGACAGCTGGGGTCTGATATTCTCAGACTAGGGAGGTCCATGGTTATTGGACTCTCCCCAGCCTAAAAATAGCAGGCCGCAGCCGCCCCAGAAGTGGCGCATCCATTAGATGTGCCAATCCTGGTGCTTCGCCACAGCTCATCCCACGCCCTGGTGTGGTGGCAAACGGGGTAATATATGGGGTTAATACCAGATATGTAATGTCACCTGGCATCAAGCCCTGGGGTTGGTGAGGTCAGGCGTCTATCAGATACCCGACATCACCAACCCAGTCAGTAATAAAAAAAAATAGACGACAAACACATTTTTATTTGAAAAAATACTCCCCAATACATTCCCTCTTTAACCAATTTATTAGAAAGAAAAACAAATCCAGGTCTGGTGTAATCCAAGGGGTTGCCATGACGATCCACACTGTCCCAGTCAATGAAGAGCAGGATGTTCCTCATTGGCTGGGAGAGCAGTGCAGTGACCCGAGCTAACATCAATGGGTCAGCCCAGGTCACTGCAGGGCATGACAAGTGCTGCTGTCAGCGAGGTACATTACCTGCGCTGATCTCCTGCACTGCCGACAGCACCTGTCACTGAGTTCAATGACCGCCGCCTTCACATCCAAGTATCGCGAGAGGCCCGTGACGTCACCGCTAGTCAGTCTCGGGTCGGAAGCGAGAGAAGGTGATGTGACAAGCGGCGGCCATGGAGGACAGTGACAGCGCTGAGGTCGGGACTTCATCACCGCAGGTAAGCCGAGCGGGACCATGTGTGCAGAGTGCCAGGAGGACGTCAGTGTCGTGGACTGCATGGCTGGGGACGTGTGTGTGTGTGTGTGTGTGTGTGTGTGTGTGTGTGTGTGTGTGTGTATGTATGTGTACATGCCGCGTGCAGGAGGGGGCGGAGCGAGCTGAGCGGGGAAGTGTGGGCTTCCTGCACGTAACTAGGATAAACATCGGGTTACTAACCAAAGCGCTTTGGTTGGATACCCGATGTTTATCTTGGTTACCAGCTTCTGGCAGGCTGCCAGCGATGGCTCCTGGACACTGTAGCTGTAAAAAGCCCTGCTTTTTGCTGCTAGAACCGTTCTCGAACGTATCTAGAACTATCGAGCTTTAGCAAAAAGTACAGCTCGAGTTCTAGTTCTATCTAGAACAGCCCCCAAAATCACTCGAGCCGCGAACTGGAGAACCTCGAACCGCGCTCAACTCTATTCCTAACCTGAAGGTCTGAACTGGTGCATATTGAACATAACATATACTATCACAATAACAGTTGCACTTAAGCAAGAGGGAAAAAAGTCCTAATCTAGTAATTAGTGAGTAGTTAACTGTTAGCGAGTACTGTCCACTACTTGCATATTCATTACAAGTAGTGGACGTAATGTAAAGCTGGTGTCACACACAGCGACAACGACAACGACGTCGCTGCTACGTCACCATTTTCTGTGACGTTGCAGCGACGTCCCGTCGCTGTCGCTGTGTGTGACATCCAGCAACGACCTGGCCCCTGCTGTGAGGTCGCCGGTCGTTGCTGAATGTCCAGCTTCATTTTTTCGTCGTCACTCTCCCGCTGTGACACACACATCGCTGTGTGTGACAGCGAGAGAGCGACGAAATGAAGCGAGCAGGAGCCGGCACTGGCAGCTGCGGTAAGCTGTAACCAGCGTAAACATCGGGTAACCAAGGGAAGTCCTTTCCCTGGTTACCCGATGTTTACGCTGGTTACCAGCCTCCGCTCTTGCTGCCAGCGCCGGCTCCTGCACTGTGACATGTGGCTGCAGTATGCATCGGGTAATTAACCCGATGTATAATGTAGCAAAGAGAGCAAGGAGCCAGCGCTAAGCAGTGCGCGCGGCTCCCTGCTCTCTGCACTGTGACATGTAGCTGCAGCACACATCGGGTTAATTAACCCGATGTGTACTGTACCTAGGAGAGCAAGGAGCCAGCGCTAAGCGCGGCTCCCTGCTCTCTGAACATGTAACACAGCGACGTTATGATCGCTGCTTCTGCTGTTTGACAGCTAAGCAGCGATCATAACAGCGACTTACAAGGTCGCTGTTACGTCACCGAAAATGGTGACGTAACAGCGACGTCGTTGTCGCTGTCATTTAGTGTGAACCCAGCTTAAGTCAATAGGAAATACTTGTTAAGTAGCGAGTAACCTGACAGCTGTACTTTTCGTGTGAGTAGTGAATAGTATGTCTTTCGGGTTACTCGCTACTTAGCCAGTATTTCCCATTGACTTACATTGTAACTTACAGTTAGGTCCAGAAATATTTGGACAGTGACACAATTTTCGCGAGTTGGGCTCTGCATGCCACCACATTGGATTTGAAATGAAACCTCTACAACAGAATTCAAGTGCAGATTGTAACGTTTAATTTGAAGGTTTGAACAAAAATATCTGATAGAAATTGTAGGAATTGTACACATTTCTTTACAAACACTCCACATTTTAGGAGATCAAAAGTAATTGGACAAATAAACCAAACCCAAAAAAATTTTTTTTATTTTCAATATTTTGATGCGAATCCTTTGGAGGCAATCACTGCCTTAAGTCTGGAACCCATGGACATCAACAAGCGCTGGGTTTCCTCCTTCTTAATGCTTTGTCAGGCCTTTACAGCCGCAGCCTTCAGGTCTTGCTTGTTTGTGGGTCTTTCCGTCTTAAGTCTGGATTTGAGCAAGTGAAATGCATGCTCAATTGGGTTAAGATCTGGTGATTGACTTGGCCATTGCAGAATGTTCCACTTTTTTGCACTCATGAACTCCTGGGTAGCTTTGGCTGTATGCTTGGGGTCATTGTCCATCTGTACTATGAAGCGCCGTCCGATCAACTTTGCGGCATTTGGCTGAATCTGAGCTGAAATTATATCCCGGTACACTTCAGAATTCATCCGGCTACTCTTGTCTGCTGTTATGTCATCAATAAACACAAGTGACCCAGTGCCATTGAAAGCCATGCATGCCCATGCCATCACGTTGCCTCCACCATGTTTTACAGAGGATGTGGTGTGCCTTGGATCATGTGCCGTTCCCTTTCTTCTCCAAACTTTTTTCTTCCCATCATTCTGGTACAGGTTGATCTTGGTCTCATCTGTCCCTAGAATACTTTTCCAGAACTGAGCTGGCTTCATGAGGTGTTTTTCAGCAAATTTAACTCTGGCCTGTCTATTTTTGGAATTGATGAATGGTTTGCATCTAGATGTGAACCCTTTGTATTTACTTTCATGGAGTCTTCTCTTTACTGTTGACTTAGAGACAGATACACCTACTTCACTGAGAGTGTTCTGGACTTCAGTTGATGTTGTGAACGGGTTCTTCTTCACCAAAGAAAGTATGCGGCGATCATCCACCACTGTTGTCATCCGTGGACGCCCAGGCCTTTTTGAGTTCCCAAGCTCACCAGTCAATTCCTTTTTTTCTCAGAATGTACCCGACTGTTGATTTTGCTACTCCAAGCATGTCTGCTATCTCTCTGATGGATTTTTTTTTTTTTCAGCCTCAGGATGTTCTGCTTCACCTCAATTGAGAGTTCCTTAGACCGCATGTTGTCTGGTCACAGCAACAGCTTCCAAATGCAAAACCACACACCTGTAATCAACCCCAGACCTTTTAACTACTTCATTGATTACAGGTTAACGAGGGAGACGCCTTCAGAGTTAATTGCAGCCCTTAGAGTCCCTTGTCCAATTACTTTTGGTCCCTTGAAAAAGAGGAGGCTGTGCATTACAGAGCTATGATTCCTAAACCCTTTCTCCGATTTGGATGTGAAAACTCTCATATTGCAGCTGGGAGTGTGCACTTTCAGCCCATATTATATATATAATTGTATTTCTGAACATGTTTTTGTAAACAGCTAAAATAACAAAACTTGTGTCACTGTCCAAATATTTCTGGACCTAACTGTATATGCGAATAGCGGACAGTACTCGCTAACAGCGTAGCAAGTACGAATAGTTAACTACTCGCTCAACACTACTAGTAATGCCTCTCGTTGTGTCAAACAGCGTGTCTGTAATTCTCTCCTTTCTCACTTGGATACTTTTCTATGTGTGCTGCGGCAAATTTGCTTTCACCTAGAAGCTCCCCAATAGGTGCTGCAGCACCTTCACTTTCTCCTTCAAGCTCCCTCAATGGGTGCTGCCGCACCTTCACTTTCTCCTTCAAGCTCCCACAATGGATGCTGTCAAAGTTGATGTGGAAAGACGGGTCTCATACCGCGCATACCACCATTCAAGAAGCAGATGTTTTTAATCCATGTCCTTTATTCAAAAAGCATAATATAGGTCTACATGTTTCAAGGGTCTCAGCCCCCTTCCTCAGGACAATTTTGAAATTACAGGAAATTGTCCTGAGGAAGGGGACTGAGACCCTTGAAACGCATAGACCTGTATTATGCTTTTTGAATAAAGGACATGGAATAAAAAGATCTGCTTCTTGAATGGTGATAAGCACGGCATGAGACCCGTCTTTCCACATCTACTTTGATTTCTATCTTGCGGGGCTGCAGCTATTCACCCTACTACCACGTTTTTATAGGAGTTGTGACTTTCACAAGCCCTATAGGTGAGTGCATCCACTTATATTATCTACTGGTATACTAGATAAGACCCTATTGCACTCCTTCTCCACAGTCTCCTATTTCCACTAACAATGAGTGCTGTGGCACCCTCACTTTCTCCTAGAAGCTCCCCAAATGAGTGTTGCAGCAGCTTCACTTTCTATGTTCATACACCCAGCTCTTCTGACCGTAGTCCTTGGTCCTTCAGGATCGTCCCCTCTTCACTCAACTGGCTTCTTGTCCATTTTGCCCCTGAAGCTTTGACAAACCTGCAGAGAAGAGCCGTGACCTCCGGACGTGCAGGAGACAGTTTAGGGTGTAGGAATGGTCCATGCACCTAGACCAGGGGTGGGGAACCTTTTTACTATTTGGAAAATTCTACCAACCTTCAGGGGTCACAAAAAATTATCAATTTGAAAATGACCCGGCTATATTTGGTCAAACAATTAACTCACCCCTACACCCCTACTGTGGCAGCCGGAGCTGATTCTCTTTGGTTCGGCTGTGATGTTTGGTTCTCAGAACTGCTTTGACAGGTTTGTCTTTGTCTGGAGCGCAGGCAACTCTTTATGATAATAAGATTGGTAAATCATATATATCACACAGGAGACACTGTACATACACACACAGCTCTGACACACTGGCCGTATACTGCACACAGCCCCAACACACTGGCCGCATACTGCACACAGCCCCGACACAATGGTCGCATACTGCACACAGCCCCGACACACTGGCCGTATACTGCACACAGCCCCGACACACTGGCCGTATACTGCACACAGCCCCGACACACTGGCCGTATACTGCACACAGCCCCGACACACTGGCCGTATACTGCACACAGCCCCGACACACTGGCCGTATACTGCACACAGCCCCGACACACTGGCCGTATACTGCACACAGCCCCGACACACTGGCCGTATACTGCACACAGCCCCGACACACTGGCCGTATACTGCACACAGCCCCGACACACTGGCCGTATACTGCACACAGCCCCGACACACTGGCCGTATACTGCACACAGCCCCGACACACTGGCCGTATACTGCACACAGCCCCGACACACTGGCCGTATACTGCACACAGCCCCGACACACTGGCCGTATACTGCACACAGCCCCGACACACTGGCTGTATACTGCACAGAAACTTGACACACTGGCTGTAAACCACACATTGTAATCACACACTGGCCGTATACTGCACACAGCCTTGACACACTGGTCATATTGTACACCGCCCATGACACAGAGTGGCCATATACAGTACACATGCACAGGAGATACTGTATACTGTACACAGCACTCACACGCCGTATACACAGCACACACGCCGTATACACAGCACACACGCCGTATACACAGCACATACGTCGTATACACAGCACACATGCCGTATAAACAGCACACACGCCGTATACACAGCACACGCCATATACACAGCACACTGTGACGTTGCACCTTGCAACATAGGGGGTTACTCGCTCAGCATGAGGGCTTCAGGTAGACATAGGAGGCACAGTTTCTTAAGATCACAGCCTGCTTTATTCCACTTCATAAAGCACCGCGCTGGTACGGACATCACATGGCATGTACAGGCAGGAAAACAGGTACATTCCCAAACCTCAGCCCTTCAGGTTATGTTCAGTCCACAAGTCGCTGCAGAGCCTTCTCAGATGCTGTTTCCTTACCTCCACCCATCAATACACCCAGCTACTTCCTCCAGCACAGGAACTTCAGTGCAGGGCCCGGAGTGTGTCCAGAGGCCTGACTTTCATTCCTGGGACCACACCCCGAGGTGGAGATATGGTGAACAGCCGTCCCACCTATCTCATTAGCTGTCCACAACAGAGCCGGCCCAGGTAACACACCTTAACCCTCTCAGCATAGTACCAGTGATTATATCACATATCCTCCCCCTCTGCCCAAAGCCGGAGGGTTTTGGCACCTTGACATAGCGGACAAGAGCACCCGCTCCGTCCGCCCCGGACTACAGCCATTGACGTACCGTCCGTCACAGTCACCGGACCCTCCCCAGCGAACTCTCTCATACGCCCCCTGGTCAGTCCCAGCTCTCCAAGGCTGCCACCCACGGTCAGTGTAGGAGAGAGTCTCTCTCCCAGTCGATACTACCGTTCTGTCTAACCCTGAGCTATCCCGACCACTAGAGGGGTCACTATCGAGGGGCCTCAGCGGTGAACTGCCAGAAGAGGCGCCATATCCAGGCCCTCCGCAGGGTCTGTGTATAAATCTATCGTGGGCTCTTCTACCCGGGCATCGTCGTCTGTTTCTCGGATTGTGCACTCTCTTGTCAACGACATTGGCTAACGACCCATCGCTACTTTCATTCAGTCCTTTGGATTGTGTCTCACAGGACTGAGACCGTTCAGAGTCTGTGCTATAGCCCGATGAATACCTGGGTCCTCTATGACCCTGGCTCCTTTTACCATTGGACTTGCTTTTGCCCTCTGAAGCAACACGTTCATCGAGCGGGCCACCTTTCTCTTCGGGGCCATAGCCCCTATATGGTCGCCAAACTACACCAACTTGGCGAAGTTGGTTTGCAATCTTCCGTCTTTCTTGATTCAATTGTTTTAACTCTTCCAGGTATCCCAAACGGTATTCTAGGAGGGCTCGTAGATCTTCAACACATCCAGTTGTGCCCACAATGGTACATGGAACCATACCAACTTCACAGGGCCTCCTGGCTTCGTTATGAATATCAATTCTTAATGTCGTCACACCGGTCTTATCAACCATCTCCTGCATGGCTCTTCCATGTCGTCCAATAAGCCTCATAACCATCTCTTTGGGCACTTGAATGATCTCTTCCACAAACTCCAATAACCGGCGAGCTGTCTTCACCGCTTCTGCAGTTGTCCCATAGATACGAAATGTTCCACTGTCTTTATCTAAATGCACAGCTGTGACACCTGGAACCTTCCTGGCTTGCTTAATATTATTTCTTAGTGCTCTCAATGCCAGTCCAATTAATGCTTTCTTCACAACCACCACTTCTTGAAAGCCTGCGGTCAGCTGCGCCAAGCGTCTGGTGTCTTCATCCTTCTTTGCAGTGATGAGCCACTTCGTACGAAGACACCGTAGGTGCATGTCACTCAGGATTGCCACTCGCTTCTTTGTGGCATCACTGAAAGAGCACACCACCAACTGATTAGTCTCTGCGGCAAAGTACACTTTACAGGCCCCTACTGCCTTCTGGAATCTCTCATGCACCTTCTCACTGGCACAGGCTTCTCTTAAGTCTTCCGGCACGTCTATCCGGTACTTGAAGACTGGTCTGCTTCCTTCAGTGTCAAGGACACTAGACTGTTTCTCAGGTCTCTTGCCTTCCTCCATATTCTCCGCCAAAGGCTTCACCTGTTGAGTTACACACGCCTCAGGTTCCGCCCCGGCCTCAGAGCCTTCGGGTTTCAGGCTCTTAGCTGAGCCAATCTTCTTGTCTGCGATCTTGGTCTTACCCACTGAGTCAGTCAGGCTCTCAGCTTCTGATGAGACCTCACGTCCAGACTTCACCTCTTCCTCAGAGGCTCTTTCCGCTTTTACAGCACCTGCTGTGTCTTGGGACTTCACTGCATTCCCTCCAACTTCCACTTGGGTCTCTGCAGTGTCACCCTCTGCCTTCTCTTGGGAGTTTACAGCATCGCCTTCTACCAGGGTGTTACGCCCTTCAGCACGGCACTCTGTTCTTCTTAGAACCTTGGCCCCATTTTCAACATTCATCACTTCACCACTGGGTAGCTTACCGGTCTGCTCACCATGACCTTTGGGGATTTGTACTCCACCAACACTGCCCTGGATTCCTTCTCCTATATTATTCTGTAGGATGTCATCTCGTACAGCGCTATCATCCAACAGACCTCCAGCTTCATGCATGGAAATTATAGGAGACACCGCCATTACTTCTTTGGTCGGTTCCTTCCCTGCAATTTCACCCTGCTGATTTTTGTCGTGACAATGTGTCAGTTCAGTCTTTGATTCCTCTTTCTTTTGTAGGATATCACTGTCAGACTCTACCGTAGCAGTTGCTACTGGCAACGTGTTTTCATTACCCAGGTATTTCACTTTCTCTGCACCCTCAGGCGACATACACTGTGCCACCTCTCGGCGCTTATTACGTCTTCGGCGTCGGGAGGAAGTTTTGCCCTTCTCACACTTCTATACCTTACTGTACTTGCTTGTCACCTTTCTGGAGTCAGTGTCTTTACTGGAGTCATCGTCACTCCCCCTGGTGTCCTGGACTAACACGTCCCCACTTAACCAGATGTCGGCCCCCTTTTCTGGAGCTACTATAACTGTAGTGGTCACACTGTCACTTCCTTTTGGAGACGTCATGGTCACCCCTAACTCTTGACAGTCCTTATGTGGAGGTACCATCTCCTCATTGCACCCCAATATCCCACAGGGAATCTGTATAACCTCATACGGAAAAGAGGCTTTCTTAGGCGAGGGCCGACTCATTCCTGTGCAATCGGTCCCGGCCTCTGTCTTCCATAAATCCTGAAAGAGCTCAAAGTCCCGTCCTATGATAACTGGATATAACAGATCTGGCGCTACACCCACATCAGGGCGTCCCAAACGTTTGGCCGTTTGAATCATCACCCTGGCCAGAGGATATACTTTAGTGGTCCCATGCACACAACTTCCTTCTATCGTCCTACCCACCATCACATGGAGATCAGGCATGGGTCTAACTAAGGTCAACCGGCTCCCCGGGTCTAACAGACCAGACACACGTAGCCCATTCAAGTCCACGGAGCACTTCTGTGGCCTCATACTGGATGGATAGCCTATACCGCAGGTAGGACATATGTAAGGCGAACCCCATTGCCCCTTGCTATAGTCTACCTGTTTGGCTTGTAAATGCTCCACCCCCTTGTGGGTCACCATCGCTTTCTGAGGCTCCGCCCCCTGTTGGGTAACTACCCCGTTCCGGGACTCCGCCCCCTTTTGGGAAACCACCCCTTTTTGGGACTCCGCCCCCTTTTGGGCAACCACCCCTTTTTGGGACTCCGCCCCCTTTTGGGCAACCACCTCGTTCTGGGACTCCACCCCCTTTTGGGCAACCACCCCTTTTTGGGACTCCGCCCCCTTTTGGGCAACCACCCCTTTTTGGGACTTCGCCCCCTTTTGGGCAACCACCCCTTTTTGGGACTCCGCCCCCTTTTGGGGTTTCCATGCAACGTCCTTAGCCCCCAGTTCACACCGTTCGCCCTTATCTCCCTGGGCACCCAGTGTCCATACCGGCCCCCGAAGGGAACGCTCAAACTGGTCCATGGCTGCCACATCGCTGCACACTGACAGCTCCTGCTGTCCCTGCACCAGGAACTGGTACAGCTCCTCCACAACGTCTGCAGGGACCATTCCCTCTTTTTGGCTTTTAGCCCCCACTGCTGTCACTGGACCTCCAGGCACATGCTGTTGGTGCTGCTGACTCTGCAGCAGCTGGTTCAGGAGCTCATCCATGCTGCAACGAAAAGAGGAACAGGAGGGGCGCTCCAATGGGTAATACCCGGTGGTCAAAGACAGGGGGGGGGTTAGAGAACCACTAACCTTTCCGGGTTGTACTGCCCGTACAACCAGGATCTCCAGCCTGTGGTGTATCACTGCTCACCAAGCAGGGCCTTGCAATTCCGGCTGGCCTGGAATCTCCAGTCGCTGGACTCTCGCCACTGCAGCACGGGTCCCCAACGACCTGCTGATTCACCACCAGGTGCTTGAGAGCGCTGTCCCTGTTCGTGGACCCGCCGATCCACAGCAAACCGCGTCAAAAAATTTTCGTGGACCCGCCGATCCACCGCAAGCAGTCCGTATCCACAGAAATATGTCCTAGGCCGTTGCCCCTAGCAACCAGGCTGCGTTGCCCCTAGCAACCAGACCGCATGCCCGCATTCGAGACACCATATGTGACGTTGCACCTTGCAACATAGGGGGTTACTCGCTCAGCATGAGGGCTTCAGGTAGACATAGGAGGCACAGTTTCTTAAGATCACAGCCTGCTTTATTCCACTTCATAAAGCACCGCGCTGGTACGGACATCACATGGCATGTACAGGCAGGAAAACAGGTACATTCCCAAACCTCAGCCCTTCAGGTTATGTTCAGTCCACAAGTCGCTGCAGAGCCTTCTCAGATGCTGTTTCCTTACCTCCACCCATCAATACACCCAGCTACTTCCTCCAGCACAGGAACTTCAGTGCAGGGCCCGGAGTGTGTCCAGAGGCCTGACTTTCATTCCTGGGACCACACCCCGAGGTGGAGATATGGTGAACAGCCGTCCCACCTATCTCATTAGCTGTCCACAACAGAGCCGGCCCAGGTAACACACCTTAACCCTCTCAGCATAGTACCAGTGATTATATCACAACACATATACTGGACATTGAAGTCACAAATACATTTGATATATGGTGGTATATATTAGATATAAACACACTTAGCTCACATATAAGTACCTGCTGCTTAGTTGCCCTGTAAGATCAGGTGCAGCACAAGTTCCTGCCTGACGCAACATGCATGCAGCAGCTCAGCTCAAGGGCTGGCTTCATTTTCGTCTTCTCTCTCCTCTGCGGTGCTAGACCTGAACGGTCGAGCACAGAGGCAGAGTGCACAGAACGGGAGGGTGAGAGGCAGAACGCATGGTTCTATACGGCCTTCTTAGTGCCATGCAGGCCCCTCCCCATCACACTGCTTCTAGCTGCAATCTCAGGGAGGGAGAAAGTCCCACCCCCAGTGCTGTCTGCCGGCCGGCAATACACAAGATGAACGGCTGCCCGAGCACCGCAGCCACCGGGAATTTGCCCCTGGGGCCACAGAAAAGGTCATCGCGGGCTGCATACGGCCCGCGGGCCGGATGTTCCCCACCCCTGACCAAGACCAACCTCCTCCTCTCTTCCTGGTCAGAAACCCTCTCTCTTTATATGACCACACTTCATTCCTTTACTCCTCCCTCAAACTCACTCTTAACCCTTCCGTGTCTAAACTATCCTTCCGTAGTACACACACTGGCCACTAGATGTCAGCATTACTATAATATAACACTGCACTATGCAGTGAAAATTTCTGCACCTAAAAACGGCATCTTGTGGCAGAAAAATGCACTCCTGGTGGAAAAACGCATAAAAAAAACTGCATGTGTTTTTGATGCGTGTTTGCCCATGTGTTTTTTTAGTGTATTCCATGGCAAAATGCAGGTCAAAAACACAAAGAATTAACATACTGCTTCTTGTTTTTTGCACCCAAAACTGCAAGGAAAAAAGATGCAATGTGCGCACAGCCTTTCTGAATTTTCATAGAGTTTGCTGGGGAAGGAAAGACATGCAGTTTTGGGCCACAAACTGCACCAAAAAATGCAGCAAAAAAAGTCCTTGTGCGCACACTGCTTTTTTATGTGTTTTTTGGTGGTTTGTTGTCCAAATCTGCATGTCTATCCTTATGCCAGCAAAGTCAATGAGAATTCTGACGTGCTGTGCGCACATGGCTTCTAGTTTCCTTGCAGTTTTTGGGTGCAGAAAAAAGAAGCAGCATGTCAATGATTGGTGCGTTTTTTTTCTTGTGGTTTTTAGCCTTTTCAGCCAATGATTTCACTTAAAAACACATAACACAAAAAGGCACAAAAAAACACACCAAAACCACACCAAAACTCACAAAAAACCATTCCATTTTGATGTGTTTTTCTGACACAAGGTGCAGATAATTTCTGCAACAAAAAAACTCAGTGTGCGCACTTAACCTAAGGCCGGGGCCACACGGGGCATTAGTGCGATCCTCGCATGACTCTCTGCTCACACTGGCAGTATAGCAGAGCCAAGTGTCATGCTAGTGTCCCTGTGACTGAGGTCCAACTGTGCGAGCGGACCTCAGCTGCGGGGGGCGGGCTGGCGCTGTGGAGAGGCGGGCCAGTGCTGCGGAGGGGAGGGATTTATCTCCCTCTCTCCTCCATTGCCGGCTATTGCGATTCTCGCTCTGCACGTGCGGTACACTGGTGTAATGCGAGTGCAGTGCGATTTTTCTCTCGCCCCATAGACTTGAATGGGTGCGAGAGAAAGAGTCTCGGATTAAAGTCGCAGCATGCTGCGATTGTTTTCTCGGTCCGATTAGGACTGAAAAAATAATCGCTCATGTGCGCTGACACAGGTTAAAATTGGTCCGAGTGGAATGCAATGTTTTATCGCACTCCACTCGCAACATTTTTCTCGCCGTGTGTCTTATGCGGGCGTCACATGGGACGATCTATCGTGCGATTGCACGAGTGATTGTACCCACCCCCGTCGTTTGTGCGTCACGGGCAATTAGTTGCCCGTGGCGCACAAAGTCGTTAAACCCCCATCACACGTACTTACCTGCCTAGCGACGTCGCTGTGGGCAGCAAACGTCCACTTCCTGAAGTGGGATGGACGTTCGGCGTCACAGCGACGTCACACGGCAGCCGGCCAATAGAAGTGGAGGGGCGGAGATGAGCGGGACGTAAACATCCCGTCCACCTCTTTCCTTCCGCATTGCCGGCGGGACGCAGGTAAGCTGTGTTCGTCGTTCCCGGGATGTCACACGGAGCGACGTGTGCTGCCACGGGAACGATGAACAACCTGACGGTCGATTTTTTTAAAGTGAGCGACGTGTCAACGATGAACGAGAAGGTGAGTATTTCTGCTCGTTCACAGCTGTCACACGCTACGATATATCAGACGATGCCGGATGTGCGTCACTACCGACGTGACCCCGATGACATATTGCCCGATATATCGTACTGTGTGACGCCTGCATTAGGCCTAACTGTTACACTTTGCTTACACATGGATTCATATTACTCTGCATCATAAAACATAGCACATAAAGCATAGACATCATTTTACATTGCAAGGACTCAGCCACCTCCTACAATTACACATAACAATTTATGGATATCTAGAATTTGAATTATTTGCTTGTGTGGATTGGATGGGTTGTTACAGACATCTGGTGAGAATTTTATGTCAATAGCACCTTTTGAAAATTGTTGACGTGTTCAATACTTATTTCACCCACTGTACATACTTCTGGCCACATTCTGACTAGTCGTTCACTTGTCTAGTGGAACTGTGGCTGGAAATATGCATATCACATATCTGCAGTCAAACATCTGCTCAGTCTTTTCGCCATCACTGGAGAATCCTAACAGCGTGCAATAGAGTGACTGCAGACTTTCGTTATAAATCTAGACAACCCCTTTAATTAGGGCATAATAATTTGATGACAGATATATTTTAATTTTGGATTTTACATTTACATTATATGGAAATAATCATTATTTGTCCTGTTCTTTTATAAGGTGTATGTTACGGCACAGATTGCAGCTATACAGATTTGGTCGATTTCTTAAAGCTTGAAGAGCAGATCAAAGATGTGCGCCCAGTATTGAACTGGGAATCGGCAACCATAGTGAATTTGTCATTGTTCATATACACAATTGTCAATCTGGTGAGTTCTTTTTGGATGGGTCTGTATTTAAGCTTTTAATTTATTTATTTTAATCGCTTTTACATCACCATTAATACAACATGAGTTAATAGTCTGACTCGCCCACCCCAGGGCTATGGAACACCCGGTGCCGGGCCGGACTAGTCCGGGGGTAATCAGTGGTGGCGGGGCCCGACTCCGTGGCCCTGGTGGGTGTCAGTTAAATATGGCTGATGACTTGGGGTTTGTGTTCGTGACGCCACCTGTGGTATGCGGCTATTAAGCCGCCGCTGCTGTGTGAGGCCTCCGGGGTGATGATATGGCAGCAATGGTGGTACTGCTCCCCACAGGTGGAGCGGTGCCCCGGGGACACTGTTGGTGCTTATTCGTGTCTATGCAGAGAAATAACTGAGGCAACACCAGGGGTGCAGTTTCAAGGTCTTTACTCACAGTTCTTGTCAAGGCCTGCAGGAGCCTTTGGACTGCTGTGACCACCGTCAGGGACCTCCGCCGATCCTGGGTAGATCTGGGGGTTGATGCCAGTGCACCCCTCTAATTGTGTCCTTTCTCAGCTGACTTCACTGGCCACCAGCTCTGAAGCTATCTATGGCCCTGGAATCCCTTCGTTCCCTGCTTGGTGTCACCTGGACCCTCCGAGTCCCAGGGTCTTCACCAGGAAGCGTCGCTTTCTTCTTTCTTTAGCTCCTGCCTGACTATAGCTCTTCTTCTACTCTCTGTTTCTCTCCTTCTCTGTTGCTTTCTCTGTTGCGGACACTCTGAACTCACAGAGCTCCTTTCTCTTTCTCAGCTACATGCTGGCTCCTCACTCTCTCACTCTCTGAGGTAAACTGAAACTCTGACCTTCCTCTCTGCTCTACACTCGGCTGGCTCTCCCCACCCCCCGGTTGCTAAGCTACCACCCTATGGGAGCAGGGATGGGTCTTACGACCCCTCCCAGCATGCAGCATGGGAGGGTTACTGCCACTATCCCTTGTCCCAGTGTGTGCCTAGCAATGGGTGTAGTGCAGTTTTACCTGTGAACTGGCATGTACCCCTTTCCTTACCCAGGATGGGACATCACACCTCTGACTGGGGTGCAATGTCTCTGTGGCGACGGAAGCCTCAGGGGCGCCACAAGTCCATACACCGATTACATCAGACCTGGGCAAGGGGCGGCCCGCGGGCCAAATCCGGCCCGCCTACTCTCTGTCACCAGCCTGCCTGGTTCAGGGCGTCCTTGCTGGCCGGTCACTGATGAGGGCAATCTGACCTGTTGTCCGGAACTCCAGGCTCCGGGAGGCCTGTGGTCAGATTGCCCTCATCACACGCTGCGTGCCGGGTAGGAAACAGAGGACAGATCCTGCAGCTCCGCACAGTCAGTGCAGGCAGCGGAACGCAGGAATCTCTCCTCTGTTCCCTGCGGCAGCTTTTCTCTGTGACACACGCGCGCCCTGATATCGTCAGTACGGCGCGCGCGTGTCATTTGAAAAGTTCCCGCCCGGCAGCAGAAGACGCTGCAGCAGCCGGGGCCGCACGGAGAGAAGCAGCGGCTCCTAGGAATACAGCGTCAGCGCAGCCTGGGCATCTGAAAGAGAAGCCGCTCAGCGGGGGAAACGTACGGAGGAGCCTGAGGAGGGGACAATAAGAAGACAGGTGAGTGGTTACTAGTAACCTGCTGGGGCAATGGGGGGGGGTAACTGTTGACAAATATTTGGGGTGTAGGGGTGCAGTATATGGGAATGTAGTTTTACAGGTGTGGTATATGGGGGGGGGTGTAGTGGTGTACTATATAGTGGTGTAGTATAATACAGGTGTAAATAGGGGTGTAGGGGTGTAGTATAATACAGGTGTAAATAGGGGTGTAGTGGTGTAGTATAATACAGGTGTATATAGTGTTGTAGTATAATACAGGTGTATATAGTGGTGTAGTATAATACAGGTGTATATAGGGGTGTAGTGGTGTATAATACAGGTGTATATAGGGGTGTAGTGGTGTAGTATAATACAGGTGTATATAGGGGTGTAGTGGTGTAGTATAATACAGGTGTATATAGGGGTGTAGTGGTGTAGCATAATACAGGTGTGTGTAGGGGTGTAGTATAATACAGGTGTATATAGGGGTGTAGTGTTGTAGTATAATACAGGTGTATATAGGGGTGTAGTGGTGTAGTATAATACAGGTGTATGTAGTGGTGTAGTATAATACAGGTGTATATAGTGGTGTAGGGGTGTAGTATAATACAGGTGTAAATAGGGGTGTAGTATAATACAGGTGTATATAGTGGTGTAGGGGTGTAGTATAATACAGGTGTATATAGGGGTGTAGAGGTGTAGTATAATACAGGTGTAAATAGGGGTGTAGTATAATACAGGTGTAAATAGGGGTGTAGGGGTGTAGTATAATACAGGTGTATAAAGGGATATAGTGGTGTAGTATAATACAGGTGTATATAGGGGTGTAGTATAATACAGGTGTATATAGGGGTATAGGGGTGTAGTATAATACAGGTGTATATAGGGGTGTAGTGGTGTAGTATAATACAGGTGTATATAGGGGTGTAGTGGTGTAGTATAATACAGGTGTATATAGGGGTGTAGTGGTGTAGTATAATACAGGTGTATGTAGTGGTGTAGTATAATACAGGTGTATATAGTGGTGTAGGGGTGTAGTATAATACAGGTGTAAATAGGGGTGTAGTATAATACAGGTGTATATAGTGGTGTAGGGGTGTAGTATAATACAGGTGTATATAGGGGTGTAGAGGTGTAGTATAATACAGGTGTAAATAGGGGTGTAGTATAATACAGGTGTAAATAGGGGTGTAGGGGTGTAGTATAATACAGGTGTATAAAGGGGTATAGTGGTGTAGTATAATACAGGTGTATATAGGGGTGTAGTGATGTAGTATATAGTGGTATACTATATAGCGGTGTAGTGTATTACAGGTGTAGTGTATAGGGATGTATATTACAGGTGCAGTATGTGGCGGGTGTAGTGATGTAGTATATGGGGATTGTGTGTGTATGTATGTATGTATACATTGTGTGTATGTGTATATATATTAGATACACACACAGTATATATGCGTGTGTGTGTGTATATATATATATATATAGTAGAACCGAGTTAATTATATTAGTCCGGCCCTCTAAAACCATCCCAACTTCTCATGCGGCCCCATGGGAAAATTAATTGCCCACCCCTGGATTACATGAATGTAGTCAAAATGGCAATGGACCAATCTAAATCTCTTTTTAAACTTGCAAATACGAGTGCCCATGTAGCGCTGGCCTCCCTGCAGGGACGGCGACTTACTCACGTCCTCCTCTGCCTCCTACCTCCCAGGACGACCACGTGTGCTGCTGCCTCCATCCCCTCCTGGGGCCTGTGCACACAGCCCAGGTCTCCTGGGAGTGTGCTTAGGGCCTCCTCTTAAAGGACTGGTGCGCTATTTCCAGGAAATGCCTCTCAGTCTATGGCTGAAAGGCATTATGTATTCAAGACACCCTCACATTAGGGGAGGTGCCTGTGCAACACCTTGAGTTAGTCTGCTAGTTGTCAGGTCCCGAGCTCCTGTCCTGTTATCACCTGTTCCTGCCTTGCCATACCTATCTGTCCCTGCTGTGCCCATCATACCTGTCCGTACCTGCCTGTCTGACTCAGCCATCCCACTTGTACCAGCCTGCACCTGTGTCCTTATCTGAGTCCGTCTCCTGTCCAGGGAGTCAGCTGCCACAGTCCTGGTCACTGCCCTGGGAGTGGTACCTGGCATCCCCCTCGCAGTAGGCACTTAAGGGTGCTTTACACGCTGCGACATCGCTACCGATATATTGTCGGGGTCACATCGTTAGTGACACACATCCGGCGCTGGTAGCGACATCGCAGCTTGTGACACCAAGGAGCGACGATCAACAATCGCAAAATCGTTCGAAAACGGTGATCGTTGAAACGTCGCTCCTTTCCTTAATATCGCTGCTGCCACAGGTACAATGTTGTTCATCGTTCCTGCGGCATCTCACATCACTATGTGTGACGCCGCAGGAACGACGAACATCTCCTTACCTGCGTTCACCGGCAATGCGTAAGGAAGGAGGTGGGCGTGATGTTACGTCCCGCTCATCTCCGACCCTCCGCTTCTATTAGCCGGCCGCTTAGTGACGCTGCAGTGACGTCGCTGTGACGCCGTACGCACCTCCCTCTTGAAGGAGGGATTGTTCGGCGGTCACAGCGACGTCGTTGCAAAGGTATGTGCTTGTGACGCTGCCGTAGCGATAATGTTCGCTACGGCAGCGATCACCAAATGTCGCACCAACGACGACGGGGGCGGGTGCTATCGCGCACGACATCGCTAGCTATCGCTAGCGATTGTCGCAGCGTGTAAAGCACCCTTTAGTCCAGCCCCTTCCACTAAAGGATAAGCCCGGGCCTACACTGGCCATGGGCGTTATAGCTCAATGCTGAGACCCCAATACTAGCCTACCTATGGTACACTCATTTTTCTTTGCGTGATTTTTGCTCTATTCGTGGAGGAATCTCAGGCAGGATTTGAGAAAAAAACAAATGATGGTCACTTAAAGCCATTGATACATGTCCATCTGGTGGGTAGTTATGTACATCTTAAACTCTGCCATAGTTACAAATAAACAGCACTTGTAGTCAAGATGAGTAAGGCAACCGTGGTGTATCTGAATTGTGATAGCAACATTTTCAGCCTTCCATGAAGTTTTTCTAAAATGGAGCCTGTTTGCTCCTGACCTCAAGTCCCAATAGGTTGATGGGTGTGCTACACAATCAATAACGCATATAATGACATGTATTGGAGAAAAGTAACTGATTGTTTTAGGGATAAAGACCAAATAGGAGAATATATCATATTTTTCATATCTGCTATTCACCCATGTCTGTTAACCCCATACAATGAGCTGTCAAACTGAGACAGCCCGATGTATATGCTCAGCGCGGTAAGCTTGTACTCACCGGCCGCCATCAAAAGTCATTTGACATGATCACGTGGAGCCAATGGTTGCCATGGTAGCACAGGGTCATGCGATGTGATGACTCCTGTAGCTATCATGAGTCACTTCCTCTCACTGCCGGCAGAGCGCTGTGTGTGAAATTAAAGCAGCATTTCTGCAGACCTCAGCTGTGTAACTATGATCTACAGAAATGAATGAGCGATCAGACTGCTGATCCTTAAAGTAAAGTAATAAAAAAAAGAAAAGAAAAAAAAAGTTTTAAAAAAGCAAGGGTTAAAAAAAAACAAAAAAAACCCCATATTTCGTATTGCTGCGTTCAGAAACGCCCGATCTATCAACATGTAAAATCAATAAACCTGATCGGTAAATGGCGTACTGGCAAAAAAACAAACGCCAAAATTACATTTTTTATTCACAAATTTTGCGCAAAATGCATTAACAGGCGATAAAAATGTAGCATCTGCGCAAAAATTGTATCATTAAAAACATCAGCTTGAGACACAAAAAATAAGCCATCACTGAGCCCCCAGAACGCAAAAAATGAGAACGCTATGGGTTTCAGAAAATGGCACTAAAAGTACACTTTTTTTGGACAAACTTGTGAATTTTTTTAACCCCTTAGATAAAAGTAAAGCTATACATGTTTGGTGTTTATGAACTCGTACCAACCTTAGGCATCATACCGATACATTCGTTTTACCATATAGTGAACACGGTGAATAAAATATTTCAAAAATGCGCTTTTTTTGCAATTTTTATGCACTTGGAATTTATTTGACGTTTTCCAATACACTATATGGTAAAACTCATGGTTTCAGTTAAAAGTACAACTCACCCTGAAAAAAATAAGCCTTGATATGGCAAGATTGACAGAAAAATAAAAAAGTGACGGATCTCGGAAGAAGGGGAGCAAAAAAGAAAATCGTAAAATCGCCCTGGAGTGAAGGGGTTAAGGCCACATGCACATGTGTATTTGGTGAGGGTTTTTTTTACCTCAGTGCAAAGGCCTCGTGCACACATTGAATTTTTGGTGAGTTTTCCCACTTCAGTACTAAGGCCACGAGCACACGTTGATTATTGGTGCGTTTTTTTACATCAGTTTTAAGGCCACATGCACACGTTGAGTATTTGGTGAGTTTTTATCTCAGTATTAAGGCCACGTGCATATGTTGGTGAATTTTTTACCTCAGTATTTGTAAGCCAAAACCAGGAGAGGGTAAAAAATGCAGAAGTGGTGCCAATGTACAGTATCTATTATACTTATCCTCTGATTGTTCCACTTCTGATTTTGGCTTACATATATTGAGGTAAAAAAAAATATCACCAAATACTCAACGTGTACATGTGGCCTACATAGTGGATTTGAACTGCCGGTCTAGCAGATATTCATATTTACGGAGTGATGTTCACTGCTCTCCTCCCCCATGCTCAGATACACTGAGATACACTCAGATACCCTTTTGTGAGGGTAGGGGAACAGAAAACAACACTCTGTCATGATTTTGTTGTCCTTCTATGGATTGACCTCTAGTGGCAAATGTTACTCACTTTGGTAATTGTGTTTAATTCTCACTCGTCACCACTGGAGGTTTTTCTTGTTTTTCTGTACTTGGCCTTTAGTATGATAGCTATTTGAACCTGTGGAAGTCATCTTGTTCCCTGTTTGGGCCTACTTAAAGCCACATGAAAAATTTCTAAATTCCTTAAATATATGTCGGCGTGAGAAACACACGGACACACGTTCCGTGTGAAAATACTTACGTGTGTCTGTGACGCCCTGGACTAGTCAGGTCGTCCCAGGTAGTCACACACCACACACATCACCCCCTCCCCAAGTAGGTGACAGCAGCCAACCAAGAAACCCTTGTCACCACCCTCCAGGTTTGATGTCCACACCAGGGGGCGGAGCCAGGCGGTTGGCTCCGCCCACCGAGGAGTTCACAGGCCTGGAGGCGAGAAAGACACAAGTTCAGACAGGAAGTTCTATGGCAGTGTGAGGAGTAGCCTTGACAAGGAAGGAGACAGGACAAGTTCAAGGGCAGACCTGTGACCAGGCCTACCAAGAGTCTACTCAGGTGGCTGGGTCGGAGCCCAGTCGCCTTTAGCAAGGAGGCAGACGGTGGTGGCCGCCTGCAGTAGCTGGGATTACAGCCGGTGGAACCGTAATGACCGGGGTCGGCCAGTGGCCCGCCGGTACCAAACCGGGGAGCCGATTGGAAACCGGAGCACCAGGAGGGGTACTCAGACCCAGTACAAAGCCCTGAACTGACAGCGCCGAGTCAAATCCACTGATTGAGGACTGGACTTTAGGACCTATACCACACAAGACCCGCTAGAAGACAACAGCTCAACCATACAGGGTAAAGCCACCGCCAAAGCATAGAGACCCAAAGGGCCAGCGTCTGCAGGCAAACAGAGCTCTTCCGACAATCAGCAAGCCGGGGAGCGGACTACCGTTGCTTAGGCATAGGAGTCAAACGTTCATATAAAAGGGGCCGGAGAAAGGCGGAAACCACCAACCTATTCTGGGAGAAGGTGCAGCCGGCTGCGGACCCCGTTCATCACCCCGTTTGGTTTACCACAGACTCCAGTGTGTTGTGTCATAGTGAGTACACCAGTGCCTACGGGCCGTGCACCGCGCTGCACCGCACCAGCGTACGCCCGGAACCGCTCCCACGCTTCACCACCTCCCCCGGGCCCCCAGGACCATCATTCCCCTACCCACGGAGGGGTCAACACCAAGCTGCGCAACACCGTCCCCGGGAGGCCTAGTTAACGGCAGCGGTGGTGTCCATCTATTCACCACAACCCGTGGGTGGCATCACGAACTTACATCCCAAACCAAATCACCGCGGCCCTGGCCGTGGATCTCCCCGTCAAGTCCCTGCGTGTAGCGCCAACCCCCTTGCAGAGCGACGTAACCCCCGGGTCCGGGAAAGGCTTGAGCCACCACCCACCGTACGAGCAGGAATCCGAGCGGCCCGGCGGTCGCAGCCGAGCTTGTGGGGCGGTACATGTCCAAAACCATAGGAATCCATTGGTCTACGTGTGTACGTGTCTACGGTATGTGAGAAAACTGCCAAACACATACCGGAGGCATGTACGTGTGAAAGAGGCCTTAAATAGAAAGGCAGCCAATGTGATCGGCTTCCAATAACCTGTGACCCGGAAGTAACAAGCAGGCTAGTAGATGTTTACTTTTGCTAGCCTGATAATGAATGAACCCTCAGCTGGTTGATGGCCAAACCTGCCTGCATAGCTTAGAAGCACCAGAGAACCCATAGGGTGAAGTGTCAGGATCTGTAATATGAACAGTGTCTGATGCCGCCATAACAATTGGTTAGTTTTGTGCAAAACGCCTAGTGACACTTTCCCACAGTCTAGTTCCAGTCTGCAGCTTCTAAGAACTTTTTTGCCCAGACAATTCCCACTTCTCTTTGAATTTTCCCCTATGATTGTGTGGCGCCCTGGACAAGCCAGGTCGTAACAGGTACTACACCAACACACCCTACACCCCGGTTAGGCACACCGAAGCCAAGCACAAAATCCTTGTTGCCTTCCTCCGGGAGCTGATGTCCACACCAGGGGGTGGGCCAGGCGGTTGGTCCCGCCCACCGAGGAGTTCATAGTCCTGGAGGTGGGAAAAGAGTGCAGTTTAGTTTGGAGAGGAGTTGAAGTGAGGAGTGAAGTGGTAGAGGAGCAGACTGAAGGCGGTCCGGGTGTGTGGCCCGGACGATACAGCAAGGTTGGCAGACGGTGGCGACTGTCTGCAGGAGAGGCTGATTGCAGCAAACTGTATGGACCGTGGACGGGCGGTGGTCCGGCGGTACCGGATCGGCGAGTAAAGAGAAGCCAGCACCATCCGGCAGGGCTTACGGACACCGACAAGGCTAGGAGTCGCCGTTAAATTTGTCAAATCCGTTAGCGAAGGGAACCTCCGGGGTTTCCCAGCAGTCAAGACCCGATTGAAGGCAACAGCTCACACCGTAGAGGGAAACACAGTCACCGCCAAGGCTACAGTTCCCAGGGCCAGAGCCTGCGGGCAAAAGGGGCTCCTTCAGCAGCCATCCAAGCTGGGGAGCGGGTTACCCGTGGGAAGCTATTGGAACCGTAACACAACACAGGTGCAGGGAAAGGCAGTCACCATCAACCTGCCGGGAGGAGAAACACCGCAGCCGTCTGTGGGACCCATCCATCCAGCCATTTGTTTTACCGGAGACTTTGCATTCGTCATTGGCTGAGTGAGTACCACCGTGCCATGCGCCACAGCGCTGCCCCCGCGACCCTGCACCTCACCAGGCCCCGTAACCCACCTGCCATCCATCCCTACCTCCCTCACTGGGCCCCAGGACAACCAACCCCCCTACCCACGGAGGGGAGAACCAACATCCAAGCTGCTCCCTGTCATCGCTCCCGGGATCCCCATCCAGAGCAGCAGTGGTGTCACCAACCTCACCACAACTGTGGGTGGCGTCATGGACAATCAATCCCCAAAACCATTCCCCCTTTCACTCACAGGCGAGGAACGCTGCTCGAGTCCCCGGGATCCGGCCCACCGCTCGGGCAACCACCGAGCAGCAGCAGCAGCAGCCGGACCCAAGCAGTGGGAGAGCGCAGCGTCCCCTCCTCCGCCCGCGAAAACTTGGCGTCACGAACAGGATCTTACCGCTCTGCCGTCTGGTAGAGGTGCGCCTTGTGACCGCCGGAGGTGTCCGGCCAAAAATTTTCAGAAGCCGCCATTTTGGGCGCGAAAAGTCCCCGCTCGAGCGTCTCCTCGAGCAGTGGAGGCGCGAAAGCCGAAACCCCGCCCCTGTAGAGGAGGAGCCGGAAAAAGACTAAGGGGGACGTCTGGCTGCATGTAGCCCGCGGCTATAAAAGCAGGGACGCCAGGACCCTGCGGCCATCTTTTTGTTGGTTTCTGGAAGAGGTCTCCACAGAAATGTACCAGCCGTCCCGCAGCAACGTAGCCCCCGCGCCTGGAACCACGGTGTGAGTGGAGGTCCGGACCGCCCAGCTACAACAAAGACTGCAGGTCCGCATGCAGCTCCTCCTGGAGGAGTGGGAGGTCGACATGGCGGAGGTGGTAGCGGCTATAAGGAGACGCGAGGAGGAGGATTTGGAGGAGCGGGTAAGAGACCCACGTCCCTGTATTCCGGAAGGATCGGCCATTGCGGCTGAGGGGCCCGGCCCGCACCTGCTCCCCCTGCCACCTCCCTCGCTATCCGTGTTAGTCGTTACTGCCCCGCCACTAGGCCCGCTACCCGCCCAACCGGTAGCGGTACCCCGCCTGTCCGCCCAAGCGGACCGATCTGCAGCCGAGGCCTGTGACCGTGCAGCACCGCTCCCGTGGAAGACGCCGAAGGCCGAGCCCGTTGGTGAAGTTGTATCGGAGGCACCGCTGACTGTGCCTGACCCCGTACCGGCCCCGGCAGCCCGTCTCGTGCAGGAGGAGACGGAGGTTCGGCGGGAGAGGATCCCTGTGCCCGTTCCCCACACCTCGGCTGAGGTTGCGCCGGGCCGCCGCTGCAAGGCAGCACCCCAGGCCAAGTCACCGCGGGACCTTCCACCCAGATTGCCAGTGGTGGGCAGTGTCCAGGAGGTCTCGCGGGGCCCGACCCGTGCGCAGGGGCTTGCAGCAGCCCCGTATTGGGACAGGGAACCGACACCGCTGGGCCTGGAGATTGCCGAGAGGGAGAGAAGAAAGGCAGAGCTGGTGGCCCGCACGATCTGGGAGAAGGAAAGCCTCCGCCAAGCCACCTTCCGTGTCCGAGGACCGCTCTATGAAGGGCAAGTGAGGAGGTTCGACGTCCGTCGGGGCTATGGTTTTATATATGAGCCGGGCCTGGAGGCCGAAGTCTTTGTGGCCCGACGGGACGTCAACGCCCATCTACCAGAGGACCACCCGGGCCGCAACCTGATGCCGGGAGACTTGGTACCGTACACCAGGCACTGCGGGGAGAGGGGTTGGTTTGCGCTGGATGCAAAGCTGAGGGGCAGTCAAGAGGCCCGAGTACCAGCCCAGCCCCCTCCTCCGGTCGCCACCGTGGACCTAAAGTGAAAGTCAGCGGAGCTCCGCTGCAAGTTGTCCCCGTTGGGACCACCAGTACCGTTAGAAGTTTGAGAATGATAAGTGAAAATGATCAACCGAAGGAAAGTTCATCTGATTTACAACCGTGATTGAACGGTCGTTGCCGGCAACTGTTGTCCCCGTGGGGACTGTCTGTATCCTTGCGTAAGGAACTGCTTACGGACAAGCCCGAGAACTTGCAGGGCAACCACGAACTTGTCGAATGTAAATAAAAATGTTGGGCTTGATACCGTGACCGCCTCCGGAGACGCTGATTTGGAGGATGGGCCTGGAGGAAAGGGATGGCCCAGGCCCGCACTACCGTAACCGGTGGCGATCCTCCGGGGGTTCAGGGGTCCCCCATGGACGTGGGTCCCCTGAAAGAGACAGAACCCGCTCGGGCAACTTGGTGCTGGACTGGGGTCAAGGGGTGCTGCCCATTTGCTTAGGGGCAGCATCAGGGCCAGGTTGCTTGGGTGGGAGAGAGCGGAAGCCGTAACCGTTATTAAAAAATGTTGGTAACGTTTAAGAAATGTGCCCCCCGATGTGGGAAGATTGAAAAAATGCTTGTTAACATGTTTACCGTTTTTTATCTTTTTACAGTTAAAATAAAACCGGTGATGGACGGGTAGCCCGCGAACGGTCTGCGTTTTACTAAGGGGGAATGTGGCACCCTGGACAAGCCAGGTTGTCACAGGTACTACACCAACACACCCTACACCCCGGTTAGGCACAGCGAAGCCAAGCACAAAATCCTTTTTGCCTTCCTCCAGGGGCTGATGTCCACACCAGGGGGTGGGTCAGGCGGTTGGTCCCGCCCACCGAGGAGTTCACAGTCCTGAAGGCGGGAAAAGAGTGCAGTTTAGTTTGGAGAGGAGTTGAAGTGAGGAGTGACGTGGTAGAGGAGCAGACTGAAGGAGGTCCGGGTGTGTGGCCCGGACGATACAGCAAGGTTGGCAGACGGTGGTGACCGTCTGCAGGAGAGGCTGATTGGAGCAAACTGTATGGACCGTGGACGGGCGGTGGCCCGGCGGTACCGGATCGGCGAGTAAAGAGAAGCCAGCACCATCCGGCAGGGCTTACGGACCCTGACAAGGCTAGGAGTCGCCGTTAAATTTGTCAAATACGTTAGCGAAGGGAACCCCCGGGGTTTCCCAGCAGTTAAGACCCGAATGAAGGCAACAGCTCACACCGTAGAGGGAAACACAGTCACCGCCAAGGCTACAGTTCCCAGAGCCAGAGCCTGCGGGCAAAAGGGGCTCCTTCAGCAGCCATCCAAGCTGGGGAGCGGGTTACCGGTGGGAAGCCATTGGAACCATAACACAACACAGGTGCAGAGAAAGGCAGTCACCATCAACCTGCCGGGAGGAGAAACACCGCAGCCGTCTGTGGGACCCGTCCATCCAGCCGTTTGTTTTACCGGAGACTTTGCATTCGTCATTGGCTGAGTGAGTACCACCGTGCCGTGCGCCACAGCGCTGCCCCCACGACCCTGCACCTCACCAGGCCCCGTAACCCGCCTGCCATCCATCCCTACCTCCCTCACCGGGCCCCGAGACAACCAACCCCCCTACCCACGGAGGGGAGAACCAACATCCAAGCTGCTCCCTGTCATCGCTCCCGGGATCCCCGTCCAGAGCAGCGGTGGTGTCACCAACCTCACCACAACCGTGGGTGGCGTCACGGACAATCAATCCCCAAAACCATTCCCCCTTTCACTCACGGGCGAGGAACGCCGCTCGAGTCCCCGGGATCCGGCCCACCGCTCGAGCCACCACCGAGCAGCAGCAGCAGCAGCAGCCGGACCCGAGCAGTGGGAGAGCGCAGCGTCCCCTCCTCCGCCTGCGACAATTGCTACTTCCCAGAACTTCACAACCACTTGCTGTTCGCTGCTTGTGCTGCTCTGGCCATTGGACTCCAGTCGTGCTCCACTAGTATTATTATAGTGCCATTTATTCTATGGCACTTTACATTTATAAAAGGGGTATACATAATAAAAACAAGTATGATAATCATGAACAATACAAGGAAATATAATTACACTGAGCGTATATTAGCTAGACCTGCAGTTCAAATTAACAACTAAAGGGTGCTTTACACGCTGTGACCTTGCTAACGATATATCATCGGGGTCACGTCGTTAGTGACGCACATCTGGTGCTGTTAGTGACATCACAGCGTGTGACACCAAGGAGCGACGATCAACGATCGCAAAAACGTCAAAAATCGTTGATCGTTGACACGTCGCTCCTTCTCATAATATAATTGGTGGTGCATGCCGCTGGTTGTTTGTTGTTCCTGCGGCGTCACACATCGCTATGTGTGATGCCGCAGGAACGACGAACATCTCCTTACCTGCGTCCACCGGCAATGCGGAAGGAAGGAGGTGGGCGGAATGTTCCGGCCGCTCATCTCCGCCCCTCCTCTGCTATTGGGCGGCCACTTAGTGACACCGCAGTAACGTCGCTATGATGCCGAACGCACCTCCCCCCTTGAAGGAGGGATTGTTCGGCGGTCATAGCGATGTCGCTAAAAAGGTATGTGTGTGTGACGCTATGGCAGCGATCACCAAATGTCGCACGAACGACGTGGGCGGCTGCTATCACGCATGACATCGCTAGCAATCGCTAGCAATCGCTAGCGATGTTGCAGCATGTAAAGCACCCTTTAGACAGAAAGGATAAGTCTGACAAGGCGGCACTTTCAGTATGGTCTTACAGGTAGAAGTAAGGAAAATACGGTAATAAAGTATTTAATGTTACCATTATTGTACACTTAAGTAGAATTTTCTTACTTATTGTATTTTTCTATTTTCAGGATAACACCTTGCAAATACTTACCTCATATGTATGGTTATCCACGGTAAGATACCAAACTTCTATACTTTCTATAAAATGGGTTAAAAGCAAATACAGTGGAACCTTGGTTTACGAGAACAATCCGTTCTGGGAGTGTGCTTGTAAACCAAGTTACTCGTCTAGCAAAGCAAAATTTCCCATAGGAAATAATACAAGCTCAGACAATTCGTTCCACAACTTGTTCAATGTCCCATCCTGGTCCCCTATTGTGCCATTCCACGCACAAACACACACAAGCATGCACGCACACACACACACACACATTATGCTCACCTTACCTTCTGTTCCATCGCCGGCCTCATGGTTCTTGTAGTTCGCCGGTACAGGATGTGTATAGCTGGGCGATCATAGAGAACAGGAAAAACCTGAAAAAGTCCAGAACCTCCCAGTCTCAAATAGGACGTATGAACGGTCAATCAACACACCAACAGCTTAGCACGCCCCAGCACTAAATTGTCACTCACCGAACTGACAGCTCAGCACAGCACTGACTGCATAGTGCAGTAAACTGTCACTCATGGAGGTATCATGACAATTATGTTGTAGAGTAAGGGGTACTTTGCACGCTGCAACATCGCTAGCCGATGCTAGCGATGTCCAGCGCGATAGTACCCGCTCACGTTGCACATGCGATTTCTTGTGTTTGCTGCCGTAGCGAACATTATCGCTACGGCAGCTTCACACGCACTTACCTGGTCAGCAACGTCGCGGTGACTGCCAAACAATTACTCCTTCAAGGGGGAGGTGCGTTCGGCGTCACTGCGATGTCACTGCGACGTCACTAAGCGGCTGGCCAATAGAAGTGGAGGAGCGGAGATGAGCGGGACGTAACATCCCGCCCACCTCCTTCCTTCCACATTGGCGGCGGGACGTAGGTAAGGAGATGTTTGTCGCTCCTGCTGTTTCACACACAGCGATGTGTGACGCCGCAGGAGCAACAATCAACATCGAATCAGCAACAGGAGCGACATTATGGAAATGAACGACGTGACATAGATCAACGATATTTGACTGTTTCCCGCTCGTTCATCGTCGCTCCTAGGATTTACACATTGCGATGTCGCTACTGGCGCTGGATGTGCGTCACAACAACCGTGACCCCGACGATATTTCAGTAGCGATGTCGCAACGTGTTAAGTACCCCTAAGAAAAGCTAGTAGATTGATGTACAGGAATTTTGGAAAAGATTCAATTTTAAATTTAATTTGTATTATAGTCATTGAAATCCCTGATTTTTGTATGCATAGGAGTCCATTGGGTGGTCCTACTAGTGATTGACAAACTTCCCTGTTTGAGCTGTAAAAGGGAACGTGTCATGGTAATAATGGTCTCTGTTTTGTAGGCAGGTTGTTATAGTGATAGGTGATAAGATTGATATACCATAATTTTCGTGTTAGAAGACACACTGGATTTGAGACACCCCCAAATTTAGAGAAAAAAAAGTATAAAAAGGAGGTCTGTTTTATAATCTGGTGATGTCTTACTGGGAGGGGGGTGGGGTCACAGGAGGTAGGGGTGGTGGTGGAGTAGGGCAATGCTGCAGGTGGTACGGCAGGTGTCCCAGATGCTGGTTGCGGGCGCTGGGAGGCACAAACATGCAGAAACTATTGTAGGTGCGGGCTTCAAAGAAATGGCGCCCGGAGTCAGCTCGTGTGCATATTGAGCTATCTGCTCAATGACAAGCCGAGATCTCATCTGCGCACATGCCACCTCCGGGCGCCATCAATGGGCCAGAGGCGGCGTGTGTGCAGGTGAAATCTCGAGCTGAGAGCTCCATCTCCACACGTACCGACTCCAGGTGCCATTATTTGAAGCCCACACCGCCGACATTTTCAAGATGGCCCTGCCTCTCCCCCTGCAGTGAGCAGCAGCATAGCATCCATAACCTGCAGAATTGGTCTTGCCTCCTGTGACCCCTCTCCACCTCCTCCCGGTAAGCTACATTCGGATAATAAGACGCACCCCTCATTTTCCTTCCAAATTTTTGGAAGGTAAAGTGTGTCTTATAATCTGAAAAATATGGTACATATTTGTGGGAAAAGTTTCAGTAAAACGTAAACATCTTTTATTCATTAGTATCCCTGGTGTTTGTATGCATATGAGTCCAGTAAGCGGTCCTAATCAGTGACTGATAATTTTCCTTGTATGACAGTGTATGCTGAAATAGTTGTCAATTTCTAGAAGGAAAAAGTTACAGTGGGTACGGAAAGTATTCAGACTCCTTTCAATTTTTCACTCTTTCTTTCATTACAACCATTTGGTAAATTCAAAAAAGTTCATTTATTTTCTCATTGAGGGACACTCTGCACCCCATCTTGTCAGAAAAAAAACGAAATGTAGAAATTTTTGCAAATTTATGAAACCAGAAGAATTGAAATATCACATGGTCATAAGTATTCAGACTCTTTGCTCAGAGACACATATGTAAGTCACATGCTGTCCATTTCCTTGTAATCCTCCTTGAGATGGTTCTATTCCTTCATTAGAGTCCAGCTGTGTTTAATTAAACTGATAGGACTTGATTTGGAAAGGCGCACACCTGTCTATATAAGACCTCACAGCTCACAGTGCATGGCAGACCAAATCAGAATCATGAGGTCAAAGGAACTGCCCAAGGAGCTCAGAGACAGAATTGTGGCAAGGCACAGATCTGGCCAAGGTTACAAAAGACTTTCTGCACTACTCAAGGTTCCTAAGAGCACAATGGCCTCCATAATCCTTAAATGGAAGAAGTTTGGGACTACCAGAACTCTTCCTACACCTGGCTATCCAGCCAAACTAAGCAATCGTTCGAAAAGAGCCTTGGTGAGAGAGATAAAGAAGAACCCCAAGATCACTGTGGCTGAGCTCCAGAGATGCAGTAGGGAGATGGGAGAAAGTTCCACAAAGTCAACTATCTCTGCAGCCCTCCACCAGTCGGGCCTGTATGGCAGAGTGGCCCGACGGAAGCCTCTCCTCAGTGCAAGACATATGAAAGCCTGCGTAGAGTTTGCAAAAAAACACATGAAGGACTCCCAGACTAAGAGAAATATGATTCTCTGGTCTGATGAGACAAAGACAGAACTTTTTTGTGATAATTCTAAGCGGTATATGTGGAGAAAACCAGGCACTGCTCATCACCTGCATAATACAGTGAAACATGGTGGTGGCAGCATCATGCTATGGGGGTGTTTTCAGCTGCAGGGACAGGATGACTGGTTGCAATTGAAGGAAAGATGAATGTGGCCAAGTACAGAGATATCCTAGAAGAAAACCTCTTCCAGAGTGCTCTGGACCTCAGACTTGGCCGAAGGTTCACCTTCCAACAAGATAATGTCCTTAAGCACACAGCTAAAAATAACAAAGGAGTGGCTTCAGAACAACTCTGTGGCCATTCTTGACTGGCCCAGCCAGAGCCCTGACCTAAACCCAATTGAGCATCTCTGGAGAGACCTGAAAATGGCTGTCCACCAATGTTCACCATCCAACCTGACGGAACTGAAGATGATCTGCAAGGAAGAATGGCAGAGGATCCCCAAATCCAGGTGTGAAAAACTTGTTGCATCATTCCCAAGAAGACTCATGGCTGTACTAGCTCAAAAGGGAGGGTGCTTCTGCTCAATAAGGGTCTGAATACTTATGACCATGTGATATTTCAGTTTTTCTCATTTAATAAATTTACAAAAATGTCTACATTTCTCTTTTTTTCCTGTCAAGATGGGGGATGGGGTTCAGAATTACATTAATGAGAAAAAAAAATAACTTTTTTGAATTTACCAAATGGCTGCAATGAAACAAAGAATGAAAAATTTAAAGGGGTCTGAATACTTTCTGTACCCACTGTAGACTATATCTTTCCAATAAGCCTATGTATCATAATGTATAAAGTTTGGACTCACTCAAACAGTTTACAGTCTATTTCCTGGGAGCAAACTTTCTATAATCAAGGGGCATGGTCCTACCAGTCTTGGTGTCCCCTTCAGCCTGAGCTAATGTAGTTTCCAGCACCAAACAGATGTATTCCTTTCAGTTGACAGCTCATACTAAACATCCTGGTCACTCGCTGTCATCTGCTCAATCTCCCTATCAGAGTGACAGACCCATGTGGACACATGACCTAGCCCTTAGTCAAAAGCTAGCTAGGTGCATGTAATCAAGACCTGCAGTGCTAGGATTTAACCGACTCCTACCTAGCTTTGATACAATGAATAAATATTTGTTCTCTGTAGTAATAAATCATATTGCACTGCCTGGTGGTCTGATATATCTGGGTTAGGTGAATTTCCATACAACACTACCTATGGCAATGCATAGTGCCTACTGTAAAATAAGGGATCATTTCATTTGGCTATTTTTCATATTTAACAAATACTGAAAAGGGCCTTTTTTACATTTCTGAGGTCTGTAAAGTCATGGTTGGAAAAGTTTGCTGTGAAGAAATTAGAACCACTGCTCAATGCCCCGAACTCAACCCCATCCAACACCTTTTGACCTGAATTCACAACCAGACCTTTGCATCTTACATCAACCCCCAACCTCACATATACTATTGGACACAAATTTCTGTAGACACATAAAACCTTGTGGACCCAACAATATATTAGCCCCCATAGTTTGGAATAGGATATTCAACAAACTTGGTGTACCCTTCAGCCTGAGCTCCTGTTGTTTCCAGCACAAAAAAGATATATTCCACTCAATTCAGAGCTCACACTAAACAGCCTATCCACTCATCAGTTTCCACTCACTGCACTCTGCTCAATCTCTCCAGCAGAGTGAGAGACCCAGGTGAACACAACACTTGGTCCATAGTCAAAGCTAGCCAGGCGCATGTAATCAAGACCAGCAGTGCTAGGATATAACTCAGTGCTCCATGGCTTTGCCTCTGCCTTAACATTTTGATCTTTACTTTCTCACTTTAGGAATGGCAAAATGAATTCATAAGTTGGAATCTAAACGACTCTTGTAATCTTGAAAGTTTTTACTATAACTCTGACACACTTTGGACGCCAGACAGCTGTATTTACGAAATGTAAGTTTATTACATACGAATGACTAAAGATAATGATATTATGGTGGTTTCTTTAAAAACTTTGGCTCTTAACAGTTAGAAAAAGTAATCTAAATCTGTGTAGTACCCTTATATACATGAAGCGATGAAGATACAATCGTGTGTATGATCAACAAAATTGATCCTTTCCTGCTCCTGCTGGAACGGCCACTGTAGTTGGTCTTAGTTTTTTTCATGTTCGAAAACTCTAATCAATAAATTGAATGGTTTTATTTTATTTAAAGGTTTATTTTTTCAAGTTTTTTTGTAAGCTTTTAAAGGGAACCTGTAACCAAATTTGGGGCCTATAAGCTGCGGCCACCACCAGTGGGCTCTTATATAAAGCATTCTAACATGCTGTGTATAAGAGCCCAGGCCGCTGTGTAGAATGTAAAAATGACTTTATAGTGCTTACCTAAATGGGCGGTGCAGTGCAGACTGGTCAAATGGGTGGCTCTGTTCTCCGGGTGTGGCGCCTCCTCTTTCGGCCATCTTTGTCCTCCTTCTGAAGCCTGGGTGCATGACGCGTCCTACGTCATCCACACTAGCCAGCTTTGAGGTCCTGCGCAGGTGCACTGCAATACTTTGATCTGTCCTGCTCAGGGCAGATCCAAGTGCACATGCGCAGGACCTCAATACTGGCCTGTGTGCATGACGTAGGACGCAAAAGAGGAGGCGCCACACCCGGAGAACTGCGCCACCCATCTGACCCGTCTGCACCATACCAACCATTTAGGTAAGTATTATAAAGTCATTTTTACGTTCTACAGAGCGGCGTGGACTCTTATATACAGTATGTTAGAATGCTGTATATGTATATATGTATGTATATGTATATGTATATATATATATATATATATATATATATATATTATATATATTATATATATTATATATATATATATATTATATATATTATATAATATAATATATATATAATATATATAATATATGAGCCCAGTGGTGGTGGCTGCAGCTTATAGTCACCAAATCTGGTGACCGGTTCCCTTTAATGTATGTTCACATGAGGCTGACACACTGAAGACTTTCCTTCTGGATTTTTTAAAAATGTTCCTGCAGTGCAGATTTTAGAGCACCATTCCGGAGGTTTTTTATAGCACCCCTAGATTGGTGCGTTAAATGCAAGCACTCTGACCCATTTTTGATACTCATGTTCTGGCGGTTTTGCCCACTATCGACGTCGCTCTGTTTAGTTTTGGCGAAAAGTGACTTGCCAGCATGCTCCAGGGTTGCATGGAGGTCACTTTTCAATACATCTCTATGGGAGCCTCGTTCTGTCCTTGTTCTGGCTCTCGTAGAGACGAATTGAACTTGTGATGTCACTTCTGACTTACGGCTAGTCAAACGTTATGGGCACAAGATGGCGCCAAGTGATTGGAGAGGTGAAGCCACCAGAAGGTGATTGCATGGTCAGCGGCAGGTGGTGAAAAAAAAACAAATGCTGGAGTGGTGCTTTAGATCTACAAAACTTTGCAATTTATACTGCAGACTTTCATCACAGATATCACCCTTGGTGATGCATAGATGAAATCCATGGTAAATCTGAGAAAGTCTGTAGGTAACTCACACAGCTCCATTCAATGAAAATTGTAAAACTTCTGGCTTTCAGAACATGATAACTGTAAAGGTTAGCTGTTCGTGAAAACCTAGCAGCAATTCATAAGGCGCCAAAGACAGACTTTGCGTAAGCTACTCCGCCTACCAGGTCCCAGAGGAACCCTGACCTTCACCCTTTAAACCCTATAGAGGGATTTGGACTTACAACAGGGTCCCTAAGGTAAGGTTCATGGAGGAGCTGCTGGCCGGTGGAGTGGGGTAGTAGAGTAGAGTGGACGACCAGAGTTAAAACCAGAGAAGGCAGATACAAAACAAATGTTCTTTTCTTAATGGTGTATAATAATTGTAATACTCTAGAATTTATAATAAGAGTGCAAAGTAGTACAATATCTAAAGCTATATATATTGGTTAATAATACACCATATAGAATTAATCCAGCACATCTGTCTGGAGATTTTAGAAAATTTCACCTCTATTAGCTTTCAGCATTTCAACATTAAAAACAGGTTAGACCACCTTGTTTCCTCAAAAATGATGCATTTGAAGCCAAGTTTTTTATTCTTTTTTTCCCATCAAGCCTTGGGGTGTCTTGTTTTTATTACCGTCATCTTGAATGTTATAAAATGGGATGTTTTCTACAGACTCAGTATGGAAAACTCCTTTAATCAACGACTCTATACTTCCTGCGTCTTTTTATTCAAACCACATACCAGAACCCCTAAAACTGAATTTAGACCGCAGATTACCCCTAATGCAAATTAATACACATCTGTGACGCCTGCCTGGAGCCACAGACTCTGGATCAGTGAAACAGGTGGATAGAGGCAACCGCCTACAAAGCAGGAACCCGGACCCCACAACCCTTTAACCCCTATACAGGGATTTGGAATTAGGAGAGGGCCCAGGTGATCACTGCCCGTGAAAGACTGCAGTCCTGAGAAGAGTAGTAACCAAGCAGGGTCCAGAAGCTAGAACAGGGACAAAAATCGTCAGACGGGAGAGTAGTAAGATATCAAGCTAAGGGTCAAAACCGGAGCTAGCAGCGAAGTACATAAACGTCAGGGAGAAGAATGGTCAGGTAATCAAGCTAAGGTCAATATACGGGAATACAAACAAACAACAAGGAACCAGAGACTAGCAGGGAATTACAGGACTACAGTATATCTGGCACCTGCCAGCAGAAGGCAGCAAGGATAAAAGGGGTGTGGTGCCTTCCCATTGGCCCCAGCTGAAAGGCAGTTACTCTAGCCAGAAGGCACATACCACCCCAGTCAACCAGTGGTACTGCAGGTCCTGGTGAAACCCAGCTTATTATATGAGCGGAGCCTGCGCCCAGCAGAGCCACTGACTGCTCCCTCATCCCCAGCACCGCCCATAGTGGCGACGCAGTCCATTTAGTATTGCGTTATGCTGTCCTATTTCCTTTGCGTCAAAGAGCCGGTCTTCTATTGCACCTGGGCTTACAACAATTCACCGTGAAGTATTGAGGTAGCTTGTATCAGTAAAAACGTCAGCTCATGGAGCAATAAATAATCCCTCACATAGCCCTATATCCCAAAAAATTAAAATTGATACAGGTCTCGGAAAATGGCGACACAACATTTTTTTTTTACAAATTTCCTAATTTTTTTCACCACTTAAATAAATAAAAAACCTATACATGTTTGGTATCTGTACATTCGTACTGACCTGGTCAATCATACTGCAGTGCAAGGTCAGTTTTACCTTCTAATGAACATGGCAAATAACCCACCACTACCCCCAAAAATGGTGAAACTCCACTTTTTTTTCAATTTCAATGAACTTGGAATTTTTTTCTCGCTTATCAGTGCATTACATGATAAAATGAATAGAATTATTCAAAAGTACAACTTGTCCAGCAAAAACAAGCCCTCATACGGTTATATGGATGGAAAAATATAAAAGTCGTGGCTGTTGGATCACAAACACTGTCTATAAATTTAAGTTCTAATCTGGCATAAATCCTACAGGGGGCTTTACACGCAGCGACATTGCTAGCAGCCGCCCCTGTCATTTGTGCCTCATGGGCAAAGCGTACAATATCGCTAGGCCCCGTCACACATACTTACCTTCCTAGCAATGTCGCTGTGACCGGCAAACAGCCTCTTTTCTAAGGGGGCGGTCCGTGCGACGTCACATGGCAGGCGTCCAGTAGAAGCGGAGGGGCGGAGAGCAGCCGCATGAAAAACACGCCCACCTCATTGCCGGAGGACGCAGGTACGGTGTTGTTCGTCGTTCCTGGGGTGTCACACATAGCGATGTGTGCTGCCTCAAGAACAACCAACAACCTGCATCCTGAACCAGCAACGACATTTAGGAAATGAACGACGTGTCAACGATCAGCGATTAGGTGAGTCATGTTGATCGTGTCACACGCAACGACATTGCTAACGAGGCCGGAGGTGCGTCACGAATTCCGTGACCCCAACGACATCTCGTTAGTGATATCGTTGCGTGTAAAGCCCCCTTTAGTCAAATGACATGGCTCGTTAAAGGGTCAATTTTGACTTTTAGGATTGCTACTTCTAATACGTGGCAGTAGAGGTCTTCCACTTCTTCCCTGAAGAGACAGCCCACTCATATAGTGACTGTTTGCTGCTTGTTGTCGTAACTAGAGATGGGCAAACAGGCATATATTTGGGTTCAGTGGGTCTAACTGGATTTAAAAAGAAAAATCGTTTGGGACCGGACAGGGTAAAAAAAAAATAATGAAAAAAGAATGAAAACAGGAATAAAGTAGGAGCACTATACTTACCGAGTCTCCCGCACAACTGTAACACCACTTCCGGGGCTGCTTATTATCCTCATGCATATTCACTGTTTCCCCCGCCCACTGGCTGTCCCAGCATCTCTGATTGGTGGGTGCTGAGACTGATAGTGTGAGGGGAAGCAGGGAATATGTATGAGGCTTAATGAGCGGCCCCAGAAGAAGTGTTACCGCCACGTGGGAGATTCGGTAAGCATAACACACCTGCTTTATTCTCTACTTTCTTTCTTTTTCCTTTATTATTTTTTTTTTTTATTATCCGGGAGGCTTAATCTGAACAGTTACACGGAATTCCCTGATAACTCTGTGTTCAGGGTCGGTGCACGGATATTAGGTATCCAGTACGGACCCCAAACTTTACAGTTCGGGTTTGTCCATCATTGGTTGTAACCATGTATACCTAAGCTGAAATGCCCGGCACATGAGGTAAGAGACATGGCTAATCAGGAGAACTATACTACATTTCTAATTGGAGGCATTTGCTAATATTATTATTATCATCACACCTACTACATATTAGTATAGGATCTTGGACATGGGATTTTCCCTTTACCTCTAAAGAGATTATAGCTAGTTATTATTAACTGTATTGTGTGTTAATTATTTTTTTTTTTATATATATACAGGACTGAGGCAGATGATAAAAACCCCGTGGTCCCTTTTTACGAAATTTTCAACACTGGGCACGTCAAAGTTTCAAAACCTGTTCGACTAGTTAGTAGTTGCAACCTAAATATCTACTATTATCCGTTTGACACACAGATTTGCAATATAACCATCGGACCTTATATTTCTGAAAGTAGGTTTCCGAACCTTTAATCTTGAACCTATTTTGCAGAGTGAGCAAATGAACAAACATTGACTCCATGACAATAGATGAAGTCAGTACAGCTACGGTTGTCGACCAAAATTCTGAGACTGACACAAATTTTGGTATCCATACAGTTTAAGTTTTTATACTTTTATTGACAAATACATTAAAGGGTACCTGTCACCAGTTTTGGGGCCTATAAGCTGCGGCCACCACCAGTGGGCTCTTATATACAGTATTGTAACATGCTGTATATAAGAACCCAGGCCGCTGTGTAGAGCGTTAAATATGATTTTATAATACTCACCTAGAAGGTCGCTCCGGTGCAGACTGGTGAAATGGGTGGCGCCGTTCTCTTGGACCGGCGCCTCCTCTTTCGGCTATCTTGGTCCTCCTTCTGAAGCATGTGTGCATGACGCATCCTATGTCATGCACAGTAGCCGGTATTGAGGTCCTGCGCAGGCAACAATACTTTGATCTGCCCTGAGCAGGGTAGCTCAAAGTGCGTCTGCGCAAAACCTCAGTGCCGGCGAGTGTGTATGACGTAGGACGCATCATGCACACAGGTTTCAGAAGAAGGACAACAAAGATGGCCGAAAGAGGAGGCTCGGCTCCGGTACCGGAGAACAGCGCCACTCGTTTGACCAGTCTACACCGGAGTGACCTTCTAAATGAGTATTATAAAGTCATTTTTACGCTATACACAGCGGCCTGGGATCTTATATACAGCATGTTAGAATGCTGTATATAAGAGCCCACTGGTGGTGGCCGCAGCTTATAGGCCCCAAAACTGGTGACAGGTGCCCTTTAAGTCTATGTAGGGACTCAATATTTACAGACAGGACCCTTAATTTGTAAGACTTCTGCCCTTCTCCCTGGCAGTTGGATATCACCTACTGAGCCAAATCCTCATTGACGACCCATTGGATCTTATCACAAATTCTGGGGTTTTGTTTGTTCACCACTTTTTGAGGTTTTCAATACAACTGAGATCTGGAGAGTTTCCTGGTCATTAATCCAAAATGTCAATTTTTTGCCTTCCGACATGGTCTCCATCTTGCTGGAAAAAGCAATGTTCGTCACCAAATGACTCTTGTACCATTGGGAGACGTTTCTCTTGGAGGATGATTAGATACCAATCTTTGTTCATGGCATTGTTTGTAGTGAAAATTGTGAATTTGCCACCACACATGAATGGTCTCCGTATGCTTTACTGTTGGCAGACACAGGACTCTTGGTAGCTCCCATTTTTTTCTTCCACAGAAATCATTCTTAGATGTCCCAAAAAGTCTGTAAGGGCCTTTATCCCTGTACATCCTGCAAAATGTCAGTATTTTTTATAGCTTCCCTTGCACAGTTTGTGCTAGAAATGTTAACATTTTTTATTTGGTTGGTATGATTATTATGATGCAAAATTTATAGAGTTTAGTTTTTTGATTTTACTTTTTTTTTTTTGCACTATAATATTATTTATAAAAAAATAAAAAAATAAAAAACGCATAAACACTTTTTTGTTTCCTTTTTTGCGTCATATTTTTTGTCGCTTTTTTTGTAGTCATATTTTTTTTGTCATTTTCTTGTAATTTTTTTTAGTCGTGTTTTTAAGTCATTTTTTCGAGTCTTATTTTTTTAGTCATATTTGTTTTTTAGTCATTTTTTTGGAGTCACATTTTTTGTCTTTTTTGAGTTATATTATTTTGAGTCATATTTTTTTGAGTCATTTCTTTGAGTCATATTTTATTTTGTCATTTTTTAAGTCATCATTTTAAAAATTTTTTTTTAGAAAAATCCAGTGGTCCACATAAAAATGAATCTCTTTATTGGTTCATATTAAAAAATTTTAATGTACATATTCCGGACAATCGTGACGCGTTTCGGACTACGTCCTTTCTTAAAGGCATAAAAAACATAAACTAGCAGACGTATAAATAAACATATCCGCCGGAAATGTTTATATTTTGGCAAAATTTTATCACTCTTTATTTGTATATCTGTGTAGATCCCCTCGTATTTAAATGCGGACATATAGGCAAACATTTCTAGCTGGAGACTGAGGTTAAAAATGAGACGAGTTGGTGAGAGGTCACGTTGTATAACACGTGGATTCATTTGATTATGTCATGGTTCCGCCTCCCTGTCCACATGGATAGGGGGCGGAGCCTTCTCCCGAGCCTCACTTCCGGAGCTTGGATGCATTAAAAACTGACATCTCCAGTGAACCAGCACCGGCTATAAGCTTAGCGCTGCTTTGCCTGTGATTGCTGGTCCTGTAAGTGTTATCCTGATCCGTCTGTTCCTGTGCCCCCGTGCCCTGTCTGTGTTCCGTCCTCCAGTCGTTTCCCCATTCCTCTGTCCCCTCTCCTACCTCCCCACTCGGTTGCTTCCTCTGATACTGACCTCGGCCCAACCTCGACTCCGCTTCTGCTCTTTCCTCCGGTCCTCCTTCTGCCCGTACTGTGTTTGACCCAGCCTGCCTGACCATTCTTCGCACGCCCCGCAGCTCTGCTCCCCAGCTGTGCTGTGAGGCAGTGTACGAGCACACTGTGTATTTACTTCCTAGTTCTTGTTGCTCTGTGTAGCGTCTTCTGCTGCAGAGCTCCGGCTCCCCCTAGTGGCAGCTTGACCAGCTTGACAGATTAATTGTTTCTGTGCACATTTTCCGGCGGATATGTTTATTGATACATTTTGTCAGTCTGCTTTTTATGCCTATGAGAAAGGACATGGTCCAAAACGCGTCAGACGGGACAGTTGTCCGGAATATGTACATACATTTTTTGTAATATGAACCAATAAAAACACAAATTTTTATGAAAGAATGACCACAGGATTTTTTCTTTCTAATTTTGTCTCACATGGTGGATGCTAGCCACACAATTCCTGGTCTGAGGATCCATAGGAACATCGGTGAGCTCACTAAACATCCTTTTGATTTACATTTCTCTGTTAACAGGCCTGTGTGAAGGGTCATATTTGCCAGATTAGCTTATCTTTTAATTTGTACTATTTCAGTGTAGATACATATGTGACCACCATTTTCATAGACCCTTACTAGGCACACTACTGCTCCACTCACATGGAAGCACAGGACCCCAGTTTTTGTCATCATCTTTCAGACCTCTGATTTTCCATTTAGTTCATCTTTCATCAATCCTGTGGATAGATGATGAATGTTATAGATGGGATAGTGCCTTTACCTGGATCTGTGCATGAAAACTTACCAAATTTTTCAGACTATAAGACTGATGCTGAGAGGTAGCAAGATTGCGTTGGCGCAAGGCTGACACCACTGATCTCCCGGCGACAGATGCAATGTACCGGTACTTTAGGATAATGGGGCTGGAGGTGGCAAATGCACAGATTGAGATCTCGGAGAGCTGAGATGTCAGTCTGCAAATGTGCCACCTCCGGCGCCATTTTCCTGAAGTCCATCGCGAGATCAATAGCGCCTGCCTCTCACCACCTCTCCTCCCAGCCGCAGGCCTGCAGCCCCACCCCTCTCGTGCCACTGCCGGCCTCTTGTGACCCAGCTCCACTGCCCTTGCACCCCCTGGTAAGCTACATCCGGCTTATAAGGCGGATCTCCTTTTCCCCCCAATTGTTTGGGAAAAGAAGTGCAGCTGACAATCCTAAAAATACGGTATAACTGACCATAAATGAAACAATGGCGACCAATGCTCTTTAGATATTTAACATTATAAAATAAAAGGTACCATCCTCATAAATTACCCACTCACTAACATCTTGTTTTATTTTGTAGGAATAGACTTCACCTCTAAACATAATTCCTCTTATTTATATGACCAAACGAAGGGTGTTCTTTTCAACATTGGAGAATGGAATCTTACAAATTTGACTGTAGAACAGATCCAAAATGGAGTTCGTTATCAGGTGAGCGATCAATAAGCAGTTTATGAATTTAATCTGCCATGTAGCTCAGGACATGTATGATGCTATATCTCTTCAGCCCAGAGAATTTACAATAGGTTCCAGAAATAAAATGTCAGAACAAAAGAAGAAATATTCTGGAAAAGACGTTGTAATTGGCACTGTTGTTAGTTGTTAGTACCATCTTTTAGGGGTACTTTGCACACTACGGTATCGCAGGTGTGATGTCTGTGGGGTCAAATCGAAAGTGACGCACATCCGGCGTCGCTGTCGATATCGTAGTGTGTAAATCCTTTATGATACGATTAACGAGCGCAAAAGCGTCGTAATCGTATCGTCGGTGTAGTGTCCGACATTTCTATAATGTAGCTGCAGGGACAGGTACGATGTTGTTCCTCGTTCCTGCGGCAGCACACATCGCTGTGTGTGAAGCTGCAGGAGCGAGGAACATCTCCTACCTGCGTCACCGCGGCTCACGCCGGCTATGTGGAAGGAAGGAGGTGGGCGGGATGTTTACGTCCCGCTCATCTCCGCCCCTCCGCTTCTATTGGCCACCTGCCATGTGACGTCGCTGTGACGCCACACAACCCGCCCCCTTAGGAAGGTGGCGGTTTGCCGGCCAGAGCGACGTCGCAGGGCAGGTAAGTGCATGTGAAGCGGCCATAGCGATAATGTTCGCTACGGCAGCAATCACAAGATATCACTGCTGTGACAGGGGAGGGGACTATCGCGCCCGGCATCGCAAGCATCGGCTTGCGATGTCGCAATGTGCAAAGTACCCCTTAGGGCTCATGCAGACGTCAGTTTTTTGTGTACGAGTGGAATGATCGACACTAGAGATGAGCGAACTTTCGAAAAGAAAAGCCAATCTCAACTTTGGCCCTAACCTTGCCCATTCGAGTTCGTGTTCTCAAAAATCGTCAAATTTCAGCATTGTTCATAAACTGCTCTCGCGTTTAGACTTTTACAGAATCTATCCACTTCAGGCCCCATCAAAGCCATGTCAAGTATTGTCATGGCTGTGATTGGCCAGGGAAATCACAGTAAAATAAAAGGAAGCAAAACGGTTAAAGCAGGATATTTTTACCAGTCTCTGCACAGCTGTAACACTAGTTTCAGGTCCGTTTATTATCCCTCATTCATATTCACTGCTTCCCCCGCCCACCATCTATGACAGACTGTGATTGGCTGAAGTTAGACTTCCGGAGAGACTGCATCTCTGATTGGTTGAGTGAAGTGTAAAAATAAATAAATAAAATGGTGCACGGTCTCTGGCATATTGATAACTCATTGCAGATAAAGCTGACGGCTACAGGCTGCAGCCCCAGCTGTGCATGTTTTCTTGGCTGTGTATCCAAATATGAGGCACCTCACTCAGCTTTTTTTAAATTATTTAATAATTTTAAAAAACGGCGTGATGTCCCCCGCAATTTTGATACTCGGCCAAGATAAAGCCAACAGCTGGGGGCTGGTATTGTTAGGCGGCGGAGGTCCATTGTTATTTGCCCCCCCAGCCTAATAATTGTAGCTCATAGCCACCCAGAATTGTTGCATCCATTAGATATGACTATTCCCGCGCTTTACCAGGCTCATCTCGATTGCCCTGCTGCGGTGGCAGTCATGGTAAACAAGGATTTACCGACAGCTGTGATTTTTCAGCTGTCATCAAGCCCTGAATTAGTAATGGGGAGGGGTCTATGAGACACCCCCATTACTAATCCTGTAAGTCAAAAGAAATAAACACAAAACAAAAAGAAAAATCCTTTATTTAAAAAACAAACAAAAAAACACACCCTCTTTCACCACTTTATAAACCTCCATAACACCCCTGCAGGTAGACACAAGATCCCACAACGATCGCGGGTCTGCTACATCTGAGGTTGCAGTGTGTGGTCACATTAGAAAATGTGACCACTCGCTGCGGCTGTTGGAGAATGTGTCACAGCTGTGACAGTAACATTACTGAGTTCACCTGATGTCACAGCTGGAGGTTCCCACGGTACCCGGTACCCCAGCTGTGACCTCAGGGGAACGGACCTCTGGTGAACTCATTGAACTCAGTGACCTCACCTGACGTGAAGTCATTGAACTCAATGCCGGATTACCAGATTAGGCAGTTGGGCACATTGAATATTTGGTTCTAGACATTCCTGCACCAAATCTACATTTCCTGACAGAAACTGTGTTAAAACGATTTTGACAAAAACTGTTTTCGTGCGTTGTTTTGACAAAAGATGCAGATTGGATGCTGAAATTTATGCAACAAATTTCTGCACCAAATTTGTGAAAATAAGTCATGCGGTTGTGATGTGGTATTGATGCGATTTTATTTTTTTCTCTTGCCAGGAGATGCAGATTTCATGCAAGAATTTGGTGTATAAATTTAAGCTCCAAATCTCAATCTCTTGGCAAAAAGCAGATGCCACTTGAAAAACGTTTTATTTTTGATTGCCTCCAAAAACTCAACGTGCACATAGCCTAAAGGCCCCGTTACACGCTACAATATATCGTGCGATCGCATGAGCGATCGCACCCGCCCCGTCGTTTGTGCGTCACGTCCAAATCGTTGCCAGTGTCGCTCAAAGGCGGTAACCCCCGTCACACGTACTTACCTCCCGAACGACCTCGCCGTGGGCGGCGAACATACTCTTCCTGAAGGGGGAGGGACGTTCGGCGTCACAGCGACGTGACACAGCGGCCGCCCAACAGAAGCGGAGGGGCGGAAATGAGTGGCTGGAACATCCCGCCCACCTCCTTCCTTCCTCGTTGCCGGCAGGACGCAGGTAAGCTGTGTTTGTCGTTCCCGGGGTGTCACATAGAGTGATGTGTGCTGCCTCAGGAACTACGACAAATCTGCATCCAGGAATGTGACTGATATTATGAAAATGAGCGACGTGTCAACGAGCAACGATAAGGTGAGTATTTTTGCTCGTTAACAGTCGCTCGTAGCTGGCACACGCTACAATATCTCTAACGATGCCGGATGTGCGTCACGGAATCCGTGACCCCGACGACATATCGCCCGATATATCGTAGCGTGTAACGCCGCCTTTAGGGTGTGCACATTTGGTGAGGGTAAACTGACGATTTTTACACCAGAATCTTAGCTCGTCTGATACCTTTAATGTTATTTGGAATAATTAAATTTTCCATGACATATTTACACATTTTCTATGTACTCATACCTTTTTATGTTATTTTCTAGATTACTATTACAAGGAATGCCTCACTTCAAATCATTGCCTTTATCATCCCAATTTGCTTCCTGGTTTTCCTGGATATAATTGGCATGTTTATACATTTGCAGGAGATGGATAGACTTATGTTCAAAATCACAGTTGTACTTGGTTTTGCTTTGCTCCTTGTGGTTCTGAACCAAATTCTCGCTACATCTGAGAACCCTCCATTGTTGAGTATGTTATTTACCTGCTCCTATATTCATTTTTACTGTGCAATAACTTATATAGATATTGATAAAATAGAAAATTACTGGATAGGATTCTCAACAGTATCTTAGTTTAGTTTTAGTGGGCGAACAAGTTTAATTTGTTCTATAAACGAGCTCTTAACTCAATTTTCTTTTATGTCAAAATACATTTTCCCATTAAAATTAATTGAAATGCTAATAATCTGTTCCAACCTCTACTTATGGGACCCTCATCCTGGTATATGGCCCCCATCCTGGCACTGTATATATGATCCCCCAACCTGGTACATGGCCTCATGCTGGTGCTGTATATATGATCCCCCAACCTGGTACATGTCCTCATCCTTGTACTGTATATATGATCCCCCAACCTGGTACATGGCCCTCATCCTGGTATTGTATATATTTTCCCCTTTCTGGTACATGAGCCCCCATCCTGGTTCATTGACCAAATGCCATACCCTTAAAAAAACTATTATACTCACCCTCCCTGTGGTCCCCCGCAGCGTGACATCCTCATCTCATGCAGGCAGCTGATGTTGTGTGGGAGCACACCGCTACATGCTGATCAGCTGACACATTCCCACATGTCGTCAACGTCAGCTGCCTGCATGAGACGAGGACTCAGCACTGCTGGGGACCAAAGGGAGGGTGAGTGAAAGTCTTTTTAAAGTGTGCAGCATGATGCAGACAGCTGATCAGGTTGTGAACACAGCTCCCACATGCCTTCAGCTGCCGGGGTTCTGTTCTCGCTGCTCTCCACACCCAGGATGATAGCCAGGGGAGCAGGGAATATTCAGTTTCTTAATGAGTGGGCATACATGATTACACAGAAGCTGCTTGTAACTCAGATTTGTTCTTGTATCTTGAAGAAAAAAAAAGATACAGAGCAACGGCTCGTATTTTGAAAAATTTGTAAGTTGGTGCACTCGTTAGACAAGGTATTTTTGTACTGCCAAGAATTGGACATAATTTGACACAATCCACCCAAAATGGGCCTGTCAAAATTGTTGGGACGTTTCCAAAATTTTGGGTAAATAGTTTTTTTTCAACATGTGATACTCATTCAAGCTCACCTGTGGCAAATAACAGGTGTGGGCAATATGAAAATCACACTTAAAACCAGATTAAAAGGGAGAAGTTGACTCAATCTTTGCATTGTGTGTTTGTGTGTGCCACACTAAGCATGGAGAGCAGAAAAAGAATAAGAGATCTGTCTGTGGACTTGAGAACCAACATTGTTAAAAAATATCAACAATTTCAAGGTTACAAGTACATCTCCAGAGATCTTGATGTTCCTTCGTCCATGGTGCACAACATAATCAAGAAGTTTAAAACCCATTGCACTGTAGCTAATCTCCCTGGATGTTGATGGCAGAGAACAACTGATGAAAAGTTGCAACACAGGATAGTCTGGATGGTGGATAAGCAGCACCAATCAAGTTCCCAAAAAAATTCAAGCTGTTCTGCAGGCTCCGGGTGCATCAGTGTCAAAGTGAAATATCCAGTGACATTTGAATGAAATGAAACGCTATGGAGGAGACCCAGGAGGACTCCACTGCTGACAAAGAGACATAAAAAAGATAGACTGCGGTTTTACAAAATGTACATGAGTAACCAAAATCCATCTGGGAAAGTGTCTTGTGGATAGATAAAACCAAGATAGAGCTTTCTGATAAAACACATCAATCTACTGTTCACAGGAAATGGAATGAGGCCTACAAAGAAAAGAACACAGCACCTACAGTTAAATATGGTGGAGGTTCAAAGATGTTTTGGGGTTTGTTTTTCCGCCTCTGGCACTGGGAGCCTTGACTATGTGCAGGGCATCATGAAATCTGTAGATTACCAAAGAATTTTGGGTGGCAGTGTAGCACCCAGTGTCAGAAATCTGGGTTTGCATCCTAAGTCATGGGTCTTTCAGCAGGCCAATGACCCCAAACATACGTGAAGAAGCCCCCAGAAATGGATGCAATCAAATCGCTGGAGAGTTCTGAAGTGGCAGCAATGAGTCCAGATCTAAATCCCATTGACACCTGTGGAGAGATCTGAAAATTGCTGCTGGGAGAAGAAAAGAGAAGACGCCTTCAGATATCAGAGACCCAGTGCAGTTTATAAAGAAGAGTCTGAAATTCCAGTTGAGAAGAGGAAGACGTTTGTTGATGGTTTTAAGAAGCGATTGATTGCAGGTATTTATTCCAAACGGTGGGCAACCAAATATTAAGTTGAAGGTGCCAATAATTATGTCCCACCAATTTTTTTTTTGTTGTTTTGTGAAATTATGTCCAATTTACTTTTTTTTTAATTTTTTTTTGTGCTGTTCCGGTACACATAAAGGCAATACACATGTGTAATTTCAATAATTTACTGGGAGAAATACTTCACTTTCTGGAACAATTTCAAGGGTGTCAACACTTTTGGTCATGACTATATGAGGCTGATGATTTTAGTTTAATATTTCAAAAAAAACTGACCCGCACATCCTACAAGTGTGAATAGGTGCCAGCTGAAAAAAACATAGCAAATACAAGATGCATACAGCTGCACACTAAATGCCAACAATGTATATGGGAACTCTGGAACTGCATTACTGCTATATGAAAAAATGAGATTTTTAGTTTATGAATTGGCCAATGCATGTAAGTCCGGAAACCAACGGAAAGGTAACTCTCAATAATCCGGGTACCTAACTAAAATGCCACTATCTAGGTTAAAACCATCCGTGTCTGGGCAGCTAGACTAAAAAAATCTAACTTGAAATGTCACTATTTGGCCTAACCTCCATGTCTGGGCAGCTAGAACTCCTGGTATAAGGATTATGAACACAGCCTGGTTTATAGGGCGGAGTAATGTGTAATACTTACCTGTTTTGTTCTTATATTTATCTCTTAGGCTCATTTTGCTGTTCCTGTATGGCCATTATGGTGGCTAGCATTATTGGTTCCATCTCAACTGCCTACATGTTGAATTTGTCCGAAACAGACTCAGAAGTTCCACGATGGATAAAATTCTTGGTTATAAAATGTCTTGCACGCGTTCTCTTGTTTAAAATAAAGCATTCTGAATGTAACTCACTAACTGATCCAGTAACAGAAAATGGTAAGTGCTAATTGGGCAATTTGGGTCTCTACCCACATGCAGTCAGCCATAAACAGATAACTTCTGGGGACGGGTGGGTGAGGTTTTCCATTTTTGTTTTGTACACACTACATTCGATCATGCTGTTGTTACCGCCGAGTGTGAGCCGTTCAAACACTGCAAGTGGTTCAGTCAAAAAAATGTTCAAACACCAAGAGCAAAACAGTAACAATGCAGTGACATGACAAAATCTGTATAACTAATCATATGCTAAATAGCTGCAAGTCAAACTTATGTATGAGATAGCTAAGATGATTGTCAATAAAATGAAGGTTGTTTCACGCTCAAAGCTGTAGTAGATGGTGAGATATGGAGACTGGAAGTCAAAAGTTCAAAACATTGTTACCCTTTTGCTCATCACTGTACGTCAGTCATATAGTTCCAGAGGTAGCATGCTAGGTTGTATATAGGCATATCCCAAAATCATTAATGTAGGCAGTTTGGCTTAGAAGCTACATAGAAAGTAGTGTGTAATACAAAGTATATAACAAAAAACCACAAGAGTTGCCATAGGGTTAGAAGGCATGCGGTAAAGCATATGACTCTAATGAAACATTAATACATTTAGTCAAACATGATGTTAGTTGAACATAATGATCATTAGAATTAGATAACATGTACAAAGTATATAAGAATAAACCAGCAAGTGTTGTCATGGGGTTGAAAGGCATGTAGTAAACCATATGACTCATTAGAATTGGATGACATATAATACAACCAGGAGGCAGCCAAGGAGAGTTTTCATAGAGATGTTAAACATATAAAGTACCATGAATTAACACAAAAACGGTCTCTTTATAGGAGGACACTCCCATTTCATAATAATAGCAATATTCTGAAAATATATCTGTTTATAGCATTTTTTCAAAAAGGAGCACAGATGTCCCAAGTAATAAATAATCTTGATTAAATATATTAAAAACTCGACACACAATAAAAGGGATGTATACAGCAAAAACACACGATATAGCAGCAAACAATACATTGCACATAAATACCAAAATTGGTTTAAAGTGACAAGTACTGTGCAAAAATCCGCAACACTAACTCCTCTTTAATTAAATATAAATAGGGCTATTTATTCAATTTAATTATGATACACACAATAAATGACCTAATGCCCATTATAACACAAAGTAGCAAAAGAGGGGTTAGTTGATGCTAAATCAATTGCTGATTATAAATTAACTATTCAGTCACTAATCCTCATTGTGCCTAATGTCCCAGTTGTGAGTGGGGGGTGGATCAGTAATAGGATTACGTCCTTTTAAGGGTGCTAAGCCATACAGGACTTTATGTCTAGTACAATTAGATGCAGATCCACCAGCCGCTGCTGACAGCTCCCACCGGTAGGAGACTAAATAATGCCAGCCAGGTGCCGAATGGACCAATTGTCCCACCAATTCATCCAACCACTCACAGTATGTTACCTGGGTTATTCAAACAAAAATCATGCTGCTATCCGCTTACCCCGACGTACGTTTCGCCAGATTGCTTCAACGGGAGGCATCTCACTACATCTTAACTTTATCACTGATATAGAAAAGTAATATTTATATATAATTACCTCCCGTTGAAGCGATCTGGCAAAACGTACGTCGGGGTAAGCGGATAGCAGCATGATTTTTGTTTGAATAACCCAGGTAACATACTGTGAGTGGTTGGATGAATTGGTGGGACAATTAGTCCACTCGGCACCTGGCTGGCATTATTTAGTCTCCTACCAGTGGGAGCTGTCAGCAGCGGCCGGTGGATCTGCATCTAATTGTACTAGACATATAGTCCTGTATGATTTAGCGCCCTTAAAAGGACGTAATCCTATTACCGATCCACCCCCCACTCACAACTGGGACATTAGGCACAATGAGGATTAGTGACTGAATAGTTAATAATCAGCAATTGATTTAGCATCAACTAACCCCTCTTTTGCTACTTTGTGTTATAATGGGCATTAGGTCATTTATTGTGTGTATCATAATTAAATTGAATAAATAGCCCTATTTATATTTAATTAAAGAGGAGTTAGTGTTGCGGATTTTTGCACAGTACTTGTCACTTTAAACCAATTTTGGTATTTATGTGCAATATATTGTTTGCTGCTATATCGTGTGTTTTTGCTGTATACATCTCTTTTATTGTGTGTCGAGTTTTTAATATATTTAATAAAGATTATTTATTACTTGGGACATCTGTGCTCCTTTTTGAAAAAATGCTATAAACAGATATTTTTTCAGAATATTGCTATATAAAGTACCATGTATTCATGCCAGGAAGGGTTATCAGAGGGTTTTTAATCATGCAAATCAGAGAAAGTTTTCTATAATGTTACCAAAAGGGTTGTCATGGTTATCACAGCTACATAGACCCAATATACTGACCCATAGATGTCATTAGACATGCGCTGACCACCAGACCAACACTGCCCAGTGCCCCAACGCGCGTTTCGCTCACTAATCCTTACCAAGGGGTTGTGACTCAAAGGGTAACCTAGAGACACGCCTAAGAGGATCCTGTGAGTGCTATAAAAAATGGCACAAAACAAAAGTTCCATATCTCTGGAACCACATAGAGGATTTAAAATAAGAAAAAGTCTGAACACTCAGGGGAGCAGTAAGAATATATTAAGATTAAATTCTGGACACTTATGACCTGGTGAAAGCTTCTTTTTAAGGACCTGTACATACTTTGATACAGGTTTTGCAGTTTACAGTCTCCCTTTAAAAGCTAAATATTCAGAACTGACTCAAAGCTACATGACAGTCTAAATCTTGACAGGTGTCTCGATCTTATTGATACTTCTGGCTAAAATCTTACGACAGTTGCATATTAGTCAAAATTCCAGCCATGTCCTACATTTCCTTATCTTATTTCACGCACTTTCTTGCTTTTGTCTTAGATAATTTTGGCTCCGCACAAATCAGCATGAATATGCATGCGACAAGGACTGATTTAACCAAAGATGTTGACAACACCTTGGAGATCCAGTTATTGAAGATGTTACTGAAAGAAGTGGAGATTATTCACCAGAAGTTGATTCACTCCGAACACAAAGATCATAACAGATCAGACTGGCAGACTGTGGCTCTGGTGATCGATCGGCTCTTTTTAATTTTGTACCTTATCTCTATATTCATTTTATTTGTTGTTGTATTTACGCTTTGGCACAATAATTGAGAGGTCCCAAGAAAATAAAACATCAATAGTCATGTTGACGCTGTCTTCCCGATGAGCTCTGCCAAAAGGTATGTTAGGGCTCCCAGTGACTATAATCAGTTCTGGGAAACCGCAATCAATTCTATTGGAAAATCCTAGGTCTAACAAAGGCCACCAAGTCTGTCCAGACATATTGTCTGTTAGATGTGACCTAGTAGCTGTACATAATAAATGTTAGTATTTGTTTAAAGAAGAAAATGATGTCATCTATCATGATATAATATTTACTGTGTATAAATCTCATGTTTGATCCCACTTCACCTAACGCTATTCAGCATATCGTCCATAATATATTTGCGTGCGGATATACAGTATTGTGTGTGTGTGTGTGTATACATATATATTAATATATATATATACATACGTGTGTGTATGTATATATACTGTATATATATATATATATATATATATATATAAAATCTACTGTATATATACTGTATATATTTCAAGCCCCTAATACAGATACTCACTTTCAGCTCCAGAGCCTTTCCAGAGATATCTCCCAAGGCACGTGTGACATTATGTGAGCATGGGGGAACACTATTCTCCTTAAGGAGACTTTGCAAGCCAGTCTGGCTGCCAAGTAAGGGGACTTATAGCTGCCACGCCCCTCTAAGTCCCCTTATTTGGCAGCCAGACTGGCTTACAAAGTCTCCTTAAGGAGAATAGTGTTCCCCCGTGGTCCCCACATAGCTTTCTCATGAGCCAGATCAGACACCCCCATACTTTGCACTGACGAGGGGCAAGCACCCCGAAACACCGTGTCTGCAAATTGGGATTCTGATCTGGCTTATATATCCTGAGTCATATTGCAAAGGATTGTTAAAAATCCACTTGTGACTTTTAGGATCGCTACTTCCAATAGGTGGCGCTGTGCTAGAGTTTGTCTCCTTTACTGGAGAGACAATTTGATTATGTGATCATGTAACGTGACATAGGTCGGTGGCCGTGGGCTAGGTACTTGCCTCTTACACCCCAGCACGTTACATGAAGGTCAGGGTTCTGGTTGGGTGTGTGTACTTGAGCTATATGGGTGCTATGCCCTTGCAGGCTGCTTGAAAGCAGTGACTTCAGCTCGCCAGGACTTTATGTTGGACAGTTCAACGAGAAAGACCAACACATAAAAACAAACTCTTTACTGAACGATAACTTGGTAGGGATTATGTACAGTAGATGCAGAGCTTCACACACGTTTCATTTACAACAAGGATCATTTTCATACAGTTTCTTTGCTTCTTCACACGCAATCTCTTTACTTCTTCAAGTCTACTGGTCACTACCTCAATGAATCTCCGTTACATCACTGCAACCCAGCTCAGTATTACAGTCCAGTTAGTGATAGTCCTATTCTCAACCCCTGAATTTACATCTTTTCCTTTTTATAGGAGTTAGTTTGCCAATGTGGCCAGACTTAGCTTCTCTACTTCTGGCGTTTTGGAAACTCCCACCCGAGGCACTTTATTTGTCTCACATTCTGTTCCATCTGGGCCCATTACCTCTCTGATTTACAAACAGTGGCCATACAGCTGGGCATCCTTTTTCAGGACCCGTCTCTATTCAATCACTCTGTCCTTCAGTCAGTTCTCCCTCTTTACTCCGGATCATGCTATCCACTTCCCTGGTCTCTTCTCATGTTAGAGACACCCAAGTCAAGTGGCTCTGCCCGCTAGTCAGACCTTAGTCCCTCCCTACTGCACACTGGACCTTTTCTGATCTCCTAAAAAGAAACTGTCTCTATCCCCACATACTAGCCCCTCCCATTCTGGGCAAGTCACAAACATTAACTCTAACTCTCCCGACTGTCAACAAAACGCCATCTGTTACTATGCATATCACAATAAACATTTCATCTGTCCATCTATTATCTCTCTATCTATCTATCCCTCTATCTATCTATCTATCCCTCTATCTATCTATCTATCTATCCCTCTATCTATCTATCTATCTATTATCTCTCTATCTATCTATCTCTCTATCTATCTATCTATCTATCTATCTATCTACATATATACACCAATGTTTAGGCAAAATTGTTATTTATTATATTTCAATACAATATTATACAATACAATATATCACCTAAAACTGAATTTGGTATTCAAGATGTCTTCTGATTTATATAGGGGTAACCTTGGAATCACAGGTTTTAATCTCAATTTTATACAACCCAAAAACCTATATGTTGTTCATTCAGATATTGGAACACTCCTTGTTACATTCATCTTTAGTTTTTATTTTTGCTAATTTTATGTTGTTGTCATTTGTTCCTCTGTTTTTCTGTACATATTTGACATTTGTATGCATTATGTAATGATCTTGATGTGTTTATTCCTCTCTCCTTTTATTCTGGACAGATTCCTCTTTTCTATTTCTTTCTTTCCCATTGTATTTTCATTACAATATTTTTTTAATTCTGTATTTAAAAGTGCAATAAAGAATAAACATTTTATATTGTGTTTTCAGCAAAATCACCAGAATACATGTGCATTTTTATATTTACACGATGCATTTTGTACCAGATATACAGCATCCACTCTGTCGTCTACCAAATCTTCCCATCACAATGATGAACAAAGCATATTTTAAATCTCAGATGCTGTAACTCCTCTTTTCTGCATTAATTTTTGGTTCATGAATTGTAGCAGTGTGATTCAATCTTTCAATGGGTCCATTTACATCTTTAGGTAAAGTGCATACATGAGTGCCAATCTCCTTTAGGCCCCCTTCACACATCTGTGCAAAAAATGAACATTTTGCACAGCCAGTGGTATAGGTATCCATGTGTGTGTTCCTGGTGCTGTTCGTATGCTATCTGTGTGTCATCCGGATAGCACATGGACAGCATGAACTTGTATACTTACCTGCCTCCAGCGCTTCTGTCTCCGGTGCCACTGATGCTTCTGGGTCCACAGTCGGTGTTGCCGGCAGAAAGCAGACATGTCGCCATGTGGAGCAAAAGTAAGTAAAATGGGAGTAAGAGCATTGCAATTGCTCTGCTAACAAATGTGGATAGGGAAATTACTTAAAGGGGTTCTGTCCCCATAACAGTAATGGTTAAATAGGAAGTAAATTAGTAAAATAAATATGGTAGAGTTCTCCCACAGAGACTGATTTCAGAGTTCCCCCATAGAACCAAAATTGTAAGAGTGCCACCATAGAGCTAGTTTTCACAGTTTCCTCACAGAGCCAAAATTTCAGCTCCAGTAGCATAAACTACAGCTGCTGCAATTAAAAAAACTTGAGTTGGATTTGAGATAGAGCTAGTGTGCCGCCCCGCGCTCGAACGCAGGCGAGCCGCTCGGATCTGAGCTCGTTGGTGGGTGGCTCGAGCGCCTCCGGATCTGAGGTCACTTCGCTCTGAAAGGGATGCTGGCGCTTTTGGTGGGGGTTAGGTAGGTGCACGGCCGGAGCCGCGCTTGAGTTTGTGACGCCACCCACGGGATGTGGTGAAGATAGACACCACCGCTGCAGTTACGGGGCACCTGGGGAAGATGTTATGCAGCAAGTTGTTTACCCCTCCGTGGGCAGGGATGGTGGCCCCGGGGCCCGTTGGGGGGTAGCTGGATGGTGCATGGCGATGCGCGTAGCCAGCCGGAGGGCACACACAAGTCTCTGGTAAACCAAGATGGTGGTCTCTGCCTTTCTCCTGCACCGTGTTGTGTAGCTGTAGACTGCCTGCCCTTCAGCGACGGGAGTCCACTCCCCGGCTTTGTGTATGTCGGGAGAGCCCGTTTGCCCACAGACGCTGGCCCGTGGGATCTCTCTGCCTCTGCGATGGCTTTCTATCCCCCTCGGTGGGCTGTTGTCTTAAGTCGGGACTTGGGTGGGAAAGGACCTATAGTCCAGACCGCAATCAGTTAATTAACTCAGTCCAGTGGATTCTGGACCTCGTTTCAGGGTCTGAGTACCCCCCTGTGTGCTCTGGTTTCCGAGTCGGTTCCCCGGGTCGGTACCGGCGGGCCACTACCCTGTCCCGGTCCACCACGGTTCCACCGAGCCGTCTTCCCGACTCCTGCAGGCTAAGGCCACCGTTTGCATCCTAGCCAAAGGTGCCCGGGCTCCAACCCCGGCACCTGTCAGACTCCTCTCACTACTCACTGACTGACTGCGTTTCCTGCCTCAGGCCCTCAAAACTCCTTGGTGGGCGTGGCCAACTGCCTGGCTCCGCCCCCTGGTGTGTCCATCAAGCACTGAGGGAGGTGACTAGGGTTTTTGTGGTTGGCTGATGACTCCTTTTTAGGGGACCGGTGTTATGCGGGGCACTACCTGTGACTACCTGGCTAGTCCAGGGCGTCACACTAGCAGTCTACTGCAAGCCTTGTAAGAGTTTCCAGCAAAGCAACAATGTTAAAAAGGCCCCTACAATTTTAAGAGTGCCCCTACAGAGACGGTTTTCAGAGTTCACCCACAGAGACAACATTTTAAGAGTGCTGCCGCAAAGCATGTTTTCACACAGAGCCAAAATTTAATTACACTACAGCTACTGCAGTTAATAAAGCTTGTAGTTGGATTTGGGATCAAGCTGGTGGTCTGCCATGAGGCTTCAAAGAGTTCCCCCATAGAGCAACAATTTTATGAGTGCCCTTACAGAGCCTGTTTTCAGAGTTCACCCACACAGCCATAATTGGAAGAGTTCCCCCACAGAGCAACACTGTTAAAAAGGCACCTACAGAGCCTGTTTTCGAATTTCACCCATAAAGTCAAAAAGGGAAGAGTTCCCCCCACAGAGCACACAGACCCCTTTTCAAATAACAAAGAATAAAATAATATCTTGAACTGGGAAGAGGAGGTACAAATGAGGAAGAGGTGGAGACGGATGTGGAGGTGTAGGGTTAAGTGGTGGAGGAGGTAAACATCACTGTTTTGTTTTTTTTTTAAATTGGGGAGGCCAGAAAACATGGAGAATGGCAAATACTGTAGAGTATAACAATGGCTGGGTGCAGCTGGTATAGTTTTCCAGTCAGCCTTAGGTACTTTCAAGTCCTGTGGGAGCCACGCCTGGTTCATTTTAATGAATGTTAGTTTGCCCACATTGGCTCTGGATAGGCGGATGTACCTGTCTGTGATCACTCCCCCCTGCTGTGGTGGTAAACCCACATCCCGAAAGTACACTACAGGGCAAACCAGCACTTCCAAGGCATAAAAGGTAAGCTCAGGCCATTTGTCCAATCTGGAAACACAGAAGTTAAATGGAGCAGACCCATCACTTGGTACGTGAAGACATGTGAACACATACTCTTCCACCATATTGCTGAACTGCTGCCTTCTGCTAATACGGACAGTATCAGATGGTGGCATGCCGAGGAAGGTTTTTCACATTTCAGTCAGGCTAACTCTCACTTCCGAGGTAGTGCCAGTTCCCCACCTGTGTTGCCAATTTCTCCTCCTCTGCTTTGTTCTTGCCTTGAGCCCCCACTGAAAGGTGGGAACGCTGTCAGAAGTACCACTACCAGCGTGCACTTGTATTACTGCATATTCCGATCCTGCACCAGTGACGGAAGGATGGTACGTTGTCCTTGTTGAAGAGATCCAGCAAAGTAGCCAGCCAATAATCACCACACTGTTGTGAACACAATTCCTCCTCATCATTATCCTCTCAATTTGTTCCCTGGCTGGACAGTTGTGTATCTGGCCACTGTTGGTACATGGACCCACCCACTAAGCCATGTGTGGATGGCAGGCCTGATAATGGTGTAAATGGTTCCGGTTCCTCCTGCTCCTTTTACTAAGAGTAGAGATGAGCGAATCTGTTCGGTTTGCATTTGACAATTTCAGATTTGGTACAAGCCTTGGCTCAAAAGTTGGCAATGTTCGGTAACTATTTACAGAAAACCCACTCCTGGCCATGTGACGCCCTGGGCAAGCCAGGGGTCACAGGTCATCACACCACCACACCCTACACCCCAGTTAGGAACACCAAAGCTACCAAAATCCTTGTTGCCTTCCTCCAGGGGCTGATGTTCACACCAGGGGGTGGGCCAGGCTGTTGGCTCCGCCCACCGAGGAGTGCACAGCCCTGGAGGTGGGAGAACCAGGCAGTGCAGTCTAGTTAGAGTTTGGAGGGAGAAGTGGAAAGAACAGTTAAGGAAGTGACAGAAAAAGTGAGAGTAGTAAAGCCTGAAGTTGGTCCGGGTGTGTGCCCCGGACAGTGACAGCAAGGTCAGCAGACGGCGGTGATAGTCTGCAGGGGGACTGTTCGGAGGTTGCTGGAAGGACCGCGGATGGGTGGTGACCCGGCGGTCTGGAGCAGTATACGAAGAACAGTCAGCACCAGGGCAGGGGCCTTTTGGATCCCGGCAAGGCTAGGAGTCGCCATAATTTGCCAAATCCGTCAGTGAAGGGGATGTCTGTCTCCCAACAACCAAGTCCCGATTGAAGGCAACAGTCCAACCACAACGGAGAGACACCGCCACCGCCAGGGCACCAGGTACTCAGGGCCAGCGCCTGCGGGCAAAGCAGGGCTCCTCCGGCCCATATCCAAGCCGGGGAGCGGGTTACCGGTGGGAACCCATCGCAACCATTATCATCATAGGTGCAGGACAGAGGGACCGTCACCGTCACCTACTGGGGAAAGCAAGTGCAGCCGTCCGTGGGAACCGTCTTTCCAGCCGTGTGTTTTACCGAGAACTGTGTCATCGTCTCAGGCTGAGTGAGTACCACAGTGCCGCAAGGCACAGCGCTGCCCCCGCGTCCCTGCGCCCACCAAGCCCTGCATCTCCCACTTCATCACTGGGCCCCGGGATCACCAACCCCTACCCACGGAGGGGCAACACAACAACTGGCTGCTCCGTACCATCACTCCCGGGCTCCCCAGACAGAGCAGCGGTGGTGTTCACTTAATCACCACAACCGTGGGTGGCGTCACGGACAATAAACAATCCCCACACCCAAAAACCCCCTTTCACTCACGGGCGAGGAGCGCCGCTCGAGTCCCCGGGATCCGGCCCATCGCTCGAGCCACCGAGCAGCGGCAGCAGTCGCAGCCGCGCCGGACCCGATTGGTAGGGAGGGCGCGGCGTCCCCTCCTCCGCCCGCGACAGCCCCAACACAGCCATGTCAAGTATTGGCTTGGCTGTGATTGGCAAGGGAAATCACTGTAAAAAAGGAAGCAAAGGAGTTAAAGCACAACATGCTTACCTAGTCTCCCCACAGCTGTACTTCCAGGGCCGCTGATTATCACTCATACATAGTCACTGCTTTCTCCGGCCACTGGCGCCTCTGATTGGCTGCAGTCAGACCCTGCCCCCAGACAGGTTGATTGGTTGAAATCACAGACCCTGTCTGCGGGTCACTATCATGGTATAAAATAAATGAACAAATAAAATAATTAGTATAAGGTCCCCTCATCTCTTTATACCAGCACAGATAAAACCCACGGCTACAGGCTGCAGCCCCTAGACTGTTAGGTTAGTCTGCAACAGGTTGTATTAGGGAATTATGCACCAGGCTATATTAGTCACATGTTGTCATCCAGAGAGACCTGGCCCTGCGGGTCCAGAGGCCTGAAGCGACCGGTGGTAGGGCCGCGGGTGTGTGTGTATGCTCTATTCCAACAAAATCCCCATACTCAGATTTTACCGGTAGTAACATTTCTTTACTAGGAAACATATTTATAATACAATCAACCGAACTATCTGCGCACATGAGTATAGTGGAGTCCCCGGATTTTCACTCCTTCCGGGTACGCAGCAAGAAGAAAGGAAAAAAAGCAACAAAGAAATGGTGGCAACTTTCCCTAACTTTCCCTACAATCACGTACCAGTCTATCCCGGAAGAAGATGCTGCTCCCACGTCGCAGGCCTGGAGTCTCACGATGAAGGGTCCCCGTGCAGCGCTGAAGGGATGCAGCTCCTCGGTCTTTTCCTTTGATCTTCCCCCGCTGGTAACGGATTCTAGTCAGTCTTTTAGTCCCAGGGCACGCCGAGCAGAAGAAGGGAGGTCACAGCCCCCTGCACTTGCACTCAGGGTGCGATGCTCTGCAGTCCGGTTAGATCCTTGGTGAAAACAACGTCCTGCAGACCGGGAATGGTAGAAACCACTTCCACAGGGTGATTCCTCCAAGACTCCGGTGGCAAAAGAGCCCTCTGTTCAGGAAGACCACACGCAGCTCTCCTCTGGCTGAGTTCTGGAGCTGAACCACCTTCCCGCACTTTTTCTTCCTGGTTTAAACACACAAGCTGCAGTAGGGGATTTCCCACCTCTGTGTTTGTGATTGCACAGTCTGACACTGCCCCCTTGTGGGCAATTGCTGAAGCAATATTCAAATCCATTTCTACATTAATGATGCAGTCTGAATTGTTGATCCCATTACAGGCCCCTCATAGAAGGTGGAGTACTGTCACACGGAGTTTTGCTCAAAACTTGCCTAGTGTCATGGCAGCATCACACACTGTTCACACTACAGATTCTGACACTCCACACAATGGATTCTCTGGTGTTTCTGAGTAACAAAGGCAGGCTCTGGCGTCGACCAGCTGTGTGCTCATTAATGGTCAGACTAGTAAGAGTTATCCTCTGCTAGCTTGCTGGTTACCTCTGGGATTACATATTGTTGTAAATCTATCACATTTACACCTTGCCCTTTTAAGATGGTGGAATCTGTCTTCCCATGCCAACTACAGTTTATTTCTGTATTGGTCTATATGCTCTTATGTCCCAGTCCTTTTGGTGATTATATTGGGTGGTACTTGGAATTGTTGTGGAATTCCCTCATCACCTTGTTTTTTTCTTCCTGGTCTTATTTTCCTCCTTAACTCTTATTGTCTTAAACCTTTGTGTGAGTGTGCTGTGAGATAAAGTTTTGCTTTCCCCTGTTTGTCTATCTCTATTGGTGTTATCACACTCCTGTCATGTCCCTTCTCTGGGGTAGAGAGGAAGGGTGTATAAGATCAGAAGCAGAGTCAGAAAGGCGGATCAGACATCCCCACCTTCAAAAGTAACTCTGAGTTAAGGGATAGCTAGGGTCCCCCAGTTTGAGGGCCAATATAGGAGCCCTTGTCCCCTGTTTTTCCTGTTCATCGTGACAGTATTAGGGCAGTCTGCATCAGGCTGTTAGGGCAGTATGCACCAGGCTGTATTAGGGCAGTCTGCACCATACTGAATTAAGCTGCATGTGTGTCGCCCAGGGAATGTGGTACTCAGTCCCGGGCAGTATATATATATATATATATATATATATACAGTATATATAATTGGGAATGTCACTGTGGTGACCGTTGCCCGGTCCTGTGCCCTGGGTGCTTTTTATAAAGGTAGTATTTACAGGGGAGATAAGAGTTAATGTTCATGTGACGCCACCTGCGGGTTGCGGTTATGAGTGTGGAACCGCCGCCTGCTGATGTGGGTACTCCCAGGGCTGGTGGTAGTGGCAGCTGTGATGGTAGGCCCTCCGTAGGCAGGGCTGAGCCAGGGGAGTTCTAAGATGGGAGCTTTTACACTTTATAGTGAAGGAGACTACACTGGGGTTGTAATGAACAGTCTCTACTCACTTTAACCTGTGGATGGCTGGTTCAGGTCCCTGTATTCCTGTGCCAGTTTAATGACTCGGTTGCTCTGTCCCCAGCACTCTCAGTGTAGTTTGGGTCCCTGTAGCTTGAAGCGGTTTGGGGGCCCCGACTGTCCCTGTTAGGTAACGGTCTCCTCGTCCGTACGGCTGGCAGTGTGGACCCTGTGGGGAGGTATGTGTCTGAACCCTGATCCTTGCTTTACTGCTGATGCCCCCAGATCTGTAGATCAGTGAAGTTCCTGCAGGCCGTGTAAAACTGTCACCTGACCTAGGGCCCTGTGCACCGTGCGTGCTTTAGTTCCAGAGGTGCTCCCTTGTACCATCCCTGGCAACCTCTGTTCCAGAGGTACTCGTTTGCCCCAAACTGGCAACCTACTCCTGTGCCCCCCGGGTCACCTTTGCACAGACCCAGCTCGAGGCACATCTGCTCACTTCACTACATTCTACAGACTTTCTGAAGTCCCCTCCCACCAAGCTGGCTAGTTCCTGGACTGGCTCCATCCTCTAGGTGACCATCCCCTTATCTAACTAACCCATTAGCCCTGGTGTGGAGTGGTGAACTAGGATTTTTGGTGTGTGTGGGTGTTACTGGCACTGGTATTTCAGGTCCCAGGAGGAGGGTCCTGAATCCCTGTGAGGATGCAGTTCCCTGTAGTGCCCTGAGTGGCTCAGGGGGCTACACATGCACCAGACTGTTAGGGCAGTATGCACCCGGCTCTTAAGGCAGTGTGCTCCCGGCAGTTTTAGGGCAGTCTACACCCGGCTGTTTTAGGGCAGTCTGCACCTGGCTGTTAGGGCAGTATGCATGAGGCTGTATTAGGGCAGTCTGTATATTAGGTAGAGTTGAGCGATGTTCGAGGTTCGAGGTTCGGCAATTTCATGTTCGAGTGATTTTGGGGGGGCTTGAGATCGAACGCGAACGCGAGCTTTATGCTAAAAGCTCGATAGCTCGAATTACGTTCGAGAACGGTTCGATCAGCATAAAGCCTAGCTAGTTACTAGCTGGCTTTTCACTGTAATAGTATGAGTCACTCTGTGATTCACACTATTATCTAATTTCAGCGTATAGTGTGCAGGGGGGCGCGTTTAGATCAGTGCTGCTGGGATAATGGCGATCGCCATTTTTTTTTTTTTTCCCTAAGCGCGCGTGCAGTGGGGCGGGCCAGCATGTCATCCAATCCCAGACACACACACAGCTAAGTGGTCTTTTTTGCCAGACAAGCAAGGGCATGTGTCATAGGCTGTCCATGTCACATGTCCTTGCATTATAAATACGGGCATTTTCCCTCACAGCGCCATTATCTGCTTTCTGCGTGTAGGTGACAGTCACCGCTCACGCAGCTCCTGTCGCCGCTCCGGCTGTGTATGCTATACACACAGCGCTCTACAGATTAGGGACAGAAGTTTATTTCAGCCCTTTTCAGGGCTCATTTTCTCGGGCTCAGAGCCATAGGTGACAGTCAGGTCCGTGGAAACAGTGTATACAGCTTCAGATAACAGCGTCTGTGTACCTAAGCTCAAGAAATTCCTTGCTGCATTTCACCATTAGGAGGGATAGAAAGTGAGGCTTCCTTTCATGTCCACTGACCCAGAGAACCCGGCCACTGTACCCACCTGCCCACTTTTGCCACACTATTTTTATAGCAAACAGTGCTGAAACTTAGTGGCATCCAAAAAGTGGCTGCTATACTCCATTGTTGTCCCACTGGTGCCAAGCAATTTCCAGCACCTCTGCATTCAACCCTCATGCACATTTTGCTACGCTATTTTGATAGCAAACAGTGCTGAACATAAGTGGCATCCAAAAAGTGGCTGCTATTCTAATTTTGTGTCACACTGGTGCCAAGCATTTTCCATCACCTCTGCATTAAACCCTGATGCACATTTTGCTACGCTATTTTTATAGCAAACAGTGCTGAACATAAGTGGCATCGAAAAAGTGGCTGCTATACTAATTTTGTGTCCCACTGTTGCCAAGCATTTTCCATCACCTCTGCATTAAACCCTGATGCACATTTTGCTACGCTATTTTTATAGCAAACAGTGCTGAGCATAAGTGGCATGCAAAAAGTGGCTGCTATACTAATTTTGTGTCCCACTGGTGCCAAGCAATTTCCAGCACCTCTGCATTAAACCCTCATGCACATTTTGCTATGCTATTTTTTATAGCAAACAGTGCTGAACATAAGTGGCATCCAAAAAGTGGCTGCTATACTAATTTTGTGTCCCACTTGTGCCAAGCATTTTCCAGCACCTCTGCATTAAACCCTGATGCACATTTTGCGCTGCTATTTTTATAGCAAACAGTGCTGAACATAAGTGGCATCGAAAAAGTGGCTGCTATACTAATTTTGTGTCCCACTGGTGTCAAGCATTTTCCAGCACCTCTGCATTAAATCCTGATGCACATTTTGCTACGCTATTTTTATAGCAAACAGTGCTGAACATAAGTGGCATCTAAAAAGTGGCTGCTATACTAATTTTGTGTCCCACTGGTGCCAAGCATTTTCCAGCACCTCTGCATTAAACCCTGATGCACATTTTGCTATGCTATTTTTATAGCAAACAGTGCTGAACATAAGTGGCATCCAAAAAGTGTCTGCTATACTAATTTTGTGTCCCACTTATGCCAAGCAAGTCCCACCACCTCTGCTTTCTACCCTCCTGCACATTTTGCTACGCTATTTTTATAGCAAACAGTGCTGCCAGTTTTAGGGCCATATTTGCATTGTCAGGGATAGTCAGTGTTGGTTCTTCAGCTGTCAATAAAGTTAGACCACCTCTGCAATCTACACCACCTCTCAATTTTTGCTACCACATTTTAAGTGACTAATCTTGTCGCTAACAAAATGAATGGCAAAAGGACAGATGCTGGTGGAAAGGGGAACAGGCGTGTTGGAAAAGGAAAAAAAGTTTGTGTCCGTGGGGAAGGTGGCAAAACTACATTAACATCTGCTGAAGTTAAGCCATCTTCCAGCAAAAGTAAGATGTCTACTACTTACCGTGGACAATCCATGTGCTCCCTTTTTTACGGACCCGAACAACTGTAAGAAAGGTAGAGGATGCACAAAAAAAGAACATGCTTGAATGGATCTCAAGTGCTCCAACAAGTGCCCTCTCCTCCACCTCAACTACCACATAAAAAAAACAGTCTTCTGAGTTGTTATCCCAATCACACTTGCTTTCTCCCAGCTATCAAGTCTCCACCCGCCCTGCACAGTATCATGTACCAGAGATGGCTGAGTCTGCAGAGCTGTTCAGTCACACTATAGCCTGTGAATCAGAGGTCTGCTCCCAAGCTACAGTGAGTACAGACCAGGAAATAGTCTGCAGTGATGCCCAGAACCTTTGTGACTCAGATTCAGGCCCTGATGATGACCAAGTTTCTGAGCATAATGTAGATCCCCATTCCCAAACTGTAACACCTGTTGGTGGAGACAATGAGGAACATACTGATGACGATGAGACGCAGATACCAGATTGGGATGACAACTTAAATATTCGGTCAGGGCAGGAAGAGGCTAGGTCTGAGGGCGAAGGAAGTGCAAACACAATGCTTGATGATGAAGTTCTAGATCCCACTTACTGTCAACCCACAGTCAGGCACTTGAAGAGGTCAACAGAGGCGGTGGAGGAGGATGCAACTGATGAAGAAGTTACCTTGCGCCTTCCTGGACAGAGTCGGAGTAATGGTAGCACGTCTACAACTGCATCCTCAGCCACAACTCTGCCTCTGAGCACAAGTCGGGGTGGCTCTGCAGGTCGCATGTCCTCTAAGCCTTGCGTAGCCTGGTCCTTTTTTGACCTTGCAAAGGATTTCCCAAATCATGTGATCTGTAAAATTTGTCGTGAATCTATAAGTAGAGGCAAAAAGCTCACCAGTTTGACAACTTCTTCCATGAATCGTCACATGAATACCAAGCATAATTCCCAGTGGGAAGCTCACTGTGCTGCAATGCGGCCTAGCGTAGCGGGCCAACCACCGCCTGCCTCTTCCAGTGCATCCGCGCGCTCTTCATCTTCTATTACTGTGGGGACAGCTGTCACACCTGGTTTTCCACACACACCTTCCACCACTGTAACCGCAACAGGCAGTTTGCTTGTTAGGTCGTCAGTTGGTTTGGAAGGGGAAACAAGTGCGTGTGTACAGCTCTCTCAGACATCGATAGCACCAACGTTGGATGAAGGCAACATCATGTCTACGCCTGCACTTTCCTCACAAACCTGCATTTTTCCAGGGACACCCTACTCAACACCGTCTACACACAGCAGCCAGATCTCTGTCCCTCAGATGTGGACAAATAAAAGGCCATTTCCTGCGACCCATGACAAAGCTAAGAGGTTGACTTTATCCCTCTGTAAGCTCTTGGCTACCGAAATGCTGCCTTTCCGCCTGGTGGAACAGGAAAAAAAACTGTGGAAAGAAAAGCGCAGATAGGGTATTACTCCAATATGTACAGGGTGGGGGGGGAGTAATCTTACTCACCAGACGTAGTTGTGAAAAGTCACAACTACTTTACTCGCATATACAATTTGATCACGGCTGCAGCCACCCAAACGGCAGATAACAGAGAAGAGTAGAAGGGGGTGATTCAATGCTGCGCCAATGATCACTTGTTCAGATGTCAGATTAACGTCAAGCATAAAGAGAAACATCAAATCTATACAGGTGGAAACAGACATACATTAAATAGCCAAGATGACGTCACCAAGACCATCCCTTTTTAGAAAAAACGGGCGGGAAAGGGTGCAATGCAGTAAAGATGTGACGTAATAAATATATCTACATAGTGATAGATCAAAAAAACAGTAAATTGTGTGAAAAATAAATATTAAAATCTATCTAAAACATGTGTATTCACTGTGGTGTGTGAAAAAAAAAAAATATATATATACATACATATGCAATCCACAGGCGTATGCATTTAATGCCAATGTATGTATTAACAGGAGTGTGTAGAGTCCAGAGCTCGCTTTTTTGTGTCAATATAGGACTTCAGGGGGGCGTGGCCTGCTTGCTAATGGCACCGGTCACCTAGCTGCTGAGCTCCAGCCACCTCGACTCCTAACCGGCTCACTGCGGCTCACCAGTGGCACCAATCTCTCTGCACACGGGGGGAAAGTGCTGCGGAGGTACCCAGGAACGTGGCATGCCAAGGGGAAAGTCCCAGAAGAAGCCGTCCCCGGCGAAAGTTACAGACTTCTTCTCCAGCACGGGACGAGGGAAAATGGCAGCAGCATCCTCCTCCACAGCTTCCTCACGCTCATCCAGGAGGGGATCCACAGCAGGCCCAGACTTGGACACAGACGCTGCAGATATACCGCTTACCAAAGGTACCATGCAGAAACTGCTCAGTGCACTCCGCTCATCACTGCAGCAGGATTGGAAAGATATGGTGGCTGAGCTGAGGGGAGATATCACTGCCATAGGCAGTCGCACAGCACACATTGAAACTAAAATGCAGGAGCTGACAAAGTCACACAATAGCCTCATTGATGCTAATGCAGCACTGGAGGAACAAGTGCAAAAGCTCCATACCAAGGTCTTGGATTTAGAGGACAGGTCCCGCAGAAACAACATAAGAATCAGAGGAATTCCAGAGGCCATACCAGAGAAGGGGCTGCAGAGCTTTCTAGGCTCCTTGCTGCAGGAGCTGCTCCCAGACCTGTCTGCAACTGATTTCCTGGTGGACAGAATACACAGAGTCCCTAAGCCTAAATCCCTCAGTGCTGATGCCCCCCGGGACTCTTTGGCTCGCCTGCACTTTTACAAGACCAAAGAAGCCCTGCTGCGAGCCCTGAGAAGGAGGCCGCCTCTGTCTGAGCAATTCCGGCACCTGTCCATTTTTCCGGATCTGTCTGCAGGAACCCTGGCAAAAAGGAGGGAATTTGCCCCTTATACCAAAATTCTCAGGGATGAAGCTATATCCTATAGATGGGGTTTCCCTGTAAAGATCCTGCTTTTCCGTGCAGGAAACACCCACGTCTGCCATTCCCCACAACAGTTGGCAAAGCTCCTATCCTCATGGAACATGGCAAATCTCCCGGCCAGATCTCCAAGAGCCACAGGATCATCCCAAAGGGATAAAGTGAATGAAGATTGGTCCGTCGCGTGAGTTATGTGATATGTCTGAGTCGCGGCTGAGACTTGGTTGCTACTTTTAAGGTCCGCTGGTTCTGTTTAACCAGGACCCTGAGCCCCCATGGCGGTACATTTCCACCATACCGCAGGCCCCCTTTTTGGGCTTTTTTCTATGTGGACTGATGCTCCCTACATCAGTAATGTTAGTGATGTTAATGTTGTCAGTGTTATCTCTTTCCTGCCTAACCTTCCTTTCTCCCCCCGCAGCTCTAGGCAAGAGACTTTTTTTCATGTACAACGGTATTGAACTGTATGTCTATAAATGTTAGGGGCCTGAACTCGCCGGCCAAGAGATCCATGTTTTGGCGGGAAGTGGTTAAATCCAAATGTGACGTGATTTGTGGTCAAGAGTCTCATCTCCTCCAAGGGGACTCGCACAGGTTAAATAATGTTAAATTTCCTTTCATACTGCTGGCTTGTGGGAAAAAAAAAAGGCTGGAGTATTCATTTGTGTAAAAAATACTGTTGCGTTCACACTACATTCCCAACATTTAGACCCTGAAGGTAGATACGCCATTATTAATTGCTCCATAAATGGCTCTAAGTATACTATTGCAACCCTTTACGCCCCCAACTCTGGTCAGATCAGCTTTCTGCGGAGGTTTCTTTCCAATCTTTCATCCGTTACAGAGGGTAAGCAAATAATCTGCGGGGATTTTAACATGTTAATGTCCAGCACTCTGGATTGCTCCAATACTGCTGTAAAGAGGAAGGAAATGAGCACAATAATTTCAGAAAGGCATCTCCATGATATATGGAGATACCAACATGCAAATGAGAGGGACTACACATTCTTCTCACCTCGGTTCACCTCATACAGCAGATTGGACTACTTTCTGGTTGAAAGCTCACTTATTTTGGATTGCTCAGATTCAAAAATTGGACTTATAGCTTGGTCGGACCATGCCCCCATATACCTGACAGTCCAGGAGCAAAGCCGCACGCCCGTTTTTACCCGGTGGCGCATGAATGACTCCCTCCTGGCCTGTAGACAAATCTCTAAGGAGTTGCAGGCCGACCTCGCAGAGTTTTTTAAATTTAATGACAACAAGGAGGTGACAGAGGAAACGCTATGGTCTGCACACAAGGCCTTTATTAGGGGGTCATTCATCAAAATTGCTACTAGGGAGAAAAGGAGGCGTCAGGCAACTTCCAAAGCTCTACTGTCCCACATAGCGCTTTTAGAAGCCCACAATAAATCTGCCCCAAACATGTCAACATCTGACGAACTCAGGAAACTAAGAACACAGCTCCGCCAATTGCTGATGGTAGACTATGAGAAAAATTTAAGATCCCTCAAACAGCGGTACTATATGATGGGTGACAGGGCGGGTGCCTTACTAGCCAGGAGGGTTAAAAAACGAGAAATGCAAAACAAAATTGAATACCTCGTGACGGGTTCTAATGCCACAATACGCAACCCAACGGAAATAGCCAATGCATTCGCTGATTTTTATCAGTCTCTCTACAACCTTAAAAATGACCCCACTGCCCCAAAGCCTACCCAATCGGCAATTAATTCCTTCTTAAACAATATTAATCTTCCTCGGTTATCTACAGTACATCTAGAGCAACTAAATTCCCCTTTCTCCCTGGAAGAGGTTCACCAGGCGGTGATCACAGCCAAAAGAAATTCAGCTCCAGGCCCAGACGGCCTCACTAACTCCTATTATAGGCAATTCACTGAAACCCTGTCTCCTTTCCTCCTGAGACTTTTCTCCTCTTGGCGAACCACAGCAGATATTTCACCAAATAATCTAGAGGCCATTATAACTACCCTGCCAAAGCCAGGAAAACCCCCTACATCACCAGGAAACTTCAGGCCAATATCCCTCCTAAACTGCGACTTAAAATTATACGCCAAAATAATCTCAGCTAGAATACATAAAGTCCTTCCATCACTGATTTCCCCGGATCAAGTGGGGTTTGTGGCGGGGAGGCAGGCGAAAGATGGGACGAGACGTATGCTGGACCTGATTGCGGTGGCTGAGGGGAGGAAAATCCCCAGTGTATTCCTGTCCTTGGACGCAGAGAAGGCGTTTGACAGGGTGCACTGGGGATATCTGAAATCTGTACTGGCCAAGTTTGGATTTGAAGGCCCCATACTTACCGCCATAATGGCACTATACTCTAACCCTAACGCCAAAGTTCTGGCATCCGGATTTATATCTCGGAGTTTTGAATTATCCAATGGGACACGCCAGGGGTGTCCGCTCTCCCCTATCATCTATGCCCTTGCTATAGAGCCTCTGGCGCAGACTATCCGTGAATGCCCTCAGATCTCGGGGATTCGAGTGGGGAGTACAAACCATGTGATCAGTCTATATGCGGATGATGTGATTTTATCCTGCACTAATGTAGAGGTGTCCCTAAAACACGTAATGGAGATCCTGTCCTCCTTCGCTCAAGTCTCGTATTACAAGCTTAATATTACCAAGTCCTTAATTTTTCCGCTCTTCCTGCCCGCCTCAACTAGAGCCACTCTTTCTCATCTTTACCCTTTCAAATGGGAAGACGAGGGTATCCCCTACCTGGGTATTATACTGGCCCCGCTACACTCCGTGATCTGGAAAAATCTGCTGACCCTGCACACCTCACTGGATAGAGAACTTACTCGCCTTTCTCTTCTCCCGCTCTCTTGGGTGGCGAGAATGCAGACCTTTAAAATGATCTGCCTCCCAAAAATTATCTACTTACTTCGGTGCCTGCCCCTAACAATTCCGCAACGGTATCTCACCAAAATTCATTCGCTAATGAGTAAATTTATATGGGCTGGGAAAAAACCTAGAATAGCCCTGAGATGCATGCATGCCCCGTTAAGTGGTGGAGGAATGGGTATTCCTAATATTCTAACATACCACAGAGCCGCTATCCTGGAACCGGCTCGAGATTGGTGGAGGAATGATTCAGACTTAAGATGGTTACAGATTGAGTACACCTGGGCACAGGTCCACTCCCCTAAACAATTCATAGACTCCCTGCTCCTAACCCCTTCGCCCCCCGGCGATCTTCTACCCACCACAGCAGCTCTAAAGAAAGCTTGGTCCTTGTGGAGCAAGCCAGTGTCACATGCTTTAGGTCCCAGCATTCCCCTTAGATCGCTAGAAGCCTTCATTCCGAACTTGAATCTTGCCGCCTGGACACGTGGAGGTCCAATCACCCTAGCAGATCTCTATAGAGAAGGCGTCCTACTCCCGTACTCAGAAATGTGTGATAAATTTAACCTTCCCCGACACAGTCTATTCCAGTTTTTTCAAATACGTCACTTTCTTCAGTCCGCTCCTCATCTCCCGGCTCCCACGACAGCTGACCACGCCTCAATTAAAAAATTCTTTCAAAATAGCAAAATCAAAGGCCTTTCATATATCCATAATATGCTAAACTCCCCACAACCGGACAAACAATTGCCGTATATGCTCAAATGGGAAAAAGATCTAGCTTCTCCGCTTCCGCCGCAAGAATGGTTCGCGGCCTCAAAATGGATCCACAAGTTCTCTTCTTGTCTCAATCATATAGAGCAATTAAAAAAGGTTCATCTGAGGTGGTACAACTCCCCTACTAAACTGGCTTCTTTTTCCCCACATGTGTCACCACTGTGCTGGAGGGGCTGCAACCACAGGGGCACCTTATGTCATATGTGGTGGTTTTGCCCTAAGTTATCTAACTTCTGGCAGGAGGTGTTCAATCTAATCCATGAGGTTACTAGTCTCCGCCTTTCTCCAAACCCAACCTTAGCGGTGCTACACATTGGCTTAGATGGGATCCCGGATCTTTTAAAAAACATCATTTCTCACATTCTCATAGCTGGCAGGTACTGTGTGGCATACAAGTGGAGGTCGGTGAGCCCCCCTACAAAAAGAGATCTAATTGAGAGGATCAACCTACACTGGCTATACGAAACCAACTTGGCCCCCAACCTAGAGAAGAGAACGGCGAGACTTAAACAATGGCACCCGTGGGCCACTTCGCTTTATGCAACGGCCCTCCCCCAGATACCGACACCTACACCATAAATAAATTGATTATGCCTAAGAATGTCTTGTAGAGCTGCTTCCCCCACCCCCTCTCTTTCCCCCCTCCCTCCCTGCTCCTATGTTCAGGTTGTTGTTGTAAGGGGTATTTAATGTCCCAGATTGATATTCTGATAATGGCTCGAGGCTATTCCACCTCTTGCTACTCAATGCTCCTGTTCTTGATGTTGTTGAATGAGAAGTTTGTATTTTTCTGAAAACTCAATAAAAACCTTTATGATAAAAAAAAAATATAGGACTTCAGAATTTACTAAGTGGGAGCTGGAACCACTGCAACCACCAAAGCATGTGATATTTTAGGACGAGAAAAAAGACAAGCAAAAAGCATCCAAAGAAAAAAGACAGAAATCAAAAATGAAGGAGAGAAAAACCCTACATGTGCAGTGTGAATCAAAGTATTCTTCTCATTCCCGAATATGCTGGAGCAAGGATTTATAATGGTGAAGAAAGTATAAAACCGCTACAGATCCTCATGTATTGAAAGCAGTTCACCGAAGTTCAAAAGCATGGGAAAAAAATGAACCGCGCCTGCGCCAAGGGTATGTATCAGAGGCAGGCAAGTTATGTGGGTTCAGGACCGTGGGAAAATTGACATAGCGCATGTGTTAACCCAAGGAGATAGAGCGAGTGTCTGTGTTAACATTTAATACACCATGGTGAATTCAAATGTGCTGAGGGTCTAGAACGGAGTGAAAAAAAATCCCCCATGGTCCTAACACAATCATTTCTATAGTGCATGAAAAAGAATTAGTGTGAAAAGTGCCCGTAAAGGTTGGTGGGGAAGAGAGACGGGAACACAAATGTATATGTGAAGTGGACCCGCCAGAAATTACAGAGGATAATACCGCTAATCTAAAAGGAAAGATATACAGGTTAAATAAGCTGATAATGGAGTAAAGGGGGCTTTACACGCTACGACATCGCTAATGCGGAGTCGTTGGGGTCACGGAATTTGTGACGCACATCCGGCCGCATTAGCGATGCAGTTGCGTGTGACACCTATGAACGATTTTGCATCGTTGCAAAAACGTGCAAAATCGCTCATCGGTGACATGGGGGTCCATTCTCAAAAATCTTTACTGCAGCAGTAACGAAGTTGTTCCTTGTTCCTGCGGCAGCACACATCACTCCGTGTGACACCACAGGAACGAGGAAGCTCTCCTTACCTGCCTCCCGGCCGCTATGCGGAAGGAAGGAGGTGGGCGGGATGTTCGTCCCGCTCATCTCTGCCCCTCCGCTTCTATTGGGCGGCGGTTCAGTGACGCAGCTGTGACATCGCTGGGACGCTGAACGAACCGCCCCCTTAGAAAGGAGGCGGTTCGCCAGTCACAGCGACGTCGCCGGGCAGGTAAGTATGTGTGACATGTCTGGGCGATGTTGTGCGGCACGGGCAGTGATTTGCCCGTGTCGCACAACAGATGGGGGCGGGTACCCACGCTAGCGATATCAGTACCTATATCGCAGCATGTAAAGTAGCCTTAAGACGCTATCGTGAGACATGATAATAGTAATGGAAACGGCAAGTAAAATATAAGAGGATCTATTGATACACCTAGTGTATCATTAATATAGTTCACGATGTTTGGTTAATATGCAAATAAAACAACCAAGTATAAGAACTATTAAAAATGCTGACGGAGAGGCATTTCTCCCAAGGGAGACACCAAGAGTGTTAGTAATAATCACTATAAAAATATATTGTAATAAAAACATAATAATAGAAGTCTAACTAAAAACAAATTAAACCATGATAAAACAAGAATGTAACCTATATCAAACCATAAATATGTAAAAATCGAAAATGATCCAAGAATATAATATATATGTAAAAATAGATACTAAAATTAACCAGGAATGATACCCAATAAAAAGTTAAAAAAAATATATATATATATCAGACCATCCTAGATCATGCTCAATGAAGTAAATCAGTAACTTCATTGAGGCCCCGGGGTTTTAGGGTATTCAGTTTATATATCCAAAATGTCTCTTTTTTATTTAGGACCTCTAATCTGTCAGGAATGTGTGGAGGTATCTGTTCGATAGGGGTGACTTTTAATTTAATCTTCTTTCCATGAACTAAAGTAGCGTGTCGTGATAATCCATGAAGGATAAATCCTACTTTAATGTTATGTGTGTGGGAGTTGATTCGGTTATGTAATGCTTGTGTTGTCCTCCCTATATAGCGTTTTTCACAATCACATTCTATCAAATAAATTAGAAAATCGGATTGACAGGTGAGGTGTCCTTGTATCATAAAATCTGTACCTCCCGGGGTCAAACCAAAATTGACCCTTCTATGTTGAATGTTTTTACAGCATAAGCAATTCTTGGTGTAACATCTGTAGGACCCTATAGGTTTATTGTTAATGGCTGGACTAAAATTACTCCTAAGCCTACTAGGGGCTAATTGATTTTTTAGGTTAGAGGCTCTGCGGAAAGTGATACCTGGGTGAATGGGTAATACTTTTTTAAGATAGGGATCATTATGAAGCATGTACCAATGTTTTTTTAAAATATTTCTGATTAAATCCCCATCACAGCTAAAAGTAGTGAGAAAATTAGAGGCAAATTTATTACCTGGATTTACTTCTTTTTGGAGGATTCCAACTTTTTTAATGAGATCCATTTGTTTAAGATCCCTGTTAACCTGATATGCTCTCTTTATAGTAGCCAGGGGATATTTCTTATCAAGAAATCTTTCTTTTAGAACCAAAGCTTGATCCCTAAAGTCCTTATCCAACGTGCAATTTCTCCTAATTCTTTGATATTGATTTTTGGGTATGTTGAACAGCCACTGAGATTTGATGTTTCTCTTTATGCTTGACGGTCCTGAGGAAGGGAGCTGAGCTCCTGAAATGCGTAGACCTATGCTAATAATAAAGATACGTTAATCTGACATCTGAACAAGTGATCATAGGCGTGGCATTGAATCACCCCCTTCTACTCTTCTCTGTTATTTTCCGCCTGGTGGACACACAGGATTTTAGAGACCTTATGTCTGTCGCTGTGCCCCAGTACCAGATGCCCAGTCACCACTACTTCTCCAAGAAAGGTGTGCCTGTACTACACCAGCATGTCGCACACAACATCATCGCTTCCTTGAGAAACTCTGTGTGGGAACGGGTGCATTTCCCCACCGATACTTGGACCAGTAAGCATGGACAGGGGCATTACATGTTGCTGACTGGCACTGGGTAACTATGGTGATAGATGGAGAAGGGTCTGCGGAACAAGTCTTGTCGTCACCACAACTTGTGTGTCAATCCTCTGTATATATAAGTTCCTCCAACGCTTCTGCCTCCTCAACCTCCTCTGGGTCCTCCACCTCCGCCCCAAGCCTGCCTGGTCAGGCCACCAGCATTGTAACTGCGCACAAGGAATCACGCACACCTCATTACTATACTGGCAGCAGAGTGCAATGGCATCAAGCGGTCTTTAGCTTGAAATGTCTTGGAAATAAGAGTCACACAGCGGCTGAGCTGTGGTCAGCTCTGCTGTCCGAGTTTCATAAATGGTTGTCTCCACTCAACCTGCAGCCAGGTAAGGCCGTGTGCGACAATGCTGCAAACCTGGGTGCGACCCTTTGCCTGGGCAAGGTGACACACATGCCTTGTATGGCTCACGTGTTAAACCTTGTTTTCCAGCAATTTTTAACACACTATCCCGGCCTAGATGGCCTTCTGCACAGGGCACGAAAACTGTCTGCTCACTTCTGCCGTTCAACCGCCGCAGCTGAGCGACTTGCATCGCTCCAGAAGTCTTTCGGTCTGCCGGTTCATCGCCTGAAATGCGATGTGCTGACACTCTGGAATTCGACTCGCCACATGTTACAGCGACTGTGGCAGCACTGCCGAGCACTGGTGCAATACGTCATGACGTATAGCCTGGGGAAACGAGATGCAGAGGTGGGGCAGATCACCCTGATGGAGTGGTCTCAGATCAAGGACCTATGCACCCTTCTGCACAGTTTCGACATGTCGACGAATATGTTTAGCGTTGACAATGCCATTATCAGCATGACAATTCCAGTCATTTTCATGCTGCAGCACACGCTAAACACTATTCGGAGTCAGGAGTGGTTCAACAGGAAGGGGAGGAAGTACATGAGGATTCATATGCGCAAGGGATAACAAAATCACCAAGATACAAATGTTCATCATCACCAAGGCGGCAGGCATGGGACGGTGGGGGAGAGGAATTAACAAGGGCGCATGGTACCTGGCAAAATGTTGAGGAAGGTGCAGGAGAACATGAAGAAATGGAGGACAAACTGTCCATGGACATGGAAGACTCAGCAGATAAAGGAGACCTTGGTCACATTTCAGTTGAAAGAGGTTGGGGGGATATGTCAGAGGAAGAAAGAACGGTTAGCACCTCTATGCCACAAACACAGCAAGGACTTGGTCTGCATGGATGCGCAAGACACATGAGCGCCTTCTTGCTGCACTACCTCCAACATGACCCTCGGATTGTCAAAATTAGAAGTGATGATGACTACTGGGTTGCCACACTATTAGATCCCCGGTACAAGTCCAAATTTTGTGAAATAATTCCAGCCATAGAAATGGACGCACGTATGCAGGAGTATCAGCAGAAGCTGTTACTCGATCTTAGCTTGGCTTTTCCACCAAACAACCATGGTGCATGGAGTGAATCTCCCAGTTGTAACTTGACAAATATGGGACGGTCTCGTTATCAACAGTCTAACCGTACCAGCAGCACCGTATCTGGTGCTGGTAACAGCAATTTTATTGAATCGTTTCATAATTTTTTTAGACCATCCTTTGCAAGGCCACCAGAGACAAGAAGTCTGACATATAGTCAACGGCTGCAGAGGATGATACAGGAGTATCTCCAAATGAACATCGATGCCATGACTTTGCAACTGGAGCCTTGCTCATTTTGGGCATCAAATCTTGAAAAATGGCCAGAGCTCGCCACTTACGCCTTGGAGATCTTGTCGTGTCCAGCTGCCAGCGTTGTCTCTGAACGTATCTTCAGTGCTGCTGGGTGTGTGCTGACAGATAAGCGCACGCGTCTGTCCAGTGACAATGTGGACAGACTAAAATTCATCAAAATGAACAAGTCATGGATCCGCAAGGACTTTACTACCCCTGTGTCATCCTGGAAAGAGTAAATGCTTGTGTATTTGGAATGTGCTTGATGCAAATGTACCTGTCAAGTTTGCAACTGGGGCACAAGTGCTGCCACCGAAGTGGTGTCTGTGGCCCAATTTTTGGAAAAAAGGGAGACTCCACTTGGAGTAACCCTTGCTGTGTTTTAAAAAATGAGCCAAGATGAACAAGTCATGGTTCAGCAAAGACTTTGCTACCCACCCCGGTGTCATCCTGGGGACAGTTAAGGCTTGCGTATTTTTGAATGTCCTTGATGCAAATCTACCTGTCAAGTTTGCAACTGGGGCACAAGTGCTGCCACTGAAGGGGTGTCTGTGTGGCTCAATTTTTGGAAAAAAAGGGAGACTCTGCTTGGAGTAACCCTTGCGTTGTTTTTAAAAATGATCCAAGATGACCAGATCTGGGATCCGCAAAGACTTTGCTAGACCTTCCCCGGTGTCATCCGGGCGACAGCTAAGGCTAGCGTATTTTGGAATGTGCTTGATGCAAATCTAAACATCCTGTTTGCAACTGGGGCACAAGTGCTGCCACTGAAGTGGTGTCTGTGGCCCAATTTTGGAAAAAAGGGAGACTCCGCTTGGAGTAACTCTTGATGTGTTTTCAAAAATGAGCCAAGATGAACAAGTCATGGTTCAGCAAAGACTTTGCTACCCACCCCGGTGTCATCCTGGGGACAGTTAAGGATGGCGTATTTTTGAATGTGCTTGATGCAAATCAACACATCCAGTTTGCAACTGCGGCACAAGTGCTGCCACTGAAGTGGTGTCTGTGGCAAAATTTTTGGAAAAAAGGGAGACTCCGCTTGGAGTAACCCTAGCTGTGTTTTTAAAAATTAGCCAAGATGACCAAGTCATGGTTCAGCAAAGACTTTGTTACCCACCCCGGTGTCATCCTGGGGACAGTTAAGGCTTGCGTATTTTTGAATGTGCTTGATGCAAATCAACACATCCAGTTTGCAACTGGGGCACAAGTGCTGCCACTGAAGGGGTGTCTGTGTGGCCCAATTTTTGGAAAAAAGGGAGACTCTGCTTGGAGTAACCCTTGTGGTGTTTTTAAAAATGATCCAAGATGAACAGATCTGGGATCAGCAAAGACTTTGCTAGACCTTCCCCGGTGTCATCCGGGCGACAGCTAAGGCTGGCGTATTTTGGAATGTGCTTGATGCAAATCAAAACATCCTGTTTTCAACTAGGGCACAAGTGCTGCTGTCGCGGGCGGGGAGGATGCCGTCGCTGCTCCGCTCTCGCTAACGCTCGGGTCCGGCGCTGCTGCGACTGCTGCTGCTGCTCGGTGGCTCGAGCGGTGGGCCGGATCTGGGGACTCGAGCGGCGCTCCTCGCCCATGAGTGAAAGGGGTGGTTGGTTTGGGGGATTTAGTCCGTGACGCCACCCATGGGTCGTGGTGAAGATAGGCACCACCGCTGCTGATGACGGGGATCCCGGGAGCGATGGTAAGGCGCAGCTGGGATGTTGTTTTCTCCCTCTGTGGGTAGGGGTCGGTGGTCCTGGGGCCCGGTGATGTTGTGACGGGGAGGCAGGGTCGGTGAGGTGCAGGGTTGCAGGGACAGCGCGGCGCGGTGCCGGATGGCACGGATGTACTCACTCAGCAAGAAAGGTACAAAGTCCTCGGTAAACCAAACGGCTGGATGGACGGGTCCCGCAGCCAGCCAGCAGTGCTTCTCCCCGGACAGGTGATGGCGGCTGTCTTTCCCTGCACCTTGATGTTCTCTTTCTGACTACTATGGATTCCCAATGGTAGTCCGCTCCCCGGTGTATGGGTACCGGAGGAGCCCGTTTGCCCGCAGACGCTGGCCCTTGGGTCTCTAGCCTTAGGCGGTAGCTGTATACCCTCACGGTGTGGGCGGTTGCTTTCAATCGTGACTTTTGCTGTTGTGAAACCCCTGGGGTTCCAGTCACATTCGGATCTGACTATTGTCGGCGGCTCCAAGCCTGGTCGGGGTCCGATGGCCCTGCCTGTGTGTGCTGGCTTCACATCGCTCCCCGGTCGGTACCGGCGGGCCGTCGCCCGTCCCCAGTCCTACGGTTCCGCGTTGCTCCACCACTCCTGCAGACGGCCACCACCGTCTGCCAACCTTGCTGTCAGTGCCTGGGCCACAACCCAGACACCCAAGTGCTTGCTCCTCACTCCTCAAACTCCAACACTCAACTACTACCTGACACTTTTCCTACCTCCAGGCTTGTGAACTCCTCGGTGGGTGGAGCCAACCGCTTAGCTCCGCCCCACCTGGTGTGGACATCAGACACTGGAGGGAGGCAACAAGGATTTTGTGTTTGGCTGGTGTCCCTGTCTAATGGGGGTGGGGGTGTTTGGGTGTTATCTGTGACGACCTGGCTAGGCCAGGGCGCCACACTGCCACTGAAGTGGTGTCTGTGGGGCCCAAATTTTGGAAAAAAGGGAGAGTCTGCTTGGAGTCCCCTTGCTGTGTTTTACATGATTTTAGAAGGGCATGCCATGCCTATATCTGTGTCTCCTCCTCTTTTTCCTCATCCAGCTGTTTAGTTTTCGCATGAGTATTTGTCCTTGTCACTTTCCCATGTGTTTGTGTTGTCTTGGGAGTTGTTTGGCACCTTTTGGACAACTTTGAGGGTTTTTTCCAGGTGTTTTTAGATGTTTGTAATTGCCTCCCATTGTTCAATGGGGTTCGAGAGGTTCGTCGAACGGTTCGTCGAATGATGCACCGTTCGACGAACCAAACCGAACTCGAACTCCAGTGGGGTGGCTCATCTCTAATATTAGGGCTGTATGCACCATGCTGTTAGGGCAGCACTAGGCTGTATTAGGGCAGTCTAAACCATACTGCATTAGGGCATTCTGCCCCAGGCTGTATTAGGGCAATATGCTCCAGGCTGTTGGGACAGTCTGTACCAGGCTGTATGAGGGCAGTCTGCACCAGCCTGTATTAGAGCAGTCTGCACCAGTTTGTATTAGGGCAGTCTGCATCAGCCTGTATTTTAGAGCAGTATGCACCAGGCTGGATTAGGGCAGTCTGCACCATACTCAGAACTTACCAGCATGGCAGCACAGCGTATGATCCAGCCTTAATACTTTTGCATGGTGTGCTTGCCAATCACTACCATGCCAATACTTAGCATATCTGCAATGGGTTCGGAAGTGCCCAGAACCGAATTGTTTGTTGATTGGCTGAGCTGCAGCTTTTCGAACAAGCTTTATTTGGCTAAGTTATTTGAACAGTAGCATGGACTTCTGCTTAGAAGTCCGTGTTCGAAGTTCGGCACTGGACATTAGGTGTGTCGTACAAACCCCGAACTTCATCTCTTTTGGCTTTGCTTATGCCTAATTACCAACTCAAAACAGCAAAAATACCAATATTTTTTATAAATACCCCTGACAAACAGGAGATGATCAATTTTCCCCAATTATTTTATACAACTTGTCTATATCTTGTTTACACTGATGACAGAGAGAGACAACACATAGCTTTATAGTTTTATAATCTCCCCATACACAATCTGACGAGAAACAGATTGCTAGAAGACCCAACTTTACATTTAATTTTGGTACTGAGAACCATACGGCATTGAAAAATCTTGATTTTCTCTCTCCTTCAATCTCTCACATTCTATAAATACTTATTTTTTGTGTAAATATTTCCAGCTTTGTTTCAGCTCAGAATTTTTCTTGTGAATTGGCCAAAAATATCTTTTAAACTAGTTTATCCACCTAAAACCTTCTCTCACTAATACTCCCATAAACGCCCTAAAGCACAATACACAAATCGAGAGTAACAGGTTTAGTTGACCATGTCGCTACAAGGAGCTTGCTGCTTATATCTTGCTCTATTCTTATTAGGTAAGTTGTTGTGTTAAATATTTCATGTTTTATATTTTAACTTTTGAATTGTTATATAGCTGATATGTACAGTTCTACAAAAAAAAACATTAGCCCTCCTGGTTTCTAAAATGCCTCCTAAGAATATGCATTGGTTGACATTGACGTTGATCTTTTTGTACTCGGTATTTGTACATCTTCCGCCAGTGTCAGGTTTTGGCTCCTGGGTCCCATTGGAAGTGATACTTTGGAGGATCCATCCTCTGTCTCGATTTGAAAAAATAAAATTGTGAAGTATTTTGTAAAATAGTAGTAAAGTTTTTGAAAAGTTTTTCCCCATATTTATCTAGTTTTTTTGCCTGTCTTTTAGTACAATTTATATCTAAATAGAGTCTGATCTTTGGTTTGCCAGATTTAGTACACATTCAAGAATTTAGAGCCATTTCCGTCATACTCGTCGACTTATAAAAGTGGAGTGAAAAGTGGTCAATACTTGACATTTTTGAACTGTGGCTTCTTCGCACAAACTCTGGCGTAGATGTCATTTTAGCTACTGTAAAACGATAAATGACAGTGTGTGGTTACAGATTTATTCTGTAAGGGCACATGTAGCAAAATCTAAATTTTTAATTCATTATCTAGGCTTTATTGGGAACTTGTAAATCGAAATAAGACAAGAAAAAATGTAGATCCAAATTTATTTAGAAAAGTTGCATATAAAAATACAGGACAGTCATGACTACCCCCTTGTAGGACTAAATGGTCAGTGGGGACAACGCGTTTCGGCCAATCTCTTAGCCTTAATTATGTACATTTCTATTATGACCAAAAAAACAGATATAATAGATACTGACACACTAATGAATAACATGCGAAAAAACTTTAATGTGTTAGAAACTTCCCTATGCCCTATATGAACCGCAAATATTCCACATATATATATTGATTACATTATAAATGGAATTCATAATATTTACATAAAAAATGATAACTATTTAATTTAATATCATCTATAAAGATGTTCTATAATATTACAAAAGTTAGTGTTCAATATTTCCAAGGATACAAAAAAAACACAAAAAAAATAAATAAATATGAAACAAATATAATCTTAATATACACTGTATAATGATTATATTGTAAATGCGAATTCATATTATTTACATAAAAATTATTAACTATTTAATTTAATATTCTCTATAAAAATTGTTAACTATTTAAGTTAATATTATCTATAAAGATGTTCTATAATATTACAAAAGTTAGTGTTCAATATTTCCAAGGATACAAAAAACACAAAAAATAAAAATAAATATAAAACAAATATAATCTCAATATACACTGTATAATGATTACATTGTAAATGCGAATTCATATTATTTACATAAAAATTATTAACTATTTAATTTAATATTTTCTATAAAAATGTTCTATCATATTACAAAAGTTAATGTTCAATATTTCCAAGGATACAAAAAAAACACAAAAAATAAATATGAAACAAATATAATCTCAATATACACCTAACTCACAATATACATAGTTACATAGTTACTAAGGTTGAAAAAAGACCTAGGTCCATCTAGTTCAACCTTCCTCCACCAGTTCTACAGTTGGTCACAAAGTCATTTATAACTAACAATGTTGTGTGTACTGAGGAAATCATCCAGCCCTTTTTTTAAAGCTGTTATAGTATCTGCCATTACTACCTCTTGTGGTCGGCATTCCACAGTCTGACCGCTCTAACTGTAAAGAACCCTTTCCTATTTAGCTGCCGGAATCACTTTTCTTCCACTCGCAGTGAGTGCCCCCTGGTCCTTAGTATTGTCTTTTGAAGAAATAAATCATGTGCCAGTCCTTTATATTGACCACACATGTATTTATACATATAAATGAGATCTCCTCTGAGACCTCTATATTAAATAGATTTTATATTTTTACCAAAGTCCAACTAAATTTTAATTTTGTGCTTGTTTTATTTTTATTTTATATTTTTTTATTATATATTTATATATTGTTGTTTATATTTTGTATTCATATTCATCTATACTCCTCGTCCCAATTCTCCGACTTCACATTGCATCACCATCCAAAAAATGACATTTTAATGTTTGTTCCACGCAAACCTGTTAATGTCCAACATAGTCGTAAATAAATCAAAATCGGTAGTTGGGGAAAAACTCAATCCTCTGGATAACACTTTGATATGAGCATTATTTAAAATATGCGCTGATAAATTCCATACTGGACTGGAAGTAGTTACAATTTCTTCTTGGTGTCTTTTTTAGATTTGTGTTTATGTTTAGATCCTGCCCTTTTTCCCTGTTTTTTGCAACAC